>NC_085049.1:47595467-48195467 GCF_963662255.1 Cinclus cinclus | reverse complement strand
AGGACAATTTAAAATTAAATCAGATGATACAAAAAACCTGCTGTTAGCATATATGTGTACAGGCAGACTATATGCATGCCAATGTACAAATTATTCCCAGCAAGCCACTTTCAGCTTAAACAATTACTGAACTAACTATTCTCCAGCTAGGTATTCACAACCATATATAGGTTTTGTAGCAACAACATTACATAGTTAATAATAAAGAAGGCCAGCACTAAAATGGAAAATCTTATTAAAGGTCTGTTATTAGTGAAAGCCACTGTTCTACAAAAATTAAGTTCTCATAATGTAAATTAACTAAGACAGCCAAAATCACAAACTGCTATTGAAGGCAAGGTAATTGCTCTGGCTGGGTTCTATCCAAGATCAAAACATCCATACTTAAGAGTCTGAAAAGCATTCAAGCTCCCTGTATAGTCATTAGTCAAGGCAATGTACTTAAAGCATCTGCTTTGGGGAAAGTCAAATCACTCTCTAGGAGCCTGTAGCCTGTCCTGACTTGAAGCTCAATGGTGCTTGCCTTGCCATTGGTGTTTCCTATCATTTAAAGTGCTCGAGGGATGACAGATACCAGATGGGGTTGATGGAAGACTCACAAGTCTATGGACTAACAGCTGAAGACCACAAGGGGTGTCCAGTATTAGGCACGAGGGCTGCCTATTCAGGAACTTCTGAGCTCTTCACCAGTACAGCGAGAGTTAGACACCTTATTCATATGTAAGAAATAGTGATAAATGCTTAAAACTCAGGTACCGGTCTCGAACTGCAATCAGCCCCAATATGTATTAGCACATAAGGAAAAGGAAGAGTAGTTACCTGGTGCTCAAAACCAAATATTCTCTCTTTAGAAGCTTGCATTCCTCCTCTCACCTTTCCTCCTGGCCAGCATCGGGAGGTGTGCACCAACAGCCAAGTCAGAGAATATTGATAAATTGAATTCAAATTCCATGGAAATGCAATCTACTTCCCATGCAAACAACAGAAAAACACAGCTCCAACCACTATACATTTAAATAACAAAGGATTAGATAGTACACGTAGAAAACTATTTCTCAGCTTGAAGAGTTGGAGGGTTTGAAGAAGGGAGCAGAAAACATTTTGGCAGCATATTTACTATGCATTGTTCATAAGCATGCCTAGGAGCTCTACACTTGGTAATCCAGTTGAAAAATGCTGATAAATCTTGGCTAAAAAAGCCTAAGGTATAATGATTATAGGGCTCGGTGTAGTTCACAGTTTACTTGCAAGAGATTATTCCAGCAATCAACCCTCAAACAAAGTTTCTGTATCTTCACTGTAGAAAATACATTAAAACCTCTAGCTGTAAACCTGAATTCAAGTCAGAAAATATATCTACAATCTACCATTGACACTATAATCTTGTATTTTGTTCTTATTGCCATGTTAAACTTGATTATAAGCTTCATTTGTAGTTTAATTTAGATAGCTGGCTTGTGGCTATATCTTGGCTCTCAATGTTAATGAGAAATAATGTGAGCAATCACTGATAGTGCTCACATTCCTCCAGGAGTGGCCACTCAATCTCCCCTGTGGCTTTTATCAAGGGATCTGGAAAACAACTGACTATAGATTTAGAATGTGACACCTGAAGAGGAAAAGAAAGGTCTGGCTGCAACTCAGGAAGGCAGTTGCTTCTGTGGAAGTCACTTCCCCCCTCTCCAAAGCCTTCAGGTGGCCAGGCAGTCTCTTGTCCAAGAGCTTTTCAGACAAGCAGGGCTGTGGGACTGCACTGCCCCGTGTCCACAAATCTCTCATCACATACACTGCAGGAAATTTAAATTAATCACAGGGATACTACTGTCTCTCTAGGGCTCTCCTGTGGGCTTCTGCAGAGCAAAGGATGAGTTTAGTAAAACAAAGCCACATTTATACAACAGCAAATGCAACCCTTTTTCCTTCAACACTCATAGAAAGGGGAGGTAAATGCAAACATTTTGAGAGAAGCAAAAGAGCAGTTTTGCATTCAACCATGTTCAAACATTCCTGATGAAAATGTTGAGATAGAAGTTAAACACTAGCTTTGGAAGCTTTCTGCAAAACATTTACTAGAAACATTCCAGAAAACATAATGAGAATCATGATCAACATTACTAGCAAAATAAAAGCTGCAAAACTAAGTAATAAATCAGATTTAAAAAAAAAAAAAAATCAGCAATTCAGTCAACTACTAAAAATTTCAAGCATGCAAAGCACAGGGACACTGACTTTTAAAAAATACCAAAACAAGAAGTTCTGTCTGGCAAGAGAGTCTACACCATATTACATAGAACATACTTGCTTTATTTGCTTGAGATTTTGCTTCTGTATATGTTCTACACATGTCCCTTGCAAATCATGAAGTACCTGCTCCTTATTTACTTCCCCCAAGGAAGAAAATGAGCAGAGAAAACAGCTCCACAATACCACACTGCACACTGAGCAAACCAAAATAGCCCTCTCTTAGGAGCTACAAAAGGGAAGCAATGATGCTTATTCAGTGGTATTTGTAATCTTGTTGGTGGTCAAACCCAGGGTGACCACTGACATCACAGCACAGCCCCTCATTCCTAACTCATCCAATTGTCTCATCTTTAACCCACACTTCGTCTACTGTCACCTCAGATGTTGCATTTCCAGCTCCCTAAATATAAGGACGCACTTTACATCCTCTTAACAATAACTGAATTCTCTCCTGCTGCCCAGGAACAAATAACAGGACAGAGATTAAGTATTCTTGAGCTCTGTCTCCTGGCCACAGACAGAAGCAGCTACAGAGAGGTCTCATTCAGTCAATACTTCCTGGCTTAGAAAATGTCACATGAAGATTAAATTTTAATCATTTCCTGAACATTAATATGATTCAGTTGTGTTCAGAACCTACAATGGAAATGACCATTCTGATGAAACTGAAATTTCAAGGATTTCAATTAATAAATAGAAGTAGAACAACAATTTTTTTTTTAATTCATGAATTTTTTATTCTTTCTGAAAAGTCATGCTTCATTCAAAGACATCATTTAGAATGTTATTTCTCATTATATGGAACAATTAGAGACGTCAAAAGCTGAATACAATGTTTTGATTTCCTTAAAATAGTGTTTCAATGAAGCTAAAATAACATGTTTCAAAAAATCAGTTTTATGGACAAATTAATGTTTGTTTTCGTCCTTATTCAAAAGAAAATCCAGAGTTGGCATTTCATTGAAAACAAGCATGCCAAGTTTCAACCAGCTGTAATATTATAACTGTGAGAACAAATTCCAGAGGTTCATAATCAGATTTACATTACTGTTAAAAATTACACCCACACCCTAAACAAGCCCCCTCAGAAAATGGCAAAAAAAAAAAATACAGAATTTCACAGAAATAAAAAGCCGAACAAAAATGCTACCAAACAAAACCCTTCAGGAAGGCAAGAGCTTCTCAGCAGTATTCCTATGGGATTCCAACATGGCCAAAACAACTCACTTTTCACACACTTGCTCTGAGAAATTGGAGAGTTGCTCTTGCTATATTTTCCATATAAACCTCTTCCCCTGAGAGCTTTTGAGAGATATAGGAGCCATAGATGATTTTTACACAAAACTAATATTCAGAAAGCTTCAAGCAACTTAAGACTTGATAATGCAATGTAACTCGAACAGCAAGGGTTGAAAAACAGTTTTTTCCCCATTTATGATGCCTAAAATTACTTGCATTTATACCACATATCAAGCTAATTCATACAAATATGATGTAAAAACTTCCAGGAAAAGCACATGCATACCCTTACTGCACTCTAAATACCGCATTCAAACATTCAGAGATTTTGATTTTACAAGGCCCAAGTCCATTATATCACAGCATAAGTGGCAATTCTAACCCCACACCCACATCCAGCAAAAATCAGTTTGTTTTTTATTTTAATCAGTTCAGCAGTCACTATCACCTTTCATCAATGGTGAAATTGTTTGAGTGATTTTTTGTTTGAAGAAGATTACATCTCCTGTTGATAGAACCATTAAATACTCTGTGAAGTACCTGTTTCATCTGTTATTGCTATGCTCAAAGATTATCTGATGAGCTGTAGTGGCTGAATGACCAGAAATCACACATACTGTGGTTTATCTTGGATAGAAAAGAAAGAAGATGAATGGATACAATTTTCATCTAGTGACTGGAGACACTAAAAAAAAAATAAATCACATACTAAAATCAATTGTAAAATCAAAACTATAGAATAATTAAGATTGGACAAGACTTAGAAGATCACTGAGTCCAACCTTGGACCAAACATCACTATGCCAATTAAATTACAGCACTAAGTGTCATGTTCAGCTGTTTCTCAAATGCTCCAGGGACGGTGACTTCACCACCACCCTGGGCAGCCCACTGCAATGCTTGACAACCCTTCCAGTGAAAAAACTCTTCCTGATGTCCACCCTGAAACTTCTCTTGTGCAGCTTGAGGCCATTCCTTCTTGTCCTATAGCTTGTTGCCAGGGAAAAGAGGCCAATGCCCACCTGACTACAGCCTCCTTTCAGGTACTTGGAGAGAGCACAGTGACTGGCTGCCACCAGGATGCAGCTCCATTCCCCAGCACTCTCTGGGCCCAGCCACCCAGACAGTTTCACCCAGCAAAGAGTGCTACTGTCCCAGACATAGGCTGCCAGCTTCTCCAGGAGAATGCTGTGGAATTTTAATACTGCCATGAAAGCAGTATTGAAAGCTTTACTGCAGTCCAGGTTGACAACATTTACAGCCTTTCCCTCATCCACTAGGTTGGTCACCTGGCCTCAAAGGAAAATCAGGTTGGTTAAAAAGGACCTGCCTCTATTAAATGCATGCTGGCTGGTCCTGATCCCTTGGTAGTCCTGTCTGCCAGCTCACTCCAGACCCCCAGAGAGATCCCATCCAACCCCATAGACTTGTGAGTGTCCAAGGGGCACAGCAGATCACTACTTCCTCCTGGATTGCAGGAGGTCTAGCCTGCTCTCCATCCCTGTCTGTCAGATCAGGGTTGTCCTGAGGATAGCTGGTCTTTCTGTTAAAGACTGAGACAAAGCATTATTTATCTCAGCCTTTTCTTCATCCTTACCTCTGTTTTACTCTGCATCCAATAAAGAATGGAAGCCCTCTTTTTGTTGTTGGTGTGTTCATAAAAACACTTATTACCTTTTACAGTGGTGGCCAGACTGAGTTCTAGATGAGCTTTTGCCTTTCTAATTTTATCTCTACATGACCTGGCAAGACCCTTGTTCTCTTCCAGAGTTGCCTGTCCCTTCTTCCAGAAGCACTAAGCTCTGTTTTTTTTCCCCTTTAGGTTCTAGCAAAAGCTCCCAGCTCAGACAAGCTCATCATCTTCCCTTTGGGCACATAGGGATGGTCTGCTCTGGTGCCTTTAAGATTTCCTTCTGAAATTATGCCCAGCCTTCTTGAACTCCTTGGCTTCTAAGGGCTGTTTCCCAAGGGACTCTCCAAACCAGTGTCCTCAATAGGCCCAAGTCCACCCTCTGGACATCCGAAAGTTTTGTTGACCCCCTTCCTTACTTCACCAAGAACCAAAAACCCAGTCATTTTGTGGTGGCTGTGCCCAAGCTGGCTTCTGACTACCACATCTCCCACCATCCCTCCTCAGTTCATACACAGAAGGTCCAATTGTGCCAAGAACTTATTTTCCACTCACTCCTGAAACCTCCTAGACTGCACCCTTTCCACTGTGCTGCATTTCCAGCAGGCAGCCATCAAGATAAAGTCTCCCATGAGCCCAAAACATCATAAAAACATCACCCAGCGGCTCATATCATACTCTATCTACCTCTTCATCCCAGTTGCGTGGTCTATAACAGATCCCCACCAGGATGTTTGCCTTCTCCCTGATTCTTACACAAGTAAGGCACTCAATCATCACTGTCTTTGAGCACCATATAGTCATAACACTCCCCAGTGTCCAGAACCACCTCACTGACTCTCATTCCTCTCCCATCTATCCCTTCCGGAGAGCTTATAAACATTAAAAATCATACTAAGTCCTGCCTGGAAATTGCCTTCCAAGTCAGTCCCATATAGTGTATACAAAATGTAAGGAAACACATTAGCCTTAAACCATGTAAAAAAGAAATTTGTGCAAGAAGCTTGTGTTAAGCCCAGATATTACTTCTGTAGCCTGGATAAAACCTGTGTCATGTGATCTCAAAAAAAAAAAGAGAAAAGAGAGGGACTATTTCTATCTAACACTTTGGCCTACAACCCAGGCATGGAGGAGGCGAGACCCATAGGGATCACTGCTGAGCCACTTCCAATGGAGCCAGGGCATCTCTGACTGGTACTCAAGCTCAGCAGCCTGATGCACCACAGCCAATATTTTTGAGTGGTTCCTCTGAGCAAGACAGGCCCAGAGAAGAAGCAACAGGGTTGTACAGTGTCCAAATTCCTGCATCAGGACTGCATTATCAGAGAAGAAGCTGAGCTAATTCCTCCAGCATACTCTGTTCCCTGATGAGCACCAACACATGTGAAAAGCAGTCTGAATTTGCCTATGGATGACTTCCACTTTGTGGCCTTACTAAAGTGCTAAACTGAAATAGTAAATCAGAAGATCCCCCAGGACCATTCACCTGAGGGCTCTGGGACCTGCAGAAGCAAACAGACTTCACTCTGGGACCTTAGATATGCAGTGCTTCAAAGGCACATTTATCTCAGCTTTTCCTGCACTCCCATGAGCAACAGAGGAGAGGAAAAATGACACTAAAAATATTTAAACTAACAATATCAGTCAGGAAGAAAAAAATAAGAACATCATTAAATTTTTTGTCTCTTGAGTCTAAAATTTCTGAAAAGAATTTTTCCATTTTCTTTCTGCCTTTCTACACATATGTTGTCTACACTTAGAGAAAAAAAAAAAAACAAAAACATATATATCCTTAACCACCCAGCCAACACTCACTATTACAGATTTCAAAGAACCTGAAGTTTCTACCTTCAAATTCAATAGGGGTAAGAAATGGGGAAAAAGCCATAGTACTGTCATGGCTTACCTCATGTATATCATGTGTTCAGAATAACAAACATACATAATAGAAGAAGTGATAAAAACAGTGATAAAAAGCATAAAAATAAGAACATTTTACACTGCCGTGTTACAGGTATTAAGTGATAATGAAAAGCCGTTCAGAGTATGGCAGAACTGGCATTCCATCAGGATAGAAGGAAGCTCCCTGTTAAGACAGGGAGTTTTATAAATGCGCAGTCTAGCTGCTGGTTTTTTTTCAGTGCTGCTTTATCTTCAGGAAGAAGAAAAGCTTACTAGAAAGCTTAATAAATACACCAATTATCACATGGGAGATACTCTAGAGTGAAATCCAAGCAGATGGTCTTATGAAATTTCTGATCACGTCTACATCATGCTTGGAAGCACATAAGCACATAGGCTTCCATTGGAAACTAGATTAAAGGCACAATCCACAATATGAAGTAGAGCTTTTTATGACTAGCTTGATGCACTTTAAATTTAATTTGCATCCAGCTATAGTTTTACTTTTGTGCCCATCATCCTCAGAACCCCAAGACTCCTGGTGAAAAGCAGAGCATGAGCCTACTCCTCCAGATGTTCCTGGCTAGCAGAGTGACACTTCATGCAGTCAGAGCAGTCTTTTGAGAGCTTGGGCTGGCCCAAGGGTTTGCAGCTGAAGCTATCAGACAACATATCTTGTTAAAAGTACATGACAAGAGCATTTGGCAAAGCCACACTTGCTGCCTTCAGAAACTTACTCCTGCATCTGGATCTGCAGGATCACATTATCAACTGACTCTCCATGCTCTCGGCTTACTTGTTGCACAACAAAAGCTGTCTGGAGGGTTTCAGGACCAAAGCAAAACAGATGCTTTGTCAAATAAATGGAGTTGGGAGCAACCTAGACCACATGAATATGAGGAAAAAGAAAAAAAAAGTGGTGTCATTTAAGTTATCTGCTGCCTGTAATTCTAAAAGTAAAATAGCCCCATACTTCCACTTAAATTGGAGATTTCTGGACCTCATAGTTTAAGGAGGGAGAAAAGTACAAAGGCATCAACTGAGTATATCCTAAAGGACCAGATATCTAAAAAACAACAAACAAGCAAACAACAGAAAACCATCAAAAGAGTAATAAAGAACACCAAATCCAGCACATACAAACCTTGGAATAAAAAATAAAAAAGGCAAAACCAAATAAATGAACCAAAACCCTCTCCAACCTTGCTATTCTTTCAACAGCTTGGAAGTTTTTACCCAGCCATGTGATTTCTGCCTTTCTTTAGTCATTGATCACACTCTCCAGACACGGTCAGTCCTCATTGCCCCTGCAAAGCTTTTCCGTGTAGAAAAACAGCTTACCTAGCATCTTGTTTGCCCATATACCAACAAAACGCAACCTACAGTGGACTGCGCTCCTTGAAAGGCAGCAGTCTAGGTAGCAGATAATTTATACACTGAAAGCACATGCATCACCACTCCTATAGGCAGCCTAGCATCATAAGAGATCACTTGGAGTTATCTTTAAGGTTTCCAGGGTGGTTAAGTTTGACCAGTAGTTTAAAAAGAACCCACATCTATTATGCAACCAATTTCCTTCCACTCGTTCATTTCATCCTCATTTATGAGATTTTAGCCCAAATTCCTTTCTCTCAGGCATACACATTATGCCAACATACACAATTATTATTAACTGGGTACTGTTTACTGGGTTGCTACCTTAAAGGGAAGTATAAAGGGCCAAGGCTGTCATTATAATTCAGTTCCAAGCTCCAACTTGTTAAATTTCAGAGTGCTACCACTGCACCTTGAAGGTGCATTGGCACAGTGACTGCAGTTGTCTTTGACAAGGTAAAGAAGAAAAAAACGTTACCTTAAAGGCATCCCTTAAAGGGACAGCATTTTCATTTTCGAGTTTAAATGACATTATTTCATCTTAACGGGTATCCAAATATTTCTACACTGGAATTTCTAGGTTATATAGTATCAAATTTCTCTTTTTCCTCAATAGTCATCTGCATTGTGATGAAAATTCTTTTATTTATGAAGCTTTAGATTATCCTGCAACCAGAAGAATGTGACTGTGCAAGTCGATTCAAAGTGAGCACGATCTGTGTACAGCTACACAGCCACTGTTTATTAACATCTTGCCATGAGTTTACCATTCTAACTTGTTATAAGGTTTTTCTGTAGAATTGAGGCAAAAAATACACTCAAACGCCATAAAAAGTATGTTCTATTATGAAGTCTCCTTGAAAATGTTGTTTTTAAGTCTTTTGCAATGCACAGTATTCCTGATTTATGAGTCTCTTACAGCAAAATCAGAACACTGCTGTCACATGAATTTAGATAAATATATCTGTAATTATACAAAGAAAAAAAAACAAAAAAGCCACCATTGCACTGACAAAGAGCAACAGACTTACAGTAACAAATCACACGAGCCTCCTCTGTCAGCCCTACCGCCAGAGTAAAATAAAAAGCTGTTGTAATAGCCCACCAAAGAGCATATAGGTATTTTCAGTAATTCCTCGGGGGGGGGTGGAATGCAGCGGAGGCAGGGAGGGATGGGGAGGGATGGTAGAAGGAGGGATGGCACTGAGGAAGCTATCCAGACAGATTTATCCTCTCCCCGCAGCAGCTGAGCTGGTCGCTGCCCAGCGCTGGAGCCGCAGTCCTGCGGGAGCTCCGTGCGAGCGCATCCACACGGAAAAGGGCTTTAAACCACGGCGGCAGCAAGAGCAACCTCCAGCTCAGGAACACTGAACGCCAGGGAACACCAGGGATTAGATAGCCGTAATGACCTTCCCACCTCCGGCCAGACAGGCTCTCTTACCTGCGGGGGACGGAGCCCCGGCTCCCGCAGCCCAGCTGCCCCCATTCCAAAGGAGGGCGCTGCCAGGCTCCTGTCCCCGCCGAGCACACGGGTCCTTCCAAAGAGGGGGCCTCCCTTGACTGCAGTAGCCGGGAGCTCAGACACGCCACAGCAGCTCCAGAGCTGGCTGCCTGAGGAGCTGCCAGGCGCTCCCACTCGGGCTAACAAAAGCAGCAGCAATTAGCGGCAAACTCCTGCACGTGGCGCGTGAAACGGAGCGCTCCTCATCTGCACTAATGCCAGCCTGAAGGTGAGGTGGGGAATGGGGAGAAGGAATTACAACAGTAATTTGGATTAATGAGGCAGCACACGTCCTAGAGACTTAATGGGAAGAGTAACAGGTTTCAATGAGAGAGAAGTCTGCAGCCTCATTACTACCACCAGTTGTCACTTTCCACACTGGTACGGACAACCTATGCGGCAATCGGTAAAGGAAAACCAAACAATAGTTAAAAGGGAGCAGGAAACTTTCTTAAAATAACTATTCACACTGGAGGTCGTCATTCTGGTAAGTTTTGATGTTTCAAGAAGAAGCATAAATACTGACATCACAGTTCTGAAAGTTCTCATATCAAATGAGAACAAGCCCAAAGACAGGCATGTTTTCTTTCTGCCTTCTGCCACTCAGGAACCATCTCCTTGCATACTGATCTAAAAGTGTCAATATTAAATCGGTCTTCAACAGTTAATCAAGATTAACAGCTTCTGCACACAAATGTTAACAAATCAAATGGATGTGCTCCTACTGAAGGTCAGACGAGATTATCTTCCTTGGCAAACTGAAAGGGCCTTCTACAGCTCCTTGACCAATGTCATGAAACTCTTCTGATTTAAAACTTTGAGACCAGCCACATTCTTCTCCCAGCCAAATGACAACTTATCCCAGTATCGCGATTCCAATTAGTGACCCTCATTCTGGTCTCATTTGTCTGAAGAATCATCCGGAGTTTTTATTTTATTTAATTTCCTTCCAGATTAATATTTTTCTGTTTTCTTCACATAATTAAGGACAGCTTTAAGGGTATAGAGGTCTTGGGGGGAGGAGGGGGGGAGGGTTGTGAGGGACCTCTTTGCCAGATGCCTGAAGAAGGAATGTTAAAAAAAAAAGAAAGGCAAATAGAGAAATTCTCCTCTATCAGACCCTGGCAATAGTTTCATTACCTTCTGAGCTGGAGGTTGCATCAAGGACATGTTTAGTAATAACCAATGCACCTTTCTTTCACCATAAGGGGTTTAATCAGTTTCTCTGGCACTAACCAAGCAGTTCTGCCTTCTCTTAATAAGGTAATTTAATTATTTTTAAAGTATATAGTAAAGAAAGATGATCAGAATGACTGGTTATGATGGAGGACTGAGATTCAGAAAATCAGACTTCTTCTCTTTGTTCTCTAGCAAGTTCACTGTAAGGGGGAAGTTTTTGTTAAATATCTGGTATTTGACTTACTTTTGCAGAAGGAAGATTTCCTGTTTAATTTCACTGATATTCAATTAACCTATAATAAGGAGAATAAAGCTTCTTTTTCAGTCTTTATTTAAATTGTAAGACTTTTTCCTTTAGAATTGTAATTTCTAAGAGCAGGGTTCATCTTTACTGTGATTAGGTATTCTAGTTTATTGTGGAGGCCAGTCTTGGTGGCTACAATTTATAACAGTACTACTGATATTGAAAGACTTGGAAGAACCAAAAATAAGCAGTCTACAGCTTTTCAGCAAATATTTTATAGCTCCAAGATGGAAATTTTTTTATAAAATCCAGGAAGTCAGAGAAACAAATGTAAATAAAAATCCTATGGAGCCTCACTCCTTAAGACAACTGAACTTCCCACCTTCAGCAGGTAATATCAAGAAAAGAATGAGGACTGATAGGTGCTGTTTCCTGAGTTCAGTTCATACCTGCAGGTTGTCACCATGACACTATCACCTTCCCTCTTCACATCCCATATCTTGTTGGTAAAACTACTCCTACCTGCATTTTGTATAGCAAAGAGGAGGTTACGAGTCTGCTTAAAGATCAGAACTGACATAGAACTTTTGTTTAGGCTGGTTTGCTTTCCACAGACTTGGCCTACAATCAGTAGGGATGGAGACAAAGCAGGGCTATCCCTTGCTGGCAGCGTGCAGCTTCATTGGGTTACATGTAACATGAACCTACAGTGCTCAGCAGCCACCTTCATCATCACAGCTGCCACCTTCATCATCACAGCTGCCAAATACAATAGTCCTCCCCTACCTTCCTTCCCCCTGGCCATGACTTTCGCTCCCTACGTGGTTTTCCCATTTTTAGCCACTGATTCAACAGGCTTGTGATGAATCAGATCAGGATGAGGCTTTATTCCCCAGCTGGTTCATGAAGCTGACACAAAACCACTGGAGCTATCAAAGGAAGGCAGGTGGCAGGGACAGAAATAGGGAATGTTACAAGTTTTTTTCTGTTTTTAGATGATGGTGTGAAGCAAAGCTGTTACCAACTGTGTTCAGACAACATCTCAAGTTTATGCAATTTTGGGATTGTATAAAAAGAAAAAAAAGAGAAATGTCTAATAACAAGTAATGATTTTTAGATCTTCAAGAAGTGCCCAAGTACTATAAGGAATAGATAATTTAATCTCTGCATTTGAGTATGTTGTTTCAACAGTTCATCAGAAACAGGAAACACCTATTTATTTTACAGTGAAATATGATACAAAGGATATAAAACTCACTTGATTAGTTCACAGGGGAGCTCATTCATAACATGTTTTAGAGAGATTGAAATACCTACTTGAGTTCACATATTACCATTTGATCATATCTTGTACATTTGTGTGGCAGCTGCTAATCACAATCCTTTCCAAGATAAATTATCAATTTCTGCTCTTCACTCAATATTTCTGTGTTCTAATTTTTCTCATACTTTTGACTTTGAGAACCAGGTGTTGCCCTACAAAACAAAAAACCCAGCCTGCATAAGATGAAAACCTCTCCACTTACCAGAAAAATAAGGAGTCTGTGTCAGATCCCACCTTTACATGAGGGATTCAGAAGCATTTGAGCAGGGAGAGCAGTTAATAGGTTTTTTGCAATGTCCAGCCAGTCAGAAGTCACTATATTTGAGACGTGCTCATTTGAGATACTTCATCAAATATGGTGCTCAAAGGGCATATTCAAAATAGGTTTATATGACCTTACCTTGCATTACCTCCTTGACCTTTGCACTCCCTTAAGATGAATGTCAAAAATAGAGAAACACAAAGAACAGATACAAAGCTTTGAAAATTACTAATTACTAGAAAAAAAAATAATGGAGTTTTAGACTAAAATGTGTGGTGGCTTCTCACCCTTTCCCAGATAAATTACCAGTTTCTGCTCTTCACACAATCTGTGTTCTAATTTGCTCCTGAAAGATGATAAAAGCTTATAATGAAAAGGAAAAATCAGAAAGGATAGATTCCAGGTAGTAATCAAATAAGAGAAATAGTTCTCAGGACTGATTGACCATACTGGGGAGGTGAGGACATGCAACAGCTTTTCCTCCATGTTTTAAACAATTCATTATCCATATCTTCAGCTCAATAAACCCAACATGTTTGAGTCAGAGTATCTACCATTAGGGATCTCAGTGTTAGTTTCAGGGTGCCAGAAGAGCCTCTGAGAAAGCTTGCTGAAGAAAGCTGTTTCTAAACTATCCATTATATACATTTTAATTTAATTTAATGAGTAAAGGCATTATTTTTTTTCTTTTTGAAATTTTGAACTTATTGTAAAATCAGTATTGATTTCTGTAATTAAAGTGAAAACCTATTTCATTTGGCAGGGAGATGATTTCTTGCCTGCCTAATCATAGTTTACTTTCCCACAGAAATTTGGAGTGCCATAAATCCACAGTATTTCTGAATTAAAAAAAAAAAAAAAAATTTGACTGGAAGACATAGGCATATATTTACTTAAAACTTCAATAATAATAGAGATCTGGATAAAAGAAATCTTCAATTATTCCTGGTCAAGCTGGAATTAAATTGAAACATCTTTCTATGCCTCTGTCTCTTTCCAGTGGTATAAGTTTGATTTAAATAGTTTTCATGATTATTTTATCATGTTATTCCTGCTATCAAAAAATTAGAAAACTCATAAAACCCAGACTGGGTGGACTGAATAGATAATAAGATCTTTTGATCTGGAGACTGATATCAACTCCTTTATGTAAAAAAACAACAAAAAAAAACTTACTTCAACATGAATGTGATGAATCACACAACTCTAACACTTTGTGGTTTAATTCTAGAGGCTTTCCTACAGTCTGAGAAGAAAAGCTTTTTTTTTTTTTTTAATTGAGGAATTAATTGAAAAATACTACCATGGGGAAAAAAACCAAAAACACACAAAAAAACTACCAATGGCCAGGGAGGGTGGTGAAGAGGCAATATGTTTAACCTCCATATTCTCATCTCCTGTCATTTAAATTAAGACCACAGCCATACAAAAATCTAAGTAGTGAATCCCTTTGTCTATGAAAATCCTCTGGTATTACCACTTCTCTAACATCTCAATATGTTAATTTTCCACATACCAGTCTCTGCTACAATCTCTTGCCCTTCGCACCTCTGCCTTCTCAGCTTGTTGCAAACCATCCCATCACCCTCTCAGCTCCATTTGTTTATAAAAAAGTAATTTTCCCTCTGTGTCTGGCCCCTTACACAGCCAAAGCCCTGAGCTTAACTTCTGGAAATCCAGCTGAGATTCTGCTCTACCAGACTGGCAGCAAACTGTCTCCCTCTCTGAAGAGCTGCACACTGGTCTCACAGTCTTGTAAAGAGGAGAAAAACTTTCCCACCTGAAACTATCTGCAGTGAGCAGGAGATTTTCACAGATCAGTTGGAATGTATAAAAGGACAAGAAGCTGTCAAAAGTTTTGATGTACTACTTCCAAATTTGTCTATGTGAAAATAAGGAGTGAACATCAAGACTCATTTTTAATTAGTCCCAGTGAGTCATTAAATTGTTGCTTATTTTGCAGGCTGCAAGATGGATAATAGAGTTCCTGCATTACAATCTGGTATAAGAACAGGAAAGTAAACTTATTCAAACACACACAAATCCAGACATATTGCTAGTAAAATGTTTATTGGTGTTATGCAATATAGTCCAAGCACATCTCAATTATTCATTAAGAAAAAAAGATGAACACAGCAAATAAACATTTTTCCAATTAAGTGAAAGCTCTTTAAAAGTTCAGGCTGTATTCATTAAAATTGGATTCCATTCTGACGTTAACTGAAAGCAACTTTGTGGGGTTCCACATTTATCTTTTTTTAGTAATTTGCATATAATATGCAGCCATTTGCAAATCAAAGTACACATTTTGCGCTGTCTGTACTGCAAATACTGCAAAAAAATCCTCAGGGCTGTCTCTTGCATAGTACTCCTCCATGTCTTCCAAATGCATCAGAAGAGCCAGAGCTACTATTCCCAGGTCTCCCCTGCACACACCACCTGTACAAAGGAGAGCGACCCAGAATCCCCAAGCAGCACAGAGGAGAGCCCCTTTCTTGCAAACACCAGGTCTTTTTAAGCAGTTAGCTGGTAATCAGTTTACATTGTTTAAAGGCGCAACAAGCCCAAGTCAACCATCCACCACACACCACGATGTGAACACATGGCAGTCATGCAGCACGTCTCTGACGTCTCTCTACCCCTATTCTAGCTTAGTCACTCTCCCATAGTTCCCTTCTAAGTAGCCTGAGTAGCAGGCCTGAGCCATGATTTTACAAGGGTAACAAGGCCCTTATTTTATAAGGCTTTACTTATAAGCAACAACCACCCTCACTGTCCTCAGCATCACACGTGGTTCCTTCTCAGCTGCTCAGATGGGAGCAGTCTGGGGCTCTTCCTCAAGTGCACATATAAAGAGTTTTTATTTGCTTTTGCTGCTGTTTGGAGAAGGAGGTGGGAATACTTTCAGGAAGAGGTTCAACCCATCTCTGTGCAGCACTGCCAGAGCAATGCATGGTCTCTGTGCCCACCTCTGCACCCTGCCTGGACACTGCTACAAGGCTCACATGTCAGGTGGACCGAGCTGACCTCAGCAGAGTCAGCTGAACTCATGTGAGCTGGGTGAGCAACAGATGAGCCCACCAGGTAAGGTGTGCCCACATCCTCTGGCCACCTCCTCCCCTGGCACTGCCTGCTCAATGAGAGCAAGCGCCATGTGTGAACATCACAATGTCATGAAACTACTTCATGGAGGGAAACTTGGAGTCTTCTGCCATTTCCATGGATTAGATAGGCTTACAGTGTCAAAAAGCATCACAGGCACTGGAAGAAAGGGGTAGATGATGAAGTCATGGGAATGGGACAGGAGAGAACCAGGCAGCAGCAGCAGCAGCACACTGGAGAGGCTCAGCTACTGGAGAAAGAGCATTCCAGCCGCCGTAAAGAACTGAAAACTTATTATAACAGTAGTGAAAGTGGAAGGTAACTACACAGAAAAAAATCAGAGAAATCACATTGCTTCAGTAGAGCTCTGAAACATGGATGCTTCACATGAAATTTGTGTGAAAAGAGGTGCCGAGGTGCCAGTATATATAAAAAGACTTCAGTATAACACATGAGGAGGGTCACACAGAGCCAGTCTGAAGCCTGCTACTTTACTGCTGTACCGGTGCTGTGGAGAAAGCTTCCTTTCCTCCATGGATGTGAACAAATACAGCTCAGCACTCTGGGGGGTTGAACTGCAAGGTAAGGTGATACCTTCCCCTCAGAGCTATTTTCCTGTCTATAATCACATTAGTCTAGTTCACCTTCATCAAATATGATTGGGGGATAATGAAAGTGTGTTTTGTCTCCCCTGCCCCTGTGAAATGGATATTGCTGGAATTTACCTGAGATGCATTTGCATTACCAACTACTTGCATCAATTTTAATTAATTTTAAGAAGCTATTTCTTACACAAACTGCTTGATTGATAAGACAGAAATGAATAGCTGCATGCTACCTTGCAGGTTATTTCATCAACTCAGTTCATTGGTGTGATTAACAAACAATCAACCAAAGTTCACCAATTCCATCTCAGTATTTTTCCTGAAGATACTATGAATGAGGCACTATATGTACCTTGAACTTGCTGTAATTTTAAACTGCTCTACTTTATCACAGCTCTTCATCTGAATGACTGGTGCCAGGAACTTGCCACTGTAAAATTAATAACATATTGACACTTCCAGCCCCTCAGCCTATCTTTGAAGTTTGAAAGCAATATCAAGTAATAGGTTATTTTACTTAGAAGTGATGATAATTTGTCTAAGATCACAATTCTCCAAATGTAAATAAAACAGAAAGTAACATTTTGGCAATAACGAATAAATCAAATTTGCATTGGAAAGCATTGAAGGCTAGATACTTCTGGCCTCTCTACAAATACTCTAAGGCACAGAGGAAGAATGTTAAATGGTCTCTTTCCTTCATGATTAAAATCACTGGGGATAGACTGCTCTCTTCCAAGGCTGGATGGATGGGGTCATGGGTCCAACTCCCTCTTGGAAAACACTAGCTGTGATCCAAGCTATAGCATGATGCTTCTCTCTTGTACCAGGGATGGTTCCTTTCTTGCTCCATATGCCTCTGCATCCCTTGAGGGGTCAGCACTGCTTGTAGGAAGCAGAGTCCCAGAGTAAGACCACAGGGAAACACAAGAAAGATTTAGAGGTTGCAGCTGTGAACTTTACAGGGTGCCAGCTGCCACTCAGTGACGTGCCGACCACACGTGTAATTCCTTCCTTGCCACTGCCCTCAGTGGGGCTCCTTCCCCTTGCCAAATGTTTATTCTGACAGTTCTCATTGTAGAAACAAATGTGGGTTTTCATCTGGGTTTAAACCAGGACATTCTACTGCCCACACATCCTTCTGAGCCACAGTACATGGTGCCGAGTGTCTTAGTTGCCTGCACAGCTTTGGGTATCCCTTAAAAGTGGGACTTCAGTCAGCTGGTCAAGCTTCCCTTTCTTGCATGAAGCTGCAGGGTGAAGCCATCTGAAAGCATTCAACCCTGCAGTGTTAAGGAAAAGGTCAGAAAAGACCTCCAAGACCATCTAGTCCAACCTCCAACTGAATACCACCATGCCTGCTAAACCATATCACAAAGTGCCCTGTCCATTCATTTTATGAACACTCCCAAGTAACTCCACTATTTCCTTGGGGAGCCTGCTTTAATGCTTAATCACGCTTTCAGTGAAGAAATCTTTCCCAATATCCACCCTGAACCTCCCTTGGTGCCACATGTGGCTGTTTCCCTTTGTCCTCTCTCTAGCTTGAGAGAAGAGGCCAACCTTTAATGGAACTTCTTACAGCCATAAAGCCCCCCAGCCTGGGCTGTCTCATTGCTTAAAAGCTCCATGGAGTGGAAGCTGGTACATTACAGAATCATGGAACAGTTTGGTTTGGCAGTGTTGCTCTCATAGTCTTCGAACGACAGAACAGTACTTCCTACAGCAACTGATAGTGATGAGTGGTGAGGAGTTACCCCCATAAAGCTGTTGGGTCCTTATGTCTAATCACTGTCAACATCTTTGCACACAGGTTAAACTTATGCATATGCTAAGTTTGGGATGCCAGTAGCTCAGGAACACATCTGAGCAGAAATATTTCACATGGTTCACATTCAGTTATAACTTTTCCAATGGGTTTACACAAAGAGGAACGTGGCAGTAACAGCGGAGAACATGAAAAGCCAGAGGGACAGTACACTTGCCTTACAACAATACACTACAGAAGTCAGAAACTGCCTCTAATATTGCTTGAGCATCCTCCTAAATGCAGTATCCTATCAGACCAGTTATTCTTGGACAGCAGTATACTTTTCTCCTCATAATTTATTCATTGCTAAGTCTAATCCTCATGCTGATAAGGCAGTGTACAATAAGGAGAAGAACATAATCATGTTTGAGGACAAGAGTAAGAAAGCATGCCCAAGCCATTTCCTGCTATGTCACAAATGATTTCAACACCGTTTTGTTTTATTTCTTCCTGGAAGCTGAAAAACAGTGTGTAATGTTTCAACCAGAGAACTGTATTAAACATAGTCTTTTCTCTATCAGTGTTATTAGTCAAGGATGAATTTCATAGCCTGAAAACACGGATAAGTTGGATTAAAAAGGAAAGAAATGGTGGGAAGAGCTCTGCTCTGCAGGGAATATGATAGAAAAAAATATGTATGATATTATTACAGTTGTCTTGCTCAGGACTAAAGCCTCTTAACTAAAACCACAATTAGAGCTATATTGACTGATGATGGAAAATGGCATTGGACTGGTACTGCTCCTGGAGGACCATCCTAAAAACCTTCTCTGCACTTCAACAGACATGCTTCTTGCAGGACTCAAGCCACTCATGATCATACAACTTTTGAAATTCTGTTATCTATCTGTAACCATCTTTTTCAGCCTAGAATCTGTTGTTATGATGTCTGGGGCAGGAAGGAGGGAAGTGGCCTCAGTTAAGGAGCCATTGGTTAGAATGTCAGTGACTCTAGGAAACAGATCTCCCATTGGCATAGAAATCACAAAGCAAATGTATTTTCCATCCACTACTGTCTATCATACACTATGAGGGAGGGAATGATCTTCCCATCTTTGCTCAAGTATTTGGGTGATTTGTGTTAATATCTGGATTCTTTACAATTAGATGCCTAAACATATTATGCAAAAATAGCATGAGGCAACTATCTCAGTGTTTTCATCCAGGAAGTTTCAGGAGTCTTTCATACACTGCAGTTCAATGAACTTTCAGATTAAAGACCCATCTTCAGCTCTTTGATCTGGTGTGCATCAGTTAATTACTGAACTCGAGCAGCTGTTATTTTCTAGAGGAAAAGAGAGGTTTTATAACAACCTGACAGGTAAGAAGAAACAAGTAGAACATGGAGATCAGTAAAGAGAATGAAATAATACCAGGCAGTGAAACAGATACTATGAAATGTTATGAAATACAGAGTATGCAACATCAGGGAATAGTGTGCAGCATGTCTGAAAGGTCTTTGGTGGAAAAGCAGAGGGTGTTTTACTTTCATTGTATAAAGCAAGAAAGACTATCTTGAACAAAAGAATGGAATCAGCATTGCAGGCATCCAAAGTTTATTTTATGCACCTGATTCAAGTGAGATGTGACAAGAGCAAAGGAAAAACCAAAGCAATGGACAAACCAAAGGATTATAAACTGTCCTAAGGGCTTGAAAGGATTAAAAAAAAAAAAAAAAAAAAAAAAAAGCTAATATATATACATATAAAAATCTTCAGGAAATACCATCTTCATAAAATAAGCAACATTGCCCTCGGAAATCACCTGTCTCAGATCTTGGCTAATTTTGTAATTCTGCACTGTCTCTGTTACTCAATCAGCATTTTGGCATCATCTGTTATTGTCCAAGATTTGGTTCCAAATGCAGCAGTGTATTTCACATAGATGTAAAGTTACATTTTTATACTGAGATACTAGGCAGTTAAGCTTTACTACTTAGATTTTCTTACATAAAGGCTTCAGGTTAAATATGAGATTTTCCAGGGTTCAGAGCCTTAAGCAGCACTTGCTGAATAAAAATTTTGATTTCATACCTGTACAAGGCAAGTATAATGATCACAGTGGTACATGGTCCCTTATATATAAAAGAGCAGAGAGAAAGGAAAAGATCGTGTTTTATTACTATTTTTTATTAGAAATAACTTGTTCCTAATTGAAGAATTGATTTCTCCTCTCCATTAAATTCATGTTGATTTTGAATTAGTCCTTATTTTAGTGAAGAACTTTTGAGTTGATCTTGTTCTTACAGTTTTACAAAGTTGTTCTTTAGCAACTATGGTTTAATCATAAATATTTTTCACATTTTTAGTCAGTTATATTAGAAGCCAACATCCTTCAAGACAACTTTTCATCAAGGTGTTTGAAACAAGTTTCACTAAACAGCAATGAACAGTTTAGAAGTGCAATTTTGATCTTAGAAATATATATCTGCAGTATAGAACTGTAACAATACTAAGAGAAGAGGAGGAATATTTTGATCTTGTTACTGTGCAGATCATAAAATTGAGAGAAAAGAGAAATCTGGGAGGGTCAGATATACTTGCCATCCCAAGAATGAGAAAAATAATTTATTCACCTGGGTTATTCAAGCACAGCCTGTCAGCTTCAAAATCCTAATTCTACTTCTACAACATGTTTCCTATACATGTCATAAACATAATTTCCCATATGAGAGAGCTTCCAATCACAATGACTGTAATTAAGTTCCCATTATTTAGATTATAACAAACTAAGAACACACAATATACTTGATTTTTTTTTTTTCATTTTGGATGAAATAATTAGATTTCTTTGAGTTGTGACTGTTTTCCAAAATTTATAAAAATGACAACAGTGGTAATTGTTAGATTGGGGTAAAAAAAACTGCTGGAAAGAAAATAAGGTACTAAGGCTGAGGAACAGGTACTGCAGAAAAAGTTTCCATGGACTAAGGATATCAGTAGTACACACCTAAGCAACTAAGTGATCCTTATCATAGACCAAGCCCCCATTGGGTCTGACTGTCAAAAAAGGAAATCAAAATTAATTTTCCTGTCTTAGAGAGCTAACATAAGGGAAGGAATGAGAAAGGAAGGGAAAGAAAGAGAGATTGAAATAACAGAGAAAGGATATATCTGGCAACTAACCAAGACAACACACCAGCATGCCATTTGTTTTAAAACAATACAACAAAGGAGGAATCTGAGGGAAAACAGATACATACCACACACCCCCAAACCTCTATACCCTTAAAGCTGTCCCTAATTATGTGAAGAAAACAGAAAAATATTAATCTGGAGGGAAATGAAATAAAATTAAAACCTACCACCCAAAAACCTAAAAAGGAGGTACTGAAATGGGACCAAATATTGGAGTAATGCACTCAAATGTTTTGGAGCATCATCCATCCCACAGGGAAAGACCTGGATCTACAGAGTCTACCAATCGTCCTAAACAGTGACCTCAGGACTTCCCAGAGATCAGAAGGAAAGTTCCTGTATGGGCTCAGGAGCTGCCATGAGCCAACATCTGCTTTATCTCTGTGTTCTCTAAAGTGCTTGTCATGTAATTGCTGCTCTGGAAAGAGCTGCACGAGAGCTTGTTCAAGTCTGTACTGAAAGAGCACTTTCCTCTTCTCTCATGCAACACGAAAGACAACCTGCTTACACTAATTCTCTTTCACTTGCTTATGGGCAATAACCAAAACAAAAATAAGCAGAGGAAGTATCCATGGGCGAAAGAAAACAGTTTCTGAGAATGAACTTTAGAAAAATGCACAGAGAAGCCAAGACATTACAGACTAGTTTACTTTACATCGGTACCTTGACAACTACAGGTAGCAATGAACAGAGGAGGGATAAAATAACACTTTAACAGTATTCATTGTAGCTTGTAATCACACATAATATGTAAAGAAAAAAACCCCTTCATAAAGACTAATGCAATTCCAGAGCTTGTTGGCTTGTTACAGTTCAGCGCTTCTGGAGACTGAAAACCAGTCCAGCATGAATTACAGAACAAATGACTGCATTAAATCCAGTAACCAGGCCTCAGAATCCAGCACCTATCCTGAAATTCAGTACAAAGTTACACCCAGGCTGGTGAAACCAGGGGCTGTCATGGAAAGAAGCACTTTCCCACCAGGCTCCAGCCTAACATCAGAAGTAGCAGCCGTGTGACCACAGCACCAGCTGGCACAGTGACCTGCCTGACAGAAGATTAATCTGCCAAAAGGTTTTTGATCCAATCAGTTGGCTGAACTGACTCACTCTGCACTCACAGATTGCTCAACCCAGTACAATGTAAGCCAGGGAAACAGATGAGATGGAGGAAGTGTGGGTCTGAACACAGCCTCTACTCAAACCATGTTATGCACAAAGCCAAGGCTCACACTGAGATGTTCAATGTTCACAGGGGCTAGAGGGGCAAGTACGTCAGGCTTTGCAACTACTTAACTACCAAGATTTATCTCAAAGAAAATGCCATTTTCCTACTGTGACCATGACTGAAAGGTCTGCAGTCTAACAGTTGTTAGAGAGCTTAGACTTCAGACCAATATGGAGCTTCTGAAATTGGAACCTAAATGCAGAGCACATACATTCTTCCACACAGAAAATTTGTCAAACTATGTCTAAAAAATACATTTCACTTTAGGAGAATGTTCCAGTGCAATACTGCACATGAATCAACAATCTTAGCAAATTTTGCTCATTGCCACTGAGGAACTGCTATGTCTTCAAAGACAAGGTATTTTCACCAGCTGCACCTCTCTGAAAGGAGAGGAAACACCTGCAGCATCCACAAGATACTCTGTCCTATGTCTACTGTTAGATGTACCCTCCAGCCAATATTAAGCTATAATTAAGCTATTTTTGATTTTCCTTATCAGCAGAATCCATCTTTGATTCAGGTAATCAAACTCTTTATTATTCCTACCACTAAAAGAGATCCATAAGGAAAAATATATAGATAACTGTAACAGATCATTAAAATTTCACAGAATTGGCAATTCAGATACACATTTAGACTCTGCAGTATCATGTACCTCTGATGACTAGCAACGTATTAAATTAGTGAAAATTAATATACATTACTAATAAAGATCCCCAAAAGCAAAACATTTCAAACCCCGTTAGAATCAAACAAAAGTATGTAGCCTAATATGTTCCATTTCTCTATCCCTTCTTCTTGGGTGTAAAGGGTGTGTTTCTGATGCTTGCAAAGCATGCTTCTCAAATGGCAAATGGCTGCCAAACAAATGAAATGTTGCAGCTGACACCATGGAAGTTTGGCTCCTTTCTTTATTCCCTTAGGGGAGTTATCACACAAGCATTTGCCTCTGGCAACCCATTCTAATGCACATTGTAATAATGTCTCATTTGGACACAGACTGGCAAAAATTATGCGTAGTTTACATAGAGACTATGTCATATTTTCAAGGCCTGATCTTGGACATGGTTAATTGAAAACATGAGTCCCTTTATTCTTCATGCTTTGGTTGTCATCCACCACCATACGTTTCTCTAGTTCAAGCCCTGCCTCCCCCTTTTCTAAATCTCATTCCTGTATGTTCTCCAAAGGGAAAGAGCCATGGAACAATTACATACTTGATTTATTCTACTGTCCACCTTTTCTTAAAACAACATATTTTATTCAGAAGCTTTGGTTTGCATGTCAGGGAAATTGAATGGCATGATTTGCAAATGAAGTAAGTTATAAAGAGGACTTCAAATTAGCAAACACAATGTGATACTGCCTGTAATAGAGGGGGATTAATTCTGTGTTCTTAGAAGAAGTAGCTATTGGATTTTTTTGAATCTGCAGGTGACTGTACACTCTGGAGTTTATCCCTCCCATATACCCTCTGCATTTCTCCCCATGCACTTCTCCATTATGTGGCCAAGCCCTGTGCTTCAGGCTCGGGTTATTCACCATGGATAGTCAGTTCTAAGCATGCCCTCAAAGTAAGGCTCCTCTGGCCTTGCCAGTCCTTTCCAGGAAACCAAGGTCAGCATGATACTTACATGCCACCTGCCCACTCTGTGAAGTGTCTGGGCATGAGAGACATTGCTAGAACCTTTACCTCGAGCACCGAGTCCCATTACCAACCTGAAGAGAGCCAGCTCATGCTTGCATGTACTGTAAAGCACCTGTTCCATTTTCCATCCCCCTAAAACCCCTTCTCTAATGCTTTAGCTACCTATTGATATCATGATTTAAGACTCAAATGTCCCCCGCCTCTATTTTCCACCACTTCCAAACCTTAACACTTTGGAAGAAGAACTGTCATAGATCTGCCTTTCAAACAATTACTTCTCTCATCTCCATAATTGGGAGATAATAGTCTTTGACACCAAAGAAACTATGTTTAAACAAAAGAAACTATCTTTCCTATCTCAGTGCATTTGGTTTTATTACAGAATTTTAAAGACATATTTTATATTAAAATTGAGATATTATTGACTGCTTAGTGGCACATATTTAAATAGCACTAGTAAATGCATCAGAGCTTTGTAACTGCAAAAACATGGAAAATAATGGTGTCGTCTCTCCTTCACCCATGCTTTCCTTTATAGTCACTGGTTTCCTATTACTGCAGTATTGCAGGAATCTGGTGGTGTAGAGCCAATAACACTGTCAAAACAAACAAACAAAAATTTCTTGGCAGCAATATACAGAGATGGATGGAAAGAAGAAAATTCAAAGCTACCCAAATGACAGTGTGTAAAATATGTCAGAAACACCAAGAAAACAAAGACAACTCCTGTGATAAAGAGGAAGCAAGGGTCCTTTGCATTTTATAGCTTCTTTCTTACAACTTCCAATTTAGTCTACCGAGATTTCTGGTTTATGTAACCTTTTCACTGGTTGAAATTTGTAATTAATTAAATACAAAAATAAATTACTGAATCAGTATAGTTATTAATGATGACAGTACAGGCCAGCAAAGAGGCAGCATCCACTAAAAAGAACACTGTCCTTTGTGAAATAGTTAAGCAAGCCTTAAAATTATCGGAGCACAATGTTTCAGAGTTAATAACCTCTCAAATTAGGTTCTCATATTTTACATTGTCAAGACTATGAAGGAAGGCACACATCCCTTCACGTTTTTTAAGATTGTTTTTGCAGCAATAAGACTCAAGAGACCATTTTCTCTTTAAACAAAAATTCAGATTTCAGAACCCAATGCTATAGCAAAGGATACATTTTGAAGATGTACAATTCTAGAAAACAGAAGATTTTTCCTAAATTATCTACCATGTTCTTGCTAGGAAATCAGCACCATTTTCAAAGTCTTAACACCTTTCTAGAAAAGATTATTTGAATATAGCTTTAATTATAGAATGGTACCAGGTTTTTAATAGGCATATTCCTAATTTGAGATATACATAAAATACACAAAGAAAATTATGAGCAGCTTTCCAACAAGAACTGAATCCATCTCCAGAAAGGTACATATATCTACTAAATCTCAGACCAGATAGAACTTTAGGAATGGAAAAATATGGGTGCCTACTAAATTTCTACTTAATAGTGTAGCCAAGAAACAATGTCTCAAACAAAGCTCTAGCAATGGCCTGCCAGAAAAAGTCAGCTTTACTGCCTTCAAGCAACTGTGGTCTGGAAAGCAGCACTAGCCAACATATATCACTGTCAAATGTTTAAGCAAAAGCACATTATTCCTTTCTTAGATTTTACTTCATGCTATCCCTTGTAATGTGCAGTGTTTATATTCTTCCAGTGTTTCTTCATAAAGTCCATAGTCCTAAATTACAATATGCTACTGATCCTCAAGCATGAAATTAAGTTGCCACATGGGATGGAGTGATCTGTCTAATTAAGGTAGGGAAGACATGATATTTTTGAGGGCCATACTTCTTGAAGAAATGTCGCTGTCTGTGGGGTCTCCTGAACTTGAGATCACCCACAACAGGACATTTAGGTGTTTTAGAGTTCAAGTCTTCCCATCTCGAGCACTGAAGAGTCAGGAAGCCGTTTTCTGAGGTTTCCAAGGTTGTTTATTCTTTCTTATCTAAGAAATTCTTTCTCTAACTAACAGAGCTCTGTGTAGCACGTCAATCCAAGGCACACTCTGTCTGCCCTTGGGCAGGACTTATGTTTTATACTATAAATTACATACTTAATATTTACAATTACTTTCCAATACATGACATTTTTATTACACTGTCCAACTCTGACCCAAACCAATCCAGTGATGCCAGCCTGACTCAGAAGATGGATGACATGAAGAAGAAGAAAAGACATACCACACCCAAAATCCTCCATCTTAGCTTTAAACCCCCTAATATAAACATTTCTAAAAACTCACTTTTCTACCTTCTAACAATCTAATTTATACTCTACTTAATCTCTGTGACTTGTAATTCTTCCTGCAAAGTTGATATTTTTTTCCAGGGACTAAAATCCAGTCCCCAGGGATCTTGAGCACTATACCAAGCCCTTTGGAGCCCCCTGCCTGGAGGGTCTCGAGGCATCCAGGGAAGCCAGGGGAACACCCTGAGTTCCCACATAGAAACACATTTCTTTATAATTTCACCAGATATAACACATATATAGTGCCAGGATAAAGTCAGAAATTGACACCTTCTCATGCCTACCACTTCTCTTATATCTTAGTCATTGCCCTGCAGGGAAATGTGCTGGTCTTCATTTCTGTGCTCACTACTGTAAGCTTTGACTAGTATTACCAAATCTGGGACAGTTCATGAAGAACTGCTGCCCATGGGAAGGACCCACTCCGGAGCAGTTCATGAGGGACTGTATCCTGTAGTAGGAGCCCCATGCTGGAGCAGGGGAAGAGTGGGAGGAGGAAAGAGCAGGAGAGATTAAATACTATGAAGTGACCACAACCCCATAACCCATTCCTCTTCACCAGCTGGGGGATGGAAGAGATAGAACACCTAAGAGTGAACTGAGACTGAAAAGGAGATGGGGAAGTGGTTTTTAGTCCTGTCTCTTTCTCACTGTCCTACTCCATTTATAACTAGGAGAAAATTAAATTAATCTCCCCCAAGTTAAACCTGTTTTGCCCATGATGGTAACCCATGAGTTACCCCCCTCTCTTTATCTCAATACATGAGTTTATCTTCTTCCCCCATCCTGTTGACAAGGAAGAGTGAGACAAGTGGCTGGATGGGCATCTGGCAGCCAGCCAAAGTCAAAATTGCCCTTCCCAATAGTAGCAACTAATGCCCGCCAGTGGAAATAAAAAACAAAAAAAGCAACTGTACAGCTGGTTAGAGATCACTTACTCCAGCTCTCAGAGAACAGAAACTTAAGCATATGGGCTGAACCACTGCCTGTCTGATAGGGCTGCACTCCTGCTTCTGCTCTTACCATTCAGATGACAATCCAGATTCAGCTGGGAGAAGTAGTGCAGGACAGCACACTACCCACTTGGTAGTTTTCCATGCTATCTTCATGTGCTTTTCACATTAACCAAACTGAATGTTACCAGCAGATAAATAGCAGTTATGCCCCAATGAGAGCAAACTAATACTTTTCAGCAGGTGGAATATTTCACAGCAGCAGAAGGGTAGCATTTTATGCAGATACGTTGCTGCAAATCACCTCTACTATCAGCAGTGCTTTGGTTGGTTTATTTTCTAAATACTAATACATCATTTTGAGAGGAATCTTAGGGAATATTTTAGGGAGAGGAAGAAATGGATATCTAAAAATCCTTCAAGCTGAAAATCTTCAAATCCTCCTTCCAATCAAAGATGGGGTGAATGACAATATTAGGCACCAGAAAGCTTGGCTTGAGAAGGTTATTTCAAACTGAGTCACACCTTTTCTAGTCAAGAAGCTCCACTTCAAAGGATACTGACTAAGAGCATATCAATTGCTGTATGCAGAGTTTTTTCTCTGCTTGTTTTTTTCCAAAGATGATTATAGAGTGGCATATGTGAGGGGGTACAAACTCCCTCCTGTTCTTGCTACCTTTAGCAACAACCAGTCAGTTTCCACCAAATTTGACAGAGAGAGGAAGTCAAAAATCTACCAGATTTCTACAGCATTTTAGAAGACAGGAATCAGAACAGAGACATTAAATTTGATCAGTACCCCCACTGAGAGAAAAGCTAAATTCTGAGTCTGGCTTTCAACTTACAAAGAAGAATCAACTCATATCAACTATATGATAACAGAGACTAAATTGTCTTTATCCCTTTTCAGAAAACCAGATTTCACCTCTAGCTAGATGTGAAAGGATCAAGCTACACACCATAAAACACATGCACATCCACAACTCATGAATACTCTTAGTAAACCAGGCTTCACAAGTCTCAGTGTCCCTGAATACATTTCAGTGTCAAAAACTAGTATGGGTTTCTCTTCTTTCTTCAGCAACAAAGTCTCTTTAACCTCATAAACACCATTCTTTCTTGGATTGACCCTAGAAAGCTGGGGGACAGCTTCAAAAGCAAAAATATCAAGATGTCAATCAGCAGTCCCTTGGTTCTTTGGCTCACCTGACACAGCCTCAATCTGCCCTAGGGATAAAGTAAATGAGTGTGTAAATGCAAAACATAACATTTCAAGTTATCTGTTTTGAGGAATAACAGCATTTGCCATACTTATTTAAAACCACAGATCATTTCCATGGAGAATACTACAAGACAAAAAAGACAAATCACCCCATGCATGCCAAAACCCTCTCCATCTCTGTAGTAAGGAACTGAAAAAGGGTGCAAGCACTGGGATACACACAACACCCCAAGATGACCTGCACATATCCTCTCCTATAAATATCTAAGTAAGTAGGCAATTTTAACTTCATTTCTACGCTCATATTGCACACTGCCATGTGAAGACAGTTCTTTCTTCCATATGAAGTTGAAGCAGCTTAAAACAGGATTCGAAATCTGGCAATTTATGCCACTTTATGCATTTGCTGACAGGATTGCTGTTCTACAATTTTAAATTATTTCCTGGGGTCACTCCTGTGCATTGCCATATAAAACAGTGTCAGTATTAGTCCCTTGTGCTGCAAGAGGGCATTAACACTACTACATCAAATGTGTGGTGTCAACAAGTAAATCATGGAGAGGAGTTGATGAGCTGAGAATTGAACCTACCTTTCAGTAGGGCTGGACCACCGATAGTCTGGATGGTTACCATAGTAATCCTGTGGCAGCTTCAGATTTATTGGCTTGTACTGCACAGTTACAAAGGTTCTTCAGCTACCTTCTGCAATGTTTCCGGAGTCAAGAGGAATTCTATGATAAATGTCCACTACCCAAAAGATACATTCAAGGGGGTGTAATGCAGGAGAGCTGTACTTTAAATGCAAATTACATGCTTTATGCCCCTTTTAGAATATTAAAGAGTGATTTCAGAGGAATGAAAACAAAGAACTCTGACCTCTGACACCATGATTCTTTGCTCTACAGATCACAATTTTCTGTGGGACTGCCTACTGCATATTTAAGTACTGTGAAACTGAAAATGAGGTAATAAATTCCACTAAAGATAGCCTGAGTAATGCATTGATTATGAAAATAAGCATACAACTGAGCAATTACTAGAGCAGGCAGTCACAGGGTCTTGTTCAATATATCTAGATCATTCTGTAGCGTTTAGAAATTAAATTATTTCATTATATTTAATTTATATTCCTTTATATTTTCAATAACACAAAAGAATATTGCTATGTGGAATAATTATGATGAACCATTAGTATACCAGTATTCACACTCTAGGCCATAAAAAGTGTGTATTAATGTTTCCAGATTGCATTAGATTTTAGTTTAACTCCATGACAGGCTTTAAAGGAAAACACAGATAATTTGCCTTTTATTACTACCCTAAATATTGCTTACTGCTCTCTTCAGCCACAACTTGAAAAGAGCAACTTCTCTTGTTAGTAAACATTGCAATTCATGAAATATTCCATTATATTTTACTGGATTTTTTAATGGCCATAATTCTCTTCTGATTGCACAGCAGTAAAAGGCTATCTTTTCTACCAAGTGCAGAAGCACCATGCGCTAATTTGTGTATTAGCAATTCCCATGTGAATACTACATTATTGATTCTGCCATCTAACTTCCACTATATGACAGGAAGGATATTGTGTGTAGGATTAATAAAATTATTTCCTCAAGCAATATTTCTTAAAGCATTGATTGTGTACTTTTGCTTCAGAAAATCATCTCACAAATGTACATTACAATGTGAATAAATGTGAACAAATATGAACGAAATCGTTCTGTGGTGCGACATAGTAAATACAAATGAAGACATGCTGTATGACACCAATTCTGCAATATGCCTGTTTATTAAAACATCAGGCTAAAACTGCTTTTAAAACACAAAGGGAGATGCATACTTTATAGATGTTTCATGCAAAAGGACACAGCAGTCATCTGATTAATGGAACACATATTGACATTGTAAGGTACGCTAACCCAAAGACAAACAGCATAATGTTTTCAGTCTGCTGTTTGCACCCATGCAGCCTAAATTTTGTGACCTTTGTACTGCAGAAACCAAGCCCCCATTCAGTTGTTTGCTTTTAAAGAGAAATTGAGAAAATATTATCAGAAGTGTAATCTCTTGCTTGTAAGATAAATAAAGGGAGACTTTGGGTAGCTTATTGTATCCCAGAAACACCAGAGTGCACTTAGGTAGGGTTCTCTATAACAGACAGTTACACATGAGCAAATGCCATTTATTTTTATTAAATCTGGCCTGCCCATTCTGCCTTCATGGTGACCAACCCCAGAAAGCATCCCACTAGAAGAATCTGCTAGCTTTAAATCAAGTATATTTTGAAACAAATACAAATGAAAAGAGAATAATAATAATAATAATAATAAGCATCAGGGGAAAAAGCAGGCATTAAAAAAACAAATAACTATATATGCACTGCCTCTCTGCCAAGTTTGGCTGCATGTAAAGCAGCCTAAATGAAATGAAAAGTTCATTAGGTCAGACCATAGCTCCTGCCCCCATATGTCCTTTCCCTCACAACGTATTTTAATGACTCTGTATGCAGACATCAGGACAGACCAAAAGGAGTTCTACACCTGCTGACAGGGGCGGTGGCAGTGGCTCTGGGCCGTGGCCAGGCTCTTGGGTGTGGGTGTGGGTGTAACAGCACTGATTGTTGAATGCTCTGTCCTACAGGCAGCAAACCCATCCCACACCCACTGGGGCCAGGCCTCCTGATGGAGCCAGTGCCAAAGCTCCTCTACTTCCTCTCAGCATCCTCAGATTTCCTCTATCAGTAAAGGAAGTGTAGGGTGTGATCAAGGCTTCATCCTGGTCTTTAGTTTACTTTTTATGCTGACCAGAGTTCTGGTCTTCATGATTTATATATAGACCCAGAGGGACTGAATCTACAAAGCTATAATACATTGCCACAACTGGTGATTAGTTGCATTTCTTCCTATTAATTGCTGTGCAACAAGTTGGGAATCCTTGCACCCTCCCTACCTGGCCCCACATACACCCATTCAATATCACAGAGAGATGTCCCAGCTGTGGTCCTGTTTCTCCTACCAGACTTCAGTGCAGCAAAATATAAACCTTCAAAGCTCACAGAATATGTTTCTTACTGTATGTTATTATCCTTATAAAAATTGTGTTGTGTGGAGGGATCTAAAAGTGTTCTCCCAAGACCAAAGCCTGGTTAACGCTCCTCAGGAATGACAGGTTCAATCCCACATCATATCTTCCTTAGGAACAAGTCCCAGAAAATTAATTTCTCAGTAGCTGACTGAGAAGCACAGAATCAGGCATTATTAGAACTGAAGGATGGCATTAATAAAACATAAGGACTAGAAACAGATCAAATATGTAAGACTCAACAACCGGTTGTCAATGAATTCATGTTGCTCGTCAGACACTATTACATGCTGTTCTGATCACTCTCACCAGGAAATATTTCAATTCACTCTATTTTAGGTTACAAAAATATTTATTTCTGTTTTATTTTAAAATTATTAACAAACATAAATGCAACTATATGTTTCTTTTTCTCTCCTTATCTCTTCTGGCCAAAAGAACTTCTATACTGCAAAGGACAGGAAAGGATCAGGGATCAGTTCTCCTTATTGACTGTATACACCAGCCAATGCTGGGTCCTTTTCTCTCTGTGCAATTACAGCAATATGACATTTCCAAGCAGCAATGTTTGCTGACAACATGAGACACTTTAATGTCATTTTCTGTGAAGAAAAACAGATCTCTTCAGACTTTGCTTTGCCCAGAACTTTGCCCACCTTTCACAGACTTGTGACAACCCAGTGCAAAGTTTGATGCAGTGTTTGCTGCAGATCAGCAGTCTCATTGTTTGTCATGCTGCAGATAATAAAAAAAAAAATTTTTGACTGTACATGTAGTCACAAGATGAAATGTGAATTGAACTGAAGTGACAAGGGATGTAGCCTTTACCCTTTATCAGAAGCTATACAGGAACCATTAGATTTTTCCTCTGTAGGAAAAAAAACCCACTGAGATAAGTGAAAAATGCCAGCTTGTGGGTACTCTGCTTCTGACTAGTAAAAGCATTTTGGTCAGCTGGGCTCATTTCAGTACTGGCATCAGATGTGGACAGTGAGAAACTCTCAGTAATAAGAGAGATGGGCAGCAAACTTATACCAGTGTCCAGTTAGAGAAATCCTTCATAACCTTTCCTGGTGCTATGCTCCCTGGCAGGAGAAGAGGTTGCTAATGAGGAAGATGGCCTGTGAAGCAAAGAGAAAAGCACAGGAATCTAGTTACACACACATCTACCAAGGACCTTATGATATCCTTTCAAGGGCTGCTCCTGCAGAAATCTTTGTGGCGTGGAAAACAGGCATGGGACCCATCTCTTCTTCCTCACGAGAGCTGAGGAATACTTCAAACGAATAGGAATAAAACCCCTGTCCTGCCCAACAATTTAGGGATAATGGAAGGAGTAGAAAAACAGCAATAAACATATGAACACCAACAATCCTATAAGAGTTGTGGGTTAACAGTCATGTACTGAAGGTGTAGTTTGAATTACTGACTCATGACCCAGTATTTGGTTAAAAAAATAATCAAGGTTACCTCCCTAATTTAAAATTGTATGTCCAGGTACTCTTAGGAGGTCAAAATAAATAGCAGAGTATCTGTTAGCAAAAATACAGACATTGTCCAGCTTATTCCAAAGTCAATGGAAAAATGTATCTTGACGATAATTTTAAGTTTGCTAACTGAAAACTGTAATAGTTTATCCAGGGCTGCTTTATTTATTTACTATCACTCCAGAGACCAAAGAAATATTTCTGTTTCTTTCAAAATACTCAGCATGGGCTGAGTTCTTCCTTCCTGGCAGATGAACTACATGGACCTCGTACAAAAAGGAGGTTTTTGATCATACTTTGGAGAACAAAAATGCAAGATGCCTTCCCCTCCCTTCATCTCTCCAGTGACATGGGAAGACTAAAAATGCATCAGTGTTTCATAAGGTGTGGCCTTTAGACATGGGCCAGGTAATTTTTTCTTCCCTCATGGGTAGTGATGAAGGTGTCCTCAGCAATATTTCTTGTAAGGCATTTTAGACAGAAGCATCTGTTAAGATTTGGGAGCTGAGGCAGTAGGATTTGAGAAGCAATCAGCATGTGAACAGAAAGAACAAAATAATTTAGCACTAGCCAACCTCTTGGATTAGTCATAATTGAACAATTAAAATACCATCCAAGTTCCAGAGGAATTTTCTTTTTTTGCTTCTGGTTTAGATGACAGTGATGGAGCAGTAAAGTCTGCAACTAGGATGAGTACAAAAGACAAGGTGCCTTCCTTCTTTTCCACCTCTGCAGCCAGTGTGGGATCTTTGATCGGACTTCAAAAGCCTCAACATGCTCAGTTAGAAGCTGAATCAGCATGTGGAGGATAAGGAGTGAGGGAATGAATGGGATACGACCAACTGAAAACCTGCTCAGTTCTGTCTGATTCTGAAAAGATTTAGTTACATGAGAGTTCAACTCATTCACATTCAAGCCCTGAAAGAGTCTATTTTTTCACAGCTTCTTAGCTGAAGTGGGAGAGCAGCCCAGAGGAGTGTTAACACTTCCTTTGTTCCCAAAACCTGAACTTAGATAAATTTCCTCACACAAGCAGGTTGAGAATTCACTTTTTTTTTTCTTACTGGCCATCTTTTTATCTTTTTTTTATCTAGCATCACTCTTATTGCCAATAGTAGCATGGAATAGTTGCCCAAAATCAAGAAATATTTACATAAACATTGAAGAACTTAAGCACGGTATTTTCTAGTGCATGGCCTTTGTCCCATTCTTATCAAAAAACAAATATTTGGTACATATGCTTAATTCAATGATCAAAATACTAAACACTAAAATACCTCATGATAACATAGTTTTAATTTTTAAAAGCCTATTCTGGTACAATTAATTATGTGAATGAAAAAAAAGTTAGCATTTTGTAACTTGGAAAATGAGCACCTAACTTTTGGACTGCTCAGGCACCAGAATTATTCTAAAAGTCTTCAAAACTTAACTAGTTTACTGTTTGTTGATTTTAGCAGACTGTAATTTGATCACACAGGAGAAGGTTTCTTATTATGGAAAATACATACTTTTATGTTGTTGTTGTTGTTGTTGGCTTCAAATTACTATATTGTGCAGTGAATCCTGCTAATAGTAGAGACAATTTGTAAAGTGCAAAATGATGTACCAAGTATCCCATTGCTAATCCACCAAGGCTGTAAATATGAGAACTATTGTCTCAAAGTCAAAAAATACTGAATACCTGAAATATATTGCAGCAGTAAAATGCATCCAGTTACTCAAGGCAAGTTATTTTAAAAAATCCTCAAAATATTTAAAGGGAATTATGATTGTTTGTGAGGTTTTGAGCCAGGGTTAACTTAATGGCACACAGGAAAGTATGCTGAATGAAGAAACCAACTGGAGGGAGCACTGATTCAGCTGAATAGTAAACTAATATGCTGACCATCTGCCCTCAAGGCATTGTGGTTAAAAATCTGACGTTGATGCTTGAGTTAGGAATTGTAAGTGGGTGATACATGTATACACACAAAGAGAAAATGTATTGAGTCTGGTATATCTAAACAGCGAGTCAGTACTTTGGAGCTGCTGGTCTGTGGGTTTGAAAGAGTAGGTGGCAATTATAATGATTTAGTGTTATGAAGCAGATTTATTCCTCTGGATTATGGCTTTCATTAGGATTTACAAAGATTGCTGTTCCTATTCCAGTTTCTCATTGCATATAAACTTGCTCATGAACAAGAATTTTCTTTCCTCCTTCAGAAATGTCAACAGGAAAATATTTTACCCACCCAGCTGAGAAAAGTATGATAAAATCATAATATGAATTTTTCATTATTTTAAAGAGAAACATTTTCTTATTCTTGCTTTGCAATAACCCTCAGAGCATTTTAGGACAAGGTGTTAGAAGATGATTGGAGTCACCTTAAAAGGATTTTGGTCTTTTTGAGAATTAGGGTAAAAGTCAGGTCCCACAGAAATTACTTTAGGGACTACCAAATAGCGAGGTAGTAAATAAAATCACAGAATTTTACTTAAAGGTAAAGAACCATGCCTGTATGAAACATTAGGCACACAAAGGTCCTCCTGAATGCTAGGAATATCACACAACAGAAATTATGTCTTCTTTCACATTTGCCTGTGCCGTGACTCTTTAATGTCTGCAGAATAAGAGAGCACAGACCAAACACAGAGAATAAAAAGCATTGTTTGCATGTTATTCCTGACCCTGACCCTTCAACAAAAAAAAAAAAAAAAAAAAAAGGAGGGTTTAAAATTTATAGTGAAGCATGGTCTGCACTAATAGTTCAGGTCACATTACTGATAGAGTAGACCAATTTTCAGTCACTTCATACTATGTGGATACAACACTATTAAAACCTCAGCAATATTTTCTATTACTAACAATGACTAAAACTCAAAAAGCAAATAACTGTGACATTCAACTCCCAGATATGCTAAATTGTTTTTGTATGTCTTCTGTCCATGCATATACACATGCCATGCAGTTATTTTCCAAATCTTCAAAATAGGAATGCAAAACAGTGCCATCCGGACATTCCGTTCCCTTGTACCCAGGAGTTTTAGGACAAGCTGGTAAAACACATCAGAAAACCCAATGGCTGTGTTTCTTCTCTATCCCAAACAATAGATAATACAAGAATAAAATAAAAGTGAATCTTGTTAGAGCAATTGCTGAGCATTGCACACCAGACATGGAGTGGCTGGACTGCAGAGGATGTGCCACGTTGTTATGGTAACAAGATAACAACTTCAGTGTGTGCCGCAGGCACTGTCACCTCTGAGCCTGAAATCCAGATTGGCTGGGGGTCTGCCCCCTGCCTTGCCCATCACATCTCTGCAAATGAGACCTAGTGTTGCTGCCCCAAAATGAAGTCCAGGTTTTGCATGACAAGGTGGAGAAATGACATCCTTCCCTGGATCTCTCATGGCCTCCCCACGATCCTCAGAGTTTGCAGAACATGCTGCAGCTGCCAGGACATTATTGGATATGGTAGAAAGGACACAGGCATAACTTTTCCAGTCACTGTCTATCTCTGAAGATATCCATGAAACCTACTGGCATTTTGGCTGAACTGGATAGCTAGATAGAATCCTTCCTTTTAAACAAGTATGTATAGCACTCCCCTGCTTATGTAAAAGATGCAGAAGCAATTTTCTTTTGCCTAAAAATAGACACCATTCATTCTATCAAGTCTTTTGTCTCACTGCCTTATACAATTAGTAGTTGGTCCAGTCTATTCCCTGCCAGCAGAAGACCATTTCCCTTTCTTTCTGTGTCCCAGCTTAACCTCTCTCCTTTTAGCTCATCGCCCTCTCTAACTATTCATGTGATTGTTGTTACTTTGGTATCTCTGTGAATGTTTGGATGGTGGGTTCCCTGGGACACAGCACTGCTGTGGGCACCTGGTGCAACCTCTGTGCTCCAGGAATTATCACAGGTAAGGTCTTCCAGCATTTAGCTCAGCATGCATTAAGTAGAGTATTTTCTTCATAGAGCTTTTTCCCCTACATCTGCCACTGCCACACAGGGAGCTACAACAAGAAGGAAAACTGGACCTTGCTTGACCTCGGCCAAGAGCACTTGCACATCTTTCCAGGCAGGTTTCTAGGAAGATTGCCTTCAGAAACAGTTATATTGCCCACAATCAGTGCAACTGCCTGGAACTGGAAAATCAGCTTCCCGTTGTATCCATGAAGTGAGGTGCAGCGCACAGCAGCGCACAGGGATGTTTTGGGGGCAGATAGGAGAGAAGAGAGGGTCAGACTGAAGCTGCAGTGGGGAGCACTGTGTGTCACACAGGCTGTACAGCACACCTGAGCTCACACCACGGCTCTGCATGGCACAGCCCTGAACAGTGACCCACCCTAGCCCCAGTGACACTGCAGGAGCCTTGCTGCAGGATGGTACCCGTTCTTCTCTCAAGGACTCAGGTACTCAGTCAAGCAGCTGCTCAGAGACAACATGATCTTCCAGGGATGTTAGTGGCTAACAAGTGCTGGAGCTAATAGATCACTGCCTGAGGTTCAGCACATATCCCCACAACATGAGATGTCCTTAGTAGGGGAAAGATTATGAGTGATGGTCAGATTGGAGATAGATGAGGAAGAAAAGCATTTTGAGAACTTCTGCTTTGAGGTCTATTTTTAAATATGATGTATTGGCCTTGACCTATTTGTGTGCCTAGAGAAATTCCTTAAAGAAAATGGGTAAGAGAAGAGATCATTATGAAGATGAACACCATGTGAGCTTTTTCTCTTAGTATTATCTTGGGAAACCTCAAGAGACCACAATTGATATAACTAAAGACATTTTAGATTCCCTGAACCCCTATGTTACAGGAGAAGCACACACTGCTCGAATGGACAGCAATATAAATAACTGCTTCCCACAGCATTAATTCCCTCATAGATTAGCTATAGTAAAAATGTGCTGAATTTCAGAGAAAAAAATCCTGCTTTGCCTGCTTCTTTGAGTGTGAAAATACATATTTAATTAGCTGAAAGTGACTCCAATGTCCACATCCCACTGACATGGCACAGGGAGTGAGGCAGTTGTGTCTTTTGCTGAGTTCCTTCTACAGCAACAAATCTACAGAGCCAATATTGATTTACATGGACATTTACCAATTACATGGGCTTACCTAACTTGATCCTTTTTTTGACTACATGTAAATATAAAGTAGAAGCATAGTATGAAATGTTACAGAACCAAGCTCTGGTTGTGGTGCAGTAAGCTAAAATTCTATATATTAATAGTTCAACTTACCTGCTTAGAGCAGCAATAGTTTCTGCCAGTGGAATGCTCCAACCTTTGGGTTCGGCTGTTCTTTCCTCTTAAATCTTTCTTTGCTAACACAGAAACCACACTGCTCTTAGCAGACCTGAAGTGATGACCCTTCAACTACCCAGTGGTTTACATGCACTTTTGTGAGAGCGCAGAAACCTGATATTTGAAATGAGACAACATGCTAGTCCCATATTAGAAAAAAAAGGAATAAAAAGGAAAAAAAGAAAAAAAGAAAAGAAAAAAAGAAAAAAGAAAAAAGGAAAAAGGAAAAAGGAAAAAAGGAAACAGAAAAAATTGTTAAAAATCAAAGATGGTTTATTTCTTTTTTTCTTCTTTATTTTTTTTCAGGAAAGATAGGAAATATGTCTATTTTAAGCTTGTTTGGATGCAAATAATTTTAATTATTAGCAGAAAGTTTAATTTTTTAAAATCAGCCTGCTTTCCAGAACAGTACATGCTTATTATATTTCCCTGGCTTTTTTTACTGTCATGTTTATTTTTCATCCTAACACTTCACCCTTTTCCTCTTTTCACTTCCTTCCTGAAAAATTAACTAATAATTAATAACTTCTTTATGAGAATTACACTAATTTGGATCTCTCCACTGGGGGAAGATAAATAGGGAAAATTCTGGTTTTCACAACATGCCATTAGCAGGCCCAGGCTCACTCTCACCTTTGCTGGTGCTCAAGCCATGCTTGAAGTACTCTCAGCTTTTGGCTTCCAGCTTCACACCATGCTGTAATCACAGCAGCATCTTTGTTAAACCTGTGCAACCTGGCTAAAAATGCAAAGGTAGTCCCCAAACAGGCCCTAGTCCATTAAGAAGGACAAGACCTCCAAGTGTGTTCTGAATTGAATACACCAGAGTGTGTAGAGCATTAGTGTGATATGGTCCTGGTACTCCTTCCTCCCCAAAAGACACACCATTTGTACAAAACTTTTAGCAGTGGCTTTCACCTTCTCTGCAGCTTATGTCTCTGGCATGATGCCCTAAATATTAAGTTATATGAAACTGGAAGAGATTAGTAGCTTCTGTTTCATCAATTATATTACTTTTAACTGCCTTGAAGGATTCATTTGTCTTCACTCCAGTGAACCTTTGGCAGCAATCAGCAGTTCAAACACCACTAGTCCCACACACAGCAGCTCTTTTCAGTCACATTACGTTTACTGAAAGGTCCGTAAGAAACAAAAACAACCTCATTCAGATAGCTTTCCAGAGGTATTTATTTAAATTCCACCTCTGATAAAATTAAAAGACTAAGTATACTTCTGAGAAGCAAGAAAATGCTTCATCATCACCAGGAATGGGCTTTAAATTCTTGTCTATGTTTTACAAACAGCATAATCAAAGTTCAGTAAAGAATATGCAAAGATTGCAAATCTATAGCAGACAGAGAAATTTACATAAATAACAGATATGAATATCTGATGTTTACAGAAGTAAACTGCATGCTATGCAAACAGAATGAAGTCTACAACACTAAAAAAAATTCATTAAGCTAATTTTTCAAACCAAAGCTCATTGAAGGTGAATATGTAGGAGACATTTCAGTCACTTCCTAATGCAAGGAGAAACATCTATAGAAAAACTAGTATCTATATATTATTATGCTGTATTGCTAAAAGAAATTTGGATTAAGGATTGGATGAAAATGGGAATTGTTCCCCTTCAAGACCTTTGCATTTCACAGCTACAGCAGAGATCTGTACAATTCAATGGGAACCTGGTACCCTTAAAAACCTGGTAACCTTAAAAAAATCTGTTCTTTACTATTTCAGACTGAAAGTGGGAATTTGAATTTTTTTTAAGAGGCTCATGTAAAATACTAATATCAAGTGAATTGCACTGATCATACTGATTTTGCTCTGGAAATATTACAAGGTCACATACAAAGATGAGAATTTACTTATTACTGTGAGTTAAAATGTGAAATATAAGACTGTCAGCAGAGCAGTACTTAGCCCAATTCATTCATCTTAGAGCTAGCCTTTCTCAATGCATGACTGAAGATTTGTAAGCCAAACTGAATTCTTGCAAGTGGTTTCCATTGGGAAGCAGCAGGACCCTACAGGTGTGGCAGAGGCAGTATTTTGTCTAATACTCATTATTTGCTTTTTTAAGGATAAAACACTGCATCATATATATATAAAATTATATATTATATATTATATATTATATATTATATATTATATATTATATATTATATATTATTTATTATTTATTATTTATTATATATTATGTATTTATTATATATTATATATTATATACTACATATTATATACTATATACTATATATTAAGTATCTGGAAGACAGTGACATCTTGTCACATTGAGAATACTATCAGTGCTCGCACAAAAACATAAGAAAGAGAACATGAAGAAGCTCGTCTACAAATTTCAGGAATAAAATAAATAAATAAATAAATAAAAGAGGAAAAAAAAATCCTGAACACCAAAATTCCCTAAAAAGCAAGGAGAACCAATACCTCACATCTCCAAACACATTGTGCACGACAAGGTCACCCTCCTAATTCAGATAATTCAGTTAATCCTCTGAATGAATGCAGCATGTGTTGCACTCCCAATGAAACCACACAGGCTCCAAATAAGAGGCCATCAACTACTGCTATAAATGGAGTCAAATGGCTGGGAGCCTGAATAGCATAATTTGATTTTCTCCTTTCCAACAAAAAAAAACAAAACAAAGAGAAGTGTTTTACTGAAGGTGTGCACCGTTTAAAAGGCCAAAAGGTGCCTTTCCTTCTAAATTTTAAAAGCATTAATCAAGAATGAAATAAACAACATGTGCAAGTCAAAGGTTAATATCCCAGGGTCTTTAATGTGCATTTACCACCCACTTCTTTTCCATTAACACCATCACCTCCTCCCTGTCTTTCAACACCCCTCCAACTATTCTTGCCTTATGTCTCACTTATTCACACAACTGAAAAGTAGTAATTATTTTGCAGTTAATCTTCAGGAAACTGCTGCATAGAAAACAGGCTTTGCCTTCTGTTCTGAAGTCTGAAGGGAATGACCACTAGAGAGAAGCAATTGTTTCATTTCTCCTCTAAAGAGTTTACCCAGTTTTTGGGGGGGTGTTTGTTTGTTTGGGTTTTGTTTATTTGTTTAAAGATGAGAAGACCAGTTTCACTATTACCTTGAAGACACTGACATTGTAACACAACAAAAATATCATAAGCAAGAGGATAACCAAGGTCTATGGAGGAGATTTTGATTTTAGAGATAATGGCATTAGTCCAAGTTAGATTTAAATTATTTAAATAATGGGACTGTAGAAATCCACAAGCACTTTTAAGGATAGAGTATGGCTCTAATTATATCTGAACAATTAACCTTTACAATATGCTGTTTAGAATGCTTCTCTGAGTTGGTATATTCTTAATAATTGAGCCATTAATTAAAATTCCTCTCTCAAGGATTGTCAGAAATCTTCAGTAAAAAAATAAATATTGGGCTGTGATGGAACCAGGATGAAATAATCCCTCTCTGAATGTGTGTTCCATCAAAAACAAACAAAGAAAAGCAATGAGAGGAAAGTAGACATTGTTGTCTGTGTTCTCTACTTATCTAGAAAATATAGAGCAGTATTTGAAAAATTTCAAAAGCATTTCCATATCAATAAGGAAAGGTACCAAAAGAATAACAAGATAACTTAGATTTTTTTCCTCTGTTTTTTTTTTCCCACAAGGTAGAATGAACCTATTGGTATAATACATCTTTTTCATTTTCTCACAGTGATGTTTTTTTAATTCTCTCTAAACTGTCTTCATGATTCTAAGCAAATCTCTAACATCATTACATGTATTTACAGAACAAAATTCTTCCCAAGTCCTCCTTTCAACACTGAAAACAAAGCCTGTGTTATTTACTCAGAAAATATTTCTCAAACTCTGTTAAGCGATTAAGCTAGAAAAGAGGGGAACAAAATCCCCAGCAGTGAGATTTAAACACCTGTATAGCTCAGTCATGAGAACCTCTGGCCCCTGGCACATCAAGGCTGGTTGGACAGAGTTTGCAAGTTCCTCATTAGGTTTAATTCCACTCTAGTGAACGCACATTTGCTGAATAAAAAATCCAGATGAATTTATAACTACTCTTCAGGAGTGGCAACTTACAGTAACATCTTTGATTTTAGCAGGTAGATAAAAAAAGATCTGACCTCTGATTATATCCAGACAAGCTTCCTGGTGAATACTCTCAGATGACAACTCATATTCAAAACCACAGATAAGTCTTCAGTATGTAAGTCCAAAATGAGTCTCCTTATAACTTCTGGCCATATTGTATTGTATTGTATTAACCCTGTTAACCTTATAGCTAAATACTCTTCTGTTGTGGAGTTACTCTGTGTTACCCTAAATGGGAAAGCACATTACATGTGCAGCAGGATGTACATTTTATGATTACTTTGGCTAACTCTAGAAATCTGTCAGGGGAAGCCATTTTTGTGCCATGTAGAAAGACAGTTACATGTTCTGGTGCTTTGCAGACAGATTTCTTCTACCTTAAACTACAGTGCCTCCATACCTGCTATTTGCTTTCCTGCATGCTTTGGTAAAAGGTTGTAGGGTACTGTCAGGATTTCCACATCAGACACATGTAAAATCTATTTCAGGATCTCAGAGTGGAAAGTGGTAGTATAGGTCACTTAACACTATCACTCATTTTATCTCGCAGGAGACATGGAAGAGAGGGCTGGGTAGAAGGAGGATTATGCCTCAAGCAGCTCAAGAATGATTCAATCCTGTCAGCTCCCTGAAACCGCATGGGTACCCATGGCAGCTAATACACACATGCACACTAGGAATGGGTATTCATATATTTTCAAACACACACTGTTAATCAGTATTTGTGGAAGTGGACTTAAAAAAGAAACAGAAACAAACATCTTGAGCCCTCTTTAAGTTTCCATTACTTACTGCTTCTGAAAATGCATTTTTTAGTTTTTTGCCTTTTTCTTCTCAAAATATGCCGCACATTTTCAGAAAATAATTGTGAGGATCTATAGTTCTAACTTTATCAACAGTGCATATGCATTTTAAATAACTGAGTTAACTTTAGGCTAACATTAGCCTATGCAATATTTGGTGGCATGCACTGGAAATCCTGTGTGCCTGTGCAACAGTGAAGCAGCAGGAAGGAACCCACCTTCCACACCAAGCTTCATTTAGAATTGTGTCATGTGTAACTCTCCTACTGCAGCTACAGAGAACCTGCCAGGTAGTACCAGAGAAAGAAACTGAACTAAGAGATGATGCTGAGGCCATGGTTACATCAGTCTAGGACCACCCTATCTGTAAGGGAGAGTGTGTTGGACCTCTTGAGGCCTCCTCCCTCTCCCTCCTGAGAGAAACCTTACTTACCCCTCTCATTCTTCAAGGAAGGACAAACCAGTTCTGTGGCTCTGACTGTGTGAAGATCACAAAGTATGGGTGTTGGAACATCAGAAGCATCTGGTTCTGGCAAATGTAGTGCTTGCAGTCCAAATACCCAAGAATCTCTGCCACCTAATGGCTGGAATAAATCAGGATTTGACTTGCACACACTTACTGATTACCATGAAATGAACATTATTTGAACTCAGAGTCTAAAAATCTTTGCATGAAAAACTAATGTGATATTAGTAAAGAGAACAGCAGTTTGAAAATGTAAGGAACATGTGATGGGACTGGAAGCAATCTGCAGGTAAATCTCAGTTATATTCAGGTCACGAACTCAACTCTTGCTATTTCTGAGCCTGAAATTTATTTAATAGAAAGAAATAAAATGTGAGAGAGAAAGGAATAAATTATCCTATTTTAACATCGTTGAATTATGTGCCATGAAGTTACTGCACTGAAGTTTTCATCAGCATGAGCAGATGATGAGTAAGCTAGGGAGGAGCAGATTGCCAACAACAGCCTTTAGCTATATCATTATATATGCTTTAAAAAGTACTTGCAAATCTGTACACTTGAGAATTTCATGGACCCACACCTGGTGTTAATCTGGTCTTTAATCATGTCATTGATGCTAGCAAATTCTTGCAATGATCCTTAATATGTAAGGAAACTGATTTTACTTTACATGGATAGAAAGCTGTTAACTACTTTGCTGTTCAACATTTAAGCCATCAGTAACTCAGTGTTGTAACCAGTACGGTTGCCTACCTTTCTAAGGCAGATTACAAACCAGAAATAAAAAATTATGAAATAAAACCAAGGAAATGCCCCAAAAGGAAATGACCACAGAATATGATAGTGCTTTCCAGGTAGTCAGCCAATTGTCCACATCCACAAGGTAACTTCAGGAGCTTTGGATTTTACCCATAATGAAAACTATTTGCAACATGCTATGCAAGGAAAAGATACAGCACTTGGTGTAGATCCACAGAGTTCTCTTACAATAGAGATATTTGTAAATTTCCACCAAATGATAATATAAAGCAAAGGTATTGGAGTTTCATTTTCTATCAAGGCATGCAAAATGAATAGCAAGGGAATGGACTAGAATATAGCAAGAATTCTTAATTGATTCCTCTATGAATGAGATCACAGAAAATTATCTTACAGCCAACCTATTGTAAATAAGAGAAATTTGTTTTGTTTCTAATGTAGTAGACCTTTAAAAAAAATTACAGTTTTTTAGTCAAAACTGACTCAGTGTAAAAGTCAGTTTTTAAAAACTGACTCCATGAAAATGAGCAGCTACAGATAACAAAATAATCACAAGGACACAAACATCAATTAAAAGGCACTACAGAAAATGTGGATTTAAATATTATTAGTACACTGTCATCCAAACTAATAGTATGTCTACGTTAGGCTCAGATGCTTACTTGCATCTTTTTTAGTGCCGCTGTCACATGCAAGATTCCCACAACACTTTTCCATTTACCAGTCAAACCCAGCTGAGTGATGCAGAGTGTCATTTTGTCTTTATCTATTTATTAATAACATGGGGTGAGAAATTACTTACATGTATGAGCATGTGTACTTCTTGTACTACAGTTATAATAACTTGTTAAGAAGTCCTTTCTTGCAACTCCTTTTAGCTAGTTATTAAAAACTAACTAAAATGTCTTTTCAGTTCAGAATGTGCTGAGAACTTTCCAGGAATGAGAAATCTACCACCCTTGTGAGCAACCTGTTTCAGTATTTACCACCCTCATTGTAAAAAATGTCTTCCTTACGTCCAGTCTAAATCTAGCCTCTTTTAGTTTAAAGCCATTACTCTTTCTCCTATCACATAAGCCCTGCTATAAAGTCTGTTTCCATCTTTCTTGTAAGCCACTTATGATATTGAAAAGCTGCAATAAGGTGTCCATAGAGCCTTTTCTTCTCCAGGCTGACAGCCCCAACTCTCTCAGTCTGTTTTCATATATGAGGTGCTCCATCCCTCTGATCACCTCATGGCCCTCCTGTAGACCCCCCTCCAATGGGTCTATGTCCTTCTTGTGTTGGGGACTCCAGAGGGGGATGCAGCAATCCATGTGGGGTCTGACCATGGCAGAGTAGAGGGACAGAATCCCCTTCCTCACCCTGCTGGCCACACTGCTTTTGTTGCAGCCCAGAATACTGTCTAGTTTTCTAACTAGGCTTTCTAGTTATGTCCAGCTTTTGATCTTCCACTATCCCTGATCCCTTCTCAGCAGGGCTGCTCTCCATTCCTCCGTCCCTCAACACGTGCTGTTACTGGGGGTGCCCAACCCAGGTGCAGCACCTTGCACTTGGCCTTGTTGAACTCCATGAGGTGCCCATGGGCTCGTTCCTCCAGCTTGTCCAGTCCCTCTGGACAGCATCCCATCCCTCAGTTATGTCACTGTGCCACTCAGCTTGGTGTTCTCTGCAAACTTGCTGAGGATGCACTCAATCCCACTGTCACTGATGAAGATATTGACCTGTACTGGTCCCAGGGCAGACCCCTGAGGGACACTCCTTGTCACTGACCCCCATTTGGATATTGAGCTGCTGACCACTACCCTCTGGATCTGACCATCCGACCAATTCCTCATCCACCTAACAGACAATTTATTGAATCCATCTTTCTTCTGTTTAGGGAGTAGGATGTTTTGGGCAACTGTACCAAAATCTTTACAGAAGTCCATATAAATGCCATCTATAGTTCTTTCTTTGTCCACAGATGCAATCATTCCATCACAAAAGGCCCCTCAGTTAGTCAGGCAGGACTTGCCCTTGGTGAAGCTGTGCTGCCTATCTCGTGTCACTGCCCTTTCCTCCAGGTGTCTTAGCACAGATTCTAGGAGTGTTTGTGTTGGATAGAGGAGGGGAGGAAAAAAAGCTAAACAGACATTGTTTTCATTTAGAAGTAATTCATGATCTGGACACTGTATTCTGCTAACAATAAAAATCTCAGCAGGGCAATTCTAAACTAGTATCAGACTGCTTGGGACTGTTTATTTTACCCAGCTGTCCAGACTGAAACCTACTTATCATTGCAGAGCTTCTTAGCTGAAATTATCTCCAATGCTCTGCCAAAATAATGACAATGTTGTGACAGTCTCTGAAGGTTTGCTTTGATTACCTCTGCATCATGGTGACACAGAACCACTGGACTGCTTTGATACTCAAGAGAAAGGACAACAGGTTACATAAACAGTGTTTTCTAGCCATAGAAGATAAATTCTTCCCAGACCCTCTAAAGCAAAAGCCTAGTTTATTTATTACTGCACTAGACTAAATCACTGCTAGGTTTTTTCCCTAAAACTGGTGTGTTTTCCTCTCTCTTAATAACCAACCTGCATCTCAGAGCAAACCCTTCAAAAATGTCCTGTGCATCAGTGCAGATGTGACATGCTTCACGTTCTTTCACTTTCACTGAGTCAATTCCTACATGCAGTTATCCCCTTCTTACATTCTTCAGAATGATATTTCTCAGTTTCCTCAGATATATCTTAAAGACGTCATGCCCCAAAATATATGAGCTCTACAGGAGTTTGTGTCTGTAACATGCAGCTAAATCTTCACAATTAAATGATAGTGATTTTACTGGAGTCTCATACTGCCTAATAGCTTGTAGTGTAACTCAGTGCCTTATGCATGCTGAAATGCCTTCAAATAACTGCATCAATTCTCCAGTGTATATTCCAAGATATACTGATTCTTACTTTAACTATTTTGGTGGCTTGGATGACTAATCAGCTTTGTTGTGAGTCAAGATTTTCTGTAAGGATATTTGGATTTGCTACTTCCAGAAGAGCTGGAATAGTGCATGAATTCACAATGGTTTTAAATAGATCATAGCAGCCCTTATCATCTTCAGCTCTTCTGCAAATTCATCAGCTGTTCCATCAACAATTTTTAACTGCTGGTTTGTCAACGCTATTTTAACTTTTGCCAATTTAATGTACTTCCCCCTGCTTTATTGATTTTTAAAGCTTAATAACAACACATTAGGACATAGTCCAAAGATGAAAGTTTTATAGTCCAGCTGGAGTTTTACCATAAAACCCATTCATCTGCAGTAAACAGAATTGTTCATAATGAACAATTAAACAATTTTGGTTTTGACGTGCGCTTCCAAGTTGCCATGTTACTTAGGATTGGTTTTCCAATTTACTTGACATTTTATAAAACAAAGATAGACATGGACATCTATTTTAAAACAAGGTGGAAGTGAACAAATTGGCCAGAAACAGTTAGATGTTACATACATTTGAGGAAAAGTAACATCTCACTGCAAGAGGTAATTGACATCACTGTGAAAACAGACAAATATAAAAAAAACAGTACCCTTAATACCATAATGACTCCTGGAAAAGGTAATTGCACTATAATTTCATATTTGTAACTGTAAATTTAATTAATGCTTCATTAACAGATTGTAGCATCTTCCTTATGGATGATATTTCTTCCCAAACTTAAAACAGTGATTCTGCTAGTCTCAGCAAAACATTTTGTTTCAAGCAGCATCTATCATCTTGTTAATGAAAATGTCAATAACACAGAAAGAAGCAGCACATTTTCCACAAAGAAGGGACATACGTAACAAATCTAATATGAAAAATATCTCATGATGTTTTTATGACATGGAAATATATTTGATTTATTTTCCCTTCAAAACAAATTATTTAGTAAACCACAGGACATTCCTCTTAAAACTACTCCAGGATTAGATTTTACTTCTCTATGAGCATGGTTCCAAATAACAACAAAATTTCATGTTCTATTTGACACTGACAGAAGATTGGTTAAAATCTGGGTAAAAAACAACTGCTACTATTTCTGTCAACTCTCAGTCAAGCATTCTCTCTTACAATTTTTAATAGTGCTTTTAATAACTTTGTGCAAATGTTTTTCTGGTTGAGTATAAATATTAACTTTCTTTATTAATACTATTACTTCACCACCTTTCAGTTACTTCTCAATTATTTGCAGTGTTTCCATCTAAAATGTATCATCAGTAGGCTACCCTCCAAGCACCAACTGGGACCACCTCTGTTGCAAATTGGAGCTTAGCACTCACTGCTGCAGTACAAGTAAACCAAAAAAGTCATGACTGTATTGGGGTGTAAGAGAATATGATTATTATTGTTTAAATTAAGTTTGGAGATGGAAAGTTACCAGAGATCGAAAGTCATCAGGAGACATAATGGTGTGACCTTATTTTTCTTGCTCACATTTCCTTTCTGTCTCTTGGAATTAGTCTAGAAGGACATTGCTGTCTCATTTCAAATACAGCTCCTGACATACATGTCTGGATGTGCTCACATTTGCTCTGTGGAGCCATGAGCCTGACGGTAGTTCTGTAGAGCCCACTTAAACGCTATGAACCAGTCATTGCAGTATGTGACATTTACCAGCCCATTCGTGAGAGACCTGACCACCTCCATCCACAAAATTCAACAAAGCTCAGTGGATCTCAAGATCCACTGGCTCTATTTCAGACAAATCTCTGGGAAAAGCCTTTTTTGCATACAGCTTTCTGATACAGTTACACAGAAGGGAGCATTAGTGCTTGCATCATCCAACCCTGTTGCGAGAAGACACCTGATCTGCATGCAAACAACCATGTGAGCCAGTGCTCCAAGAAGCTAGTGAGGACCAAGAAGCTCTGTCAGAAAAAGGACTGACTTTTTAAATGCTTCTGTCCTGCACAGAATTTCTGTGGTGCCTCACGGTAGTCCACATCCAGAGGACTGAAAGCAGGAGCAAAGACTGGCGAGCCTTGGAAATGCTAAGAGATGGGACTCAAAGCTGAATCCTGGTCTGCTAACGTCCAGTTGAGAAGAGAGAATAGCTCACGCTCCCATCATCCTATATGTCTTTTCTGGGTTATCAAAAGAAGATCTGTCACTCAATTAAAAAGGCACAATTCTAATTATAGATAGGTAAGTGGAAAAAAAAAACAACTAAGAGATGCTATTAGTATGCAGTCATTTTCAAGAGGAGAAAAGAAACATTAGAGTACAAGCAAAACATACAGCAATTACTAATACATATTTCATATTTAAGAAAATGTTTCTGCAAGGAAATTTTACCATGGTATTTCTTATAACAATTGTCAGGCAGTGAGAATGTGGGTGAGGGTCTGATTTGACACTGACAAAATCTCAAGTCTTTTCATGGCAAGCGTAGTATCAGGTCCTTACAATGTATATTATACTGATTGGCATAAGCAGAACGAAAAAAAATCCACAGTAGTGGTTTTATCCCCATCTTGATTATTTCTCTGACATGATACATGAAGTTTATCTTGAAGAAGCTCAGTTTTCAGAAGCCGGCATCCATCTGGGGTAGCAATTTTCCATGCATGCATTTGTCTTTGCAGTAATAACTGATCTACATATAAACAAACCAGTTCCTTACATACAAATTCTAACAGCTCTCAGGCAGATTATTTCATTTGCACGTGCAGGCAATACCACAGGAGGCTAGTACAAAAAAATGCATATGCATCATTGCAAGTCAGATTCCCTGCTAAAAAACCCAGCTACACCTCTGATCCATTTCAATGTGGAGCATAACTGCAAAATTCAGCACAAATTAGATACTTCTCCAAGAAAATGAGACGCTCTGAATTATTACATCCTTGTGTTACCAATCAAACATAATGAATTTTTGATCCTCTGCAGTATAAAGCACAGTACTGCCAGTCATCTAAAACAAACATTCCCAGACTCTGAAACACAGCTGTAAATATTCTTGCCCAGGGTGCTGATCTTGGTGGCAATTTCTAGCATTGACTCATGCCTACTTTACCTAAGTCCATACCAGTAAAATCTGGGTAAAACAATAGCTCTATGAAGGTTTCTGTTAGTTCCTATGAATTACTGCAGCTAGCTGTCCAGCAGTGTAAAACTGACATTATTTTTACAATTCTCTTGAACTGGAATTCAAACTAATTTCAGCTATTCTCCCATAGTATTTTTAGTTGAATCAATATCATTCAGCCATTTTGAAAGCAGTTGTGACACACATAAACTAATACATACATGAACACATTCTTTAATACAGGAGAATAAAGGTTATGCCGCAACTCCTTTATACACATGCAATGTTTAAGTGTTTATTAGAGGAGCCCAAGAGGGCCATGGGTCCCCTCAATACGCTGTAAGTGCTTTTCTCTCTGCAAGGTAACGGCCTCACATCTCCTGCACTTTAATCCATTCTGTGACTGATGGTCACCCCTCCTCAAAATGCACAGCAATATCCACTGGTAAAAAGCCCTTCAACTGCACTGAATTTGGACCCCTGAAGTCATATTACCATAGGAGTTTTTGATTTTAGCTGCGGTAGTCTAGGCTAGACTCAGGAAAGTAAGTCTATTAAAAGGTTCCTCAATTCTCAGATCTGATTTTTGTTGGTATTTAAAGCCCACAGTAGGGGAAAGAGGAGAGAATTATTTTTTCTCCTTGCAGCACTTCAGAGTCAATACATTTACTAAGATACAATCTGAATTCCATTCTGATTTGCAGAATGGTTAGCTAATTGGCAAGCACATACAATTTAAGAACTAGATTTGATAGATTAAACTCATTACTTGAAGCTTTTTATGTTAGGCTCTGAGTCCCCGCATAACCTCTTCCCCTGACGATTATCTGCCCTGCTCCCTTTTCACGTTTCATTTCCCTGCTTCGGTGCTGTAATCCAGTGCTTTCTCTGGAAAGGCTTCCTCACCTGCCCCCAGTGCATCCTCCTGTCCAGGCTCCCTCTGTCGCAGCCCCGGCTCCTCATACCCCAGGCTTGACCCGAAGGTTAGAGCAGCGCTCTCTGAGCCTCCAGCGCCTCGGCACGAATTACTTGTCTCACTGAACTCTTACATTTCCCGGAATGAAGCCAGTTACCAGGCGGCGGCGGAGCTGGTTGTTGATCTGTGATACCCTCCAGCTGACTGCCTTTTTGGCATGCACGATCTTCAGGCCACAGACTACGCCTTTCTTTTGTGTCTGGAAAGCCTGTAGCAGTTGCTGGGCACTAGGAACAAACCAACCTTTGTACTGGGGGCTACAAAACTCTTCTTTTTACCTAGGAGGACTGCAATTCCTGTTCACCTTCACTAAAGAGAAAGATTAAATGAGATGTGGGGATGTTTAAGGATGAGTAGACTACTCCAAAGCAAGGTTTGTTTTCTATGTTGACTGTTTTCCAGTGAAAATAAAGCTCATCAAAGGCTTGAAGTTGCCTTTACTTTGAAAGAAATACGTCATCTTCAAATATGCAAAGCGGGTTTACTGTTGATAACAAGAGTTATTGACCTTGTGTTTCAGCTGTTCTCAGCGTGCACTTTGGCTTTTTCTGTAATAAGATCATCTTACCACCAGATGATTATTGATCACTTATGACAGAAACAAAAAGCCTTGAGCAGACTAATCTATTCATTGTGCTCAGTGCAAAGTGATGTAAAAAAAATGACAAACGCTCCCCTCTTCCTGCCCACCCCAACCTGCCCACCTCCCCCCCCCCCCCCAAAAAAAAAATATATATAGTCACAGTTAAATACACCACTTCAGGATGAAACACGGACAGTCAGGGAAGATGGCAAGCAACAGTAAGTTTTATCAGAGATCTGCATGGTGAACAACTACCACCTGGCAAGAGCAATGGCACTGCCAGCCAAGTATGACTGCAATTGGAGTAAGTCCTCACCACCTAACCCTGTCTGCTGGGGCCTTCCCCGTGCTGCCCACCCAGGATGGGGAGACAATGTATGGCTGCATGAGAAGGCTGTGGAGCAGGGCTGGGTGGCTCAGGACCCACGGGGCCATCAGCATCCTTGCCAACCCAATGCCTAGGCAGTGGCAAGATGCGTCCCCCTTCCCCAAGTTCTCCGGATGGGCCCAGGCAGGTGGACAACGAGCAGGTCATGGAGGGAGAACCTTCTAGACTAACCTGCTCACAGGTTTCCACGATGTTCTTTTTCCCCCTTCGGGGGACCCAGACCGTGACACCCGGCTTGGGGGATGCTGCGGGCTGCTCTGCCTCTCTCCTCTCCGACGCGACGGGCGAGGGCGGTCCCCTGCCCGCCGCAGCTGGAGGGCTACAGAGGGCTGCAGGGGGCACGGCCAGGGCTAGGGACGAGCGGAGATGCGGCAGGTACCGGCCGCGCCGGGAACGGGCAGACGGCTGCCGGCGTCCTCGCTCGCCGCGGATCTTAATGTTAAGTGCGAGCGATTCCTCACCCTCACAAAAGGGAGGGGGAAGGAAAGATGATCAAGGAAACAAACCAGGCAGGGGAGCGATGAAGGGGAGGGGTTGGGGGGGGGGGGGGGGGGAAGAGAAGAAAAGGAGGGAGAAACAAAGGGAAGAATAAAACCCTCCCCGGGAACAAGCAAACAAAGGGTAAAAAGAGCTCGGCGGTCTCCTCGGGGGACAGCCCCCCGCCGGGCTCCCCGGCACCCCGCCCCGACGTGCGGCCCCCCCAGCAGCCGGCCGGGCTGCGGCCCCGGGATGCTGCCCACGGCCGCGCACAGCGGAGCCCCTCGGGCAGGACCCCGCTCCTGGCCGCTGTCGCCCTGGGAAGTTCGGCGGCGCGGAAACACCCCCGCGGGGTCAGGGCACCTTACCTGTCGGCTGGCACTCCTCGGCGATGGAGCGGTGGGATGCAGCGGGGGGAAAAATATGGGGAGGGAAAAAAAGAAATTAAAGCCACCCCAGTTTCCGAAATTGCACCGCTCGATCAGGTTACTATGGAAATCGTCGCGAGGAGGCAAAAAAAAAAGCCAGAAGCCATCCTCATCCTCTCCCCCTCCGTGAGGGACCGCGGCGCCGAAGCCGCTGCCTCCCCAGGCGCAGGGCTGCGCGCTGCCCTCCTCCGGCCGCTCTCCTCCTCCTCCTCCGGCCGCTCTCCTCCTCCGGCCGCTCTCGCTCTCCTCCTCCTCCGGCCGCTCTCCTCCTCCTCCTCCGGCCGCTCTCCGCCGCCGCGCACCGGCCCCGGCCCCAGCCCCGCGCCGCGCCGCCAGCGGTGCTGCCCCCCGCTGCACAGCTGGAATTTAAAGGGGCCGTGCTCTCCGGGAGCCGCTGCCCCCGCCGCCCAGGGCCGGCTGGGTGTGCCTTTGTAACCAAAAGTTTCCCTCGGGCGCGCTGAGATACGGGCATCTGCAGGGACGCGGGGGATGAGGGAGCGACGCGTTTGCTGTGCGTAGCCCTGGGCGTTATGAATTATTATAGGAGTAACAGCAGGATCCAAAGGCCTCAACAGAGCTCAGTTGCAATGAGCGCTGTACGCAGACACGGATAAGAGGCAGCCCCGGCCTCTGAGAGCTTGTAATGTGAGCAGTGAGGGCAGACAGAAGGGGGAAAACTGTATAAAATGCATGAAAAAGGGTTCAAAACTCCCTAACCACCCCAGCCCGGAAATCACAATTTTTAAATTGCAACTAAAAGACTCCAAAAATACAACAAACCATCCCGTCCCTTATTCATAAACAGAAGTGTTTGTCAAGCCTGCCTGTTCTGAGAAGTGAGGTTGGCCTGCAGGACACCCTGGCATGCTTGGAGGCTGGATCCATTTGAAGCCCATCTGTGAGAGAGATGTACCAACATCTGCCACTCACAGGCACGTGCAGACTTTGGCCTGACTGGGGGGACAGAGCTTAGCAGCCCTTGCCACCACTTCACTCTGCCCTATCTGTCCCCACCTTCACCCCTCACATGCTGCTCTGCTCTGTCCCACTCCTGTGTGACCCATTTCTCGCCACAATCCTTCTCTCTTCTCTGGCAGCATGAGGTTCTGCAGCTGATTCAGAATCCAGAACCCAAAGGTAGAGTTTTCACCCGTACAGAATATATTCCACACGTTTCTGCTGATGGCAAATGAGATTTCTAAGTTACTCAAGTTCTGAAAAATGTCTGCCTGCAGAGCACAGAGAAACCCCACCCTCACTCTGTTGTTGCAGTCTAACACCATATGTGCTTCAGCTCCCAAGAAAGGGGAAAAGTGGGGAAAAGCATCTTCAGATGATCGCCTTAAACATCTATGAAGAAAAGGAGCCCTTTCTGGAGTAAAAATGTGAAGATATTCTTTCCAGAGGAAGAACACTTTGCAAGTCATAAGTTTAGGGAAGATGGCTTGCAGTTAGCGGTACCCATGATACCTGTGGGTTTTCCAAAAACCTTCCCCTTCCAGTCTGTCAACCAGTCAAGGATTGCAGCTCTTTATTTTGCACAAATACTCATCGGTGTTGGTCAGCACAGCTGCGGCTGAAACTACCTCATGAGGTGAGGGAATTGGCTACTGGAGGCGTGTTTGGATGCAGGAATAAAAAATAAACAAAATAAACAAAAAAAGCTCTCCTACTGAGCTGTGGTATTTTCCCATTCTGAATAATGCCTGACATTTCAGCCAGCTATTTCTACTTAAGAAAGCAAGAGGCATAAAATATAGAGCAGCTTGCAGCCTAGTGAGAGCTTAGTAGTGTGAAGAAATAAGAAAGATTATTTAAAAGGGCTGTCCAAAAGACAGGAATTGACAGCCACATTGTCCAGGAATCCAGCCTTCCAAATACCATCACAACTTGAAATATTCCTACCAAAATACCACCATTATTTGAAATATTCCTGAAAATAAATAAGGATGATTTTTGACCATAGTTTATACAATAAAACATAATGGGACATCAGAGACTGCCTTTTCTTAAAGCTGCGAGACAAGAGAGTGGCTGAGTATCTTAAAATTAGAATTACAAATACACAAGTGAAGATCCCAGGTGACCGACATCTTTCAGAAATGACAGTCCCTGGAGTGGATAACCTGGAGGTTATTTCTTTCAATGCATGAAAGGCACAGAGCAGTGAGTTATCTCAGCAGTCTCTGTGCTGCAAGACTTCTCCCTGAAAGGTTAATTGGGTTAGAGGTATAATTTTTACCCAGCAGAGATGTGCCAGCAGAGGCCTCTAATGTAGATGCAGTTCATATTGACAGAGCTATGGTTTTGTTAGCATGACATTTTTCACCATGGTGTGGAGTAACTTTGCTTCACCAGCACAAAGATCAGAGCTGGTGGTCCAGCACCTCTGCCCAGCCAGTCTGTCAGTGCAAGGTGCAGACTCTGGTACCAAAACAGACAGCAGCATGCACAAGGCGCCCACCTCCTTTTTTTGCCAATGGCTACTCTGGAATTGCTGGTCTTTTTTGTAAAAGATTTTGCAAATGGATAGAATATTTTTCTGTTTCCTAGGCTCAACCATTTAATCTTATGCCTCAAGCAGTCTTAGCAGCCTGTGTCTGACAGAGAAATGTAATCAGTCCTCTAGTTCTAGGAAGTGATATTACAGAGAACAGAAATAGATTAAAAGTTTATTTATTAGCAAGAATTTCCTGCAATGGCTTTTGTATTTTTACTCAGAAAATATCAAAATAGTTTTCTATTTTTTTTCCTTTGTTGTGAAATATTTGACTAACAAAGAATGGTGCAGAATAAAAATAAAATTCTCAGACAGCTTTAGAATAAACTGCATAGTTACACCTTTAATATATGAAGCTTCAACACATTAGTTACATTGCAGTTTTCTTCTACATGAGTTACAAACAAGTATGGTGATATCATTGACATGAGATTAAACATAAATTTATTTCAGGATAGAGAGTAATTTGAAATTGCAATACCTTGGCTTGTGTATTTAAACACAATCAATTATCTTAGTTAGCATTTATTTATGTAAGTGAATGACCAAACAACGACAAACTTACAAAGGCAAACCAATGTATTATCTCTGTGGACTTTCAGTCCTTTTAAAATTATATTACCATATGACATGTGACCTCATTACAAAGACTAAAGGAGTCTCCTATCAACCATAAAGATTTAAACGTTGTCAAATACATTAGCATCTTTTGTCTGCTAAATCCCTATCTCAGACAAAAACTGTTTATATGACTCTGGTGTCAAGTGGCAGCAGAAGAGTTTGCTTCTTCATACCCAAAGGATGCTGTATTAAAGCAATAGTTTCTTGCTACAGCAGTATTAAAAAAGTTTGAAAGCACCAAATACTAAAGTTTGTCTCAAAATCTTAATCTTTCTGAATATTCTCAGTATTTTCTACTATAAAATAAAATGCAATACTTTTTAACTTGGCATGAAAAGCATGGTAATCTTGAATCACACATCATATATTGGCACGTCTGAATGCAAAATTACAACTGAAACTTTAATATCTGAAAAAGCCTTTAGATGAAAATAACATGGCAAAGCTCAAGCATTCTACATCTTGCAGGTAAACCTACAGGGGAGCTCTGTGGCTTCTTTCTGCAAAGATGCTGGGTGGGACAAGTAACTGGCATTTCCAAAGCTTCTTCCAGATCTACAAATGCCTGAAGTCGATTTGTACCTCTGCACTTTAACTTTACATTCCCCCAGACACCTGCTGTGGCTGTTTGCAAGACCCTTCCCTGGCTGTCTACCTTCCTTCCATCAGGCACTGTGACAGAACTTCCTCCTTCCACTCTCACTCGCATTTTCCAGTTTGCCACTTTGCTGAGCCTACTGTGAATCCATGTTCGTGATGCCCTGGTCCCTCCCTGCTTCAGCAGGAGAAGGAAAGATTTGGTAGAAAAGGAAAAGGAAAAGGAAAAGGAAAAGGAAAAGGAAAAGGAAAAGGAAAAGGAAAAGGAAAAGGAAAAGGAAAAGGAAAAGGAAAAGGAAAAAGGAAAAGGAAAAGGAAAAGGCTCTATCAAGAACAGACCATTCCAGTCTCCATGAGGAGAATGATTGGGTAAGACATTTCAAGTCATCTGTTTGTTGTTAGGATTGCCTTACCCTTTCTTTGTTTAAGTGCAGTCACCTGATAAGAACCATCTTCCTTCCAGGTTTTGACAGTATCCTTATTTCTGTATTATTGGCTCTTTCAGGTGATTTTCTGTTTTGGTTTTTTTTTTTTCCATAAATGGAGCTTATTACCAAGTTTTCTGAAATAATGTTGTTATTACAATTGTCACTAAGGGCTGTACTTTCCAATTGAAAGTATGTTCCATTTACAAGTGTGATATTGGAGTCACCATCCACTGGCACGTCCAAACTTTCTACAAGGACACACATGAACCCAAGACTAAAGCACTACTGCTATCAGGTGGCAGGGACATCTCATAGGAGGCAGTGTGACCTGAAAAATTACTTCCATTCTTTTGTTGTAACACCAGGGCAAATTCACAAGAATGTGTATTGTGGAAGGGAATAGGAGAGAGAAATTTGCTTTGCCTTGGGAAAAAAATAGTTGCAGTAGTTTCCAGATTTCTGTTAATGTATTGATATAGCTTTTGTATTCTGGAGAACTCCTGGCTATGTTGTGGTGTCTTATCACCTTCTCCTCTCCAAGATGTCTACAAGACCCATAGCTTTTTCCTTAAGGTTCAATGAATAATCCCCAGAAGGCTCTAATCCTCATTGAAAGCAAATAATGTGTACTTATCTCCTCTTTACATGTACACAAACACATGCACACACCTATCTATGGTAAAAAAATAAATTACAAAGTCAAGCATTCCACAATTAGGAAATAACACGATTTAAATTGACTGCCAAACATAATTTGGCCACTTAAACCTGGTCATATTCTTAAATGAGCTCATATATACTTGGTGTACCTGTTGGAGGATGTTCACTTCATGAGCATCTTCTCAATTATATCTTTTATCCTAATTACTCACAATATAGTTTTGTAATGTCTTTATCATGCCCTGTAGGCAAAATCTTTGCATATCTATGTCCCTTAGTAGTGTAGGCAGTAAAACTTCATCATTAATTAGCACATGGGGAGTTAGTGAGAACAAAGGAGAGAAAAGTTCCCTCCAACGTTGAGACCACTTTGGAGCAGTGCCATAATGAAAGCCTGACCTTGCACTTGGATCTCTGCATAGCTGAAGACCATTGTGCCCTTTTCCCTATTGGGGAAGGCAGGGCCTGGCTGCCTGCAAAGGTGTGGATGCACAGGAGTGCACAGTGACATCCTCAGAAAAGAGAACTACTGAAATGCAAGGCACCCCTGCAGCATCTGGGCAAATGTGGATTTCCAAGATCTGATAGTTTGAGCAAGTTTTGAAAGGGGTTTCCTCAGTGAAGATGGAGTCTCCAGCACCTTTCCTTTGGATTGCTTTTGGATAGGGTACTGCACAGAGCAGCTGGGGCTTCCAAAATGGCTCTAAGTAGAGGCGTTTCTATAGAATGGTGAAGGACATATCTATGATTAATTCACTAGTAATTTTCAAATGCCTGCTCTAAAGATGGAGTTACTCAAAGAAGAGAGCATAATTTCAAGAAAGGAACACCATCTTTCCAAGTCTCATTTTCACATGTAGCTGATTTTTTCAACAATTTTGCTTTTCATTGCATTATCGCTGCAAAACAATCTATTAAAAGTACCTAAAACCAGATTATTATGAGGAAAAAATGTTTGAAACATCTATTTCCTCTTGCATCAGCAATTACAATATGACTGAAGAAGGGATAAACTCTGTGGTTCCCTGTACCAAACTCACAACTTCTTTAATAGCATACTTAAAGTTTTGTATACTTCAAGTTTTTCCAGAAAATTCACTTTCTTAATTTCTGCTGTATCTGTTAGCCCCAAACCCTGTATGGTTTATACCAGCTGCATTCAACAGAAGGGATACCCATCTGGGGATACAAATTGCCTGCTGAATGGCCCCCTCTGACTCCATGCTGTTACTTTTGACCTCAGATGGCACAGAAAATGCTCTCCAGTTGACTTGCCTCCAAATGCCAAAAAATAACCCAATCCCCAAATTTCTAAATATAAAACAGAAGGAAAGCTAAATTATTTAAAATAACACTGGAAAACAGATGTATCAAATATAGCAATAAAAATGTTATAAAGGATGTGCCTCCTGATACACAAAGATATCCTGAAGAATGATTTTGTATTGTTTATAGAAAAGTTTATATACATTAGAAATCAGTTTCCATAATTTTCTTACTGAAAACCGTGTTTTCATAGGCAAACAATTTTTTTTCCCTGTAACTGGATATCTGCCTGGCATACATAAATATGTTTCTGTCAAATTCACCATTCTGCCATGGATATCAGAAAACATCTTGGGCTGACCTGGAAATGGTTTTGCTTCCTTTCATAATCTTTCAGTTCTTTGGTTTTCACATGACCTGGATCTCTTCTGATCTGTATTTTAACACAGAAGTTCTTGCCAGAATACTCGATCAGCTTTGTTTGTAGTTGCAATGCAAGAGGCCTGCAACTCTTGCTTTAATTTGGGACAGGCCTTATTTCTTCCTGTAACTGAGGACAAATGGCAGACACCACCTTCCCCATTTGTCCTGAAGTAATGCCTCAATTCTCTGTATAGGTCAGCTGGCTAAATTATTTCCTTTCTAAATAGTCAAGTTCTGCTGTGTATAGAGGATTGTGATTTTTTGCGCTTAGTATAAGCAAGCACTGAGAGGAGGGATGTACTGAGAAGAGTATTTTCTGCAAGATACATGTAATATCCTTTCTGCTCCATGAGTTCCTGCTGCAGCCTCAGCTGTAGTTGTGGGTCCATATTTTGGTAAAGGTTTAAAAAATGTCGGGCACCACTTAGGGTCAATTAGACTAGCAATGACTAGAGGTTTAGAAATTGCATCCTGTAGAAAAAGGTTTTTTTCTCAAAAGCCTGTAAGAGGTACAGGGTCATACAGATCAGAAACCTGGTATTTCCCTTACATTAAAATGTCTCCTAGCTAAATTTCTGGGACTCTGAACACTAAGAGAAGAGAGAGTTGTCAAAGTAAAGCTATAGTCAGTGGTGAAAATCCTTATCCCAGCAAAACAACTGGAATATAAAGTGCAAATTAAGGATCAGAAAGGAGAGAAAGAAAATAAGGTGTAAAAATATTCTAACAGAGGCTTCTGACTTTGTCATATCAACACTTGAAGTTAAAAGGTTAGCAGAGGTTGATCTGAGTGTTAATGTTTCCTCATCATTGCCTTTATGAGAAAGCAGGTGGCAAGAAGACTTCTGCCCCTGTTATCAGGTTAAGTTATTCTGCTTGAGTGGGACAGCTTAATACTCCAAATACACAAACTCTAAAGAGGATCACACAAGAATATTTGTCTCAGACTGTAATTGGAGTAGATCCATTTGTTTGTGTAATTGCCACCATGGTGGAAATCCATGCTTCTGTATTTGCGCAACTGCAATTATTTTCGAGGAATGAACCATCTGCATTTTCATGTCCTGTAGATTCAGTGCAACACAGCATATTAAAATATCTTGACCTTTTCAGTGTTCCATAAATTGATTGTCTGGTTATTCCAATCGTCCCTCATTTACAGTCCTGGAAACCTTAGAAGAAGTGGTAACATGGCTATCTCTGCATGGTATCTTGTATGTTTATCAGCATTTTCGGAATCACACTGCTGGTCTCTTGAAGGCTTGACAGAAGTTGCATACTGTGTGCCTGAGGTGCAGTAGCATATAAAATCATGCCAGAAAAGGCAGGGATGAGTGCCACAGGTGGGCTCACATGGTCCACCATAGGTGGTCCTGTTGAAGGTCATATTGGTTGACTAGTATTGTTATCAAATTGTGATCTCTCCAGTGAGTTATTCTGACAGCCAGATAAACCTCCAGCTAAATAAATATCATATGTGACCTTCAACCAACCAAATGTAACTGTTTAATTATTGTGCTTTTCCTAAGTAAATTAAAAAGCAGAGGGAAAAGGCTTCTGGTTTTTTAAGGATGAATAAAGCAGAAAATGTAATACCAGATCTAAACATGAAAGGGAGAGAATCCTCTTAAAGCTGAGGATGCAGTGGTAATGCAAAGCAAGAGAATGATTCTTCATTTCCAGACATCACCTCGAACTGACGGACTAGTGAAAAGAAGATACAAATTTTAGTAACTGCAAATGTTGGAGGAAGATGCAGAGAAATAGCCATTGCCATTTTTTCATTGCTTGTCCTCCATCAAAGAAGGGAGAGGGAAAATTCACATTTGGTAGTGTTTATTATAATTATTACACCTACAAAAAATACCCACAAAACCATAGAAAAAAAGCCAGGCTCAAATTCTTCCTCTGAGACTAAATGTAGACATTTTTTCAGAAGATGCCTTTTCACTTCTAGATGTGCCTTCAGGTCCCATGAGTCCCTTGAGGTAAATTCCTCTGCCTAGTGAGTGTGGAGCTCAAGAAGCCATTACTGCTTTAGTAGCTTCCTACAAGCATAGCTCAAACCATCTCATCTGCCCCTTCAAGCAGCAGCTGAAAGAGCTGTTTTGTCTCAAGCACTGAACAGAATTGGACACACATGAAGTGACCTGCACTGCTGAAGTGTGGCAGAGCAAGTGGGCATGTCCTGCAGCTCAGCCCTGTTACACTGACCCCTACCACAACACTGCTTCTGACAAAGCTCTCGATCAGCTGTGGCCAAACTCTTCTGTGTTCAGACATACATCACCATTTGAAGTCTCATATCCAGTCTGGGGTGTGGGAAGTGCTGTGAGGCTATGAGACAAACCACGTCAGAGAGCCTGAAACACAAGACTTCAGCTCCTTTCTTCTCTGCATCCCATGGAGAGCAGTGCTGTCTATCCAGCCTCCTGCTGAAAACAATACCAAAATGAAAAATAATCGTATTAAGGCAAATCCAAACAAAACAGAGAAGTTGCTTATGGGAAGAGGAAAGAATGTTTAACAATTCTATCCTTATTTCAAAAACATAAATCTTAAGATTGTTAAGAAGTCTCACTCTCAAGTTTTTGGACTTATTGGATTTGGATTCCCATTGACCTATCAAATGTGATGAGTAAAACTCATACGTCTGTCTTCAATTAATAAGAACATTTTGGATAAGCCACGAAGAGCTAAATATGTTCACTGCCATGTTGATGTTACTTCCTGTAGATCTGCTGCTGAAACTGGAGCTCCTTGAATGCTGACCAGTAGAAAATGTACCAGCCTTTTACCTAGCAGTAAGGACCATCATATGCTGATCATCAGTAATAGTAATCTGCACTTTTTCCTTCTTCTTTGTTCAATATAGAACCTAATTCAAGGCCTCTCTTCTGGTAATCAAAGGTTTCACTGCTGATGGACTATACTATTTAAGGCATTACCTATGGATATGTTATGAGTGCTACCATTCGTGCCTTAACAGAGACTGGACATCATCCCATTATCCCAACATAACAGAAAAAAGTATAATTGTCAGAAAGCAAAAAAGCATTTATTGTCTGTGTCATCCACAGGAAAAAAAAAAAAAAAAAAACAAAACCTGGGACATCTGTGGTGGAATAATTTGACTGACAACCAAAAAGCCTGCAGTAACCTCATGCTGTGGCTTATTGTGAGAAAGGCAGGGGAACAGAGGCAAGCATCTTCCAGCAAAAATAATTACAGTAGGCCAGAAGGAATGGAAACCTGTACCAAGAGATTAACCCTCTATAATGATGAAGGTAAATGCTTATATAAGTATATATCTCTAAGTTTTCTCACCAGTGAAAAATTAGTATCTGGAAGCCAAAATATAAGATTGTTTAGAGTGGGATGAAATAACAGTGAAGTGCATTATTGTGATGTGTTATTTATTTACACCATTCATGTTATGTTCATTAACCTCCAGCCAACATGGGGAGCCTGGAGTAGACACATTGTAAGCTGGAAACTCTGCCTTGCAAAGCTTGCTATCCAAGTGAGGAGTACAGGAGCCAAGGAGAGGTACAAAGTGTAGGGACATACCCATGCCCACATGAGAGATGGGTGCCAGAGCCAGAAAACAGACAATAAATTCACAGTGTTTGCATCTTACACTTGGCAAGGCAAGAGTAAGGCTGTGCAATTTATGGTAAAACAAAGGGACAAAATTAAATACTTCACTTGATGTCCAAACACTCTAACACATAAAAACAGGACAGTATGACTGAAAAAAAAAATACCCAAACAAACAAACAAACAAACAAAAAAACCTTGTGTATCTGAAAAATTGTTCAGAAACCTTTTTGTAAATACAAACATGTTTTGGTTGCCAGTTAGAGGTGTGACCTATTGTATATGTCCACCTATAGCCTCTCCAAAGTCACATACAGCATAAATGTCTCACTGGAGGATTTTAAGCTAGGTCAAAAAGACAGAAAAGGCAGAAGGAGAAGGATATTTCTTTCTTTGGTATCCACTATATATTATTTTACTTCCCTTGTCAAGGTTTTTCATTGATTTCTGAGAGAGATTTGGCCAGAAATAGTTTGAGAGGATGGTACTTATGAATTGGTGCATATTTTATTGCTAGGATATACTGCCAATATATGACACATTTCCAGATCTTTCAAATAGTATATGCTCAACACACGGTGAGAAGGGTTTTACTCATAAAACTTAGCTAAAAGGAAGTGTACTGTTTTCTTTCTGGAAAATAAAAATGAGTCATCCATGCATGCATTTGCTTTCCAGATCCAAGAGTCTGCAGTCTAGACTTACAATTTTCATTTTTCTGAGCACCTAATCAGTCTCTGTGTAGGCTGTTACATCCTGCTGTCAATAGGAGGTTCATGAGGATATAAAAAAACAGAGCAGGAGGTACCAGGGTTTTCTTCCAGGTGAGAAGGTGCAATCATTTTCCAGAGGTGACTACGAAAAAAAAAAAAACACAAAAACTGTGACCTTTAAAGGTGAAGGTGAGGGACCCTTTAGTTGTCTCTGTGCCTCATCCACAGAGAAATGACTGCTCATCTCTGCTCAAGTCTGCATAAATTCATTTCTGCCTCCTCAGGGTAAGCAGGCTTTTAAGACTGTAGTTGTACTCTCAAGTAACAATTCAATTTGGCTCTGAGCTCTGCAAGAACCCTAAAGGAATGGGGGGTGATTTCCCTAAGAGAGAGGCTGCATGTGCTGACAGGTGGAGTAAGGGACTCAGGAAATAAGAAAGTGGTGATGATAAATGGCATTGTGTTATAAAAAGGAGCCTCAGAGAAGAGGTTTCTCTTCCTTGACTCCATGTCCTCAGAGTGGAGTCCATGTTCTCCGTTACTGCAAGGGTGGAGGACCAAAAAAGCCATCAGAAAATACATACACACATACACAGAGAGCAAGGAGCAATCATTCCTTCACTGAGTCTCTCCTGACTTGGTTTTATATTTCTCAGTCACTTCCCAGGATGTCAATGATTGAATGATTTTAAGAGTGAGTACTGATCAAGGTGTGCATTGGACTCAATTGTCCCACATAGGAGGGAGGCAGAGGAAATACTTCTGCTTCTTGTACAGATCTCAGGTGAAATAGTTTCTCCTTGTTTCTCCCTGAAGCAGAAGAGGAAATAAGGCATTTTCCAGAGGACAAACAGGAAAGAAATGTGGATTAAGCAGCAGCTGCCCTAGTAGCCAATGCAGCAGGCAGTGCATCACTTTTCCAAAGATTGCTGGTGTGGTGTCGCTGTCAGAGACAGCAGTGCATGAGAGCAGGCTTTGGAGAGTATCCTATGCTGGTCCCCCATCCTGCCACCCTCAGCATTCCCAGTGATCTCCTCCTGACAATGTCAGACAGGGATCAGAAATTAGGCTTTTAAAGGAGAATGCTCTGTAGCCCTAAAACTGCAGCCTTGTCTTTTCAAAACAAATGGAGAAGTTCCCCACCAGCAGGAATGGTGCTTGGATTCCTGTGTTCCTCCAGCAAGAAATTATTATAGTAGAAAACAAAACAGGTCCTGATGGATGCAGCTAATTAAAAGCAGAACAACAAGAAGAAGAAGCTTCAACTTCTGAGTAAAAACTACACATGAACATAATGATAGTTACAGCATGGTTACACTGTCCAGGTGTTCTCTAATCCTTGAGAGAGCTATGCTGTAGCAAATTTCAGTAAAGTAGCAGTGTCTTCCAAAAAAAATATACTTTCCATCCATATGCTGTCAATGCATGTGCCATCAAAGCAGTTAGTCACTTACATGGGGTTGCAGGGGCAAAACATTGATTGATCTGCTCAAGTGTTCCACTTTTCTTCTGTGGCATTTAAATCCTGAGAAGTCATAAATAACTTATCTTTATCAATTCAGTTGGTATTTAGCTTTGAGCAGCACATTAATTCATAGTAAGGAGCAAAGAGAGCAACAAAAGAAGACAATACCAGTAGTAGAAATGGAAATAATGTACAGGCAAAGAAAGGCAGGTCATGAAGCAGGTGAGAGCAGCCATCCCACAGCTCCCACAAAAATCTGCTCTGAGTGGTCAATAAAACTCTCTGGTCTTTGGCACATTTCCATTCTTCCCTGCATCAGGTGCTCTGTACTTCTCCCCTCCTCCTGCCAAGGCAGAAATAAGCTGTAATAAGTACTTAACCCAAATCCTCTCAGACCCCAAATATTAGTGAATTACTATCCAAAGTAAAAAGGCTGCATTTAACCCCCAGCTTGCTGACTCCAGTGCTTTCAGTGTGCTGAGTCTAATGAGCCAAGGTGCACCTGGGAGGGATTGACAGCAATGGCCCAAGGTCCAAATGTCCTCATGGGATCAAATCTTGTAGAGCACGGCCAGTGGGCAGCGATTTCATCGCTTGAGTCACCCCTGGTAAAAAGTGCACTTGTTTGCTCTTCCTTTTTGTCTTTCTAGGATTTCCAAGGCAGAAGCAAGGCAGAAATCTTGAGGTAAGCAGTAGTGTGCTTCCAGGGATTCTGACCTTGCTATGGCTCACAAGGGAAGCAAATCAGCACTGCAAAATAGGACTTCTCTGCATTTTCCAGGCTGATCAGACTATTGGAAAACAAATGGAAAGCTTGTTCTTTCAGATCCATGCAGGGCTTAGGCAATTTTTCCCATGAGTGTATATTGACACTATTTCATTTCCTGTTTCCCTTCTAAAATAAGTTTTGTAGCTCTGAGTTTGACTTCTGTTACTAGTGCTTATTATGGCACCATGGTCATGTCACAGTGTATCCAAGAGAAGAGAGAGTTGTAGAGAAACATTTATGAGAACAAAAAAGATGAACAAGCTCTCAAGCTCTGTTTCTTCAGGTCTGGAAATATTTATTATGATTACTGCATTAAACAGAGAATTGTAGGAGTGTAGGGGAAAATACCCATAAGTACTTTTGTTACCATCTTTAAAAAGTCATTTGCAGTCACCGCCATTCAATTCAAACTCTTTAAAATGCCAGTTTACATATTTTAATAGTTGCCGGCAAGGAAAGTCAGTGCTCATGATCTTTCTGTAAGGCTGCATCCTGGCCACAGCTCATATAACAAATTTTCAGGCTCCTCATAATGTTTTCCTGAAGTGTCCAAAGAAAAGAAATGCAACTCATACAGAAATGATGTGAAGTAAAAATCTGACATCAAAATGACCTGAGGTACTATTGTTCCTTGGAAATGGAAAAAAAAAATTAAAGACAACACAAAATACTAGAAGTATAGAAATGTTTCTCTGTCTGGCAGGGCAAACTAGCACCACGATCCCAGGAGGTTTGTTCTCATTTTCATTATCACTACTGTATAGTCCACTCTCATGAAAAGATAGCTCTCTAAATTTTGGTTTTGTAGTTTCTAGCTTTAAACAATTCCAGAAAAATTGGGGAGCAGGGTGAGGGGGTGCTTATTTTTTTCATTCTTGTCAGTTATTATCCTACTGTAGCTTCATCATGTTCTTTTACTCGTTTTCCAAATTTAACTATATATATTTAAAACAGCAGCAGAGGATTTTTTTATTATTAAAAGCATTAAAAACAACCACTTGAACCATGAGCCACTTTAGCCAGCTCTGGGACTGAATTTCTTTCCTTTGTCAGGTCTAAACATATGTCAGTAGTTGAGTATATTTCTTTTTTTGCACAAACTCTGTACAGAAATTGCATCTTCTATGCCACATCAAATCTTTTGGCAAAAAGTCCCGTGTATTAAAGGAAGACTTGGTCATATAACTGGGAGAAATAATCCAGAGTAAGTGCTTGTTGCATGCAATAACGACTGAAATTTTAACATGTCAGAGTAAATTATTCAATTCAATTGTTAATTTTTTTCAAAATGGAAAAAAATTCCCCCTGACCATGGCTGCTGTTGGTTTGATTTGTATCTTGGCAAACCCCCAAATTCTTAGTCAAACAACAAGAACAAAAACATTTAGTTACTCCTGCAAATATTTAAGCATGTTTACTGCTCAAAGATTACTGGAAAGTGATGAAAAAGAAAAAATAAGAAAAGAGAGAGAGAAAAAGTGAGCGACACCTGCTTCTGTTAGTGTGTCCTGCTTGCAAGTTTGCTCCTCACACCACTGGGGGCAGGACAGAATGAACACCTGTCCCTAGGTTGAGGGACTCATGGCACAGCTCGGTCCCCATTTCCACACAGTGGGAAGGATGGCTGGGGCTGAAAAGAGCCCCATTCTATCTTTTTGAGGAAGAAAGGAAGGTATCTGCAATATTTTTTTAGGAGTGGATGACAGCTGAAAGTATGTCTTGTGAAGTTGCTCTTTGATGAATGTATAGCATACCTGGAGGAAAAATAGGAGTTTGCCAAGTGCAGACATCTTCTATTCTCATATAACTAAAGCTGCTTTGATCTAAACTTGACAAGTGATGTGTATATTATACTACTGAAACCACTTTAGTCTTTTTAGCTCAAAAAAACAAATAGCCCAGGGACCTAAATCTGCTCTTAGACACCCCCTCCTGGAACTCCCACTTCTTTTGGATTGAGCAGCATGAAAGGTGCAGCAGAGGAGGACTCAGGAAAGGCAAGAGTGGTTCAGATCTTTGGACCCTTGCACTTGACTTGGCATGTCTGGGTCCATGTCCCAGCCTGGATTTGGATTGCTTTCCAGGGGAATGGTAGCAGTGCTGGTAGAGGCATGAGAAGCCAACTCAGCCATGAAGTGTTTCCTTCATCTGCACTGACACTGACTTATATATCTTCTTACTTGCATTTCAGAGGCATCAGCTCTTCATCTATCTGTGGAAATTAATGATACATGTATTTATTTTTTTAAGATAGCTTATGATATCTAAAGAAGATGATTTATAAACCCTTTATTCTGCTTAATTGTATCTGTCTCACTAAAGTCTGATTGAAATTTTGGTAACTTTGATTCATTTATTGCCAAAATGAGAAAAAGAATTCCCTCTAGCTGGTATGTGCATTGCAATACCTGCCTGAAATTCAATAATGTAAGAAAGTGTAAGAAAATTTGTGAAGAAAAACTGCCATGTGTTGCGACACTGATGTTTGTCCTCTGCACATAACATCTTCTTCAAATATATCCTAACCAAATACCTACTCTACCTACATCAAAGATAGCAATTACTGATTCAATAATGTACATTTTAAAATTCTTAAATGCTTATTTGTTTGCTACATTGTATCAGAGAGTGCAATATACTCTGACAGAAGCTGTCATACTTCCATTTGTACTTTACAGTTTCCACTAGCTTCCATCTAACTTCCAGCTTTGATTTACTTCTTGGTATACTGTTTCAAATTTATTAACTAAATTTTTAGACTTAATCTAATCCTGACACTTAACAAAGTTAAAAAATATTTTGATTACTTTATTGAAAGCCGATTAAAATACATTTTCAGACATTAAGTTCTTTAATAAAAATATTGTATTTCAAAGGGAAGTGTTAGATAAAAATATGTTGTAAAGGATTCGTTACAATTATTTACAGAATGAAGAAACCTGTGAAAAAAAGCCTTTTCAGTTGGTTCTGCTGAGAAGTGACTAAAGGGAACTCAGTTATATTGCACATGACATACTGAACTTCATGACAGCACCATAATCTTGGGGAAGAATATTTGTTTCATCTCCATCCTTCAGTTGGGACGCAATACTAACTCACAAGGGCTGCTACACATCTAGGGTTAAAATGATATATGTTGCACCTTGCTTTCTTTTAGTAAAGACAGATACTTTCCTTATTTCTTTCTCTCCCCCCTTTTTATTGAAAGGGTGATTTCCCAGGAAAAGATTTTCAAAATTTACAATCAAGCAATCTCCACACTGGAAGAGAGAAAGGAGAGAAGGTACAGCCTTATGAATATGAGAAGCTGCACTTCTTACAAATTTAATTTGTGTTCCATAAGCAAGGAAGGAAAAAAAATAGTGTTTAGTGTAATATTTCAGGAAATTTTACAGTAAATGCCCTGAGAAATTGAGTGTACTGAGGCCAGGGCACAGTCCAGCATAACTTCCCACACATAGACCCATTTGCCAAGCCTGGCTAATGCACAGTTCTTGTACAAGTACTTAATTGTGGGGCATGACTTTTTACCAAATGATTTTTGCTTTTCTAAAAAATAACATGGATATTTTTACAACAGAAGAAAAATTTTTCTTTTGTCTTCTAGTTATGACCATACGTAGTGTAACAATAAACAGTAGAAATTGGAAATCATTTAGGTCATCTATTCCATTCCCCTGCCTGTGATGTATTATTTCTTACATTGCATTCATTAAAGTTTTTTTCGACATATGAACATTGAAAAGTCATGTCATGCAACTGTAGGAAATACAATATGATTTCAGGAACATCTGCTGGAAACTTTTTTCTTATTAATTATAATATTTGTACCTTGGCAATGAGCAATATTCACATTAACTGCAGAGTACAAGTGAACTCTTATTCCTTTTAACAACTCTACCCAGCCTGTTTCCATGGCAGTCCAAGAGACTTCACCCCACTCTTTTAGAAGAAAAGTATTTGGGCTGCTGGGATTTCAGGGTTTACACAGGATGCATGGTACCTGGTTATTGGCTGGCTTCCTTCAAGATATATACCCACATATATTGTTTGTGCCTTTAAAACAAGTATTTTTCTGTAAGAAAGAGAACAGATATAAAAAAGCCAAAAGAAATGAAGGCAATGAGACTACAGCACTGCCCTGAACTTACAGCAAAATGAGGAAAGTTGTCTGTTTTCAAGACAAAACTCAGTTGAAAGGTTTTGGTGGGTTTTTTTTTTTGTTTTTATTTGTTTGTTTGTTTTTTGTTTGTTTGTTTTTTGTTTTTTTTGTTTGGTTTTTTTTTCATGTACACAAATTCCTTTTCTGTGTATTTTCATAAACCAAAAAGCAGTTGTGATGACAGTACTGCAAAAGGGCAAGAAAAGGTAATTAGAAATTACTTAAGGGGATTAACAGGATGAACAGGCTTAATGAGAGTGACTCTGAAAACATTCAAAACTGTGTTTAAAATAAAAGCCATGCTTCTCTGGAGTAGAGGTAGCCTTAGAGAATGTGAATGCTCCCTCTGAATTTCAAATTATCATTTCCATTTCTTCATTGTATGTGCATGTGCAATGGGCTCCTGTGAGGTCACCGTGGGGCAAGTTCAGAGCCCATCTAGGATGAAGCAGGCAATCAGTGACTGTGTAAACCATCATGTTGCCTCAGTCCTGATTTTTGTTTTAACTGAGAACGAGAAGGTGGTAAGGGCTGATGGAATCTTGAAAGGCTTTCTGAGGCAGTGGGTCTGAGTGGGAATGATGCAGCAGAGTGAACATTGAAGCTGATAACGAAACTGCTTCAGCTGGCAAAGAGTTAAATATATAGCAAAAGTGAACCTTCATTCATTATTGTCTGTGCAATTCCAGACTATATCACCACAGAAGGTATCACACCTTCCTCCAAGTCCAGAACAGGGGGCTCAGGGACAGCACCTTGTCTAGTACTTAAATGGTAGCAGAAATCCTGTCCTCAAATTAACAACTTTGGCTTTATTTCCTGAGTGTGTTCAGCTCCAGTTAGAACAAATGAAAGTTTTAGGTTTTTCTGAGCAGACAGACTGACAGGCTAGGGCTCCTCTATGCATTGTTTTATCTTTTCTCACTTATGCATAGATCGATAAGGGTTAGTACAGGGCTGTGACTGTCCCTGTGCAAGCAGCTCAAGTAGTCCTTGCACCCGTTTAATGGAAACCCTGGCACCAGCCTGTTGGGTATATAGAATTACAGCAGTCAAAATTTTTCTGTAGACATCCAATGAATAATGAAAAGGGTTTAATAGGTACTTCAAATAATCTCCTTCCCATCCTTTGGGGTATGGAGTTAGCTTTTTGAAGGGCTAAATCCATTCAAGTTGAAAGCTTCCTTAAAATGTATGCCCTTTTGTGACAAAGGGACATGGATACAAAGATAGGGAGATGGGTGCTTTTGCACTGGTTTTATTCCTGACCACGTTGACTGTATTTTGCCTATTTGATCCAGATTCATTCCATCATTTAACTCACAAGGCCCCCCTTTGAATATAAATCCCTAGGAAGGGGGCTGGGATGTAGCACCTGTATCCTTGTCTTAGATGTGGCGTTTCTGATACAGGAACAGAGGCTGCCAAATGGCCACATCCACAGCTGAGGAAGGTACAATGACTTGGCATTGTCCTTTTAATTCATTTCATGCACAGACTTTATTTAAAGACTTAATATAAATGATAAATGTTAGCTAACTTCACAGAGCCCTGAAGGAAGCTGACAGCAGGCACATGCCAGGGTGCACATAAACATGGGCAGTTTAGATGTCAGGCTGGCAATGCTACTTTTCTTTTGATCCATTGTCCCTGTTGAGGGAGTATCTTGTCATGTCAGCAGTAAATAACTAATGTAGTCTTCATACAGTGCCAGTAACCCATTAAAGGAGCCTCCCTGTCACACTTCTACTGCTCTCTTGCTGACTTTGCACCTCACTCATACAGGCATGGCACAGGCAGTGTCAAGACTTGCATTGTCTCTGCCTTCGTAATGCTCAGAAAGCAGCTATATAATAATGTATTTCTAAGATAAGGCAAGATAGAAATGGCAGTGGGTGGGAATAAGGAGAACCAGTTGTCTGAGTAGACTGTTTTTAGACCACAGCTGCCTCCTGTCTGTTTTTTGCCATGATGATGTTCTGCATGCTCTGTAACATCTCAACACTTCCTAAGACCCAGTTAAAAAACACTTAAAAGGAAATAAGGAAAGATGATGGTTTTGAATAAACTATCAAAGCTCAAAAAACAATATATATATGCTCTGATATGGTACTGAAGAGACTTGAACATGCTTAGTAAATTAAGATGTGAACTATACACATTAATTCTTTTGAATTCCTTGAAATACAGAGATTAGGAACCAAAATGGATCATGACTAAGACCTGAGGACTTTTTGGTTGAGGGAAGAAGTGGATAGATAATCACAGAGACAAAATTGTGTATCAAAGTTTGTTATTTTTCAGTCTTGTAAATAACTTTTCAAAATATCAGTCTTTTGTTCAGCACGCTTTATTCAAAGTCAGCGAGGAAGAGGCATTTTGTATCTCTTTATAACTGTTGCTTAATGGGTCATTTAGTTTAACTGCTGACTTGTTCTCCCTATCAGGTGGTGGCAAGAGCAGCTTTTCAGAGCAAAACAAAATCTACATGCACTGCAATTCAGCAAAGACTGTCAGAACCACTGGCAAATATTTAATCTGTGTTTGCAAAAATGACCCTTTCATTCTGTTTCAGGATCTACTTCACACCTTCATGTCAAAGATCTGGTTTCATGGATCACTGTAAATGAAGCTTTCAGATATGAGTCATAAGTATATGTATATTTTGTTCAAAAGAAGACAGTTTTTAATTGCTATTACCACACCTCATATAGGAAAATGAGCTTCAGTCACTTGAATTCTTTGTCTCATTGAACAAAAGAGAAATTGAGCAAAAGAGCAATTTTGCAGCATGGGAAAATCAAGCATCAAAGGTTATGCTAGTTACAACCAGAAGAGAAGGGTGGGATCTAAAGAGGTTGATAACTGCTACTTTACAATTACTTGCAAGCACATTCAATAAGAACTTTTTTATGTACGTATATGTAAATATGAGTAGTAACTTGATCCATTTAAGTAAGGACAGAGTCAATGCAAGCAAGCTATTTATAGTAAGGACAAAGAAACCCCATGTGTTTGTCTTTCATAATGTAATCAAAACCTTCAAAATAATACACAGATTATAATCATAGTAGGTCATGTTGTCATGTACGCTACACATTTCTGTTTCACACATTGGGAAGGAAACTAAAATAATTTGAGTGTTATGATCAAATAATGGGTGAAAACACAGGGCCTCTGACTCAGCTTGCCTTACTACATCCCTACACTTGAAAAATTTTTCCATTTCTCTTTCTTTCTTTTCTTCAGGGAACTAATCATTGACATTTCATCATCTTGCCTCCTCTCAGTCTTCAAAAGCAAATGACAGTAATAAAAATCTTAATTTATGCTACTATTATTTAATTATTCTTAGTACTGAAGCCACTGCTCTTTCTAGGAAGAGAAAAACAGGATAGGACAGGGAACACAAGAGATACCTGCAGCTAAAGCATAATGGATTTTTTTTAAAGGCCTTTTCACATGGAGCTTAATTAGTATAAAAAGCTTAGGGAAGAGAAAAAAATCATGAAAGAGCAGTATATTGTGGCTACTGTGAACACCTAATTTTGACCCATAGTCCAGGAATTCTCCTGCTGCTTTGGAGGTATACAGAGATGTTCCCCTTCCTGTAATTCTGTACCATCCCACCTCCACGGATCCAGGAGCAAACACACACTTCTTTGTCCTGATATTCCTTTGCCTTCATAATGTGCAGGGAGAGAGGAGGCAGGACCGATGAGCCTTGGATGTCACATGTGGATGCTCCCTGTTATGTTACAGGCTGATGTTACAGCCAGGCAGGGCACTCCCCTGCTGCTTGTTCTCCCTTCAGCCAGCCCTGCAAGCCGGGTCTCTGATGCAAATCCCGGTGAATTCAGTGAAATCTTTTTTCAGATCTCCAGAGCAGACTCCTAAAGGCAACAGCCTGGTTAATACTCCAGCAGAGAACATCTGATTATGACACAGGGCTGGTCAGGAACAGTAACCAAGTTACCTAAAGGAAAATATTTAGGATGCATTATTTAACCTGCATTAGATATCTGTATGGTCATCCCCAGGCAGAATGGATATTTCTTCAACTTAATTTAATTTTATTCCATTTAATTTACACCTTCCATTACTTCAGATGAATATTGCCCTACAACACGTCTTCGCAAAACAGGCTCTGCAGGAAATGGTGTGAGCTACTGACATAATTTCTACTATCATTTCTAGCACTATAAAATATTGCAAGAGTAGAAAATTGTCTCTTGAATAAAAGATAAACCCGAGGTTCTTCTCTGGATGTAGTTATGTGGCAAATATAATTGCAACCTATACATGTAAGTACAGAAATAAGCAGTAGACAGAAACAGCTTCCTTAATGTTCAAATTTGCAATTTTTCCCTTACTACATGGAAACAAAGTTAGCCAGTGCAGTCCCTCCCTCCCTTCATGAGTCTGTCCTGCACTATCCTTGCAGGTTTTGGATCTGGCACCCACTGGCTAAAGCCCAGCAAAACCAGAGCATAGGTGCATTTGGGTCATCTAAGTCTTGGAGAATGATTTCATGATCAACAAGGACCTTTGCATCTCACAGGACCTAAAATCAAGAAGATCCTCTGCTTTTGACCAATTTTCTAAGGTGCTGTGGAGTGTACTAGCAAAAAAAACAGGATTTTAAGAGGCAAAGAGAATTTAATACTCTGACCACCTGTTCTCCCCACACTCCAAATGTTGCAATCACTGAGCTATTGTGCAAAAGCCAGAGCACTGAGCACTGTCTTCCTGCTGCACACCTCATCAGGTGCCCTGCCATCTGCAAACTAGTCCCAGCATCCCAAAAATATCCCTCATTCTATCAATTCAACAATGGTTTTCAGAGATAAGAAATCATAGTTCTTTCTTGCTGCTGCTACATGCTGGGTCTAAGGTCACTGAAAGTGTAAAGGGTGAATAGTCTCTGGATTTAAAATTTCAAGGAAATCTTGTTCATTGTCCCCTGAAATTAGTGGCAGTACAGAGAGTACTGTGATTACTCAGTGGTGGCAGTTACCAAAAATCTGCTTGCCATAAATATTGAACGGTGTCATTGCCACTTTTATGTGCTGGGCTTCCATAAATATTGGCATTTAGTAATTAAACAGCTGGCTTTAAACTTGAGTAGGCAGTCATTAAAACTAAGAGAGCCGTTAAGAGAGTTCAGAGCAGGAAAAAGGCTGCTTCTTATTCATTCAGGACACTGGAGATCTCGAAAAAGGGAAAATTTTCATTTTAATATGTAACACATTCTGTATTTTATGTAATTGGTACTGTATCTCTGATCTCCTCATATCCCTTTAGCTGAAAAATATATTTTGCATTTTGATTTCCAGATTCATCAATACAAAATCAGGCTTTGTTTCTGCAAGTCCATTCCAGAGTCCTCCAAAAAAAAGGACACATGCAAAATTACTTGCAAAATCTTTGCATGGATTTTAAAACGTGTGTTTGAAAATACCACATAGTACTGGAAGACCAGTGTGAAATGACTAACCCATACTAAGTTTTCACAGGTTAGATACTGATGCTTATAGCTGAGCACTATACCTTTCCAGGAAGAATACACATATATGACTGGGAAACAAATAAGGGACAATTTTCTAGCTTGGACTTTCTGTTATAAAAGTTGAAACATGGTGTTATTGGTTAATCTTTCCTCTTGCATTTCGTCTAAAAATACTTAAGAATTTTAGGCAGTTTGAAAATAATTGTTCATTTATTTGTTTTTTTTTTTTAATTTAAAGTAAATGAAAAATAAGGTATGTCCAGGCTTAACCTTTCAGATGGTCAAAATGACTCCTGTTACTTGCATAGTCACAACTGTTCCAGGGAAGACAAGGACTTTTCAGAACAGGAGCAAGGCAGACTGAAAAATAATGCTTCCCAGTGTGCAGTTAGGGTTGTCAACCACTAGCAGGTGTAGCACTGGAAAAATCCTTCAAACACCAAAAATCCATGCATTCCATCACATAGTAGCGAGCAAAGAAGCATAATAGGTGAAGTGAAAAATTAAAAAAATTTAATCTGATTGTGCATTGGTCGTGGCAATGGAGGGTGCCATGCTGCAGAAGACAAGTCCACAGGCTTTTCTCTTTTTGGGAGTTCCGGGTGGTGCTGATATTTCTCATCTTGATAAGTTGCAGTTGCTGTTTATTGCTGCTGGCTGACAGATACCTCTGTAATAACTATGAAGATGCAAGAAGCTTTCAAATTCGTGGATTTCAGTCCCACAGCAGGGAGGGAGGAATAATGCCAAGGTGCTGCCACCCAGCAAGCAGGCTCCCTCTGTTATTGCCATTAACTGCAGCTGTCTGCCTGCCCCTTTGATGACAGCCAATGCCAGTAAGTTTTAGAAGTGGATTATTGGTTTACACGCTGCATGAAACATGCATCTAATAAGAAGAAATAAGATTAATCTAAAATCAGTTTAAGGGAAAGATTGCAAATTGAAATGATTTGTAACAGTAAATCTGAAAATTTACGGTGGATATATACAGCCATGGAGGTGTTGGAATTTGGAGAGTTGCTGGTATGGTATGCATCTCTTGAGTCTGCTCTATTTTAGCCTTAGTAATTACACTTCCACATTTTGTTTGTAGTGTACTGCACTACACCTGCATATCTACCCAGACTTGTGCATATGTATGTGTGTACCTACAGGGACAGAAAAAAAAAAATTGGATTTTTCTAATTCAAGATAGAGTTTTATATATTCATAGATTATCCTGTTTGGAAAGAAATATAATCTGCTGATATTTGGGTTTATGAGTGAGCATGTGTATCTGTACAACAGAAAAGTGGCATGAGAGAAAGCCAGTCAATTAGTTCTTAGCACAGTGCCCTACAATTCACGTCTTGATCCTGCCCTTTTTGCAGCTGTTTCTCAAGGAATTATTACAGCTAGGAAGCTTGAAAGCTGACAAACAGCTCATCTCCATGCACAAATGATGCTTTTTCTCCCATTTGAGAAGGCTTTAGAGCTACACAGGTGTAGTTACAGCAGGATTTGACAGAGGGGTTTGGCTTGTACCACCCCATGTGATGGAGATACTGCAGTTGGACTCAGTGGAGGGATCTTCACCCTACGATGCATCTGACTGAACTTGTTGGCTTGCCTAAATTACTACTGTGGAGTCCTCAGCTCTTAACTTCAGGTCTCCAGCTGTAAAAGCAAGCTAATATTATCTCCTTAGTGCCTTTTTTCTGTCTCTTTTTTCATGAGTTCTCCAGGGCAGAGGTTTTTATCTTGTTGTATTTGGAAGGTGTCTCTTTGCCTTTAGTTCCTTTTCATCCTATGACCAAGTCATCAACTTCTGGCAGGGAGATAGGAGCCACACCACAGACTCAGTGCCAGATAAGTGTAAGAAAAAGCCCTCAAACTGACCCCACCACAGCAGGATTTGTGCTTGCTGCTCAGAGCTAGTGGAAGTGAGGGAGTATCTGCAAGCACCTTGAAATCTGCAGGATTTCCTCAAGATACCCGTGTGGGTGAGGTCTTGACCCTTCTTTGCTGCAGGGAAAACAGTGTGGAATGTGCTGCAGGTTGCAGAGATATCCCCAGTCAGCTACCACTGGGTGAGGATTTAGCACTGGATCCATGCCTTGGCATTCTTTGAGGGATTCACTGTGTTTCTGTTGAGAGAAAAGAGAATAGCAGGAGGGGCTGATGTTGAAGACGATGAGATACAGCCTTGCTCCAGCTGTAGCAATTACCTGCACTGTCAGAAAAACAGCAGGTCTTAAATTCTGAACAGAAGGGAGTAAATACATCCTTGGAGTAACTCCAGAAATTTTTGCATTTTATAAGAGAAAGATTTTGGCCCTCTGTCAGGTTTGTGCACAAAATTAAATATTTTTCTAACACTGAGTCAAAGGTCTAAAATTATTTCTAAGATTGAGAAGTTTGGTGTTAAAGCCAGAGGAAAGAACATACCTTACTGCCAATGAAATTGGCCTCCCCATATTTCTAATGCATGTCAAATAAAACAGCATTTTTCAGGTAGATGGTTTTTGCTGATGCTCATTTCAAAATCTCAATTTCAAGTGCACTAGAGGGTTTCTCTATGAGAGAGGCTTGATTCTTACTGTCATTTTTCAAAAGGTTGCTGTGAGAGCAAAGAACTCTCTTCCTTTAAAAATACTGCAACATCCTGATCTCATTTGGTGGTGAAATGTGCCCTCTACCAGTTACTGCCTTCCTTGTCTGGGTGACTGCCACAGTGGAGTTGTCTGAAGAAGTTATCTTAGACTTTAAACCCTAAATGTTTGTAGCTGGTTGCATTCATTTGGACTAAAAATATTCTAAAATTTGAAGCATGAGGTAGTGATGTGTTTGGACACATAGCTCAGTGGGATTCCCAGCATTTCTCGCAGGATGATTCTGGCTACTTCTGTTTCCAATGGACATCTCATAGGCATCAGTTCCCAGAGGTGGAAGGCTAGACATCAACCTCCATGGCATAGCATGGGAGCAATGGCAAACAGATCCTCTGTCAGATGTTCCAGTCCTGCTGCAGCTCCCCAAGATAATGTTCACACAAGCAATTGTCACAGATGTGTTGTGGCTGCAAAGAGGAAGATGGAGAAAGGCTGAGGGTTATCTGAGCAGGAGGTTGCTGAGCTGTATTTCCAGGGAGGCCACTTCTGTTCAGCCTTTTTAAGTCTCATTTTCCCCATCTGCTGTGTAATGCTCATTTGCCCACTCTGGTGTCAGGAGACTTCACTGGTGTCTGTGAAGTTCTTTGATGCATGACAGCTCTACATGAAAAATAAAATGATCAGAGCTTGTTTCTATCTGTATCACTTTTACTTGGACATCAGCAGCTGTCCAGTGTTACTGAATGAATTCAGAATAAAAAAATTAATGAACCCATGAATGGTACTTTCCCAATTCAGAGCTGGTTTCCTAGTCTTGGGGGTTTTTTGCCAGTAATAAGATTTACAGTTATTTGTTTTTCTACGATACTGCTTATGACCTTCTTTTCCCTCTTGAAACAATGCACAAATCCCCTACTCCTCTCCCATAATGACCTTTCCCTGGAGCACAGCATTGTTTGTGAATTTGACAAAAAAAATAAATAAAGGAAAAAAACACTATATAAAAGTTTACTTTACCAGGGATAATGTTACAAGCAATTAAAAAACAAGGGGGGAAAAAAAGGCATACAGCTGATTGTAAACTGCAAGGGCTAGTAAAGGGTTTGCTCAGATGATAGATGCACATGGAGCAGTGAGTGCTCACTTACAGGCTGCTCCTCCAAAGCCCTGGCACAGGAACAGACCCTATCACTTCTGCGTGGCACCACAGATCTATGGAGGCTGCAACTAAATGACTGCAAAAGCCAAAGCACTCTCTTCATTTGTCAGATCGACTCGGCAGTGAGTCTGAGAGACACGGCTGCTCAGTGCAAAGACACTTGCTGACAGGCACTGCCATTTATGTGCTTTAATTAAATAGAGGCAAGGAGAGGGGAAGGGTCTGAATCAGGACAAGAGGCAACTGAGCACCACAGAGCCTGGATTTTTCACTCTTATGTGTTTGCTTCATCAGCATCATTGTTGCTGCCAGGCTACTGCATATTGCCAGGTGGTTTTCTTTCTAGGTTGAATTTAAACCTTTGACTAAATCTGTCTGTTTTTGAACAGACTCTTTTCAGCTTTGCATTCCTCACAAAAACTTGGTTTAAATGTCTCATGTTTGATAAATTCATTTATTTTGAACTTCCAGTTATCCCAGATTCCCCACTAATCCTGAACCCTTGTGATTCTCCATCTGCAGAATTATATTAGGAACCATCACAGGCTTAGATATTGTTATGGAGATGCTGCATGGTGCTTTTGGCTTTCGGATGTCCCTGCTGGCCTGATTATGTATGGATTCTCCACAAATGGATACGTGCTGCAAATACAGCACCAATCTCTGCATATTCCCATTAAAGACCCCCCAGGGAACTGCTGGTGGGCTGTGGCTCCCAGCCATGGCTGTGGGGAGCATTTCTGGGTGTGGGGGGAGTTTGCCTCACTGCATGAAGCTTCAACAGAAGTTTTCAACAGAAACATAATAAATCTAGTATGAGTATGACAATGTACCTGAAGTGGAAAATTACACATTATATAAATACACAGGGCAAATTTCTCTTCCCCATTTACAGCTAGCCTAAAAAATATCTGTAGCTCCATGGGTTTCAGATACTGTGTATTTTTTTATTATTGTTATTTTTTTTTCTTTTGCCACGGCTTGTAATGGTTTGAGTTTGCTGCTTTGGGTTCGTTCAAAAATAAAAAATAAAGTCTTTTGGAATTTCTCATGGGTTGCTGAAAACAGTGCTGTTACCTCCACTGCTGGTGAATGTAATTCCATAAAAGTGAAATAGACCTGCTACATCACTGCAGCTTTACCACAGATAGTGCTGTAAAGATTCATGCTAATTCCTGCACCTTTTCCTTAGTTGTGGAACTTGTTCTCACCTTCCATTTAGCTCTTTTTTTCCCTATTGAATTCCAAATTCTAGGCAAATCCTAGTGTTTGGGTTAGAATGCACATGCTGTAAGCTCCAATGTAATTTACAAACTACTGTGAGATTTTCTGAAGATATAGGAAATAATAAATAAAATCTCAATAGGAATATGCTCATACAGGGGGATTTGGGTGTGAAGTATTGCTCTAATTCCATAAGCATGTATTTCTATTTAACCTAATGTGGGTAACATTGGACATGACTCACTCACTTGAGTTTTGACAGTGAGGAGAGATTGCTGCACAGAACCTCATAAAAGCCTCTTAAGTTACAGGGGTAACTTAAGGAATGCCAGGACTCAACTTGTAGGGAACTCATGACAGCAAGAAGGCACCACAGTAGTGAGGTATGATTCATCTCTTCTAGTGTTAACTCTAAAAATGGCAAACCTCTTCTCAGGTTGTTTGCTACCCAATCAATGGAAAAAGAAGGCAACCTGCAGGATGGCTGACGTACCAGGAAGGCTGTGAATTAGGAAGGACCCAAGGTGGCTGAGCTTGGGCATCAAATTTGAGTTAGACAAGCATAGTTAAGCAAACTCAGTCCTGCCCCAAATGACGTTGGTCCTTACAGGATTTACAAAAGCCTTTAGTGCAGACCTTACTTCAGAAGTGGCAGTGACTACCCCATTAAATTTGATGTCATCATCCCTGCAGCAGCTTTCCCACGGGATTTCATCTTTTAGAAAGCCTTGGTCTTGCTAGAAGAAGAGGAAAAGGAAAGAGAAGATGGAAATGTAAGGAAAGAGCTTAAAAGGCCACTGTTGTTTTAACAGTTTGATATGCTGCTCCTTGGGAGATTTAAAAGCTTTTGGGTATCTTAGAAGGCATAAGTGAGAATTGCAAATAGGACAAGCAATAGGACAAAAGGAAATGGCCTTAATGAGATGTTTAGGTTGAACATTAGATAAAATTTCTTCAGTACAAGAGCTATCAAGCCCTGGAACAGGCTTCTGGGGGAAGTGGTTGAATCAGCATCCTTAGAGGTGTTTAAATTCTGGGGGTGTGATTTAGTGGGGGACTTAGGGTTAATGTTTGGAGTTGCTGACCCTGGAAACATCTTCCAAGCAAAATTATTCTATGATTCCATGACACTATGATATAGAAACTACAGAGCTTAATTTCCTGATATTCCTGAAGGAATTTCCAGTGACTTGGTTAAGAATGGACATAATGCTTAGTGCCACATTATTCCTTTCCTAAAAAGAGAGAATCAAACTCAGGTAATATAATAAATTGAAGGATGACTATAGAAAAGCACTTTTAACTCTTTTTTCAGGCTGCTCTCTCATCTGTTCACCTCCACAGATGTACAAAAGGGGGTTGAAATTATCAAAAGAGTGGCACTGTTTTTTGAGATGACTGAGATCTCCATGAGTACAGATTGAAAGATTTTACACTCAAGAGCTGACAGGCATGGAGAGATTAAATTGTCAGCTCAGCGAATACATAAAGAAAAAACAGAGCACCTAGCTATAAGGCCAGTGACTCAAATACTCATTCCAAAACTTTATTTTGCAGCATGATTCATTTCTACTTGATGTTCTCAGGGTAGTATCTTGCCTGGAGCAAGGAGGAGTAGAATAATGTAGAACGTGTCTACAAAAAACCCTCAAAACACTGATTTACCAAACAACATCAGTTTGATTGCAGTTCTAAGTACGTGCTCTGGCTTTACTCAGAGCAGCAAGGAGCAAGTGTCTTTTGTTGAATAGCTGGTACAGATGGAGTGTCCTACCAGTGACAAAGGAACCAGCAGCAGAGGAACCACCAAGTGTCATTCTCTCTAGGGCTCTGAGCTGAGAAGGGAGAAAGGCTTCACAGCAAAGAAAATAAAAAAAAAAATTGATTGGAAGTGCTTCTTTCCAGAAATAAGGCTGATTGATAAGTAGAAGGAAAAATGTGCAACTGCAAAAAGGATTCCAAACTAAAGCACACTATTTTTGATGAGCATTTTGTTGCAGCAGCTGAAAAGTAACATAAATTTAGGACCTCTGACAAGGCTGGACTTTAATCAATGCCCAAACACAGGATTTTTGTCTCTGGCTTGCAGACAGGAGCACAGACAGCCCATGGGCCAAGTAATGCCCTGAATTTCCATTAGATCTAGGGCCATACTATTTTTTTTCTTGCTATAACTGAGCAACATGAAGGTATGTTTTGCCATCTGCTCTGGCAAGACCTTCAGAGAACTTTTTGTCTCCTAAATAAAAAAAAAAAACAAACAAAAAAGCTATTTTCTAAAAAACAAGAAAACCCTACCTATTTTCTGCTTCCTCACTCCTTTCATAATAGTTATCCTTGCCTTAAAACTGCTTGATAACAGAAAGACTGGTAATTAAATAGAAGGTTAGGAATCAGGTTGTATTTTGTTGTTCTTTCACGTAAGTGAAAATACTCCTTTAAAAAAAAAGATGAAAGTACAACATCATTCTACTTTATTAAGACATTATGTTGCAGAGCTCCAAGGGATGATATAGCCAGACTGAGTGGTGTCCACAGTCTGGAAGTCAGGTGTTTATTCTGTTTTTAACTACCAGAAGGAAGCCAGAAGGCCCTAGTTGACCTTTTTCCTGGAAATTCCCTGAAGGCATCAATATGGTGTAGCATAACTTCAACTGGTTTTGCTGGACTCCGCACCCACATAAGTAGCAGAGCATGAGAAAAAGGCCTATGGGCAATGTGCTTCTGTACCCCAGCTATCCAGCCCCTGCCAGGGCCTTTTGCAGCCATCACGCCATATGCAGGTGGAATTCAATTAAGGTTTTATTTCTTTCTATTTTTTTCCTTAGAAAATCTAGATATGTGGAAATAATCACTTCATAGATGTCTCAGGTTAGCCTTTCTGAAGGCAAAAACTGGCCTGAAAAATATGGTTATTTCTCCATAAGATATTTTAAAGTAATCAGTAGGACTCTGCAGCACACATTTTTCCAGGGAAGCTGGGCTCACAGCTGGGAGCACCTGCCAGCCATGAGGTACCTCACACCAAGTGGTCTCACCTCTAGTCTGAGTGCTTAGTGCTTCAGCAGCATTTCCCTCTCTAGAAAACACAGGGCTCTCAAAACACAGCCATCTGTGATGATGCCTAATAATAATATGAGACCAAAATAAAGCCTGGGAACTTAAGTAGACTGAAAAAGTGTTGCGTCTAGAAGAACTCCATTTTTCTGCATGCTGCTTCCCCATGTGGTGAACACAAGCATCTCCTAACACCTCTTCTAGCACAGTAAGCCATAATTTTGGACCACTCCAAACCCAGTAATATGTATGTAAGCCACTCACAGCCATACCATTTTTAATAAACCATTTATTAGCTAAACACAGGCTGATAACAAAGACATCTATACTGAGAAAAATTCCTCCTTTGAACTGGAATTTGCACAGCTCAAAATCCCATTTCTTGAATGGTCGGATTAATGTCTGTGTTATCTGTCTGTGAATGCAGTTCTACTTTGTCCCCATTGTAGCAAGGCCTGTACACCCAGGATGTACATGTTTGTATTTGTAGGAGGATTGTATTCAAGGCAAGCACGGCCTGACCTGGGGAGGGAAATGCTGCATAATATTTGTACTACCATTAAAAAGCCCCCATGCTGGGTGTTAGGGATTACTTCTCTCATACTTGGCATGTTGTAATAGGTTCTAAATGCTGTAATACCCCTTTGAAATATCACGGGAAGTAAAACCATGCAGAGAAATAGAGAAAAAAATCCGTCTTGCATGTTAACCTATTCTTGAGCTCAGACTGCATCTCACACTTCTCTTTAATTCAGGCATGGTGCTTATATAAATTTGGAAATATGCTTATGCTTTATCTGGTTTGTAACTTAGCAACCTTTAATCTGGGTTTCTTGCTGCTCCTTATAAAGCAGTTGATACATCTAGTCAAGCACTTACAATATACTTGGTAGAGAGAGTGTAAGGGCTTCATCAAATACATAAGTAATATCCAAAGCTTCATTCATTTTGCTGGCATTTACCTTTACGCATAAAGACAAGCACAAAACCACCCACTGCTCAAAGTCACATATAATCAGATTGAGTGGCTGTACATTGCACAAAACACTTGCTGGAGGGAAGGCTGTGATTTGCAGGCTGAAGAAGTTTCATAAAGCGTTATTTGTCTGCAATAGGATGATCTTCTATTTAATCACTTAGGTAATTTGTTATCTCTGTCTTTAAAGAGGGAGTTAGCTAGAGGAAAAATTGAAAGGAAGCAACAAAATGGAGAAGATTGTCTTGATGCAGTGTATTTTTTACAATCATTTCACCCCACTGAAGACCACGAAGCACTGTTGGGCTCAGTCCTATTCATAAGGTGAACATATAGAAGAAAATAGGACCTGGGAGCTTTGAACAACATAGTTATCAAAAGCATTTGGTGTATTTATTAGAGCATTGCATCTTATTGCAAAACTTGTTTTGTCACACTGTTATTGGATTCCTGGAGGATGCCCTACAAGCTTATCTCTGTTTTCCCCACACATTAATGCAGCTACATCCTCCCAGAATTGCATCTTGATGGTTTGCATTTTATCAATGGCAGAGACATGTCCAAAGGACAGAGATACAGGCTCAGAATTGGAGACTGCCTTGCAAGCCACGATTTTTAGACACTTAATTACAATGCTGCATTTGAATCTTGTTCCAAACAGTGTGGACATTTCCCAAGATGTCTTGGTATTGTTTTTCATCTCCAAAGTAATCCCTGAGGTAGTGTGGGCTCCAGAAGACCAATGCTTAAAGAATAACAGCAAAGGGATTACTGTTTTGTAGGTTTCAGCTTTAAGAGTTTGTTTAATGGGAAGAGAGAGGGGGATTTTATCAATGCTATGAAACACATCTTTTAATATAAACACAATGAAAGCTATAGACAAAATGCATCTGTCCAATAGCCCAAAACATATAGCAAAGGTGAATCCATGAGAAAGGAATTTTTATGAACATGTCTAAAAGACATGAGTCATATTCATTCAAGATTTTTACAGTCTTTTCAGTGGACTGTATTTCAGAAAAGGAGACAGGTGCTTGGTTTGGCTATAGGATGGTACAAAAAGAGGTACTTCTATCTACCACATGAAAACGGGAGAAGGGGAAAGGGTAACCCTATGATCCATGTCATTAGCAGACTGCAAGAGTTTGTTTGGCCCTGATAATTAATTATACCCCACTTCAGCTTTCCACTGAGAGTCCATGTGAACCCAAAACTAGGTTGGACTGGCCAACCTACTTATTTTATTATGCTGGTTTCAATGACTACTGAAGAAAGTTAACATTTTAGTACTGTTCCCCCTGAACATCATGAGTATCCATTACAATTGCTTGTGAACCTCATCACCCTACAGTGAAAGGAAGCATGTTCCTCCTACCTGATTTTCTTTTTTTCATGGATGGAAGAAGATTTTTTCACATGGTTCCAGTGTTCCCAGTACAAAATATAAAGCTCTGTGTAGATGGAACTTGCTAACTATTTTAAACATCAAGATCCATCATATTAACTTCTTCACAAGGCAAAAAATGGTCGGCAGTGCACTGACATGATTTCCTCTGACAACACTGCCAGTTCATGTAGGAGGAACACCAAGGAGACATGCTGGAATTAGAAAATACAGGCAAGCAGCAGCCAAGAGCCACATGAGAGCACAGCTTGGCGATAGCTGCCAGTTGCATGTTTGAGTTAGCAGATGTCTGTGGGGCTTCTGAGTTTTAACATCTCCATTGGTTTGCTCAGACATATCATGTCTTTCTTGCCAGGCTTTGCGTGTTCTTTTCTCCCTCCCATGGGCTTTTATGCAGTGGTGCCCTTTCAAAATTTGACTATGGTCAGTTAGATAAATAGACATTTCTTCTTCATATTTGCAATAGCCATGTGCTTTTTGCATTTATGACGTAAATATAAAGTTTTGAATTTTATGCCCTGCAATAATAATTTCCAATCTCATTATTTAAGGCCTGACCTTTATATCAAAAATATGTCTTGTATCAGCAATAGTGTGGCCAGCAGGACAAGATCCCTGATTATAACCCTGTACTTGGCACTGGTGATGCCATACCTCAAATACTGCATCCAGTTCTGCGCCCTTCACTCCAAGAAGGACACTGAGGTGCTGGAGCATGTCCAGAGAAGAGCAACAGAGCTGGTGAAGGGTCTGGGGCACAAGTCCTTGGCTGAGGGATCTGGGGTTGCTTAGCCTGGAGTAAAGAAGGCTCTGGTTGCCTCATAGCTCTCTACAACAACCTGAAAGGAGGTAGGCAGAGGTTGTTCTCTTCTCCCAGCTAGCAAGCAACAAAACCAGAGGAAACAGACTCAGGTTGTGCCAGGGGAAGTTTAGATTGGATATTAGGAAAAATTTCTTCATGGAAAGGGCTGCCAAGCATTGGAACAGGCTGCCCAGGGCAGTGATAGAATCACTATCCCTGGAGGTATTTTTAAGATGTGCAGATGTGGCACTTGGGGACTAGGTTTACCGGTGGACTTGGCAGCACTGGGTTAGTGGTTGGACTCAATGATCTTTGAAGTTTTTCCAACCTAAATTATTCCATGATTCATATCTGGATAATATAGAGGGAGGTGAAATTCCCCAGAACACAGTCCAGTGCCCAAATTATCTAATGTCTAAAAGGAGATACTGTGAATACTCTGCTCCCACATGAAGAACAAGTAGAAGAGCTGAAGTCAGAAAGCAGAAGAGAGGCCGAGCTGAGCTGTTTTCCAGCCTGATCTCCAACCACCAAGCCCCACTGCTGCTCTTCCTCTGCAGCAGGATTAGGAAGTGCAGAGGGACAGTGAAAGGACCAAGGACTATGTCACTGCAGGCATCCATGCAGACATTTTGTAAAGCAATCGGAAAGTTTTTAACATGAATGAAGAAATTTTGCCACTTGCATGCTTCCTAAATAATTTAATTTGTTTTGTTCCTTTTTTATTAAAGGCATCTATATACCATTTATAAATGTATATAAACAACCATATATCTAAAATTTATCTCAGCTAGATGTGGTTACAATCACATATATAAGTACATATTTTTCTCCTTTTTCAAATTTCATAATTAATGAGTAATGGAAAAAAACCTTAACCTCCTGAAAATTCAGAAATATTTGTAAGATTTGTTATTTTCTCCTCCTTATTTCCTCAGCTAGTTGTGAACTTGATGAAGAAAACCTGATAAACTGATTATTTTTGCAGAACAAAATTGCAATAAAACTCTTATGGTATCTTCAAATAATATATGTTTGTAATTAGTCCATTCTATAGATTTGAAGAACAGCAAAACAAATAGTTTTGTTTATCTCTGCTTTTCTAATTGTCTGATTTTCTAATTGCCACAGTGAAGCATCCCGGCCTGTCAGGGGCTGTGATAGCAGTGCCAACAGACATGAATGTTCTGCTTCAGCAAAGCAGCCTCCTAATATTGCCTCCAAACTAAAAAAGAGGTGACGTTCATGAGCACCATCACTTCATATGCCCTTGGGCCATTCAGATGTACTGGTCCAGCTCACTGAAACATTTGAATTATTACCAATGTTCATTATTTGTCTGGAAAAATGGTTCAAATTAGCCTTGCTAATTTTCTCCTAAAAATCTAACTCCCTCAGCAACTCACCTTACCATGGTATTTGTCAGGAGTTCAATTGGGGCTAACATTTATAAGTTATTTCCCAGGCAGCTGCTTTTTACTCAGACACCAGGAGACTGTGGGAGGGATGCTCAGCCAGCACACAGTCTGTTCAAGCTCTTGAAAAACCCTCTTCTCACCGAGGCCCAGAGCCCACAGGTGTCTGAGGTCAGTGGGACTGCTGGGAAAATCTATGTTGGAAAGCTTGGGTTCAGTCAGCTCCAGCTTGTCGGTGCTGCAAGTCACTGGCTGTGTTCCTCCAGGCACAGCCATGGCCGTGGCTCATGCCAGAGCCAGGCTGATGGTGCTGCAGCCAGAGCCAAGCCCTGTTTGAACATGAGCCAGAACACCACCTGCACTCAGTGGCGCCTCCAGCACCGACCCTCACCTGGGCCCATCTGCTCCTGCAGCAACCCAGCACTCACATCTCTTTCCTCCTGTGTCAACCAAATAACTGGGCTCTTTCCCCTCCATCTTGGTGTAATCCTCAGTGATCTCCCTGCTGCAGGGATGGCCTCCTGACACCCACTGGGGAGCACAAATGTGCTCTTTTCTCTCCTCTTCTTTGCTTTCCATGTCCAACCAAATGCAGTGGCTGAGAATTAGCACGGGGGGCATAGGAATGAGGGGACAGGCCGAGTAAGGATGCTGTGAGGTCCTCAGATGTTCTGATTTAAACTAAAGGGCTAGGGAAAGAGTTCAGAAAAATATTGCTGACATACAAAAATATTTTGTGGGAAGCTGGATCTTTCCCATGCTGCTTAAAATTACAAGTAACTCTCATAGAGTCCAATTTGCTCTGTCTTCACACTTCATTCTACCTCTGGGCTGATACACTAAAGTTGCTACTTTGGTGTAGCTCAATTGCTGCTCAGGTGAGCCTGAGCAATTATTGTATCTTGAGGGACTCTTTCAGCTCAGAGCATTTAGAGCTCGGGCATCCCAGGTCTCATAAGAGGTTGTGATGGAGCAGCAGAACAAAGGTCCTGTCTCCATGCACCAGGGGCAGACAGAAGTATCAAAACACATGGCCCTGATGCATAGAGACAGAGTGACCCTGGAAAGAGAAAAGAGCCAAAGCTAGGTGAAAGCTGAAGGACAGATGGACCTAGGGTGCCTTAGCTCAATTTCCTGACTCTGTGTTTGGTTGTGGTTGGGATGTTTTGGTTGCCTTTACTGTACTGGTATTGATTGGCATTTGCTTAGAATTGAGGATCTGAGTTCTCTGGGGACAGATGACATTAGTGGCTCATTAGTGTTTGCACTGAGTTAGCACAGGTTGTGGAGCCTTTCTGAGCTCCAATGGGAGCAAATGAAAATTATATTTGCACTGAGGAGATTTTTCTGAATAGCTTGCTTTGTCACCTTCTTGCTAGTGTGCAGCTACTTTGGCAGGGAGAAGATGTATTTTCCCAATGTGTCTGAGCAAATTCCTGATATTCCGCATTCTTGGGAACTGCCAGTATTCAGAATCTGTGCCACTTCAGCCCTTGTAAGAGATGTCTAGAGACAGATGGAGGGAAGGAAAGAAAAGGCAAGAGCAGAGAGGGAGAACAATATATAAGGAAAACATGATGGCATAATACTAAGGGTTTTTTGTCTACCTGTTAGCATGGTGATCATGTGTTTCACAGCCCCAAAAGAGAAGTAGTAAAACCTCAATCATGCTGAACCAGATTCCTGCATGCTCCTCTGCAAACTCCAGAGCAGGTGAGCTGGAGGAGCAGTGTCAATCCCTGACAGGGTTAGGCTTTTATTCTCCTTATAAATACTACATCTCTCTGTCCAGTTCCTCCAGCAGGCTGTTGAGACAAGATGCTCTGAATAGCTTCCTGGAATGCCTACTGATGGGATGCCTATTCTAGCAAATGAAGCAGGGTGACAGACAGGGCATTGGCCTGTGTTCATCCTGCTATTTAACTCAGTAGATGGAGCAACACATTACACAGCATGGATTTGACCCATGCCAAGCAGTATTTTCCTGGACAGCCCCCAAGCACAGTTTGTGTGCCACACAGGCCAGGATCTAGTTCCAGAAGACAGAATAGATACAGTCACTCTGCCCAGGAGGAAGTGGGGACACAAATTCTGTGACAGAAGTACAGTCCAGAGCTTGCCACTTCCCTTCAGGGAATGAAGAACAGACGCTCTACCTAATTTATTAACATTTATGTACCCAGGGATATCTCAAGCCAGATTGTAGGCTTTTTTTCTTTTTCTTAATAAAAATCAAATGGCACAATTCTGACCAAAACAAACAAACAAACAAACAAATAAAACCCTAACCTCAGAATAAAGACATGAAAAATCCCATCAAATATTCTAAAATACTTCTTGTACCCTTTACAAGGTCCATCATTTAAATCCCGGAGTTCAAAACCAAAGGAAATTCTCCTGAGAAGCTGGACACACCCAATGTGAGGACATCATTAGACAAATGTTCGAGTCACCACATTTCTAGAAAGATAACACTGAGCTTGACCAGCACTGAGACAAGGACAGCCAGGGAGTGTTACAACCTTATGAGAAGAACAGTCAGTAGAGGAAGATTTCTTTCACAGGAAAAGAAAAAAAAAACAATGAAAATGAAACATTTTTAGATTCTTAAGAGTTGTCTCAGGAAGTACATTAGTATGTTGATTGAGATGTCAAGTATCTAATAAACTGCACAGGAATATACATTTTTATTTTATTTCCACATATGGTTCAGATGTTCTATGAGGAAATTTAAACAAAATCTAAAGCTGCTAACAAATTCCTTTTGGTCTGGATTCAGTTTACTCTGCTTTGTTGTAAACGCAACTGGCTGATTTTTGCATAAATGTGCATATTGGTCTCTCATATGTTTCTCATTGGCAATAAAACTGCCATCTTTAAATTATGGCATTTTAAAGCAAATTTCTTTGAATTTATCAGTTCATGTAATTTGGTAACTACTCAGTGGCCCCTGATGCATCTGAGGAGAAAGCAGAACTGAAACATTATGTATTAGTTTAAGGTCTTGTAATTGTGCAAGCTTCTGCCATCCCTAGCCTGTGTGTGCTACCTTGTGCTCATGGTTTCTGTAAACTCAGAATTAAATTCAGTTTAGTTAATATTTCCTGGATAATATTTCCAGTTACAAACATCAATCCTAAGCTGATCCCTATGGTAACTACAAATGAACTTAAGAAAAAAACATCACTCAAAGCTCCATATGAATCTTGCGTATGAGCTGTGCCATCCCATGTTTAATGCACAGCGTTTGCTATTCCTTTGTATTTGATGCCTTTTCCATAATAGCAGCCATAGTGGGAGAACAGCCTGTGGCACAGCCTGCCCTTTCCTATATGGCATTTATCATTCAGTGCACCCAACTGTGCATATGGTAGGGCTCTGTGTCCCCTGGCCCTCAGGGTAAGTTTGCCACCAGCCCTCAGGGTCCCTCTAAGAAACTGAAATTAGACTGTGCTAAGACCTGTGTTACTAAGACTAAACTGCAGTGTCTTTCCAGGGCTTTTTTTACTGGAAAATATTAATATTCCTAAACATTTATAATATACAAGGGATGAATTAAAAGATCAGCTAGACTTTAGCATGTAAAGTCAAAAGTATTAAATTGCACACTACTTAATAGAAAAGGTATTTTTGTTTGAGATATTCTCTGCCAATCTATCAGCCACCAATGATTATGCAATTATCCTTTCAAATGTCATTTTCTGGCTTTTCCTATACAAACAACATCATGCACTACAATATATCACAAACTATGAGCAACAGCTAGTGCTTGCATAATGCAAAAATCCATTCCCCTTTACCTATGAGGCAAATACTGTCTTTCTAGACAGTGAAATTTTGATTTGTCTGTCAAAAAGTACAAGACTTGGGGATAAAATCACATTACATGTGAAAAAAACCATGTCAGTCAGTGTAGATGCAAGTGGTTATGATCATTTACTTGCTATAGGCTAACAGCTACAGTGCTCACCAGCAGTGCATACACTTGCTTCTTTGAGAACACCACTTTCCTAAAGCTGAAAAAAAGCAAGCTAAAGCAAGTAGGAGAGAGTCTGTCAACACCAGCCTCAGGGTAGTGGTAAACAATGAATGCATGTGTAGTAGCACTCAAGTAAGTTTGGTGTTGTCTGTTGTCATGTGTAGTAGCACTCAAGTAAGTTTGGTGTTGTCTGTTGTCATTTGCCCTTCTTGGATGAGTTTTCACACCAAACAGAGATCCAAACCAATGTGACTATGCTGCCATAGACCATGGTAGCCAGCCATCCCAGTGAGAGTGCAGGGTAATAGCTGCTGTAGCCCTGGCAGGTTAGGACATTGGGCTGCCACAGGTGGTACAGCTGCCTGTGCCACAGTGGTGTTATTTCCAAGGGGAAGGGTCTCCTAACACACAGGAACTGTCTGCTTTTGGGGTAAGGGGATGAGGAGCCTGTCACAAGAGCAGCTATTAAGTTGGTACCACCTGAAGTCTCTCCTTTCATTTGGGGCTGGAGGAAGGAACCAGGTTCATCAGGAAATCGTTCCAGATCATATCCCACTTCTGCCTCTCCTTTAGCAGCAGCAGCATCTCCACATCACATTCAGTCTGCCTGTTCCACTGCAAAGCCTTGAGGAAACTCAACACTGGAGCCACAGGGACAGAGCTGACCACAGTTGATGAACCCAAAAGACACAATGTTAGGGAGGCTAGTTCTGTACTCTGGTGGATATTTTCTCTATTTCAGGTTGAGAGAAAGCAAATGCTGCAGAAAGTAGAGCAGCAACCCCTAATCACCCATATCTGTGCAAAGACTCAGTTCCTCAGAGGAGAAATATTTCTCTTCATTCAGTGATGAAAGGGAGGTAGAAATACTACTAAACCCAAAATTATCCTGATAGTAATGGGCAGAAATGAAGAAATGTGGAAATACAAGTAATTACTAAGGATAGAAGAGACAACACTGGTCATCCAGTGGTAAGGTTAACCAGGAAGAGTTATTAACATGCATCAGGAGCAAATGAAATTAAATCCCATTTACAGCTTGGACCTGCTATTAGACAAGGTTGGCAGGATTATTGATCACAAAGTACAAAAGGCAGAAATACTCAAGCAGTGATTCCCCCAGGTGCTGAGAAGCTGAGCTACCAACAGTCAGAGTCAGCCACTGGGGACTGGCACAGCAGAGAACACCCTCCCACACATCCTGTTTAGACAATTCTGACTTTGCAAGACTAGGTAAGTTGCATCTATAAGGGATAAAAATTGTGGTCAAGAACCTCTCTGGATTATTAATGCTAATAAATCCTAGAATGATTTAAAAAAAATCTAATCTGCAAGTTTACAAACAAGCTTACATTGACCTTGGTGTCTAATAAAATCCAGAAAAGGGTAGCAGGGAAAACAATCAGCAAGGAGTCAAAAGAACAAGTGATTCAGTTAATACTGTTGGGGCTTTTTTAATTTTTATAAGGTACATCAAAAGTTTTGTGGCATTACAAATTTGATTCAGTTGCCCAACCCTTATAGGTCATTAGAGCAAGTCCTTCACAACATTCCCAGAAAAATTAGCTGTACAAGAAAATCAATACAGACTCATTTTAAAGAGATCAAGGATTGCTCAGTAGATCCAAATAAAGCATTTGCAATGGCTAGGGGCTTTTTGAGCAGAAGCCTCCAGGGAGCTGCTTTCATCACATTCAACGATCTTGAAGAAAATATTAAATCATTGCTGATAGAATTTGTAGCAAAAAGAAAATAATGAAGAGGGAACAGATGATGGGCATAGGTCAGGGTCACTTGGAAAGAGGTTTTAATTTGAATGCATGTTTCAACACAACCAAATGTAAGGTCATTTTTCAGGAGAAAACAAACCCCTTTATAAAGAGGAGCAGAGAATATCAGAGGAAGAAGTGGCTCTTATAAGAATTTAGCAGCTGTAAAATATAAGAAAAATAACATAATGGCTAGAAGAGAAAATAATTTCCACCACAGTCAAATAATTTCCATCACAGCCAAGAAGGAGTAAAGAAATACAATTGTTTTGTTGTACATAATGCTTGTTACTTTAAAATACAAAATTGACCATGAGCACCAATGGAGCTGCCACTTCTGTTTCTCAGGTGGCCAGTCTATTTCCAACTTCTGCTTTTCTCCCTCCTGCTGCTGTGTGCCAGTGGCAGGGGCCAGCCAGGCTCAGCACCTGAAACAATGGGCAGCAATAATGAGCAATGAATAATTGAGGGCAAGGCACTGGTCATTCCTATCCCCAAGGGGTCCAGGGATGCTGCAGGTGTGCCGATCAGGGGTGTTATACTGATTGGTAAGGGAAGTATAAAAGATGGGGAAGAATGCTCTAATTTGAGGCACATCTTCTTCTGAAAAGGTCTAAAGTTTTAGTCCTTGCACAATGAGTTGAGATACTCAGTAAATCACATAAGGCCCTTCTACGGTTACTTTATTATTTTGGAGTTTTTTTCCAGGCCTTGGAATTCCCTGGGAAATCTGCTACTATTCTCCATGACCTTTGTTCTCCTTTTCTGAAATTGTGGCATGACATGCAAAAAATGTAAATTTTTTTATATTATAAAATTAAATTATATATTAAATTATATACTCTCTGTGCTTAGGCAGGTTTTTCAATATGAATTCCCAAACCTATAGAGATTACTCAATGAACACATATTGATTTTAGGAATTTTTTTCTAAAAAAATGTGGAAATGACTACTTGTACTAGCATTTTGTACTCTAGCCGTGTATTAGCTATAACTATAAAGATTTCTGCATCTTTTAACATCATCATTTTTTAACATCGTAAAACGTTATTTTAAGACTACAACATGAAGTGGTTTCAAGTTACTCCTAAATTGTAGTGTGATTGTATTACAACTAGACTTTGCCTGTACATCCCTGAGCACACCATTTCCACAAGTTGGGAGTTGTGTCTATGACTGAGTTACTTTTTGGATCACCTAGTGCAGAAGTGTAGACCCTGGATACACTCAGTGGGGTTTATGCTGTAAACTGAGTGTTGTAACACTCAGTGTCAAGTGCTAACCAGAGTATATCAATCAGTAGTTGTAGGTAACATAGAACTATAATCATTTTACTGTAATTGCTGTGTGAATGTTATGTAATTAATCTCCAATTACAAAATAGAACATATTTATTTTGCCATTAATGTTTTAGCCAAATTTACCTATCTCTAATAGACTTTAGCTGTAAGGTAGTGGCTAAAGTAGAACTGATTGTTTCCAGGAAATAATCCTGATTCCAAAACACTCATTTGAAAGGAAGAGTCCTTTTTCTCCGTGATCCAGTGAAGGAGTTAGCTCATTTTCTGTGGTCCAGGAGACATATTACATGGCCAGGACAGACTAGTAAGAACACATTCACCATTGGTCACAGTGTGGTCAGGATTCACCCTAGGCAGGAAAGATACTCAGTCAAATAAAACTTCCCTTTGATGTGAAAAAAAAAAAAAAAAAAGCTGCAGAAATACAAGAGTCTTTTTGGACGTTTTTGTAAGTGATGGCATGGAAGAAAATTACAGAGGATATGTGATGTTTTCTATTGTAAGACTCCAGTACTTTTTATTTGACCGTTGAGTTGGCATCTCCCTGGTGCTGGCTGAGACAACAGCAAGGGTAAGGGCTGCCCTGATACCATGTCCATCCAGAAGCTCTTGTGCTGAGGATAAATGCATTGAACCAAGCCAACAGAGCACATTTGTTGCAGCATGAATCACAGAGCACTACTGGTGCTTCAGCAAGGGATTGCCTGCCCTTACATTATGAGAACATCCATTTGCAGTGAATCAAAACTGCAAGTTCTTCTGTAATTAAATGAGTAAAAATTATTTTAGAAAATTTATATTTGAGTCAGCTTCTCCTCTTCCCCATCTCACACCACAATCACAATTTATTCCTCCACTTTTCCCATTCCTAATATCTTATCTTAAATGCAGTTGTCATAAATACAGTTTAGTTAAAAATCAGTACATTTCAGGCAGAAGTATCATGGAGAATAGTTCCTGTAGGCCCTGAACTATAGACTCATCAACATGAGTAACATTAGTTACCTCCTTTGAGACTTACATGTTTTCTTTCCTAGACAAATTCATGCAATAACAGCTCAAAATCCTCTTACAGAATAGATTTTGTAAATAGCTTCTTCCCTTTTTAAAAATTATATATTTTTTTCCATTTACCTCTGTCTTGGCTCAAGGGGTTGTTTTGGAGTGTAGTACAAGACTTTCTATTTCCTTTGTATGTAGTGTTTCAACAAGGATTTGGAACCCTCTAAAACATTCAGCAATTTAGCATATGACATGGTATGGAAAGGGACTTCTTTCAGCCTTTTGGACCAGTTGGGAGCCCACGCAAGGAGTCACATGAAAGAAGTGATGCAGAATGAGCAGCAGCAGCCAGGCAGAGCCCAAGCAGAGACTCAGCTCCGTAGATGTGGAGTGAACAGCAGGCACTGATTTTATGACTGTAGAAAGTGCTAATTCTATTCAATGGTTTCCAACTGGAAATAGCCCCTGACTGATCCTTTTATAAGGTCACATGCATGATAGAAAAATTCTTGGAAGGGGAATTCAATTCCAGTTACAACACTGCATCTCAGGTTTGTAATTTAGGGTACTCTCATAATTCCCATGAGAGTCCATGGAGGTCTCACTGGAGACTGGAGCTTATCTCAGCTGGCCAGCCGAGATGCATCCATCTAATGTGAGCAGAGGCATTCCCTACAGGAAGATGTCTACTGTCTGTGATATGAGACTTGTCTCATTGTTAAAATCACAGAGTTGTAGAAAGGTTTGAGTTGGAAGAGCCCTTAAATATCACCTAGTCTTAACCCTCTGTCAACCATGTTAGCACAATTTGCCCTCCATGAACCCATGGTGGCCGCCACCAATCACTTCTGTATTTCCCATATGTCTTAGCACAGTTTTCAGGAGGATCTGCACTACAGTCTTGCTGGGCACAGAGGTGAGACTGATGGTTATGATGTTCCTCAGGTCATCCTTTTTTCTCTTCGTAAAAACGGGGATTGTGTTTTCCCTTTACCTGTCAGTGGGAGCTTCACCAGACTGCCAAGAGTTCTCAAATATGATGATTAGTGGCTTAGCCAATTCATCTGCCAGTTCCCTTAGAACACACAAAGGTATCTCATCAGGTCCCATGGACTTATGCACCTTTAGGTTCCTTAGCTGGTCTCAAACCTGATTTTCCCCTACAGTGGGTGGTTCTTCATTCTCCCAGTGCCTTTCCCTTCTATGCTTTGTCAGTGTGGCTGGAACACTTACCAGTGAAATCTGAGGCAAAAGTAATTGAGTACCTTGGCCTTCTCCGTATCCTTAGTTACCAGGTCTCCCATTTCCTTCCAGAGAGACACCATCTTTTCCCTGGTTGTTCTTTAATATTAAGGCATCTATAGAAGCTTTTCTCATTGGCCTTGATGTCCCTAGCCATATTTGACACTACAAAAGCTTTCAGCTTTTCAAACCCAATCACTGTCCACATAGACAATGTCTCTGTATTATGACCGGGTTCCCTGTCCTTGCTCCCACTTCTGTAGACTTCCTTTTTGTGCTCAAGTATGTCCTGGATCTCCTTGTCCTTGTCTACCCATTCAAGCCACCTGACATTTTTGCCTGATTTCCTCTTCACTAGGATTGATTGCTCCTGAGCTTGGAGGAGGTGATCTTTGACTAAATTTTGATTTTACTATTTGAGGAGCTGGGCACAATCTTAATGCTTTCATCTTCCCAGCTTGTCCACAGAAATCTCTACATAAACATCATGAAAGGGCACTCCAGTAAATTCTTAAATCCAGTTCAAAACTGACACTGAAAGCACTGACCAAAAAGCTGTTCCATAACAGCAACTATCTTCTATCCAGATTATTCAGCATTAAGCATTATGTATAGTAAAGCTCCTGATTTATTTGTAATGTTTATACAAAATATCAGAACAAATTACTTACATCCAATGCAAACTCTGCTTTACAATTCCATTCATTTTGTTAGGGTTTTAATACTAGGGTTTTAATGTTAGGGTCCTAATTTGCATCTTTATGTTAAAACATGAAAATAGAGCTGCTTTTCTTGAACACCCTCATTTATCATTAACTTCAATAGCAATGTCTCATGTAAAAGGAAAGCTAGATCAGAAAGTGGTGGTTGCAGAGCAAGCTAAAAAATGGCATGCCAAAGGGGACAGTGTCCTCCATCACTTTACAAGGAATATCCCTTTTAAATCAGGAAATACTGGGCATAAAACTTAGCAAACATTATGATCTACAGTCTTCTGTGGGTCCCATACTAATTTCAATGAACGGTCCTAGAGTGAGTTGAAAAGGATCCCTTCATTGCCTACAAACCTTCAGACAAAATGGCTGAAGTCAGTTTAAAGAAAAGGGCATACACTTAGAGCAGTTAGCTTTTAAGAGTAAAACCCTGCGTAACTGTTTTGCTTAACATGACAAATCAAGGGAAACTTAGTTCATGTGTATAAATTATTCTAAGAGTGGTATCTTAAAGATTGAACACAGCACACATCAACATAACTCTTTAGAATAAATGCTTCTAAATTTAAGCTTTAAAACATTTATGGGTATACACGGAACAAGTTTTCTGCTTCTGCAGATGATATTCACCATCATTTCCTTCTGATCCATCCTCAATATTTACCCCCTCAGTTCTATGTACCAATGGCAGTGTTTTTCCCCAGAACAGTCAGAAAGATTTCAATGACATTGAATATGACCAGGTTTCAGCATATTGAAGAGATTAAAGTAACAAAATAAAAGCCCAAAACAACAGAAAAACAGATCACACTGTAATTAGTGTTGTAAATCAAAGGTGTTTCTTTTAGTCCCAGCACAACCTGATACTGGTTACTTCTGTCTCCTTATGTTAAGGAAGTTACATTCCTTAGCTAAAAATTTGCATTTTATTCCTGATTACATTACGTATTCTCACTGAAAAAGTGCAGAGGACACAAGTATTTAAGTATGCAAATCAGACAAGACTGCAATGCTGCCAATTTTTCAGTCTATTTTTTCACCAGTTCACCAGAGGTTCACATATTGCTTCCTAACCATTAATAGGAGTCATTTGCCGAGTGCATCTCATCCACTCATTGTGGAAAACTGTAAGGCATTTGGTTGGTAGGTCGTATTTACCATGTAAGATGTTTCTGCACCAGTGACTTCTGTGGATGCATTGTTACTGATGCAAGCACAAGCTCCCGAGATGGAGGATGTCTCCTCTTCTTCTTTAGACAGGGTGGCAAATCCTTTTCAAATATTGCCAGATGTGAAATGGTATGCTAATTAACCAAGCATCTGATACTGTTTTTAATAAATATTTTAGTACTCGTCCTATATATTGCCATGAAGATGCTTTAAATGTGGGTTTAAGGTAATAAAAACATAGAAGTCAACAATATGTGTAGAACAATACAGACCCACAACTGAGACCTATATCATGCAGTAGAAAACAGGAGATAATTCTGTGCCAGTTAGTCAGCTAAAAACGCAGAACTGCATTGATGGATATAAAGCTGAACACTTAGAAATAGCAAATAACCTTTTAGGTGACACAAAGCCTGAAAATTGTCTGATGAAAAGACAAGTAAAGGCAAAACCTCAGTGTAAAAATATTCATTATGTCAAGTCTGCACAGTAACATCAAGATCGGGCTCAGAAACAGCTGAGGTCTCACTGTTGCCTTTAGTGGCTTTGAGATAAATCACTCTAGAAATGCCCCAGTGTCTAGAGATCCATTTCATTTTTAAACAGCAGCAAACAGGTGGGCAGACATGGTGGGGTGAGCTCATGGAGATCTCTATTCTCATAATTACAAGATACAAAATTCAGAAGAGGAAAATTTTGGATATCAAGAGTATTGTCTTTATTTGCACAATTTATTGTGTTAATATTCATACCCTTGTGTGAAAATCTGAAAGACAGCATACTAACGTGTTTTTCAGAAGCTATATTTTTTTTACCAGGGGAACTGGAAAATTTTAATCCAAGTGTGTAAAAAACTTACATTTTTTTACAGCCCGTATTCCTCTTGAATAACCATAAAACCTTTTACAGAGGCCATGTTCCAATAAAATTGCAGATTTATGCTTTGATCTAAAAACAAGCAAACAAGAATTTGTGTTTTCCATCGAATAAGGAAAATATTATATCACTGTTTTAGCTCTCCTTTTGCTGTACTATCTAAAGCAACATTGGTGATGTATAGGGTAATTTGGGAGGAAAAAACGCTTCAAAATATATCTCAAGAAAGCCCAGTGAAATAATATGCCATGGGAGGAAGATGAATCCTCAGCCAGACATCCCCTAGTTCTCTCCAAAGGACATCACAGACCTAACCCACAAGCACCAGGGTGGCAAGGAACACTCAATAAGGTAGGGCATGGCCCTGTTATTACAAAATAACATGGCTGTTTGTGGGATTAGGCTATTTCCTGGGTGTGCATGGGCATTAGCACCAGTCCTGTTGTCTGGGCTCTCTTCTGCCTAGAGCCTTGGCCCAGGGCAGCCAGCTTGGTGCTGGGGAGATGTTCACACAAGGCTCTTCCAGGTACTGTGGGGTTTGCAATGCTGTGCTGTCCTGGGGTGTTTAAGCAAGCAGCCTCAGCATAAACAGGAAGGAGAGGTCTGAGAACAGCTTTTGGAGGGATGTAATTTCCATTAGCATGCTCATTTGGCTTCTGTTTAATCCAATGAATTTAACAAATATGTCATCATAATGTTTAAATGACAAATTAAATCTAGGGTAGTTTGTAATAGCAATCTAATCAGAAGCGCAAGTTTGGAGGTCAAATAGTTCTACAACCATCTTATCTATTGTCAGCATTTAATACAAACAAACTCCCAAATAAGGCACAGGTGATGGTTAATTTAACTCTGAGGAAAAACTATTAAAAAACCTACATGTAGTGTATCTTCATGAATGAAGGGGGAGAAAAATGGAAAGCAGAAAATAATGCAAAAATATTGGTGAATCAGAAGGGGCAAGTAAATAATAGAGGGCTGAAGAAATCTAGAGCTGTATAAGGTTGATGTGCAGAGCAAGAAACAAGCTCATGTAGAGGGTACCAGTTCAGTGCAAAGCACCTTGTTCAGCATTCCCTGTCTGACTTGTGGCTTCACCTTCCCAGGAACGTGGGACTCCAACATAAAGCAGGTGTTCAAACATGAGCCAAGAAAATCCTGCTAAAGAGTTCTGTCCTACAGAAACTCTGAAATGTGGAGTTCAGGAGGATTTCCAGTGGATCAGAGAAAGGATGGTGACATTTCACCTCTAGCAAGAGTCAAGTTGCTGTGCCTGGGATCCCCTCCAAGGGTACCCCTCCCTTCCTCCTCTGAGGCTTCGGGCAAGTACTATGGGGTGGGGTCTAACCACATGATTTGGGCCATAAAAAAAAAATAAAAAGGGATTTAATCCTCTGTTTCTCTAGATAGTGACTGGAATTTGAAGCTTTGGGAGAAAACCCTCTCCTGACAACCCTGTCATACAAGGTGACAAGGTACCTGCTGGAGTTTCTTTCTTGATCTCTCCTCTCACTTCTCAGATCATTGAGATAGTTTAGGTGAACAGCTTGTGCAAGAGGCCTTACTTTTAGATGAAAAAGTCATATGAAATTAATCCTGCTTTCAGCTTTTCCTTTCATTTCTGGAAACTACCAGTATGTCAAATTAAGACTGGAGGCTTTCCTCCTGGAAATGCACAGTGAAGGACCGCCTTTACTGAATCACGCTTGATTTGATGTTTCTTGTGTTTCTGTGTTTGAAATAATTTCCTACATGTAATTATACACTTAAACAGTATTTATGTGCATAAAACAGCTACACAGTTTTCCTGTTTTCCAAAAGAGATTGGCTTGCTCTAGGAACATTTTGCCTTACTACTGTGTTTTTGGACTAGATATTGCTACTTAGGATACAAGTAAGGGTAAGAGACTGTTAATTGTACTTCTAAATGAATTGCAGAAAATGGTCCCACGTGAGCTCACACACTTATGCAGACAAAAAAAGTGTACCCACTGTACAGAAGTGTAATTATATTGAGCCCACATATGTGTAATAAAAAATTTTGGAAATTGACGCTGCTTTAATAATCTGCCAAATATTAAATGATGCTTTTTAAATTCAGATTCACAGTAAATCTTCTGAATTTTCTAAACAATCTGTCTACTGCCATGACACTAGTGTTGCATTCATCTGCTTCCTGACAAAAATCTGCCTCTGTCAGATTTTGAGTGAGTGTAACATCTGAAAAGAAGCTCAATGATAGCCAAAACCTGCAGCACCCATACTGCTAAAACCTGACCGCAAATTGCAACTGGTTATAGATGGTGAGAGAATGATCTCCTGCCTTTGTTAAACCCTCCATTTCAGGGTTTAACAGGACAGTTCTGGAGAATGCAAGGAATAGTCCTGCTTTAATACGACTCATTTGATTTTTTGTAGCTTATGTGTTTCCCACTTAATAACTCGATGTGACAGAGTATACAACCCCAAGACCTCCAACAAAATTGTGAGGATGTAAAGAAGAATGGAGCTGAGGCTGCAATAGCGGTTGTGTAAAAGCCTTTGTGAATAAGGCTGAAAAGAGCCTCAGAGTGGTACAAATTTAGCAGCTTTTAGAATTTTCTTCACTACAGGTCTTCATCAGCCTTGTTTCCCATGCAGCCAGTGGAGGCTCACAGCACTTCCAGGCTGGGATGTCTTAGTGCCTTGAAGATAGGTGGCAGGTATTAAAATGCTGCCAGATTGTTTAAGAGAAGAAATGCCCTGGATCCTTAATTTTTCTGCACATGGTTGTCTGAATGATGAACAAGGCTGTCTGGCCCTTGAAGGAACGTGCATCAGGAGGTAGACTCTTGCAAACACCAGAAACAGCCTATTCCTTCTGTAGTGGGATGGTGATGGAGCATTTACACCAGGATTTACTCAGTTGGCAGAAGCCTCATACAAGGTAAAGTATCCCAAGCGCAGCAGGCTCCAGCACATACATGGCAAGCAGTGTGATGTCCTTAAAGAAATGGGACTGGCCCGTGTGCTCTGGAGGAAAATTAAGTGCAGGTGCTGGGACTCAGCCCACGAACCTTCGTCAAAGCTGGCAGGTTTAAATGTGCTGCCAGTTCCCAAAGTCAGGAAAGATGGTTTCATCCCAGCCCTGTGGGAATGGGTGTGTGCCTACTTCTCCACAGCTAATAAACATTGAGAGGTTGCTTGCAGGAGGAGGCTGTTTCTTTAGAGAGATTTGAGGCCAAACTTCTGCAGCTGGGAGAGGGCAACAGATGTTTTTTCCCTGTGAATTGAAAGGAAATGTCTCTTTTTTATGCCAGGCTAGGAATAAAAACTGCTCTGTACTAGAGTGGCACTGCTGAGGGTGTGATCCTGGTGGACTGGAGGAAAAACCTGCTGGCACATAGTCCTCTAAACTGATACCTATGTGCTTTGCACCCTTGCATGTGCCCAGCATTTGGTCCTAGTGCACGTAGATGAGAAGAATCCCCTCTGTGCTGATCTGTGGTGGCTTCAAAGAAGCCTTGTGTAGAAAGTACTAGATGTTTATGGTCAAGGTAAGTGGAATTGGAGGTGCTACTTTAATCACTCTGTTGAGTTCTGATCAACAGAACTCATAGTCATGAGCAAATCCCTTCTACAGCACAATGTAATGTGGTTGACAAGATGTCAGATTTGTCAAATAAGCAAATTGTTTATTTTTATTTAAAACACCTTCATACCTGTCTATGCAAATAGTTATGGGAATTGAACATCTGTCTGTGAGCCTTCAAGGTGCTCCACCACAGAGCCAACTGAACGGCCTTAGTGCAAAGGATTTGAGGAATAATGCCATTGGGTATAACCAGCCTCAACCATCTGGTCTTTGGTTTGGGGCTACTTTTCCAGAACTGGATCTAAGTCCTGTTCTGTTAGGTTTGGTCCCTTCCTCCTCCCAACAATTTTATCCAACAGTTAATGGAAAAGTGCAATGAAAGTGTTCCTGGTTTCAACCCATAGCCCAGAGTCTCCACTTTGCTGGGGTAAAAGTGTGGCTGTTGCTTGCAATCTTGTTCTTGGACCATTATTTTTTCCTTTTACTATTGCAGTTTCAACTGGCAGAAGTAAAGGATCCTATAAACCTGTCTTCCCATCTCCAACCTTTTTTCCCATTCATCTTGTCTATGCCATAATGAGTAGCACTGTCTCTTAAAAATCAGGAGCAATTGGTTTAAACCTTCCTTACACTAGAGTAACACCCATTTTCCAGTCCTTGACCAAGATCTTCAGGCTACCATGTAAAAGATGACTTGCAGAGGATGCTACCATTTTGGAGGAAGAAAAGCCACAATTTCTACTATGCTTTGTGGTGTCAGTTCTTACACGGCCAGTCAGCATTGACTGCTCCATTTATTGAGAATGAAGAATATTTTAGACTGCTCCGTTTATTGAGAATGAAGAATATTTTACACAAGTTTAATACAAAGGGAGATGCATCCTATTCAAGCTGGAATATAAATATTTCTCCAGTGGATTAAGCTGCCAAGTTTGACCGAGCAGACACTTCAAAAATACATAAAATTCTACAAAACAGAGTTATAGGACAGCTTTTTCCAGACCCCTAGTGCCTTAACCTGGAAGTATGAGGTTTCAGGCTTACCTTCACCCACACCAATCTTTTAAGGACCTTACTGTTCTAAATTTATTTATTCTGCTTCTTGGTATAAATGCTTGCTCTCTGTAACCTGAATGTTCACATCCTCCATGACTTCCTATGGCACTGGATTTCACAAATCATTATGCAAAAAGACATTTCCTTTGTGCTCAGACTCTTTCACTCAGTTTAAAATGTCTACAATAAATCATAAAATGTCCCAAGTTTAAAGGGACCTACATGATCATCAAGGTCCAACTCCTGGCCCTGCACAGGGCAACTCCAAGAATCATGCTGTGTACCTGAGAGCATTTAGTCTCACACAGTATTTGTATATGTTGTCTGGTATGCACAAAATTTCTGAGTGGGGGTGGAAAGTGTGGAAAATCCAATGACAAACACACTTCAAAAGTCAAGATTGTTTGAAACAGGCAATTACCACAAATGCTATTATGTCAACAGCCATACCTTATGCCAGCCTTAATTTGTCTCAATCTATTGGTGGTCCCTTGTGGAATGTTGCTGCACCACTGTTCTACAGTTACAGAAAGAGGAAGGATCACTTCCACCCATGGCTGCAACCAACACAGCCTTGTTGAAATCAATGACATGACCTGCCATCTGAAGTCATTAATGTAACACTACAGCTATATATAAAGCCTGGGCCAGCACTGGCCTGCAGGCAGGTGGACATGCCAAAGGATTTAATTAACATCAATAACACTGGACTGATCAAAAGGGCCTTGGCAGAACCACTCTCTTTGCTCACAGCTGAGACACAATCTTGCCTTGTCCATGCACTTGTGTTTGCTTAGGCAGCTTTGGTCTTCAGATGTACTCCAGGCAGAGTAGTCAGAGCTGAAGTCGCATAGCTCTCTTATCAGTTTTATCCCTCTTTTACTAGGCTAATGATATGGGCTGATCTTCCCCTCCTAGGGGAAGGTCTTTGCTTCTGGCTGATGCTCCATGCACTACCCATTTCCATTTCTGCTGGGATGTTTCACAAAACCACTCAAAACCCTCCATCCCTGCTTCAGATTTCTTCTGGGAAGAGAATCTGTGTTGAGTCAGTGGAAGCTATGAGTTACAGTCTGGAGCCCATCCAGGGATGGGTGTTAAGAGCTTGCTGCATTTCAGAGTTTTTCTGGAGGAGGCTTCACACACTCCCCTTGTAAAGCAAATGTCCTCTCAGCCTGGGATTGCTGAAGTGAGACTGAATAAATTCAGGCAATGTTGCAGTAGATACAAGAATTGCATGAGCTTCAGCCATGCCTCTGAAATGGGATAATCCCTTCTGCGTATTATCATAGGGGAGCTCTAAAGATAACTGTGCTGATATTTGTGAAGAGGTCCAATTTCCCAGCAATTCATGCTTCAGAGGAGCACAGGAGGAAAAACTGATTACCTCCATTTCATGCTGCTTGGTGCTTAGTCAGAGTGACACAGGACCCCTGCATGGAAGAGCTGGAAAAGGAGTACTGCTGAATAGCTGCCCATCACAGAGCATTCTATGCAACAACTGAAGCAGGAGTTGCATGTGGAAAACACCATATGAAATCATGTAATTAACAAATGTATCACAATGCCTCAGCATAAGGGAGCTAAATTAAACTGTGGATGTATAATCTAGCTTGCATGTGAGATCATCATAAAGACTGTATCCCTTTTATTGTTATCAGTGGATGCTTCAGGCAATAAACAACCCTGCAGTTAGATTTCCTTGCTTGGGCACACAGCTGCTAAATTCAGCATTTATTAGTGGTGTCTGAGAGGGAGGCTGGTGTTATTGATGAGAGACTGTACAAGGAACACTTGCAGTATTGCAACTGCCTCTCTGTAAAAATGGCTAGGAAAAATTTAGCATAAAAAATTGCTGTGCTTGGGGAGGAACTCATAGCACTCTACATGGAACCTGAGTAATCAGAATACAGGATAGTTTTGAACAGAATACTCTGTGGGCTGAATGACGGCTGCTTCCACATATTTACCTACTAAGATGCTCAGTTTAGATGGTTATAATTGCTTGCTTGGTAATGGCATTATGAAGGTGAATTAATGGTGTGCATGATCTATCCTAATGCTCAATAAAGGTGCTTCCATATTTCAGGCTCCAGGAGACTACTGAGTGCGAAAGACATAGGTGAAAAGGGAAAGACTGATGTGCCCATTTTTCATTTTCATTATGGATGGACCTGATAACAGTCATCCTGCTTCACAGTCTGCCTGGGAAGAAATTATTTACATTTCTGCTTTGCAGCATGTGCCTTTCCTGGGTGAATGCCATGAAGGGTATTGTCTGGCTCACTCCTCCTTGAAGACTAGATTCCTCACTCTTAGCTGTGACAGGTCTTGGTCCAACAAGATAAAGTTTATTAATGTGGAAATTTCATGTGACAGCAAGGGGTGTTGGAAGGAGGACACTCCCCATGCACTGAAGGATGCTGCAATGCCATCACACTACCTGAGCTGATTCATATTTCTCTTTCTCACAGAAGTGTTAAAATGTACACAGCTTTCAGTTACCAAATAAGTACAATACCTGCATCCGTGTCTTTTCAGAGACTACATGTTTACCAGCTGTTGGTGGCTGTCCTAAGAAGAAGGGTGGCCTGAGAGTCTGATCTAGATCATATTCTTCCCAGGCAGGTGCTGGATTCATCACCCTTCCCACCGAGCCTTCTCTTGTTAACCACAGGCAAAAAACACTGGCTTAGAGCAACAACATTTTTCACTACATTCTCAGAGATGAGGCTACAAGGAACACAGGTGGGTCCCATTTTGCCATCTGTAAGTGAAGAAGGTAATTTGTTGCCTCCCGCTGGTGCTGGGAGGTTCTGTTTGTTACCATTTTGTGCTTTGTATGCAGAAAGCAATACACAAGTGCATGTTTGATACAGATATTTGCCAGGGGCTTACAAAGCTTCCCATATGGCATCTCCACACAGTGCTCATGAACTCAGATTTTTCTCTGCACGGAACTGAGGCAATAAAATAGTGTCTCTGTCAAACTGGAAGTCTCCAGAAACCAAAGTTAATGCCTCAGAAACATTTTAGGGAGTTCTCTTAATTGATTTTTTTTTTTTAAGGCATGCAAAAGCTTTCTGGACTTTTTCTGAATTTCTGTTCTAATTCTTATCCTAAATACCCTCTGCTCCAACCTTTTAGCTTCTTTTTCTCCTCAGAAAACAAGAAACAGTTTTAAAAGGTTGATGTTGAACAGTTGTGCTTTCAAACATGTACTTTTGAAATAACATTCCCATATAGAATTGGAGTTGTTACTGTATACTGAAAGTAATGCTTTCCTTCACTTCATGTCTTAACCTTGAACACACTAATGCAGACTTTTCACGTAAAAGTAGACAAGGAATATATCTACCCACTTTCTAGCTTTAGTAGTTCCCTCTCTAAAGAGAACAATGCATGGGGAGGGGACAGTTCCCAAGGACAGAACTTAACACATGCCACCCTGTCTCATCCCCTCCATTGTCCTAATAAAAAAAATCACTCGCTGATTTCAAGAGCCACACTAAATTTGAGCTAAGTCATGTTTAATTATGACTGAGAGGGATCATTTTCAGTCAATCTTAACGTCAGGTTACATAGTGGTACGTAATGTCCTTTTTTTCAACAAGGGAGATATAAGCACTAATGGTTTTAATAGCTCATTAATTAATTCATTTGCTCTGAATAGCAAAATATATGCATGGTGCTTCCCAAGGATGTAACATATGGAGATAGAACATAAATAGGTCACACTGAGTTGGGTGACTTGCCTAAATTCAAGTCTGGTACCTGAGTCTGACCTAAAGGTTAACTGGTACTTTGATTCACTTTCAGCACTCACCAAAAAGGCAACTTTAAATACAGCAGAAGAGAAAGAAAACATAATTTAAGAGAAGTACGTTTAATGCTGCTTCTTGTTTTGCTTGTAGTCCTGAAAATGGGACAAAAGCATTTGGGACAAAACATTTTATCCCAAATGAAAGTTGGAAAACAAACTATTTTAATAAAGAGTTTTAATTCAAACCTAAATTGCACTTAGGAAAAAAAACACCAAAAGAAACACATAATATTATAATTAAAGGTCACCCAATGAATCCACAAAATGTCTTAGCCACCTCCCCACTACTGGCTAGTCTGTGCCTATGTAGACGCCAGGTCTCAGTGACCCAAAATTTAAAGAGTATTTTACCCCTCATGTACCAACTTTGGAAAGTGGATCAGCCCCAGGCATGCTGCAGAGCCTGTGTGTCACTGTAGGGCACCTCCAGCTTGAGGACTGACTCCTGCGTGCCCATGCCCAAGGTGCCACGGCATGGCAATGCCTTGCCCAAGTGCCTGACAGCCCCACTGCTTCCCCTTTGTGCCCTGCCGCTTGTGAAATGTCAGCCAGGAGTAAATTGTGTACCAAGGCCACAAGACAGCTTTGCATCTGACCTGGCAGTCGGACCTACACCTTGCAATGCCCTGCAAGTCACCCCCCAGCTTCATATGGCTCCAGTTTGAGAAAGGAGCTCCATATGGTTAAAGTGATGTATAAAATGGCAGAGATTTATGGATTCAGGATTTTATGCAGGCTGTTATGGTGATTTAGAGTTGGGTCAGAACCAAAAGCTTTGATCGTGCACACAAATTTAGGTGGCATTTGAAATCTGGATCCACTTCTAAATCCTGCATCTGACTCATCTCTAGCTACAGACTACAGCTACAGACATGGTGTTTTATGGTTTTATTTCTATTCCAGGGGGACATTTTCATGCATGCCTTGTAGCAGACAGAGGAGGTGGGGATCGCTATATGATTTATATTCAAGGTAATGCATACATAACTACATCTCTATTTCTCTAGCACATAGCGAGATGTAAATTTAACTTTATTCATTTGCTGCACTAGGAAACAATGAAGCTCCCTTGGCAACACATCAGCCACCGACAGGAGTTAGGTAGAAGAGAGATTCAAAGCCAGTCTCCTAATTGACCTTTTGAAGTCATAAGCCATTTGTAGCTATAGCAGTAAAAGCAGTAAATAGATCAGTTTGGGGACAGTAGAGAGAAAAGTCTCCAGCACCAATCTTTATTTAAGTGAATGCTGGAACACTTCAAATGTTTTCTGAAGATTTTCAAGGAGAATAATTTTTTTGTTTTGCTTTAGTAAGCCACTCTGCTACTCAGACTGTTGAACAACAAAATTGCAAACTTTTGATATTATGAAAGGTTAAGACTTCTGGTTTTTAAAACCCAGTAATTTAATCTATGTGTAACAGAAGATTGCATTACCCTGGAAGAAAATTAATTTGTTTAGTTGGGAAGAAGTGACCTCATTGTATAGGATTCACTTATCTGTGGGTTTAGGTGAACAGATTTTTTAAACTGATCAGGAGAACAAGGTGTTCAGCTGGCTCCAGAAAAAAAAGAAATAAAATGTTTTCTGAAAAAAGGTAATGGCTGTTTCTTTTTGTGGAAAATGTGAAGTCTAACAGGTGTAAGGCAGAACAAAATGAACATGAAAGCAAGAACACATTTCCATATGCTATTTTGAGATCTCTGAGTGAGACTGAATCCATTTCCACATGGAAAAACAGAACACACACACGAAGTGGGATATTTCTGTTCTCCAACCAACACACGTATCTGCCCGAAGGGATACAGAAATGCCAAACTATGCTTTGAATTCCTGGGGCAAAACACCAGTATCAGGAGGTTGTATCAGGAGCTTGACATCCTCTGCAAGCAGGAGCACCAGTGTGCACTGTGACAGAGCTCCCTCTTGGCTGCTCCCTCATCTCTGTCACCCAGGGGAGGTCCCTCTGACCACATTTCTATCCTCCTCTAGCTGCCATTTTACCTGTCTGCTGAAGCATCCATGTCCAAGGTCAGATTTAGGGTCCTTTTGGGTTGCATTGACATATTTATGCTGTGCCACAGGATCCTGTCTACCAGCTTCCAGCTCTGAGATACCTGACAAAGTGATGGATGCAAATTTACAGAAGATACTGCATCATGGATCCTGAGACAACTAAGGCAGAAGAAACTTGTGGGTGAGTCAAACTCTAAGGATCCCAGTTCCCAGAGTGAAACTCACTGCTGCAATGGAGGCATATGGTTCTTTACACCATGCATGGGGAGAGACAGACATCCAGCAGGCCAATGCTGAGAAATCACTGTGCTGAGAAGGGGGCTGTTATATCTATCCAGGAGGAAATAACAGCTGACTAACTTCTAAAACTGCAATAACAGCAATTCTTATTTGTACACCTTTTCCTGGAGCTAATATTTTCAGCCAGGTCATTCACAGCACAGTCACAGCTGTCCAAGGAAGACACTATCTTATGCATTCAAGATAGCTTGGCATACCCAAGAAAGGGGTGACAAAGGAAAAGAAATTAAAAAAACAAGACTAAAAAACCACAAGTCTAGATTACTGTAGAGCACTGGATGTAGCACCAGGTGTCATCCAGGCAATTGAGGCTGACCCCTGTGAACTCCAGCACAGCAACCAACACTCCACTGGTCCTGCAGAACCATCCCTTGAGGGCTGCAAAGCCATGGCCTCATGAGCCCACCATGTCTTTCGAGACTGCCTCAAAGACTGGGGTGTTCCTGCCAAGCCCTGCCCTTCATTGCTGAGTGGAGAGCTGCTGGTCTGTGTTGAGATTTAATCTGTCTGGATTTAATCCCTCTGGTGCGTGGGACATGCATTTTGAGCTGGCATTGCAATAAATGCACCTTACTTCAGTTAGATTTCAGCTAATTATTTAGTGGCCAGCACTGACTCAAGGAAAGATCAAACCAAACTACAGTAATTTCCATTCTGTTCTTCTTGCTTCCTGCTCATGCACAATGTGTAAAGCAGCACTGCTAGCAGAACTAGTTGGTACCTCTTGTCAAAACCAGCATTACTGAACATACAAGCTTCAGTTACTCTGTCCACAGAGAGGACCAAACCCTGTGCACTCCACATAATGATGCAAATGTCACCAATGTAAGGCTGGAATCACAGAGCAAAATCTATCCTCCCTGTATTCAGCAACACCCAAAACTCTTGCCATGCAAACTGCTGGATTTGCAAGGGTCAGCATGTTCTTGCAGGTCCCAAGAACGCTGTTAATAGCACAGCTAAGCAAAGATGCAAGCTACTTGTTGCTAAGAGGCTTGATGCCACTTTCCCCTTCTTCCTTACTTCCCCTTCCTTTGAGCTTGGCAGTAGCTCTTGGTTCAGCAGTCAGTCTCTGGGCAGACAGGGGAGTGCCAGCTCCCGGAAAGTGATGTGACTGCAGGAAGAGGCACGGGAATGCCACTTTCAGGGACAATTCGGTATTAAATCAAGTCACCCCAGCATCAAATTGCACTGCTGGAAATTATCTCAGACCTTTCCCAGTGCAACTTTCCTTTAACACAAAGCCCTGGTGAAGTGTCCCATTTTCCTTCAATCCCAGTAGCTGGATGGAGGGTCCTGACTGCTGCTGCTACTAGCAGAATAAACAGCAGGTTTCAAGTGTGATGTAGCTGAAGAGCATTTGTTTGTGCAAGAGGATTTTGGTGATGCTATTTATCACAGGCATTTCTCATTCCATGTTTACACATCTTTTTAGCTTCCTCAGCTTACTTGTGGAGGCATTCCAGAGCAATCAGCAGAGGATGTAAAGCTGATAGCTTATCACCCAGGCACCAAGAAGATACATGCATCCTGATATATATCAGGATAGAGGAAGGAAGTTATTTAGTCCCCTGGAGTGTGAATGCTGGTGCTCTACAGCTCAAAGAAGCCAGTACATATGAAAGATTTCCAAAGGCTGGTGAGTAATTCAGTGCTGACTTATTCAGCTGCGTGGAAAACTACAAACACAGCAGCTCTGCCATATTTGTGAAAAGTAAAATGAAAAGATATTGATGGCTGGTATCTGCAGCTGGGTTTGTTCTGCTATTTAGGTCTTGTTTCAAATGGAAAAAAATATAGAATAATATGTTAATGCTTACACTGAGTGTATTCACGTATCAAGACTTTGACTATAGGCATACAAAGCAATTCTGCCTCAATTATTGTGCTTCTGAAAGCATCCTACAGGAAAGAGATGGCAGAGCAGCCTGTTCATGTTCAATAGCTTTAGATACATCCTGATTTTATCAGTATAGAAAATAATAAAAAGCTATATCAAATAAAAAATATTGCTGTTCAGACAATTGTTTTAAGAGGATATTAGAAAGGTTGTAGTCTTTCCTTAATGCCTTCCTGGAGTTCTTAAATAAAGAGATTTCTAGGTCTTTGTAAATCAGTCTAATGCCTTTTGTCTCTGTTCAATCTCTTTTCCTCTCTCTAAATTTTACAGTTACATGCACAAATATTCAAAGTGAGACCAAGTCTGAAAATCATCAAGGCCCACAGCAGCCTTGAAACATTAACAAGGAACTGTAGTCCATGTAATATAGATAATATGTCAAAATAAAAATGCTTTGTGCTGTGGAGGCAGAGATGTGAGAGAGAACCAAGAATTACATACCCCCAAAAGGAATAGAATCCTCAATGCAGTGGGCTCCCACAGGTTTCAAATGTATTCCTTCATCTGAAGTGTTTCTTGACTCAGAAACCTATGTGCTTATTGTCTTAAGGTCTTTTTTGAAGGTTGAGTTCAGAAATTTGTTATACAGCTCACCTTGACTTTGATTGAATTTTATGTTTACATCATTTCACATGAAAACTTGACTTTAAATTTCTTTTTTACCTCTGTGGAGATTGCACAAATCTGGGAAGCAAAACATCTTATTAGACTGCAGACTGAAATTTGCTGTTTTCACAGTAAATGTCCATGATGGATTGGTGCCTGTGACTCTGGAGCCAGTTCACAGAGACATCACGTCCTCTTGATAAAGGGCCTGCTAATACTGTTTGCAAGGCACAAGCTTGGTCATTAACCATAAGCTTGATAGCTTACATAGCCTTTTAGTCTCACATACCTGTAAAAACACAAGAGGGTGTCAATTCTGTCCACTAGATGGGACATTAAAACTCTTCCATCACTGGTCACTACAGGTAATTTTCAACACAACCATTCTGAAGTGTAATTCATTAAGAAGAACTACACTAAGCTCTACCTTCAAACTATGAGCATAATGTCTTGCAGCACAAGAGCTCCTTCAAGCAAAAGAGCTCTTTGCCAACTCTGGCTTGGGCCCATAGTAAAATTCCAGCTACTGCAGTTCCCAGTCAGTGAGTAGTATCAGCTCTGTGCTATGTTATTATGAGTGTTGGACATAACAAAATCTCTCTCATATTTTCTTTTTTTTCAGTGACTAGGGGATTGATTTGGTCAAACACTTGATCTAGGTCTATACTTTCTCTTCTGTGTGGAATTTGAGCTTCATTTTTAACACAACCTGCAGCTAGTGCTCATTGCTTGAGACAGACTGACGCAGTTTAACTGTATAAAACTTTGTGTAAAACTCACATTTGAAATATTCAGAATGAAAGGGAGCGTGTAAGCTCATGAAGCACACCACCCTTCTTTAAGGCATGTTTTTTTTCTATCTTCCTAACTACATGGGATCTACCTGTGATTTTCTCTTCTTAGAATAGTATATCCCCTTGCTAGAGTTTTGCAAAGTTATTTGACTCAAGAAGGAATGAAAGAAGTGGGATTTGTGAATACTCAAGACTGCCAAGAAAGCAGCTGAATGTAGCACCAAATCTCTTGGTTTCCAAATATTTAATCTTCTTACAATACTACAGAGTTAGAGGCCAATACTTATTTACTGCTTTCATAGTACAGTAGCATAAATCCTACCTGAGAACCAATACATTTTGCTCTTCATGGAGACTGCATCCTTAAAAGTGTCTGCAGGCAGATTTAAATCTCAAACCACAGCAAGGAAAGATCATCACTGACTGCTGCTGCAGCTGCTTTGAAGACAGTTCCTGGAGGAACTGCCTGCTGCCATCTATTGATGCACTGTAGGAAGGCACTGACCAGCAAAGCCCCACTCAGGTGTTTCAGTGAACATTTTCTCTGCTTGGGTGAGAAATCCTGTAGATCTGAGGTTTGGGTCTCGGAAAGAAACCCTTACTTACTAGGTGACTCAAGAGCAGCAGAATTATTTAACATAGCTCAAGCCAAGAGTTCACTACAAACAAGCCTTAGGTATGTTGGCTTAGGACAGCCTGAACTCCAGAACCTTAAACACCATGAATATCCTTATTGCATCCTCTTTCCCTTCCACTGCAGGGGAAGCATTAAGATCTTGACTTTTAGGGGGGCCACCTTATGGAGAGGTCACGGGATCCATTCACTACTTCTGCAACTAAGAATTGGATGAATTTGTGATTGTCACCTTCAGCCAGCACCCACAGCACTGAGGTCACTTGGCCTGGGTAAAACTAGGAGCCTCCCAGCCAACGCTGGTAACACACCAAAATGAGAGCAGCATCCCATGGGAGCAGCAAACTCCCGTGACATCCCCTCTGTGTGACACCACTGCAGCTGCGATCACTGCAGGGGCAAACTATGTCCAAAGAAAGAGGGTGGTAATAAAGCAGCCCTTCCTAAAGGGCAGCTGCCTTTGTCCCTGCAGTTCAGGAAAAAAAAAATCCTCCAAGTAAAGAGAGGAATAAGGGTCTGTTGAGCCTGGTAGTGGATCCCTCAGTCCTAAGCAGCTCAGTACCCTAGAGGTGATCTACCCAGAGGCAGTAACCAGAGTGTCAGTCAGCTGTGATACAAGCCAGTCCTCCTGTACGCTCATGGTATACACTGAGAGAGCTCAAAAGGATCACGGTCACCATCTACATGCTTCAAATTGAAGGTAGAAAAAGAAAGAAGCAAGAACAGCCTTAGGGATGGGGTTTAAATATGGTTGGCACCTGAATTGCCAGTAACTTCTGGGAGGAGTGTAAGTGGTGGGGACTCACTGGTAGTGAGTGACTGCCTCGTTGCAAGCACAGAGACACCGCGGAGATTTATTTGAGTTTTGTCAATGTTAGGCAGCAAAAGAATGGGAAGGTTTCAGTCTGTGAACAGAGGCTAGAAAAATTATTACAGAGCATTGTAATGAAAGAAGCAAGTTTTAAAAGGAAATCTTTACTCATGATCTGATCCTAGTTAACCCTGATAAGACAAATGACAGGAACATCTTTGAGTTAGTCCCTGTAGATAGCAATAGGTTAGAGAGGAAGAAGAGAGGTGACCAAAGAGCTGTGATCTCACTGGAATGGATATTTTAGTTACTATTGGCAGCCTGCTGATTCAATGCTTCCTTGATTTTCTTAAAACAAAAGAGCTTTCCCCCTTTGTTCCCCCCTTATTCAGTTTGAGACTGTTCTTATGTGCTGATTTGGACCCTGAAAATGAAGTAATGACTCCTGAGGCTCCCAGTGGAGATGACAAGACTTGGGTGCTAATGGAAATTGTGGGCTCACAACTTTTTATAGTCTTTTAATAACTTTTTTTTTTTCTAAGAAGTACTTCCTCTGGTTAATGACAGAGGGTGATTTTCATAAATGCTTTTGTATAGCCTGTACAGAACAGTGAGACATCTGCAAAAGACACAAACACACACATACCCTGCCCACAGTTTTCATGTTATTTTATTAAATAATCACAAAGAAATGTTCAACCCTTTGAAACCTGGGCTCTTTCTATTGAGATACATGTCATACATGAGGGGCAGATGAAGCAGGTGCAGTGATAACAAAACATTCAAAACTATTGATTTTTGAGCCTAGGTATAGGTTGTGAGAAAGAGGCAATAGAAACCCCTTGTCAAATAACAATTAAATCTTGCACCCTCTTATTTGACAGAGAGGCCTAGACTTTATCTATCCACTGTTTTACTTCATACTTCTCAAATTTCTATTAAATTGCCTTTGGAGTGTGAATGCAAAGAAAATAGATTGGCAATCTTTCTGGAGAGACAAATAAACTTGACAGATTATCTCAGGAGAGTCCTGTACATTCCAAGTGTCTGCAAGTTTAGGCTCAGGAAAAGATTTGGTTTATAGACTAATTTCTTGAAGGATGAATTTTGAATTATAGAACCAACCAAGGCTTTTGTCAGTTAAGATTAACCATTCTAACATCGCATCCTATAATTTCAGTTTCCCAGATGCTATCTGGTTCACTGAGTAACCATTAGCATTTCAGTTTGGATCCTTATGTTCTGCTGATGTATTCCAGGAAAGGTTTAGATTGAATATTAGGATTTTCGTCATAGAAAATATTCTTAAGCTTTGCAAAATGCTGCCTGGGAAAGTGGTTGAGTGGCCATTTCTGGAGGTGTTTAAAAAATGTGAACACGTGGCACTTTGAGACATGGTCTAGTGAGACTTGGCAGTGCTGTGCTAGCAGTTGGACTTGAGGATCTTAAGAGTATTTTCCAACCCTTAAAAGATTCTGTGATTCTACGCTCAGTATCAACCTGCCTCCATGCAGAGTGATATGGAACTGGTGGCTCCTTTGACCAGCATTACATACAATATGAAGAACTGCAAAGAAAATACTGACATAGATTCAATCTACAACATGTATTACTAACCAACACTTCCTAAAGCTTGTGAGTGAGAAATCAGGCTTTTTTCTCTCCTTTTATGTGTGGACTTAGGTGTTTTCAGTTTGTTGCTTGAATTGTATATGGAAAAGACCACCATGAATAATTTGGCAACAATTTTATTTCGAAGTCAAAAGAACAGTCATGTAACTCCTAAGATGCATGGATGCGTTTAAAAACAGTACAAGTATGAAGAAAAGTGAGAATTTAAATTTCTATTCAATGTTTCTTTTTTACTTGCTTCTGGAATTTTATCAATTTCAGTTTCATAATACAATAGTTTCTAGATACTCAGGGAGAAATCTGAATGGCTTATGCACCATTAAGGCTTGTAAATCAAATTTTAGGACTCACAGCAGAAAAAACTGTATGTTCTTCAGCTCATATTTTGTCTTAATGGTGATCCTTTCTCTGTTTTCTTGGCAAGTGTTTTCTCTCAAAACTTTCTCTCACAATAAAAGCAAGATATTAGAAAGCATCCAAAGAAGGTCTACAAAGATGGTGAAGGATCTAGAAGGGAAGCTATCCTGGGAATACTTGAGCTCACTGGGGTTTGTTCAGTCTGAAGGAGTCCTCTTTGCAATCTGCAGCTTCCTCATCAGGGGAAGAGGAGGAGCAGGCACTGATCTCTTCTCTCTGGTGCCCAGTGACAGGACCTGAGGGAATGGCCTGAGGTCAGGGGAGGTTTAGTTTGGATAGTAGAGAAAGGTTCTTCATACACAGGGTAGTTGGGCACTGGAACAGGCTCCCCAGGGCAGTGGTCACAGCACCAAGGCTGACAGAGTCCAAAGAGAATTTGGACAATACTCTTGATCACATGATGTGACTCTTGGGAATGGTGCTGTGCAGGGCCAGGAGTTGGAATTTGATGATCCTTGTGGGTCCCTTCCAACTCAAAATATCCCATGATCCGATGATTCTATGATTCAGAGACAGCAACATTTCTTTTTCTGCATATCTGCAACAGAGACAGAGGTGTGGAATGGTTAATACCACATGATAAAGCTATTCCAAACCCCCAGTAATCTGATCATGTTCCATTGCCTGTTCCTTTGTGAGGTTAGGGCATGCAGCAAGGACACTTACTCATAGAACAGCCTTTACCAGAGGACCAGATCTTTGAATTGCCCTCTACAGTTTCCTGCAAGGATACTTATTCTATGTGCATCTATATTACAGAATATGAGTCTGATGCACAAAGCCAAAAGGGAAAAAGAGGCTTGTGCCAATAGATTTTATAAATATACCTTGTAAATGAAATTTTAGTGTAAACAGAATAAGAGAGTGATTTAATTCTCAAAGATCCAGCCCAGTGACCCCACTAATGTGCTAAAGAGATTTGAGCATGGTTATGTCATGCACAAAATCAGAAAAATTAAACAAGCTGTGGGTAAAATATTGACTGGAAGAAGGAAATCAGGGTAGAAACTCTTGGGATTTCTCCAATGCAATGACTTAGCACTTTCCAGTAACAGCTTGGGCCAAACAGACTGAACTTGGGAAAATTGATTTAATTTATTCCCAAAAAAAAGTCAGAGTATGGTAATGAGAAATAAAACCAAGTCATGAAATACTTCCCCTCACCTCTCCCTCCTCCTGGGCTCAACTTCACTCCTGCTTTTATCTACCTCCTCCTGTCCAGCAGTGCAGGGGGATGATAATGGGGTTTGTGGCCAGTTCATCACATTGTCTCTGCTGCTCCCTCCTCCTCAAGGGAAGAACTCCTCACACTCTTCTCCTGCTCCAGTGGGGTCCCTCCCAACAGGAGACAGTCCTTTACAAATTTCTCTTCCTTCTCATGGGGTATAGCTCTTCATAAACTGCTCCAGCATGGTCCCTGTCACAGGGTACAGTCCTTCAGCAACACACTGCTCCAGAGTGGGTCCTCCATGGGGTCACCAGTCCTGCCAGCAAACCTGCTCAGTGTGGGCTCCTGTCTCCTTGGGGCCCCAGCTCCTGCCAGGACCCTGCTCCAGCACAGGTTTCCACAGGGTCACGGCCCCCTTCAGACTCTCCATGCTCCAGTGTGGAGTCCTCCAGAGGCTGCAGCTGGATCTCTGTTCCTCCATGGACCTCCACAGACCAGAGGGTCAAACCCTGCCTTTCCATGGGCTGCACCATGGGCTGCAGGGAAATCTCTGCTCCAGTGCCTGGAGCACCTCCTGCTTCTCCTGCTGCCCTGACCTTGGTGTCTGCAGGGCTGACCCTCTCACATGTTCTTACTCCTCTTTCAAGCTGCCATATCACAGCATTAAATCTGATATCCCAGAGATGCTACCACTGTCACTGTTGGGCTCAGCCTTGGCCAGCAGTGCATCCATCTTGGAGCCAGCTGGAGTTGGCTCTGTGGGACATGGGGGAAGCATCTGTCAGATTCAGTCATCCCTGCTCCCACTACCAAAACTTTGCCACACAAACCCAATACAAGCCTACAGAAAAGGGCTTTAAAAACAGTGTTTAAAAACATGAGTTAAACTTGTGAACAACCCGAAAAAGTAGAAGACCACTATACCTGAGGTTGAGAGTATGAGTAAATTTACTATTATAAATCCAAAGCACAGGTAACCTCTTTTTGTGCTTGTACAAAATTAACAGAAAACTGATTTATCTCTCCAAAACTAAACTCTCCAAAACTAAACCCACATTTTCAAAGTTTTGGCACACACATTCTGCACGGAGTATATAGAATTATTATGGCACTTCTGCCACCTTGCTCATCAACAGTCTCTAACCATTTCTTTACATTGAATTGTCAGAAGAAAAAGCTAGAAAAACAGATCAACAAATTAAACCACTACATATATATTTTAATGATATATCTCTACAATATATGTATTTAATTATATTTTTAAATTTTAATTTATAATTGGAGGCATTATCTCTGCTATCAACAGGAATGTCTGATTACCTCAAGCAAATGCTTTTATTGTTATAGTCACAGCCTCCTCCCCCTTTCTTTTTAACAACAACCAGAACCACCCTTCGTTTTCTTTTGACAAAATCTTATTGTTTTGCTACAGACTTCATAGATAATTTCAGACCACTTCAAGGATCCCACCTGAAATCCCAGATGACAGTATGGAACTTAAGTTCTCCTTCCTCAGACAGTGGTAAGCAGCATGACTTTGAAAAGCCGTGGGCTCCCTATTCTCTCCTTGCATGTCTGAACTTAAAATTGAAAGAGATGAAATAGATGAAACTATCTCTTCCATTCCTGCAATAACATGATATACTGTACAGAAGAATAAATTTCAAGAAGTGCTCTAGGGGGAAAAAGATACATAAAAGATATTGTGGTTAAGACAGTGTCTGCTTAGCATCATGGAGCTATAGCTGTGAGATTAGCAACAAACTATTATTGTTAAGCAATGACTTGTTGGCTGAAACTGCCACTCATGAATCCCCAGCACCTGACATTGTCATGTTTTCTCCAGCCCTCTGTCCTTGCCTCTGCCACATACTGGGCTCAAGAAGCACAAGTCCTTTCTTGCTCTGGAAGTTGCAGGCTGCTCATTCAGAGACCTCTCGGAACCTTGCCTTTTCCACAGGGCTTGTCAACTGCCATCAGCCTGCAGTGGGAGCAGTACTCTGCTCACAGTTATCTCTGCTGCTAATCACACAGTATTATTCATGATGTTGACCTTGCCAGAATAATTAATGTTCAAAATAAAGCACTTGCAAGCATCCCACAGGACTCCTCACTTAATCAACTTCAAATTTCTTTGCAGACATCTCTTTTGTCCTTTCTGTTCATATCTCTGTACACACAAACCCAGATATTTAGCTGCTGAGATCATTCTGTAAAGAGTTGCTCATATTCCTTTCTATTTTTGAGACCAAACAAACACACACTTACCTTCCCTCTCCCTCAAAAAGTAGAATGAAAAACAATGGAATTAATAAACCACTATATCCTAACTGAAATTATAGATGTTGCATTTTATTTTCAGAAGATAAAATGCTATGACTTACTGGTAATTTGATATTCTGAAGTAATTACTAAGATGGTAATTTTTTTCAATACTTCAGACAGGATAAAAAATGGCTAATTTAAAATATGGCAAATAGACCTTACAATGCAATGAAAAAGATGAAAGAGGAGACTTTGAAGAGAATCATCTTTAGATTTAAAATATGATTAATAATATGCCATTGGCTGGCTGAAACTACCGGAATAACTAATGACAATCGGCAAGAAATCTTTCAGTATTATTCATCAATAGCAACACAATTTCATGAGGTCCCTGTGCTCCTTTTGTCTGATACAGAACAGCCTTAGTGTGCAAAAAAGGAAATAATATTAAAAGTTTGATCAAATTCCAATAAAAAGGTAAAATAATTATTTCAGTAGGAACTGGATTGGATAACCTTTGTGCAGGAAGCACTTGAGCAGGTGTGGGGCTACTATATTGTTACAATTATTGACTGGGAAACTAATTGGTGCTGAGCACAATTAATAGCTAATAGATATGACCTATATGTAAAGAAGTATAGAAAAGTACAATAGAAACATAGTTAGATATAAGGTTTGGTGAAGAAAAAAAGCAGTAGATGGAAGAAAGGCATTTCAGGAGGTACAATTTAGTGTTTAGTATTCTTCCCATCTGTTTTTGAACAACCTGTTTTATAAAGTTCTCTAAATATCTCCATTTTCTAAGAGAGGATATCCATCAGCATAATTTGAAAATATTTTCCAAAATAAAATTTCTTCGTACTTCTCCTCTATTCACAGCCTATCTCCAGAAAGAAAGAATCATTGCTTCTTGCGTCTTCCTTCTCCTTGAGCAGAAACTGAAGCCCAGAAATTTCAGCCTGAATATGAGGAAGAACTTCTTTACTGTGTGGGTGACCATGCAGAAGAACAGATTTCTCAGAGAGGTTGTGGAGCTTCCCTTGATGGAATATTCAAGAAGCATCTGGACACAATCCCATGCCATGTGCTCTAGAATGACCCTGCTTGAGCTGGGAGGTTGGACCAGATGACCCACTGTGGGGCCTTCCAACCTGACCCATTCTGTGATTCCTGATGGAGGGAGAAGCTGGCAATAAATATTGTCAGAATGACATTATCTGTCCTTTAAAGCCAAAATTTACAGTTCACTAGCTGTGCAAGCGTAGGTAAACCTAAAGATAGAATAGGTGCAAATGCAGCAGCATTTATACGTGTAAGAAGAATTTGGGAAGGCCAAATTGCTAAATATTGACTCTAGAGTCTTGTAGTTCATCACAACTACATTTAGTTATGGTTGGAAGGTAACACCGCTCCTCAGAGTTCACTGGGATCTTCAGTAGCATGCTGGCAGTGACATCCTTCACCCCTCCATGGTGACTGTCACCTAACACAGGCAGGACAGCCAGGAAGTACAGTGGCTTTCCTCAAAAATACCGAGTTTGATGGAAGGTTGAGTTCTATATTGCATGGCCTCTACCTCAAGTCTAGGCAAATGCTGAAGAAAAGCAAGCAAACACACATATCAGTCTATATTTGCAAAAGTTTTCCTGCTGGCTTGGATCCATAATTTCCTCTGAAACTCCTTTTCCTGCTCTCTGGAAGAAACTTGTCATCTCTAATCCAGACCCTTTGCCTCTGACCCTTTCCCCCTACCAGTTGCTTTTCTCTCTGGACAAACCTGGGTTGGATATTTCCTGCTCATTCCCAGAGCTAGGGAACTCTCCTTCCTGGAAATTGTAGTGTCTGATGGCACACACCACTGGATAGCATGGCTTCAGTAAGTGCTACAGCTTCTGACATAACTAATATATCCTACAGATCCTACCACAAAAAGACTCATAATGCCATCACATTCTTCTGAAGGCAACAGAAGTATATTCTGTCCAATTCACTTCTCTAAATACAGTCATCCAACATCCTAGCCTGTCCCAACTCAACTCCAGATGCTTCTCTGTTAAGGTGCAAGGCTTCCAGAGGCCCTTCATCACAATTTGTGGGTTTCATCTTGAGCAGGAGTAGGCTCACCCTCTGAAACCTTCTCTCCATCATTCTCTGAGGGTCTCTTACCCTTCAACACACCATGTGAGAGGTAGAGCATGCAAAAAAAGTTCAACACCACTATCAGCAATAATGTGGTTTCAAAAAATTGCAGTTCAGTATATATTTTCTTCCTAACACAGCTAGACTGAGTTTTATTAAATTAGGAATCCATTAATAAGGATTGTACCTAGCAGATGCACGAGTTACATGAAAGAAGCAGATTCAACCCAAAGAGCCTGAATCCTATAACAGATGGGCTGGCCATGCTTGCATTCATGGAGCTGGCTCTCCTCTCCGAGTCTGCGTGACATTCACCAGCACAAGGCATCTGCTGGTGAACGCCATGCAGACTCAGAGAGAGGACACAGTTCCACAAATGCAAGCGAGTTCAGTGCTCAGTGGGTCACTAATTCTTAATTGTGTTCACAGCTTTGCAGGCTGACGCAGTGTCAATACAAAAATACACAGATTTGCCAGACTGAAATCCTCCCACCTCACTCAAGATTCATGAAAGGACATGGGAATGCAAATGGTTGTATGACATATAGGCTCTGAAGGACATTCTTGGGCTGTGTTACACCCAGGTGTTGTGCGTGTGGTGCCAGGTGCAATATTATTGATCAGGGAATGGAAAATTAAGATTGTTGGGGTTTTATCATTTAGCAAGGGTACAGTCAGATCACAACAGGCATTGAAGTTAACTGCAAACTGAGTTACTGTGGTCTGAGAAGCTAACTCATCACCAGAAAGATTTTAATTAACCATCTGCATGCTTCTGATTCATTGCAACTTAGGAATAAACCCTATATATTCAGCTTTATTTAATATGTTTTGCTTTATCATGGCACCGAGTTAGGAGCACATAAACAGGCCAGGTTAAGGTAATTCAGCTTTCCACCTGTAAACTGACCATCTGTTCAGCGTGTAATACTTTTAGACATTCAGCACAGCCTACTAGGAAAGGTTTGTAAAATATTTTGGTCCCTAAGCATTTTGTTTCCATTTTGTGCTCTGAAAATCCCTATTTAAATCAAAGATATCCCCTAAGCCTCGTACTCCTAGCTGGAGATCAAGGAAAGCTGTTCAATTTGCAGGGAGAGGTTTGAGCTTCTACTGTGTATCCCATTGAATACTTTGCTGGCAAGATTTTGACTGATGTTTGTAAATCCTCACAAGCTTAATTAGTTTGAGTCAAACCTAGAGTTCTTTGGTTCAGTGAGTGTTCTTGAATAAGAAGCAGAATCCCAGCGAACTGTGGAATGCTATAGCACAGGTCCCTCTAGAAATAGATTAAATTCCACAACTAGAGTAGGCTTGCATGATATGTTTTTCAAGTGGCCAGATTCAGGGGCTGTTCTTGTTAAAGCTTTCTAGTAGAAAATACCTCAGCTACACGGAAGCATACTACAGATTTAGATTTTTGCACTTCACATTACTAAACTTTCAAAGGTAAGACTTTAGTTTTGTTTCCAGAACAGTTTTTAACTGCATTCTTCCTAAAAATATGTTCAACACTAAAATCAAAGCCAAAAACACTGAGAAATATTTTATTTCCAGGTAAAAGAACATTGTCTTCCCAAGATAAATACTCAGGCACAAAAAGAGAAAGTATTAGCTCCTCAGACAGAATGTGCACCCTTAGGCTATTGTGCCATTTTGTTCCATTATGTCTCCAGCAAAGCTTAAACAGACCAGTGATAAAAAACACACATTTTATTTTGTTTATGACCAAGACAAAGTATTTGCCTACATAAATGGATAAAAATACTTGCTTAATGCAGTTAAAGATGTTTTTGGTAGTTCTGGATTGCTTGAATATGATTGATTTTTTCTGTTTTATCCTTATCTTCCTCAATAAAAGAGTAATGTGGACATATATCAGCATAATTCATGCCTAGCCATTCTGAAGGCTCTAAAGAGTTTTGTAATGTTTCCCCTTAAGTCAGGGTATATTTTACCAGATCAGCCATTTGATGTTTTTATGTATAGCTTAAGGATTCCTTTGCCCAGTAAATCCCTTGATGCTAGTAACTGTTTGATAGACTTGTGTCACTTTGGCAGGTGTCTAATTCTACTTACAGACACCAAAACTAAAGAATGATTCCAAAACTTTACAGAGCAGGAAAAATATGAAATAGAAAATCAGATTAATAAGCACTTAAGTAATAAATAATAAAATGACATATAAAATGAACAATCTATCTTTGATGTGTTTTTTAATCTATAGCTGTGGGTTGGTGATTTTTTTCCCTTGTATCAAGGAGAAGACTAGCTTTTGGAGATACTCAGGAAAGACATGATATGGGGCACAAGAAATGTATGCTTTGTGCAAAGAAAGGACTAGAGACCATGCACTGTAGGACATTGGATCACCATCACCTACAAGTCAGCAGAGGACAGTCACGGTCCTGGGTTCCCATTCTGCAAGGGATCTGGACAACAGTTACAAATTATTGCTTGCCTTGAAAGTGAAGGACATCTTATTATCTGACTAGGATTCAGTCCATACTTGAACCAAGGCTTCTTTCATGGGTTTACCAGAAAGAGAGCTAAATGGGAGCACTTAACTAAGCACATTGGAGTCCACTGTTACAGAACTTAGAGCAGAAGCAGCCTATCTCATCCATGGAAGGTGCTGCCCAAGGCATGCACATTATGTCTCCTGCTATTCCATGTAATCTATGTAAAACACTTCCAAGTGACATGATGAACAAGAACAAATTTTTCATGGCAATTCATTATGAGGACTACTTCCCTTAATTCAAACATCCTCAGCTGGCAGTTCATCACTACAGAGAGGATTCGCAAAGCTCTCTTTTCCTCAGTGGCAACAAGGGAGAAGGCAATTTTGAGATTTCTGAGCTGAAGGCAAAGCCCACATAAGAAATAGGTTGACACCACAACACTGACATAAAAAATGGCCACCAGGTATATAATGTGATCTGGTTTTATTTTGCTTTTTTGCATTAGTGGTTTTTAGGATTTCTGGGGTTTGTGCTTCTTCTGAAAGGTAGAGGTTGTCTTTACAGATGATGAAGACAAAAGATTTCCTTGAGCACAGGCTGTCACATAAAGTTTTATGACAAAGACAAGATATTATGGGATTTAATATAAAATCTGAAGGAAATGTCAGAAGTGCATGACTTTCTGAAAGGTCCCTCTTGCCTGAGGGAGCCTGATGGACCAGTTGTCTGTGATTTTCCTCCCTGCCTTTCCAACACCTTCCTCCCAAGGACAGTGCCTGTCTGGCCTTAGCACGTGCCTGTATGGCTTCAGCTGTGTGCAGTCTATCCTGAGCTGCAGGTGACTGCTCCAGCATGTCAAGCAGGACCTTGAAACACCCTCGGTTCCTCCTGCCTCCACAGACTGTTTCAGGCACCCAGCTGGAACAGTCCTCGGGAATCATTGTCCATATTGTGGTTGCCTGGTAGAGTCCCTGCTTAAACTCAGGAAGGAGACATTAATATTCTGTCATTTATTTTTCGGAGCTGTAACTTCTACTGTAGCGCCTGCAGGGGCTACTTCTCAGCATAAAACAGCAGGAGGCTACAGAATACCCTTGAAATTTCCTCGTAGTGGCAGAAGGAATGCTGCTGGGACCCAGACAGCTGCCAGGACTAGCAGGCTGCCAGCTACACAGCTCTTCAAGATCCTCCAAGAGAAAAGCCTCCTATCCATGCAAGTCCAACACCTCACTAAAATCTCTTTCGCCAGACGTTAGCTGATCAGCCCAACCAGACCTGTAAAGAGGTATTTTGAGCTCACTCTCACCCTCCTCAGGCCCTTTCCAGATACTGCAACAGTCTCCTTGCAGCAGCAGCCGGGAGCTCGCAGGCAGCGAGTGTCCTCTTCCCGCATCCATCGGGGGGTGCTCTCCCCATGCTGCCTGGGGCTCTGAGCCCATCTCTCCTTGGGTTAAATGGCTCCTGCTAGCAGCATCCTCATGGTGGAACACGATCTGGTGTCTAGAAAGGGCAAGGCAGTAGTATGGCACGTTGTGAATAAGAGGAAGAATGTGGTGTGGTAGACGTGTATGCTAGCACTGTCCTTTCAGAGGATGAGACCCAAGCAAAAAGAAAAAAAAATATCGAACTTCATGATTTATGCAGCCTAATGATTTTTATAACCTCCTCTGCTTTACTGTCCCACTTCAACCTGCTGCCTTTGTCTCACATTGACAATTTTGCCTTACATGTCCAATTACATGTCCAGTGGGCAGCTGCTGTGCCGTGTGTGCTCATAGGCATGTCCAGGGGCTTAGAGATGTTATGTTTCCTGGAAAACAAAACCAAATGTACATGTTTACTTCCTGGCTAGACATTCAGGATCTTTCCTCACTTCCAGACACCCACCTTCTTCTACTACAACACTTTACAAGAAATTAGTAGCTTTTATAGTAATATAGTACAGCAAAGATCTGCATGTGGAAGAGCATGTGAAACCCACAACCTTTTGTTGTAACACAACTTTCTGTGTTTTTTAAAGAAGGACAACTAACTGCAAATATCTTTAGTTTAGGTGGCCTTTTGCAAAATGTCTCAAAACTGTCCACTGGAAAAAATATTATTATTCTTTACAAAGATTAAGGCACTTTCAGGAGTGTGGGTTATATTTCTTAGAATGGCTATGACTAAATGGACATGAGACACTTTTTAAAAGCTCAGGAGAGAAGTTATGTTCAGCTGCCTGCTCTTTCCTAAAGCATAATCTCATAGACTCAACCCGACTTCTAGCCCCATTTTTGACAGTCAGCAACTCACACAAGATTTACACATGGCAAAAATCAGAAACCAGCTAAATCATGTTGTTGAGAGCTGAGCTAAAAATAAGTCGATTTAATGAGCTTGTAGAATGGCCCATACTTGTTCAGAGAAACCTGCCTGTCTGTCTCCTTAGAGGGTGCTCACTTACCTTGGCAGACTGATCCCTAACCTTACTCCAAACTAATCTGGACCACATTTCTCCCCCATGTGCACCACCGTGTAACAGGTCAGAGATGGTGGGACTTCCTGGGTGCAGTGAGCTGCTGCTGCCCTGGCAGCTGCCATGGCTGCTGTTTCATTAGCTGTGTGATGTTTACTATGATTCAACTAGAAGCAGGTCAGCACTTTCACGGGATCTTCCTTGGGGATAGACCTCATACCTAACCCATCCACCACTCTTCCACAAAAACAAAAAGCACAAGGCCTTTTGCACAGGCATGCTTTGCCTTTTTAAGTGCATATCAAGAATCACTATTCTCCCTTCACTAATCTTACTCTTTTTTTCACCTGTTTCTTTTTTTATTGAACCCCTTGTTCTCCTTTCCTGCTTAATTTCTCTCTACCTTTAGCTTTTTGCCTTGTCAATTGATTCTTTGTCTCTCTTTCCTTCCCTCCCTGCCTCCTCTTTGACAGAAGGTGACACACTGCTCATGCTGAGAGCAGCTACCAGATGACTGTGAAAACAAGCTCTGGCTTCTAGACTGCTGGAGGAAATGACAGATGCCCCTTCCAAAGTGACTGCCACACAAGTGCCAAAAAATTGAGATGAAAATCAAGTTATTTTCAGGCAAAGAGGTACCACCCTACCAGGACCTGAACAGCTAACAGGAACCTGTATGCAGTGTATGTATGAGGCTTTCTGCTCAGGCTGTTCTGGTCTGGCAGCACTTCTGCAGCAGCTTTTTCAGATACATTTACCCTTGACAGATTGAAGATTTTGTTCCAAGATATCCAAATTTGACCTGAAGCAGATTGCATAAATAGGACATTGCATAAATAAGTATTAATATCTCCCTATTTTTGTACATAGCTTTACCAAGATCAGCATCCTCCTCCCGGCTTTGGAGAGAGAGAGACTGACACACAGCACAGTGCAGTGACCAGCTCTGTGTCACACAACAAAGCAATGACAGAGCCCATAGCTCATCTGTCCCCAGACACAGCTCCTCAGTCATTATTAGGATGATAGTTGGGGTTTAAATTCTCTTCCACAGAGACACCCTTCAAATACTATGTGATCTAATTAGACATAATTTAATAGTCACCCTTTCATAGAATCACATGACAGCGAAATGGCACTCTCTTTCTGAAAGGGCCAAGCCAAAAAAAATTACTGCAAACTGTTAGTCTTGAGTGGTTTGAAAACTTCAGGACTTTGGAAATATGAAGGGTCAAAGTGAAGTCCTGAAATCCATCTACTGGATATGAATTTCCATGCACCCTCCATTGGTAAGGGTTGTTTTGACATACCAGACTAGAATGGTTACCAGATCAGTTTGGTTTCAAATGGCTGCCTTTGGAGTCTGAAGAACTTAAGACTGTCTGGAATTTAAACAAATTTAAACTTTCAAAGACGCTAAAAGTTCCAACACCCAGGAGATGCTTTTGGCTTTAAAGCTTGCACGTATTTTTCATCTGGTACATGGTATAACATTATCTACCTTGTCCAAAACACATTTATGTTAATATTAGATGGTTTTAATGCTGCATTTGATATACAACTGAAAGCTGTAGAACAATGGATAGTTAACGGAAAAGCAAGATCAGTTCTGAGAGCCCTTCTTCTTTCAATAACGTTTGCTATGGTAGCTAGTTTGTGCCTTGTGACTATAAAGGAGAACATGAATAAGAGTGAATGAATCTTTCATATATTCCAACCCCAGAAAGCATCATTTTGCTCATTTAGTTTGACCTCCTTTGTTTGAAAACAAAATAAAAATAGCAATAAAACCCCCAGGCCATAAAATTTCAAGATGTTGCTGAATCAAACCCATAAATTTGATGTAGCAGAGCCAAGATAAAAAAATCTGCTAAGTGTGCATTTTACAATAGCTAAGATGCAGAGAAACATTTTTTTCTTGATATAAATTGTCTGTAAAAGGCTTGTAATACCAACTCTGCTGCTTCTTCCTACACATTCAGTCTTGTCTTTGGCCCATCACGCAGGACAGGGTGCTCTGTTACAGCTCTCACTGCCTCAGGATTGCTCTCTAACACAAAAATATCTACAGGTCCTTTCAAACAGGACCTTTCTGTGCTTGTCTGAGCACTACAAGAAGCTGCATGAAAAGGCCAAACCTCCTTCACCTTTTTAAGAGTTTTGCATATACCAATATCAGCTGTATCAGACTAGTGAAGAAACATTAGAGATGTAGTTTGCTACGGAGAAATGTTGGGTTTGTTGTTGTGGCTATGTCTTTGGAGTGGTTAAACATGTCACATATTCCAGACCCAGCTGGACCCTCATCCCCACGCCCCACAGAAGTCTGCAGCTCTCTCAGAAGAGCCAATTGAGAAGAGAAGCCTCTCTAAGGCAGTTCTTGTAGAAACAAAATGCCACTGCTTTCTCTGTAGGAGATTGATGGAACACTACAGTTTTTTCCTTCTGCTGCAAAGCCAATTTAGAAGAGTTTTCTTCTCCTTGGCCCTGCTTTCTGGAGTCCAGGAATTATTCCTTTCACTCTTTCCAGTGCTATGCTGAGGTAACCCTTAGCATATCATGCTCTAAAGCATATCAGTAGAATGATCCAGATTAAAAATGGATCCAAATTAAAAACATGCCACAAATAGACATTTTTTAATGCCCGTTATATCTCATGGTCTGGCATGCACAGCATCCACAGGAAAAGCTGTACCAGCCCATTAAAGGAGTGCTGATGGACTGCAGAATGCAGATGGGAAGGAGAGGGAGGACTATGGAAAGATCATTGGCCCTTTGGCTGGCAGAAACCACCCCCATGGGATGTCAGGTCTGTCCTTGGGCTGCCTGTGTCCTTCTATATGAGGCAGTCCTGTCCCAGGAAGGTCCTGCTTTTCTCCAGATACTTTGTGCCTCACCACAGTGCCAAGCACTTCTGGGGCTGTGCTGGGAACTAGGCCAGGCAATTCCTCGGGGTAAGAAGTAATCCTTTTTGTACCCAGGGACAGGAACTCCCAAACCAGCTTGTCTGCTAAAGAAAGTATGAGATTACAATAACCTGGATTTGAGAGTGGTGTGTGTGTGTATGTGTGTGTTTCATTAAGCAAAATCATTCCAGGTATTTAAAGTGCAGTCAGGCAAACACCTCAGCTGGCAGTGATCTCCAGAAAGGCAAGGGGCAGACAGACCAGAACGAGCAGGAAGAAGAATTACTGTTCCTAAAGCACAGTCACATTAAATATTTAATAAATAATCTAACTGCCTTTCCAGCTCCTTGTTAATCTCTCAAGAAACAGCAAGAATAAAGTTCAAGCTGAGTCAAGTTGATCATATCCTTTTACTTAATTATGATACTGTCATCCAGTTGATCAAAATCAGGCCATAGAATCTGGACCCAAGGCTAGATATATTGAACGACATATTGAACACAGATGCCCAGTTGCTCACAAAAGGGGGTTTCCTGAAAAAACCCAGTAACACACTCCTTTCTGAGAACATCTCTTTGGATATTCTGTAGAAACACAGATAGAACTTTCATAAGAAAAGGAAATGTCTTTACTTAAAAGTGGTGTGTCAATATCATTCTTCCCAGTAATAATACATAGGATGAAAATACAGGAATTACACAAAAAGTTCTCAAACATTTGTCTTTGCTTCCCTTGTGTCTTTCAGAGCCTCACTGAATAAAAACCAAGAGGGTCTACTCTGAAATGACAGAATATCTCATCCACCCAATGAAAGGTAAATGTTTCAATTATTAAACATCTCAAAAGGTGTGTCCTGGGCATGCTATGAATACAGAACATTGGAATCCACAAGAGGGAGAGAAATTATTGAGCAGAAAATGTCTGGAAAAATCATTGGGAGTATAAGACCCCATGCTGCAGTAGGGGAAAAAAAACCCCAACATCCTCTCTAAACTGAAATCTGATGATAGTATAAACCAAGTGCCTGAGAAAGATGCAGGTGTGTTTGTACACAGAAGTCCTTACAGTTCCTGTTGACAGCATGCTCAATTTATCCTCTGCCTACATGACACAGGGTACAAGTCATGGATCTTTCTGTAGGAATAGAATAGTCACAGTCTGGTTTAAAACAGTAGCTGAAGCATGTCTTTCTGTCCTTCCCCCGAATTTAATAGTGTTTTTCATGCTCTAGTTTGAGTTACCTTGTTCAGTGAACAGATGGTTATGTCAATGTACTTTCATTGAAATTACTAGGAAAACAGAAGGCTGCATCTTGCTTTTTTATACCATATCCTCTATATGCTGTTGTTTTCACCTCTGAACTATTAACATGCTTTTTTTCACTTCAGATGCTAGTGTCACACCTATAAAAATGGTCAGGAACTACAAATGAGTAGTGACAGGTATACACTTAGAACTGTTATTGTGTCAAATTCATTCCAGCAACAGTAGATTTCCCAAATCAATACTGACTGACAGCCAGCCCTTCTAAATATCAGCATCCTCATGAATCAAATCTACTCTATATCACACTGCATCTGCACAGACAACAAGAGGAAAAGAAAAACAAAACCTTGAGACTTTAAATTAGGCATGTCTATGATTGATGTGCCTAAGCTCACTGTATACATAAATGTACTTGCTGAGTAATTTGTACTTAACATGCTTCCAAATTTTGTTGAGAATGCAGTAACTTTGACAAATCCATCTACATGTGGGCGAGACTAATACAAGCCTCTTCACAAGAAAAGAGTTATTTCTCCATTCTCAGCTAGACAAGTTATCAAGTCTCAATCAGAGCAAGGACATTTCATTCCTGTAAATACTTCATGCTTATCTCTAGTGCCAATGACAAGCATCTGACCTTGAATTGATGTCACCAGTCACCAGCCCGTGGCAGCAGACCCATTTGTTCTCTGATTTTGTACAAAAAGACATGTTATTGTTAAGACCTGAATGCTTGAGAAAGCCTACTATTCTTGGACTAAATGCAACCAAGAATCCTCATTGGAAGTGACACTGGGATGCAACTTTATCTTCCAAATTACTCAGCATTTCCCTCAAATGTCCAGCATTTCCCTCTAGTGCCCTAGGAGGATCAGTTTGCTACACACCTTTCTGTGTGACTCCTCTAAAACATGGAGGAATGTCCAGATCCAACATAACTGGGAACACTCAGCATCTATGCATGAACACTATTTGGATCTCAATTTCACATTTAATTACGGTATTGCCAAGCTCTTTGTGGAATTCCTAAAGCCAAGGTCTTCTTGCAGAACATACAAAATTAGGTACTCAGCACAATGTGCAGAGACTGGGTCAAAACTAATACAGCTGACTGCAGGATGATCTGAAATTCGGTCTCTCCTCTGGGCCTGACACCAGTGCTTCAAGCATCCTTCCATGTCTGTAACCTGGTTAGAAATGCAAGACTAAGAACACCTCCTGGATTTTGGATACCAAGCTGTTTTAGTGGCTGTTAATTGTACTTGCATGGAAGCCAAGGAGTTCAGGTTTCAGGGACAGATTTTTGTTGTCTTTATTCTAAGGCAACCCACTCTCCCAGGCAGGAGTGTGAGCTTCTAACTGTGGACTCCAGAGTCCATTCAGGTTAGTATACCAAGTGGCTCTTTACTGGCTCAAGTAATTATTTTGTTGTTGTTGTTGCTGTTAATGTATCAACAAAAGAATGATCAAGCCTAATCTGGAACAAAGCTCACTGTAAACTTCAAACCTTGTAAAGTGCAAAAGAAAAATATACATGTTAACATTTTTTCACTATTTTCTTATATATTTGTTGAGTATAGACAGGAGGTTCTTTAACAGCCCTCCTGCCTCCTAAGCATCTTTGAGTTTCCCATTTATACTGATCATTTGAAAAAGAAAAGAAAAAAAAAATTAAAAGGACTAAGTGAAAATAAGAGAAAAACCAGTTCCTGACTTTTCTGGAAATTATTCTGATTCCTTAATGAGTGAGAAGGCTTAAGCACTAGATTATAAACAAGTTTTACTAAGCAGTGAAAGTAAGCCTTTTATTTAGCCATCCTTGGTATTCAGACAAAAAAAATATATATGACTGGCCTCCATTTAATGTTTGGTGCCAATTCTCTAGGTTAAATACAGCATTCTTCCTTGATAGTGTAGGCAGCACCAGCAAAATCTGTTCTTGGAATTTCATCTAAAGAGATAAGCCACTGCACTGAGCCTAATTATTGGTGTTCCCAGCTATATGTCAAGAGGACACTAGATATGTTGAATAAGTAATTCACTCAATGCTTGCGCTGCAAATGAGTAGCATTTTAAAGGCATGTGATAGGCTAACTGGTTTTTGCAGCTTTCCAGACATTTAAGAGGAAAGCAGTGCTGTTCTTTATTTTGAGCACCGTCTCATTTCAGACAATTGCAAACTGAGTCAGGAAGCTGCAGCACAGGCTGAGGTTTCACACAATTACTAGGGGCAACAGAGCCTTGATAACTATTTTCATTTTTCACCTGCTCAACCAGAGTAGTTGGAAGAGATCGATTTCATGCTGTAACTGAATTCCCAAAGGAACCAGAAGCCTCCGGTTGCACACACTGTAGCTCAAACACAAGATCTCATTCATATGCTCTCGAAGGCTTTTGGGAATAAGAACAGCACTGTCACTTAAACATGTGATTTACACCTGCAAGTCAACTAGCAGTGTTAACACACTTGGAGATCAATCCTATAGTGGTATATCATAGCAGACCTTTCATTTTTTCATTTCTAGTGTTTTAACATACAGTTTAATATACTCAGTTGGACATCATATTTCAAAGCAAAGTACTTTCCACGCTGCGTAATTCCACTGTGTAATTACAGTGTGGAACTTGTCACTTCAGAACACTGAGATGGCCCAGAGTGCAGCTAAGTTCAAAAGCAACTTTCTGCAGGTGAAGTTCAGAGGTGGCCACTCAACGGGACTGCCTAGATGCAAGTGCTTTCTCAGAAAGCTCCTTGAAGTACTGGGCCTCAGAATAATGATCAGGGAAAAGATCACTTTCTGTATATTCTGATTTGATGTACTTCCCTTAAATGCTTTTATCCTGCTACTTTTGAGAAACAGGGCTGCTCAGGGCAGACTTCTGGCTTAGTCTGACACGCTCGTTCCTGTGTTTTCCTGTAACCAGCACTAACTATAATTACTGAGCAACATGGATGCTGCACAGTTTTGCTGAAGGTAACCTCCCCGAACCTGGTATCCTTCCTGTTACCAGCAGATTGTATGTACACAGGAGTCCTTAATAAAATGGATATTAAGTGTGTTTACACAAGCTAATTGCAGCCAACAGGCCTGACCAGACCCAATCTAAATTATTTCCTTCTCTGTCCTTCCTCTGATTTCTTACTATCATCTCCCTCACAGGGCATATGGCAGAGTTATATTTGAGAGAAGGTAATGTTATCTCTGATTAAAAAGCATTATTGTCTGAATTTTTCTAAAAGAATATTTGACAGTCTTTCTAATAAACCACTGCTCAAAGCACACTCCAAAGGCTCCAGCAGTATATCCTATTTCCCATTTGTTTTGTATGAACTATATCAAGCTTAAGCACATGATGGTTAAGTTAAAAATAAAAAAGGGTGGGGGGGAACAGTTTACTTCGAGATTTTATCAGTTGATGAGAGAGTTTATTTTCCTGTGGTTTACTCTATAGTATACTGAAGCAAGAAATGCAGAAAGGGAAACAAAAAGAGCAACTGTCTAGAAGGTAGATGGGCTTTCCGGGCTTGCAAACTACTTTCATATCCAATCCCTTGTACTGCAACAGAAAAGATATTGTAGTAAGTCAGGTCCTATAATGCACCAAATTCCTAGCTGCTCCTCAGCTTATTTGCGGGGCTTATAGGGAAAGTCTGGAGCATCAGACAAATAGTACTTGGTTTTTAGTAGAGACACATAGCTCCATTCTCTGTTGGCATTTTCAATTCTATTAGGCAGGGGTTCTGTTGTTAATTTTATGGCGTTGGTTGACCCCTGCCAAAATAGCCCTATTCATACATCAAAGAAAGGGGGAAATATTACTCTGGGCTTACAAACATTGGAGAAATGAAAATGTATTTAGAGAAATCTCTAGGACTTTTTGTAATATACCCCACAAAATACATAAAATGGCAAAAATATAAAAGATGGCAATGCTATCCTCTGCTTTAGCCCTGACAAGATGATTACAAATAGGTATTTCTTTTCACCTCCAAGAGCTTCCTTTCATATTGGGAAAGAAATTTTGATAAATCACAGCTTTCATGTGCCAGCCATAAGACTTCTATTTTCCTTGAAGTGCATTGTAAGTGTAATACTAAATCCTTACAAATACCAAAAGATTTAGCGTCTGCTTCTGGAAGGTGTTAAATGTCTTCATTCTTTTGTAGGTCAAATAAGCCCCTACTATCTATCAAAGGTAATACTGGACCATTGCTTTCTTTAAGTGTCATTATTTTTAAAAACACAGTATACAAGGCTTCAGATATATAGTCAGCTCTGCTCTGTTTCTTATTGGCAATTTATCTGTCTTCCAGACTGACCTCACCACAGCTGGAAACACATCATATGGGTCTGTGCAGAAGCAGCTTAGTGCTAGTTTATTACCCCAGGGACAGGCCTGCATGAGTGCATCTGTATTGCTCCATGCTACGGCCTGGGAACAAGGGTTTTGTGTGGAAGCAATACAGCTAGTAAACACGGCTGCTCTGCCAGATTGCAATTAGTTCCCTGAAGAGCCATGGAGCTCTCTTTGCTCAGAGCTCTAAGAAATAAAATATTGAAAAACAATAGAGATATCACTGCCTATAAAACAACAGGTCAAGGCCAGCTCCAAGCAAACTGGTTAATGGCCTTGGGGTAAAAGAGAAAAAATTGGGGCATGGAAAAAAGCAAAGTGATATAAGTAACAGCCATTCCAAATACTACTTTGCCCATGATGGAAGTGAGGAGGGTTTATCAGCCTGAGAGCTTATTATCATGAATGCAGGGTCAGGTGGCACCACCTCAGGTTCAACATCCAGACAATACACCTCTGAAACTAAAATCTCCAGATAATGTGACACACAGTCACCAGAGCATGACTGTGCAATGCACACATTTCAAGACTTCACCCCAAAGTTCGGCTGCTCTGAAGACACCTTCACCCAGCCCTATCACACAGGGCAGAGACTTGTGTAAAGCTGTGCTTCAGGGCTCAGTCTTGTCCTCACTACCTCCTTCTGTCTAGGTGACAAGGGCTTCCCACTGTGCATGTGGGTTTACATTTCAGTGTGGCATCTATCTCTGCAAATGCTGAATGTGACCAGCACTGAGTTTCAGATTCCACTGTGAGAGTCAAGGACCTGTAAGCTGGCACTGACAGCCCCGAATGCCAGAACAGTGTATTATTATTACCACCCCTTAGAGCAAATGCATTGTGCTGTACTGGCCATGCAAATATGTTTGTATTAAGTTCAGAGCTAGCTACTGACAGTAACTACAGCTGATGGTGATGGGATAAGCATCTCAGTTCCAGCTCTGGCTGCAGCCCAGTATCTTCCTAGGCAGCAGGAAGTGGTCAGGTGAAAACCCCATATCTCCTGCAGAAGAGCTGACTTCTGAGGTCTGATGGCCACAATGGATGTTTGGTCATCACAAGATATTGTCCTGGTAACAACTTTCTACTTTACATGCTGAAATCTACCTAACATGCTCCTTAACTTCAAGTTTTGATCTTACCAATTCCTTATCAATGTCTAAGAGCTTCTTCAGTCCTACTGGCAGCAGAGATTTCCCCCCCCCCCCCTTCTTTTATTTTAATGGTTTTCTTTATCTGTTTTTGTAGCTCTACTTTATAGAAGCTGGCACCAGCCAAGCAGTTTTGTTAAAGCATGGCACATATAACATGAGGGACCAGTGGGAACTGCTCTTCTTTCTGTGGCAGGTTGACGGGCAGTGAGTCCAGTGACAGTTTTGCTGATGGACAATAACTTGCCAAAGCAGCAAGCTTTTAAAACATACTGTGAAAGCACAGCTCTGACAGTATCTTCTCAGCAGGTGCCATCCAGCCAGTTTCTTACCCAGCAAACAGTGCACCTGTTCAAGCCATGGGAAGCCTATTCTCCAGGAGAATGCTGTGGGAAATGGTGCTAGATGCTTTACTAAAGTATCTATACTAACAAAAAGTATCTATTAAAAAAAATTTATAAAAAGTATCTATACTAAAGACAACATCAACAACTTTCCCCTCATCCACTATGAGAGTTAATATGTCATAGAATAAGATCAGGCTGTTTAAACAGGACCTGCCTTTCATACACCCATTCTGGCTGGGGCTGACACCCTGGCTGTCCTGTATGTGCTGTATGATGGCACTCAAGATGATCTGCTCCATAAAAATAATAAAAAAAATAAAAAAACCCTTTTACTGAGAAGTAAAGTCTGTTAAAATGAGCAAGAGGTGACATGCTTATTATTTCCATGGGACAAAGCAATACTTGAAAGGTCTTGCAGTTTAGGGTAGGAAAGCATAACAGGAACTAATGACTTGAAACTTAAGTCAGAAAAAATCCAATTAGAAATAAGGAAAAAACATTAATAAGGACAAAAGGATAATATTTGTACTAATAATAGTGGAAATGATGGATTCAGTCTTTTTTTGTCTTCAGATCAATACCACATGCTTCTCTGGAACACAAGCTTTAGCCAAGCAGAAGTCCTTAGAATCAATACAAGGGTAATGAATACAATTTTAATGGTCTGCAACACATGTGAGGTCAAACCAGATGATTTAATGGTCCCTCTAGCTTTATAATCTAGGAACAATCATATCAGATCAGAGAGTACAGGACAGAGAAATTAAATGAGTTAGGAGTGTTTATGGCAGTCTTTGCCAGGACTACTGTGCTAAAAATTTGACAAATATGGGACTGTCTTTTTTCTGTCCATCTGTTGATTTTCTTTGTCCATTGGAGGATATTTCATGAATAGATTTTATCACTAACTGTAAACAGTCTTACGGAATTTCCTGGGTAGCACATCACTAAGGTCACATTGAGACTTCTGTTATAACATTTATGACAGTAACTTCCAGGTAAGAGCCTATTTTTCAAATTTTTATTTTCCATGTTTGGTCTCAAGAGAATTTTTTTAATTATTAAGGAAAGCAGTTGTCCTTTTTTTAGACAGGAAATCAGGAAGGAAAACCATTCATCTGTAAGAAGATACATGGCCTCCTATTTCACTGACAGTTCAATAGTTACATTTTCAGGTGGCAGATCCATGGACAAAACTAGCACTGCTGAACCATTCTGCACAATGAAATAACAGCAAATGATCACTAGAGAGAAGTTCTGAATATTTACAACACAGAATGCATCTCTTTTTAAGTTAAACTACTGACAGTTTTATGGAACAAGAAATATTTTGCTGTGAATTTTAGGCAGGAATGGTTCTCTATTGATATTCCACAAAGGAAACAAAGAACTCTAGACTTTAATTTGAATCAGTGGAGATTGCAGCTGCATAGATGTGTGGTCTCATATCTGAACAGCATCCTATGCTGTGAGGTCCTGATTCATCTTAGGATGAGTCAAAACAAGCTGTGCAGAGGTACTTAAGCACTTTTCTCTAAAGGTAACCTGACAAGAGACAGTTTGCACACAGCTTGTCTCTGCTACAGTAACCAGATGAAAGATATCCACGGACCCTTTTCTTTTAGATCAAAGGCTAGGCAGGATGAAGATACTGCACAGTGTGCAGGAAGGCTGGGCTTCAGCCATCAAGGTGGTATTCTAGATTCACCATTCAGTAATCATTTTAATAATTTTTGAATGGTTTTGCTGTAAACACATTGATTCTTTGTTCACTTTTCTTTAATGCAAAGTTATCTACCTGAGACCTAGCAGAAAAGGTTTGTAATATGAGACATTAAGCAAACTGTATCCCACCTAGAGAAGAGTAAGTGGAACTTTACATAGAGCTGACCATTAATTTCAGTATACAACCAGTAATTTAATTCTGAACTAAATAATGGCAATGCAATGCTACCAATGCAATCCTTTGTGAAGGACTCAAATTTTTTAACAGCAGCAGCTGGAAGTGATTTTCAGGTGCAAAGCGGATTCAAGGGCTACGTGATTTAGCAAGCTACCTGCTTGCCTACATATGGCCTTTGTCAGGTTACTTGGGATCAGACCCACAGAAGGACTGAGGCATGGCCATGCCTGCTCCTCAGCTACTAGAAGGGATTTTTCAAACCAGCTGGAGTACTTGCCTACACTACCCACTAGGCAAAAAGTCAGCTTCCTTGTGTGAATGGGCGACCCTGAGCAGGACTGCACCTGAATTAGGCAATGGGAAACACCAAAGACCTGAGGCCCTTCCATGAATCTGTAGCCTCAGGTTAAACATCAGTGGTGCCTTCCTTGATCTGAGCAGCAGGTGAGTCAGGGAAATTACCTACTGTTTTTATAGATAAGACAGAGCCAAGGAACAAAGCAATGATACTGATAGAACATTAAGCAACAACAGCAGGCAGAAAATGGGAAACACATCCAATGCCTTCCTCTAGTGGAATGGTTTCCAATGTGCATATCTTCCCTAAGTGAACCACTCACCTGTGGTCTATTTGTGACCCCTCCCCAGCCCTCCTGTCAGACCTGGGGTTCTGTATTACAATTAATGTAAACTTCAAAAGCAAGTGACCCCAGAGGGAGAAGGGCTTTGCTGGGTCCACATCCCACTCCCACTCCACTGCTACTGATGCCACATGTCCATAGAATCACGCTTAGTGCAATCACCTCCAGCTCTTCTTGAATGTCAAATGGTCATGGCTACTGCTCCTGCTGGTGCAGAACATGCCTAAATGAAGGCAGCCTCAGGTCCCTGAAGGGTGGGAACTTCCAAGCTGCCCCAGGGAAGAGATGATACCTAAGCCAGCAGCATTTTGGGAAACCATCACCAACAGACACTGGGCATACCACTACCTTCACTGGTGAGAATGCTGGTATGCACTGATTCCTTGATGGATCAGCAACTGGGTGACTCAATCTGGCTTTTAAAGGAAATAAAAGCTCATAACTGTATCTGTCTCTTCCTCCTTTTGACCTGAAATTTCAAATATCAGCCAAAACAGATGGAGAACTATAATTTTCTATCACAATTGAGCTAATAGGAAAAGGCAGCCAAGAAAATAGGAGAGAATAGAGGAATTACTGGGTCTTTGGTCCATCATAATTTTTGCATTACAAGAAGTCATACAGGTTTAAAGGTCTTAAAAACTATTTCCTATTCTAAGTGAAAAGTGCTGTTGAACATATTGATATTTGTTTGGGTTTTTTTGTACCAACTCCTCTGTCAAAGGTATTGGCTTTCTATCACATAGAATTGGTACTTTCATTTCTACCTTGCATGAAATACTGCATTTAAGAGTCTAGAAATAAACGGACATAAATTAATGGAAATGCTTAACTTTTAGTAATATTTATAATATTAATTTTAAATAGAATATATTATATATATATATATATATATTTGTGCATGTACCATTCATTCAAAATCATAAATAATCAGATAGAGGGGCTCAGTCCTATAAAAAAATTCTATAACAAAATCATTCAAGAGCAGGTACTTGTGTTTAAATTTAGTCATCAGTTTGTTAACTTATTCTTGACAGTTGTAGTAGATTATTTGTTCATAACAAAATAAATATAAAATCATCTTGGAAAATATTAATATATATGATGGCTGCAACAATTAATGTTATCTGACAATCAGAAACCTTCTTTCAGCTGCTATAGCCAAGCAAGGAAATGCAGTGTCATAGTTTTGTTCTGATTTACTCGTAACTTGTTTACCAGTTAAAATTTGCATTTCACTATTAGAGATTTGGTTTTTTGTTTATTTCACTGAACAAACAATTTGCTTATTAAATGCACTACAACACTGTGTATTCATCTTATGGAAAAGATTAGCATTACTTAACAAATATGTTTCTATAGAAAAACATAAAAAATAGAAAAGTACATTTTTATGTTATATATGTTCATCACATTGTGTAACATTTTAATGTGTTAATCCTGAACATTCTTCTTTCCATATTACTGAGGAATCACGGTACAGAGGAATCTAAATCACTGTCAGTACCTCCCATGGAAAGCACTTCTCCAGCCTAAATAAAAATTATTTCCTCAGACTAAACCAGCACCCAGTGTCCCTTCACACCCGCTGCAGCTCCCACGCCTGCCCGCCTGGTGCTACATTTCATTTCTCCCACCTTAGTCTATATATGTGACTCACAGACACCCCTCACTCTACTCAGTGCCAAAGTGGGGTCTAGCATCTCCCTTAAGCACAGGTGTGATGCCTCTCTCCCTCCAACTCTGCTTTTCTGCTTCTCGTCCTCATGTTGAGCTCCACACCTTCTGGGGCTGAATTTAACCCAGCAGATTTCAGCCAGGGCCCTTCAAGCAGTACCCAGCTTGCTGCCAGGAATACTGTCTGTGCAAAATGACAGCAACATTAAATGAAAGTGTCAAACTTGATTCAAATTAGTGCTCCCTTGACGACTTGGAGAGAACTTTAATAGTAATTCATTTATATTCAGAAGCATCCTTAACTTGTAAGAAGTCACAAGTCTTGAATGTCAAATAAGGCCCCAGGTCCATTACAGTAGCAAAATGATGGTATTATAAATCAAAAACATCCCAAGTGGAAAGTGCCCCATTGCCTACACAGCCCATAATGATGTTGACAGATATTTAGACTTTGGCCTCCCAAGTGTCTTGCCAACTTACAGACATTCTGATTAATGGCTTATAAATGACCAGAATTCTAAGGCCAGAAGCAATCACTACAATGATCAAATGGACTTCTACATGCACATGCCATTTCAGCAAGTGACTCAAATACTGAAGTTCCTAACCACCATTAAGGTCTTAACAAGAAAGTCTCTGTGCTAGAGCTACAAATACAGTTAGACCTATTAAACTTTCACAACATGTAATAGCTTACAGTAGATGTTATTAATTGGCAGTGGACACACAAATACCTGTGACTGATCTAAGATAAAGGTCTGAGAATGTACATTTCTGTGTCACTTTAGTTCATGTAGATGACTAAAAGGGACAGATGACAATTTCCTGTCACTGGGGCTGCAGGGTCTCAGCTGCTACACTCTCTTCTCAGCTTCTTTCCTTTGGTCTAGAAATCATGCCTGGGCTTGTCAGTCTGTGACATTCTACTTGCATTTTCCATGACTCTGCATTTCTTATAATTCTCATGAGTCTGTTTTCAGAGCTCCTGTGAGTGAGAGCAGCAGTAATAGCTCACTCCTTAGAAATGTTTCTCTCTACATATCTACAAATATGTAATGAAAGACACACTTTGCAGTTATGGAATTAATGTTCCTCTTAAAAATAGGAAGATTTAAAAAGCATTAAGAGCTTTCTTGAATAGGGCCGTTTTTTTTTTTTAACAAAAAGAGGTTCTCTGAGAGTTGATATTTCATTCTCTTCAGCAAAGTGTGGTGTACTGGAACTTGCTGAAAAGAAAAAAATCAGAGTATTTTAAAAATGAATAAGTTATAATTAATGCAAGAAAAAATATCTACCTGTTTTCTACACTCTTATTGGAAAGAAATTTTTTCTAATCCTCAAAACTTAACTAAGCAAATATTTTTATAAATTATCAGAACTGTGCCTTGGATTTTTTCTTCTGTGATAACTCGTTACTAGCTCATGAGCTATTTCAGAGGGAAGTCCTCCCACAACAAAACAAGGCAGGAATAATGCACCAGCATGTCCACTGTTAACAGAACCAAAACAAAAAAAAAACAAAACAAAAAACCAAACATACAAAAAAAAAACCAAAAAAACCCCAAACAAATCAAAAAAGCCTTAAATGCAGGGGAAAAAAATCTTAAATACACTTCAAACACACACATTTAATTACACTGCACAGAGCAAATTTCTCCAGAAAGGATCTCAAGCTTAGAGCAACTGCTTCCATGACTGAAGCATTCTGGCTTTTTTTTTTTTTTTTTGCAACATTGTATCGCTGCAGTCTCAACAGGTACAACTATAATCTCATCACCGCACCGCTCCACAGGCTGCCGAGATTCGGTTTGTTAGCTTTGGACAAGGTTGCCTTCCAGTTCTTCCTTTATCTCGGTATGTGATGAGGTACCGAAGGAGGGAAAACCACAGAGCGGAGGCTCAGGGAAAAGCGAGAAGTGCAGGCTGCTCCCCATGGCGCCTGCTCGCTCTACCTTTCCGGCAGCAGACTCGCTTCAGGGCACGAGGCAGAGGATGACACGGCTGGCCGAGCTGCCCGGGGCTGCTGAGCCGCTCGACCCACGCCCCGGGCGGCGCTGCCCCGGCGCGGACACCGCGGCGGCGTTTCCTACGAGCGGGTGGCCGGGCGACCGAGGCGGCGCCCGCCTCCCGCTGACTCAGCCCTTCCTCCCGCTCCCAGGTTTAAGGAGGGCGGCGGCGGCGGCGGCGGCTCCGGGGAAGAGGCCGGCGGCTCTCCCGGCGCAGGCACCGCCGGCCCTTTCCCGCCCGGCGCGGCGGCGGCGGCGGGAAGGGCGCGCGAGGGGGAGGGCGGGCAGCGCCAAGAAAAGGAGCGAAACGGCTCCGCGCGGGCGGGAGCCCCGTCCCGCGCGCCCGATGCCGCGCGCCGCCTGCCCGCGCGCTGATTGGCCGGCGGCGCGGCCGGGGCTCCCCGGCGGCCGCGCCTGATTGGCCGGATTGTAAAGCGATGTCTGAGGGCGCCTGGCGGGAGCGGCAGAGCCGCGCGCCCCCCGCGCGCCCCGGCCCCGGCCGAGGTGAGGGCGCGGAGCCCGCCGAGCCTCCCGCCCCCTCCCTTCCCTCCGTCCTTCTCCCTCCATCCCTGCCTCCCTCCCCGGGAACGCAGCCCCGAGCTAGCCGCGCTCCCCGCGCGTCCCTCCGGGGACGGGAGCGGCTCCTCTTAAGAGCCGGGCTAAAGGCGCCTTCTCGCTTTGCAGACGGAGGTGAGCGTCCTGGCGCTGCGGGACCTGGCGAGCGCCCGGCCCGGGCGGCGGGGCCGCGCCGAGGCGGCCCAGAAGGTGAGCGGGAGGGCCGGAGGGGGATCCGGTCGTAGCCCCGGGTCGGTGCGGGGAGGAGAGGAGGGGAGGGTGCCGAGAGCGGTGGGCGCCGCGGAGCCCCAGCCCCGCAAGTGCGGGGCCGCCACCCGGGGGGCTTGGAAGGGCGTCGGGCTCACGGTCGTGCTTCTGTGGCTGCCGTGGGCAGCGTTTGAGGTGCTGCCCGTGGGACCTGCTCTGCCCTGTTGGTCTGTATAGTAGCGTCTTACCTGTGAGCGCTCGGAGCACTGGAATGTCCCGCGCTACCGTTAAGATAAAGGGATAATCCAGTGTAAGAAGCCTGAGTCATGCCACCCTTGTCCGTAAGCGAAGTGATTGCAGTCTAGTACTACACACCGGAAAACACTGCTTAGCTTCCACCTGAGTAAAACTCACGCAGTAATCTCAAGTATCCCAATGACTACCATGTGGTAAGGTGAAGAGGGCTCTTGTAGAGAGATACTCATGGTTCTAAAGGTAAGCACAACCAGGCCTGACCTGTCACAGCAATAGTGTAGTTCTGTTATTGAGCAGTAGTTTGAGCATGCTGATGGACACATCCACTGGGCTTGCCTTCTGGTCATTTGAGTGGTGTTCTCCAGTCTAGAGGCTAAGTAGGGCTACTCAGCAAGGAGCAAGCTCATTGTTTCCCTACTGCCTCACCAGCCAGGAGACCATATGTAGCCTCAGGCATAACCTTGCTTTGTAATGTCTCCTAAACTAGGTGCAATTCATGACCTGTTGTCCATATTCAGTCTGAGTCCTCCAAAATTCACACACTCCTTTTCAGATTCTGCTCCTATTATATCAGAGATTTGCTTCAGTTACTGCTTACATACTAAGTTCATCAAGCTGGCCTTTCCTGTCCTCTGTCTAATGCTTCTACCAAGTGCCCTTGCTGTTTTGTGCAATACAGGTAGGACTTCAGAGTGTTTCAGCTACTAAAAAAAAAAAAAAAGGAGAGAGGGTGAAAGTGTCTCTTACCTTAGTAGGTAATTATGGTACTAGAAAATAAAGATCTGATAGTAGGAAATAAAGATTTGAAAGGGTATAGTCATGTGCTTTTCAGGTAGAGCCGCTACTTATTTCATTGTGGTATTTACACAAACATGATGAGCTGAAACAGCAGGATGCTTCAGCTGCCCTCACTGCAGTTCCATTACCACCAGCCATAATGAACATGAACTTTAGGTGAAGATAGACTTTCTGCATTACTTAAGGGTTGATTTGCTGCCAAACGTGAAATTGCAAGAAAATATTTAGTGCCAGCATTTTATGAATATATATTCCAAGAAGTACCACGGCCTTTAAAGTGACCCCTATTTATCACAGTGTAGCAAGTTACAACTGGCTGACTGTTGGTTGTAAAAAAAGAGATGTATTTAGTACATCCTTTTGGGTAATTCATAGGTGAATGTATGCAGAAGACTTCTTCATCAGTGCCCAGAGCACAATGCTTTTGATGTGCCAAATTTGTTTCCAGTCTGAATGCTACAAAACTTCTCCTAGTAGAAGCCAGTTTCAGTTGTTACTAGAACTTTTTTCTGCTTTCTAGCTAGACTGTGCATATTAGGATGACCTTTAGAATCACCTATTTAAATATATTTCAGCTACAGAATAGTTAGATTACTCCAAGTGAAAGGCAAAACTTTAAGTTCTTGCAGTAATCCAATATAAATTAAAAATTTATTTCAGGCTTTTATTCAGTTTCTGATTTGGATTTTTTGCAGCACAAAATTAAATACATTATATTGAGGATATCAGTAATGCTTCCTTCAGTTAGTCCCTTGAAGTGAATTCATCTGCAGTGATGATTCTTGCAGTAAGAGAAAGGTTTCCATAGACAAAATATGAAAAAAGTTTGATGGCAGCTAGGGACTGGAAGGAGATGAGCTTCATTCAGGAAATGACAAAATCAGCTGATGAATTAGACTTTTCCTCCTCTCACCTCTTAGCTGAAGTCAAGGAACACTTATGGAGATTTTCTTGGTTGCTTTGAGCAGCAGACAGTGCAGATGCAAAACTTGCCTTGCATGAGGTTACATCCTATTTAATTTGACAATTTGTGAGTTTGATCTGCATCCCCACCATGGCTTTTAACCTGAGACCTTTCAAACAGAGCTCTGCTTTCTTGCTAAGTGACCAGTGCATGATTTCAGTTTCTCTGTGATTTGGTGACTTATGTTTGTGGGCAATGCTGTCTTGTAATAACAGTCAGAGCTTAAAAGCCTAACAGGCCACAGGTTGTATTGGTTGACCTCAGGTTCTGTATTTCAAGGCAGTATCTCAAATACACTTCCTCCAGTATAGCAGAGTGTAGAATATTTTAACATTCCCAACAAAGGCAGAAGAACTGTGCTAAATTTAGCTATGAGTGCCAAGGCACAAGTCAGTCAAATTACCTTTGTAAGAATCATGAAATTGATTGATGGAATGTTTGTTTTTTTTTTCTCTTGTGTCTAAAGAACTTTGTTTTTCATAGGAAAATATATTTGATCGATCCAGGATGGCCCCAAAGACTCCCATTAAGAATGAACCAATTGATTTATCGAAGCAAAAAGGCTGCACACCAGAAAGAAATCCAATTACACCTGTTAAGATCACTGACAGACCTCAGCCTGATCCTTGGACTCCTACTGCAAACCTGAAGATTCTTGTTAGTGCTGCTAGTCCTGACATGAGGGACAGGGAAAAGAAGAAAGAGCTCTTCAGACCCATAGAAAACAGTGAGCAGAGTGACACACCTGATTCATTACAGGTGAGACTCAGAACATGATAACCTTGTATTCAGTTAGGATTCAGACCTTCCTTAAGTTGCTCCTCAGTTTTCTTCTAACTGGTTCTTTGCTCCCTGTGGAGCGATGCAGAATTGTGAGACCCCCAAGGATAGTTACCTGCACAGTACTTGCTGAGCAGTAGGACTTCAAAAGTAACTGGCTTACTAGTAATTGACCTGTGAGATCCCCTCAAGAGCCTGAATAGTTCTTAAAAGGACAGTGAAGGAAGTAGATCTTAAATGTTTAATTTTCCCAACTGAAGTACTTTTGAACCACATTAGAAAGAAAATTGCCAGATCTGTTTTAAACAAGCATCCTTTTCAAAAAGAAATTTGACAATGAGAGAACACACTTTCCAAATCTTAGACCTCTTTCTGCAACTGTCCTGTGAAGTGGTCCACTGAAACTTTTTTTTGCCACTTTCCACCCCAGCCCCCAAACTAGTGGTCAGAACGCAAGATCAAGCTTTAAGATTTCTAATTCACAACACTCGGGCAATGCAGGGTTTGACCCCTGTCCTCACTTTTGGTCTGTCCCTGGAGAGAATGACATCAGATTGTAGTAAGCATCATTATGGTTTTCTTCCTTCATGCTTTTTTTTTTGTTTGTTTGTTTTTTGTTGGTTTTTTGTTGTTATTCCAACCACTGCTTTTCCTCTCCTGATTTGTTTCTTGTAGGATATCCTTCCCTGGTGATTTCAGCAACAGGGCAATAGTTCTGGGTCCTTCTACTGAGAAGCATCATTTCATAGGTACAAATCACTCTAGAAGTGTAGTTTTGACAGCAACTGCAGTAGCAACAGTAGTGTAGAAAATTCTGCAGTTTTCATAGACATAAGAAAGCAAACAGTTCTTTAAAGATCATTCCTAACATAGTGTCCCTAGGTAAAAAATACCTATGTGTTGATATTTAAGTTTAGTTCATTACCACTCCAAGCCTGCTAATATCACACAACATTTTGGGGGTGGCTATTACAAAGAATTCAAATACTTTTCTAGTTAATAAAACTCCCATTTAATAATTTTCTCTACTTAGAAAGATGACATTCAAAAAAGTAGAATTTTAGGGCAAGAATACTGCTATTTCCATACCATGTAAAACTCAGTTCCATCAGAGGACCAGCTTGCCACAAGGTTACTTAGTTACAACTAGCAAAGGAGGGCTTATGATCCCATAACCACGGAAACGTAGGTTTCAACTGCTACCACCACCTTCAGCTTTTCTTTGCCAGAGGGCAAGACTTCCTTTTTATAACATGGAAAAAAACCCCGGCGTTACCAGTGCAAAATAATCCTCAATCATTCTTGTTTTGTGATAAATAAACATGTCTCTTCCTACATTCTTGCCCCCATGGTTTTGCTGGTTTCGATTTTTTCCCTCTGCAGAGTCAGAAAGACCACATTCAGGCCATCTTACAGAACTACTTAAGCTAACATCTTGACTAAGTTTAAGGTTCAAAGACTGACTAGAACCTTTTATAGTTTCTGAGCAAAGTACCCCCACCCCTTCCCCAGTCACCAGTTTCATTAAGTGATAGAGTCACTGCAAAAGTCAGTGGGAAAAAAAGGTATTGCAGGAACTTCTTGATTGCTTCTGTATCTCCTGGTTTATTAGATCCAGAAGTGTCTGAGAGCGTATTCTTCCTTCATTCCAAAAGAAATAATCTTATCATCTGCTAGTCTTGGGTGTTGATCTTACTGATTTTTCTCCTTATACATGAACACTATTTCATGATTGCACAGATAAGACTTTTCCTGTAGGTATCTTGTGTGATGAAATAAGAAGAGCTTGCAGTTGTGTTATCCAATTGCTCTGTGCTTTCAAGAAATCCATGTTGGGTTTTTTTTTGATTAGAAAATCTAATCTTAAACACTGGTAACATCTGAAATGCCTCATTTGACTGTCTTGCTTTTAAAAGCTCTGCACTAAAGGGTTAACATTTATTTTTTAACAGTATGATATAGTAGATGACAGCACGGTTGATGAATTTGAAAAGCAGAGGCCCAGCAGAAAACAGAAAAGCTTAGGACTCTTGTGCCAAAAGTTTCTAGCTCGCTATCCAAATTATCCATTGTCAACAGAGAAAACTACCATTTCTTTGGATGAAGTGGCTTCAATTCTTGGTATGTATACCTGCGAAATGGGGTAACTGATCACCTGGGGTAACCTAACAGGTGGGCCTTCCAAAGGTCATATTCTAACAGACTACATTCAAGATCTGCCTTTCCCGGGATCTGGATGCTCTTCTAATCATACTAATCAAGAGTTGGAAATGCCTAATATTCTTCAGTGACTTTGCTGTTTGTTAGCACTACTATTTTGAAATGAAATCTGCTTTCTGACTTTCTGCACTTTTTGCTAGACAGATCTTACCTCCAGCTGTTTACCAACTCTGTTGCTTTCTTAAATATTCAAATGGTTGAGCACTGCAGGAGTTAAGACTTAAACCCTCTGAAGGAGGACTTGAAGACAAATAATTTTGTCTAAATGGAACGTTTGGGAAGATTATTGCAAACCAATATGTGTAGGAGATCAGTTGTGTTTACTCCCTGACTTCTAACATGTTTGACATCATATCTTCTGAGATCTCATGGTTCATCAAGAACCTTAGCTTTGAATATCACCTTGTGATGGGAAGCTACTGGGAGATTGCAAGAGTACCATGAGAAGATGTCTTGTATTGAGGTGGCAAGAAGGTTTTGATTAGCCCGTTTGCTGTTTCTGCTGTTAAGTTTGGTTTTAGTTAAAAGATCAATGAAATATCTGCAAGAAGTAATAAAACTTGGGAGGGAGGACTCAGCCAGGATGCATTATTAACAAAAATATCTGAGTCCTTGGAGAGGTTGTTTCTTAGCTAGGAAGGGCTTAATAAAATTGGACTTGAACTAAATGAATCTACATTTAAAACTAAAAGAACAGATGTAGCAAAAATGAAATTTGTCTATTTTGGGAAGAAAAGGAATAGAAGAATGATGTCTTCTGTGAGTCTGTTAAGAAATACCCATTTATTTGCCTTGATAGAGTGAATTAAAAATAGGATAGACTACAGATTAGGTAAATAGATAAATTACTTTTAAAATTAATTGTTCCTTTAGATTCTGCAGCTGCTCCTTTGTGTTTACGTGAGATGCTCATGCTTCAGCCTTGTACAGCTGAACTTGAATAGTGCTTTATTCTGTATTGGGAGTGGTGTTACCTTGCTTTCCTAATAACAGAAGTTTTCTTCTAAAATTTATTGTTGGAAATTTTACCTCCTGGAAAAGGGAAGGTTTTGGTTGTCTTTCTCCCTTTGGTTTTCCCTTCCTTGCTTGTATCGACTTGCTTCCATCGACTTGCTTCCGTGACCACAAAATTATTCCCTGTTGATGTTGCTGCTCTCTGTGTAAGAAATTACATCTGTGATACAGCTTTTGCTGCAAATGTATATTGCTTTCTTCACCTGCAAAAGACCACAAAAGGGGGCTGTACTGTTGGTGCCTGAACAGACACCAGAGTATGTGTAGCACTCTTGTTTTTCTGAATTATGTTTCTCTCCAAATTCTTCACATACTTGGGAATGCTCATGAGTTGTTTCACCCAGTATGTGTTTGAGGCTGGTAAGTATTATCCCTATTCTTCAGATGGGTAAACAGGTATATTGCAGCCTTGCCTCCCACCTTTTAACCTAACTATCATTTGTTCTGCTCAGCTGATGTTAACTGTTAGAAGATTTTTGGTGCAGATGCTGCCACCAGCATATAGTACATTGTGTTGCACATAACATCTGTGCTTAAAACAGCACTGGACACAAGCTTTTAGGACAGGGAGCATGCCACCAACCTGTTCATATTCGGTCCCCAGCATTGCTCACATCAGTCAGGCTGAGCTCAAGTTGGACATATTTCATAGATTTCCCAGTGGTGTAGACCCAACCAGCACTGATGATAAATTTCTGTTGTGTTTGGGAACAGTAGGTCTCATTCTACACCACTCTGCATCTTGTGAAACATTTGATATCCCTTTACTTGGTACTTGTGTAGCAAGTAAAATTAATTGTCACTGTGAATGCAAGTGGAGGACTGTGCTCCCTCTGGTTCCTGTATGAGGGGCTTTTGTCTCTATGCTGTGGCACACTCTTTTCTGCCCCCTGTTACACACAGGCTTTTGTACAGGTGATGTGTCTGAGTGTTAAAGCTCTCTGTAAGGAAGGGCCAAAGTGCTCTGAAGATCCTGGGGCAGTTTGGGTAGGTCTGAGTGAATGGGTCTGGCAGACTGCAGTCAGTTCTAAACACAGTGTAGGTGCTTTAAGCTGAAGCCATGGCTGGGCTGGATGTTAAGAAAATGAACAAAGCAGCATACCATGAATCTGGTCACACATAAGTCAGATTTTCAGTGTGCAAATATAGATGTATTTAATAGAATGTGTCCACATGAACATTGAAAATGTCTATTAGAGAGCAACCTCTTCTCTCCTTGCTTGTGCTGAACTAAGATGAGCACCTGTGTCTTTTTTGTCTGTTCTTCCCCACTTCCCAAACAGGAGTTGAGCGGAGACGAATTTACGATATCGTGAATGTCCTGGAGTCATTGCGGTTGGTCAGCCGTGTGGCCAAGAACCAGTATTGCTGGCATGGCCGCCACAACCTCAGCCAAACTCTGAAAATGCTTCAGCATGCAGGAGAGCTGCAGTATGGAGAGTTAATGACCTCCCAGCACAAGGAGCAGGACTTGGATTACAAATTTGGAGAACGGAAAAAGGCAATCATTCCAGAGTCTCAAGACAGACCATTACTGGACTTTTCAGAACCAGATTGCATCTCTGGTAAGATGATTAATAAATGTGTGACGATACACAGACACAAGTCTTTTTCTTCAGCTTACTATGTCACTTTCTCCTTGCTTTGCCTTTAAATTAAAGAAAAAGTTATCCTTTGCAAAAAGGTGCTGAATTCACCATGGAAGGTACAGAATTCTTCCTTCTATTCTGTCCCTAACATAGGTCTCAAGACAGATTTTTTCTTTGTCCTGCAGACTGGCAGGAAGTTCTGCTGGACAATTCAGTTCTTTCCCCACCTGTATCTGACAGTAAATGCTTTATCCTGACAGAAAGCACCATCTTCATTTGTCCACTCTTTGCATGCTGCCCATAAATGCATAATGGTTTTAAGTTACGAAGTCCATTAGAGTCACAAAATTACAGTGCACAAAACTGTAACATAACATAGAAACAGCTTTGGAATTTCACTTTCTAAAAGCTATTTTTGCTATTTTTGCAAGTTTGAATTTTTATTGCCCTTTGAAGAGACAGACTCCTCTCTGCATTAACCAGTTATTTGCTGCCTTTGAATAAATTTTTTGCTTTCTGGCAAGGAAATACTTTACTTATTTTGTGTGTGAGAAAAACCTTCTTACTAGTTTTCTGGCTGTGATGGATGTCATATGCTAAGAGGCTTGGGTATTATTTGTAACACAGCATCTGCAAACAGCAGAAAGGACAAGTCATTGCGGATTATGAGCCAAAAGTTTGTCATGCTGTTCCTTGTCTCCAAGACCAAGACAGTCACTCTGGACATCGCAGCAAAGATATTGATAGAAGAAACCCAGGATACAGTGGACCACAGCAAATTTAAAAGTAAGGTGGCTAATGAAAGGCAAATCAATCAGTCAGTGAGTAAAGAAAATGGGGCATGTTTGAACTGACACCAGACAGACACCAGTATGTAACAGCAAAAGCAATTTGTGCATCTCTTCCTGGAATGTGTTCTGGGTTTTTTCATTGCAAATGCATATTTGTGAAAACAGAGCTTGGTGTGGGGAAGAGTCACTTTGACAATTATCTCCCCAGTTCAACTTCAGAAGAAAATTTCTTGTTATTGTTTGACTTTTTTTCTATGCTTAAACCCCGTTTCCTGTACTGCTGTGGATGATGTTTCAGAACTGAAACATGTTGTTTAATTTAATGGAATGAATTTTCTCTCTGCAGAAATATGTTCCTTCTCCTTTTTACCCCAGAACTCTTTTACAGCTGGATGGCAGAGTTTGCTTTCAGTTAGTGAGGATTACTAATTTGCTTGGATAACATGGGAAAACTTATCATTAGAAAATAAATCTTCTGAGATAAAGACTTTTAAGTCTTTAAAGTACTTCTAAAATAAAATACTTGCACTTCATTCTTGAAATTCTACCGTAAATATAAGAAGAAATGTGAGAAGTTCAGCTGGAAAATATGTGGGTATCATAGTCAGCTCAAAGATGTTATTTACTCAGATTTTTCTGAGTGTTGTATTTTTAGAAATGATAAATATGTGTCCTCTTGTGATCATCTGTGCACTCCTGTGCCTCTTTCCCCAGTTTCTCTTTACCCATGTGGAGGTAGTTGCCTTTTCTGGGCAAGTTGATGATGTAATCACTCCCTAACCTATATCCATCAAAATGAGGAAGATGAGTTTAAACCTGAGCAGCTAAGCTATGAAGTAGCAGTGACAATCAGGTGGCAGTTGGCATGGCAGGCTTCATGGGAGGTGGCCAAAGTCTATCCCAATTTGATTTTGCCCACCTCATCTATGAAAGCTGTGGTGATAGTCTGGAATGAAGTTAGCACATAAATATGTCCTATATGCATTGCAAATTTGACTCTCTTATCTATTCCTGCCCTCTCTTGTTAGCTAAGGTACGAAGACTGTATGATATTGCCAACGTTCTCACCAGCCTAGGCTTGATCAAGAAAGTCCATGTCACAGAGGAACGAGGACGCAAACCAGCTTTCAAGTGGATTGGGCCTGTGGAATTCCCTGAAAATACTGGTAACTTGTGTAGCTTGCATTTATTTTCTTTTTTGCTTTTACAGTCCCTTCCCAAGTGATAAAATGTTGCTTTCTGTGTGTAAGGAATGGCTCAGCATTCAGTGGGTACCCTGTGATTATTAATTGCTGCCAGCTCAACATTTGCCCTGTTTAGACTTCGTGCCCAAGATCTGGGTCTGTGGAGGAATGTTGAAGGATACTGTGTCTTGTAGGTAATTTTACACTGACTTAGATAACTCTATGCGTAACTGCATGAATTGTAGAGCAATACCAGGATAGCACAGATGTCTTCACATCTGGTTCCACAGATACTGTGGGCTGCAAAATTTTGGGAATTCTGTAATAATTATACAATGAATTATTTGTTTTGTAAGAGGGCGTAACAAGGTAGAGCAGGACTGTTTCTTCATATGTCCCTTTTTACAAAAAGCTTTGTCTGGTAAGAACAAGGTGGTGGGATAGAGCATCTCTGTAAGCTGATGTTCCTTGGGTAGAAGCCAAAGCAAAGGGAAGGCCTTTGGCTTTGATATTTGCATCAGGATAGTACCAGGAACAAGTAAAAGTGAAGGATAATGCAAATACTACCTTAGTTCCCCTTCTTCTCCCGGCTAGCACATTAGAATGCAGCTGCTGCTGTAGCTATGGAATGGATAGGAAGGAAGCCCTTACCTCGTCTACTGGTGCTTACTGAGTTCTAAGTTTATTTCAGTGTGAGGTTTGAGATAATATAGAGGTTACCTCTTCCCTTAACACCAAGTTTGGTAATATGGCAGAAGCCTAAATGACAAGCTGTGTTGCCTGAAGGACTGTTGTACAAAATTATGTCCCTACAGATGAGCTGAGGGGGCATAGCCCAACATCAGATCCTCTGCCAGAGACACGGAGAGGAGCCTGTGCCCGGTACCGGACCAGTGCCACTGCAAAGCAGAGGTTTACACGTCACGCTTCTTTTAACAGTGCACAGCCTTATGTAGCAACCAGAAGGAAGGTCAGTTCTGAGCCTAACAGCCCACATCAAGAGAGGAAAGGTAACTACTAATGAAACATGTTCTTTTCTATTCCACTGGATGTCTCCAAATGAGGGCATGCACCAATTTAAGGCACTTGATTGGGTGAATCACCATCATTAAATATGTGAATTACTCTTGGGAGGTACCTACATTTCTACTGTGTATGTGATAATGAAATGTCTGGTTTAGAGACTCCCAGTTAAATGCCTAAAGTTACATTAGGTCGATCTGGGCCATGCTGCAATTGAATCTGCAGTTTATTTTCTGCAGGTTGACATTTCTGTCCTGTTCTAACTGCAACTGTACTACAGTTTCTAATGTGAAAACTTGATTAAGAAAAATTCTTTAGCCACAAAATGCTTGCTTTATTTTACGGTTTCTAATGTAGTGAAATTTACTGTAACAATCTCATAGATAGTTGTTTAAAAAGATAACACAGTTACAGGGCTTTTCACAGTTTCCTCTTACAGGAAATGATGATGTTAAACAGGTCTCCAGTGGGACTGAAAGTTCTGAGTGTCTTGCAGGTTCTGATGACTCTAGGTGATTAGTGGATGTTATAAAAATATGTCAGGACTGAAAAATTATAGCAATTATTTTATACAGCCAGTATCAAAATATGCTTGGTAAACCTATCTGTGATTTATTGAATGCCTATTTATTCTTTCAGACTGTACTGTGAATTCAGATGAAAATTGTTCCAAAATGATAAATCTAGCAGCTGTCTGCAGGCAGAAAATAGAGGAAGATACTGGGTAGGTTGGTCTTAACTCTTGTCCCGTTGCATCTTTATGCTTGTCATGTTTAGTTTAAGGATAGATTCCATTGATGAGACTGAGATTTTAAAAATTCCATATAGTCTCGTTATTACAATTTTAATACTGATAGTTGTCAGCATAGCTTTTTTTAAGGATAATTTTACACCCATCTTTTCTTGTATTAATGTTGGTGTTTTGCTTCAGTAGTTTTTTCTGAGATACCTGCTTATATAGGTCATTCCTGGATTCCTTTGACCTATTGTCTGGGTAGGTTGAGCAAATTATGATTCCATGGAAGGCCATCTCTCTCTCTCATATGCTTTCTCTACACCTATTCCAATTTAAATTCATTTGTGAATGATTGACTAGTCATGTGCAACCAAAATGTGAGAACTCTGCTTCCATATAATTAGAAATGATAAAAAGTGACACTTCTTCTAAACTGTGTAGAAATTGTTGTTTGAGGGTGGGATTTTTCCCATATCTATGTCCAAATATGCATCTCTTTGCTTCTAAGGATGAAATAGGGATTTCATTTTGGAATAAATGTTTCTTTTTCTTTTCATTACTGTTTGGGTTTTTTTGTTTTTCAGGAATAAAGCTTGTGACACCGAAAAGATACTAAGTTCAGGAAAGAAGTCCAACCTGACCTTACCTGTCTCCCTTCTTCCAGTTTCTGGGGACTCTGATTTTTGTGTTAACTCTTTGCCTCAGGCAGTTTTCCCTGTGGTTCAGGCCGATGTGCCAAGCTTCTCACTACCAATTGGCATCAGCAGCCAGGCTTCACACCCTTCCCTGCCAGCAGCCTCCAAAACAGAAAATGGAAAACCTACCCTGGTCCCCAACCAACCCTTCCTGTGCTTCCCATCTTCATCCCTTTTTATGTTGTGCGGTGGTCTTCAGGAAAATAACTTGAGTGAGCCCCTACCCACTGCAGGAGACCTGGGAAGCAGGAGTGCAGAAGCTCAGGCTGCCACACCTCCCACTGTCTGCCAAAAACGCAGCTCCCAAAAGTGTTCATCACCTTCTCCACCTGTAGATGATGAAGAGCCAGCTGCTAAAAAGCAGACATTGGAGCACAGTGATCTGCCCCTCTCACTTGTAGTACCCAAGGTAAAGTGAATTTCATTATCACTTAGGCTGTCTCATAGTAAGGAAAGACTTTTGCCTAAGGCAGTGTTTTCAGAAGGGAAAATTCGTACACTGCTCTTGAGAGATAAAAATGCTGCCTCCCACATGTTAATAAACTTGCAAGTGGGATGTGTCAGGAAGTATGAGCATTAACTGGGAGATGTTTTCACACTACCGGGGAAAATGGACTTGGCTTTGCATAGTGATGTGATGCTTAGCTGTTCTTTGGAATTAGTGTCCTAACCATTTTCTTCAGCAAAACAATGGGTCAGAGGGGAAGAAATCAATGTAATTATTACTTCTCATCCTCCCCTGTGAGCTTGGGCTTGCCCAGACAGCAGCAGCTTGCATACTCCACTGAGCTATAGCAAATGTGATTTGTTCTTTCCCCCTGCTCTCCAGCCTCAGTCCCTCTCTCTTAGGCCCAGTGTTGCCCACAGTAGGCTGGTGAGAGAAGGATGATGGTAATAAAGGTGATGCATAGTTATCTCAGAATTCTCTTAAATACTGAAAGTAGGGGTCAGGCTCAAGACTATGTCATATAATCCATTTGAATATTGAATAGAAACCATTTGAAACAAGTGTTTTTTCCTTATCAGTAGAAAAGTAATTCCGGAGGTCAGGAATTTCTTATGTAGTGTATCCAAGTACTGAATATGAACTACAGCAAAAGGCACAGGGCTTAGGCACCACTAATATAGTTCCTCAGATTCTCAATCAAAATGTTCAACTTGATTTGTGCTGCTCCTTTGCACAGATGCATGTAGAAGGTGCATGAGAGGTATTTCACTCTTTTATTTCAGCTTGGACTCTTAATTTCCAAATTTGTTTTTGCTTAGAAACCTTCTGAGTCACCCAAAGCAGAATCTTCCCCAGGAGGAGGCTGTTCAGCTGCTGTACATCTAGAAACGAATTGTCTTGATCTTGCAAGTCCTGCTGCTCCAGAGACAGCAAACAAGGAGTCTACTAAGCCTTTAGAGCAAGGAAAACAATCTCAGAAAAAAGATCCTGATGACCCACCTCCAGGAAATGAGCACATCTCTAAAGAAAATGCCAATCACCATTTCCAGCCACAGTATCTTTATGTTCAACCTACAGCTGGTAAGGACAGCCATGAGATCTAGAGGCACCCAAACCTCTGTGTCTGTTCACTGAGCAAATACTGAGTCCTACAAATAGGTGAATATTTGGCATAAAAATCCCTGACAGCAGTTCCCTGTAGTAGTTTAGTAACTCTGAAATCTCTTGACTCAATGTGAACTGTTGCTCCTCTGAAAAGAGGCATTTTTCTGAGGTTCCCAAACATTAATAGTGTTGAACAATGTGTGGTTTTCTTGACTGAATTATGTGCAGCAAAAGCACACCACTTATCCAGCATTCAAAACTCAAAGGAGCTGGAAGTCTAGATTTGGCAGTAAGTTGGCCTTTATAGAACAGCAGCATCCCATGAGCGTATGAATTTCATCACCTTCAGACTTTGTACTGTCTTGTAACATGCATTATCAGTATAAGACCTGAAACCCAAGCCACTGGGAATGTAGCCAGCCCTGCTTGTATGACAGTGTGGGGATCTGGAGGAAGCACCTGAAAATACTGCAATGGGGTTTCGTGTCCACCATGTTTTGTGCCTGTGTTTGTTTGTGGTGGGTGATTGCTTTGTGGGAACAGGACGTGTAGCATATTTCCATAACTACTGCTTTAGTCTTTGATTCACTTGTGACATGGAGTGGGGTCTGTGGCATTTCACTTAGGCTGGAGATGCTCAGTTTAAAAATGCTGATCCTGGTGTTTTTGAAGGTCGGACATACTGGGAGCCAGAGCAGCTTCTGCTTCAACACAGTAGTTCAGCTGTTCTGAGCAAAATTAATGCCTCTGTTATATCTCCTTGTGAGTGTCTCCCATTTGTTGGTTTGTCTGGGTTTTTTTTCTTCATTAAAAGTAATGTATTTGTTTTCATATAGCAGAGGATGATTCCTGTTAAGAAAAAGAGTTTGTTTTGCCATGATGATGCTTGTAATTGAAGTTAGAAGCAGAAAACAGGAAGGGATGTGGTTGGCACCTCATATGACCAAAGTAAATGGATGCAGGTACAGTGAATAGACAAGTAGAAGGGAAAATGGAGGAAGATAAGGAAAGGGAGCTGGACAGAAGAGTCGGGGATTTGTGACAGTTTTCTTCTTAATTTTTTGTTATTTTTATCATAGTTTACTTCCTAGGCAGACTTTATCATCACACCTTTTTCTTATTCTACATAAAGTTACAGTAGCTTAATTCCCTTTTTCAAGTTTATTAATGTTATGTTTTTTCTCTCTTTGGTTTAGGATTAAGCAGTTTTAATTTCCTGTTCTCTGCAAACCAAGCCTCTGGTGCCATGAGCCTGCCTGCAAACCAGTTGCCTTCTCTAAGCGTACCCTGTGTCATGGTGCCATCAGCAGCCTTGGCTTCCTTCCCTCTCGTCTGTTCTTCATTCACCAGTCCTCTTTCCCCAGTTCCTGACAGCTCCTTCTCAGCTGCTGTCTCCACGAATTTCAGTATGTCTGGCCTGGCATCAACCACCCCCGTGTTCATGAGCACCTCAGCCGTTGTCACCCCCAAGGTCTCACCCGCCCTTTCGGCGGATCCACAGCAGCCAGCTCACCCCGCTCTGCACCTGAGTCCTGTGCTTGCAAGATCTTGCAGTGCTGTTAAGCTGGACTCCCCTGTGTGTATGGGACACCCGGTGACCCTTCTGAAGCTGCAGCAGGTAAGGGGGAAAGGTGAACAGGAGTGGTGATGAATGAGCTGTGCCAGGTGCCTCTGTGTCAGTGCCGAGTTGTTACGCTGAGAGCTGGTGTCTTCCACTTAGCTGGTGTGTGCCATCTTAGGGGTGGCACAGGGTATGGGACACTGCTGAAGTCATAGCCCAGCACAGCACATTTAGTCCTGAACAGTGAAGTGGTTTTGTAACTTAGAGAAATTCTAAAAACCCCCAGCAATCTAAGGTTTTTCCCCCATCTGGCAGTGCCATTGTGTGTTATGCAATGGCTACAGAAAAACATTAGGAGGATAGGAGGATTATGGGTCAGAATTCAGGAGTCAGCTGGCTGCAACGCTTTTTCAGGTAGTAGTGTCCTGGGTTATCCCCTCAGCCCTCTTCTGATCTCTCTTCACTATGTAATGAAAAAGTAATAGCAGCATCAGAGCTGAGTGAGAACAATTATTCTTGTGGGATTGTTGATCTTTTTGTATAAAGATTTTTTTTAAATCTACCATAGAACCAGATTTTTGGTTAAAAAAATCAGAAATTCAAACATGAGGGTGGACTCATTTATCTGAAATACAGTGAGTGACATAAAACAGTCATGCCACACTGTGTTACCTGGGTCTTTGCAACTATTAGCAGTGATATTTTGGTTTTTTGCTTACATTTGTAAATCTGTGATTTGTTTGCCTGTTGTCTAATGCAGTGACAAATAGATTGAACATTTGGAAGTGCTATAAACATTACTTAATGCTTATCAACTTTGAGCTTAGAAAAAGGCTGTAATAAGAGACTGGTTGGCAGCCAATCTAATTACAGATACTAACCTTGGAGGTTACAGTAGAGTGGCACTTAGAAGTGGTCAGGGTTTAGAAGACTAATTTTTGATTTCTCTTGATGATAACAAATAATAAAAGTGAGGAAAACATCATGGAAGAGAAAGAGCCATCTAAGCTAAAGGGCATGATTAGTGTAAGAACAAATGACTATGAACTAATAATTAAAGTATTTAAGTTGGAAATGAGATTAAGGCATTCATTTTTCAGCAGTGATGTACTGGCATCCAGTTCCAGAATGAAAAGCAGGGACAAAGCCCATAGGTTTTCACATGGCACTTCTGAAAGGGTGTGTGACCTCTAGTAGCAGGGTACAGGGATTAATGTCTCCCAGCTATCCTGTTTGCCTGCTTGTGTGTAGGCTTTGAGAGAATCCTGCTGAATCACTTTGGGTTTTTTTTCCACAAATAGCCTTCGTCAGCTCCTCTCACTCCCAAGAATATTCGTCCTGCACATCATGAGGCATTTTTCAAAACTCCTGGAAGTCTTGGAGACCCTGTGGCATGGAAGAAAAATGAAGGCAACCAGACCAGAAATGCCAGCTCTGTGCAGAGGAGACTGGAAATCTCTAGTACCAGCCCTGACTAATTCCGCTCTTTGCAGATTGTCCTCGGACCCTGTATCAATTACAAGAGAACAAGTTCTTACCTGGCAAGAGGAGCACGTTAAGATGTCACCTCTTTTGGCATGCTTCCCCACTATCCATTCACCTACTGGTTCTGTTAGCCATCTTCTTCAAAATCATCCTTGGTACAGAAATCCTTTTACTGAATTGTTCCTTCAGTACTGATTTGAATTCAGATTCTGCGCTTCACACAGCCTTGTGGGCATCAAATTGTAATTGTGATTTTAATTTGGAAAACTTTCTGTGAGGAGATGCAAACGGATTCTTTTGGAGCCCCCAGGGGTTGTTTATTCATGGTTTTAAGTGTCTAGCACTTATCTGGGGTAAGCATTTCATTTGCATATACTCTACTTACCCTGAGTAAATCTGTGGTGAAAATGATAAACTTCTGCAATTGTGAGAGCAACTGCTTATTTGGTCCTAATCTGTCAAATCCTGCCTCTGCAGTGCAGCCTCTTGCTTTTTATTTTGTATGTTGGAGTGGGATTGGTGCAAAAAGGAATTTCTGCAGTTTCAGAATAACAGATTTTCTCAGGGTAGGATTACTTGAATGTCAGTAGGTTGTTGTACAATTTGCCCAGCACTTGTGGATAGAAAAATCTGATAATAACACAGTATGATTGAATGTATACACGTGAAAAATATTAAGACCAAATTAACTGTGAATGTTAACATTTTTATAGTTGTGTTAATGAGCTGTATTAGTCCTTGGATTGATTGGTTTTGTGGTTTTTTTTGGTGTTTTTTTCTTTACTTTGAGCAAAATATGCAAGTTAGATGTAAAGAATACAAAACCTGAATCCTTAAACAGATTTGACAAAGTGATTTGAGAGTAACAAACCACTGAGAGGACTGTGCTAAGATTTCATCTCCTGTTTAAATATCCAGTTTAGACTTTATGACCAAGGAATACTGATAAGTCATTAACCTCACTCATGATTAGACTCAGTCAAACCTGAGTCTACTAAGTGCCTACTTAGCTATTTACTTGTGTACTTAAGGGGTATCTACTTAAGTGCCTAACTCTTTACTTACAGGAATTTTGTGACTAGTTAATAGTTTGTATGAGAGTGTTGGGAAGACAAGGGAGATCTTATCTATCCAAACCAGAAAAAGAAGTTGAAAAGAGTGGGAGCCTTGAGTTTTAAAGTAATATAAAAATTAATAAAAAATTATCAGTATACCCAAGGAGAAGATAATGCGGAAGAAAAGTCTTTAACAGTTCACATTCAGAATCCTCAAATAATGGATGGTGCTATTATCAACATAGGACATAATTTTAAGAGCTGATGCTCTTATGTTTGGGTATGTTTTCACTAATGTAGCAAACTGCAATTAAATTTGTGCAGTCTCCTGTTCAAAGACAAAGTGTTGCTGGTGACATCACCTAAGCCCAGACTTTCTGCAAATGTAAGGCCAGCGTGATCGGCTCTCTCTTTGGTACTGGTACTGATTTTCCAAGGGTAGATGCACTCTTGGATGTGCTGTTTTGTTGAGCAAGGGAGGTTAAGACTTCAAGGCTGGGGATTTGATGAAGGCATCTTATTTTTATAATGAAAATAAAATTCAAGAAAGAATTTTAGTGAAGCTGAGAGTTTGAGTAATGTGGCCTTCTCTTAGAATAGATCAATAACAGGTTTTTGAGAGGGCTTGGTTAGCCCTGGTTAAAAGAAAATCTATCAGAATTATAGGAAATTTCAGGGATGGTAAAGAGACATCTTCAGACTGCTATTTTTTATATATTTTAATGACACTACAGTTAAGAAAGTTTACAGTTTTTTCTTCTGAATTATTTCTTCTTATACACCCACTTAGATTAATTTTGCTTTGAAAAGCAGTGTGTAATTAGCACAGTGTTGCCCCTGCACTTCTGCTGGCGAGCATGTGTTGCTGCCAGAGCAGGAACTGGCTGCTGGGGTTTCAGGGAAAACGGTGGATGCTGATTCTCCAAACCTTGTGTCTTCCCTCTCCCTCTAGTACCATGCAGCCTTTTAGTGAAATGGCAGCTGGGAGCAGGGAGGAGGATTAGAGCTAATACTGGCTCTTTGCTCCAGTTGAAGCATCATCACCAAAATTGCCTTTCTTTGTCAGTGATGTTATTGTGTGCCATAACTAACTTAACTATACTTGAACAATGCAGGGAATGAAAACGGATTTTCTATTTCCAACTTCTGCTTACAGTTTTGAGTTTCTGTAAATACAGCAGCTCTGGAAATGAGGATTGACTCCCTCTGCAGTGAGTCATGGTTGGGAAAACAGGTTTTGAGCCTAGGAGAAAAAGGATGTTGATATGCTGTCTTTGATTTTTGTCAATGCAAAATTCTCACTAAAATAGAGTGAGATCACTGAAGTAGTCGGGCAGCTTCGTTCTGTACCTGAGCTGCTGAACTAGACTGGTGAGGGGGAGCAGTTGGTAGTCAAGAGGGAATGGGTTTACCTTTCCTATCTTTACCTTCACTGAAAGCTAAGAATTTAAATAAACTAGAAAAAACTCATCAGCAAAGTTGCTTTAGAAAAGCAGAATTTGTATTTGCACTGAGGCAAAGTGCATACCCAGGAAGTTCTGCAGGGTTTGTGAAACCTTTCTGTCCCGAGTCAGTTGGTGAAGAGGCTGAGCATGTAACTTATACTTGAATCTATCTGCCACGTTTACATTTCTGATTGTCTTCTGTAAATTGGTGCTATTTCTATTTAAAAAGCTGTATTTTTAATGTAAAGCTGCTTCCAGTTTGGTTTTTTGCACTGCTAGTTTAATATAGATATTAATTTTATTGCTGTTTATGACTGTTCTTCAGTGATTAGATGTCCTGCTTTTCCTGCTCTCTAGCTGTTTACCTATCTGCATATAGCTTTATCACACTGTTGGGTTGAATATTTTTTATACTATCTTTTAGCAAAACATTAAACATTTACAGAATAAAAAATGAAATTGAAACTGAGGCTGTGATTTCAGTATGGAAGACTTTCAAGGACACCCTTGAAAAGAAATATTCCTGCACCACATGTCCAGGTGAAGACATGTGAGCACTGGAGGACTAGCAGAGGATAACAGGTTGTCCCAATGGTTCCAGCATCCAGCTATTGCATGCAGCATGGGCACAATTCCCACCCAGCTGTTGCAGGCACAAGGCCCAGCACAGTGTAAATTGGCATCTTCAAGTCCTGGAGCAGGCCAGGGCAAGACTGGGTGGCCCTGGCCCAAAGCCATGCAAGGTAATCCTCAGCTGTCCACCATGGGACCCCACCCCAGCACTGCCTAGGGCCTGCCCAGACCCTCCCTGGACCCTGTGTCCCTGCAGCCATCCCTCTGTCCTGCTCTCCACAGGATGGCAGCAATGTCTGCCCGACTGCAGCCAGACACCCGAGGGGCTGGTGCTTGCTTTGCATCCTCAGAACCACCAGCTGCTTAGAAAGAACCCATGGACAACATAGCCACAGACCTGTGGCTTCCACTTCCCTTTTGTCTGCCCTTCCCTAACCACTCACATGAGACACAGCTCAACCTAAACCTGAGTTTGCTCCCATTAAAATCAAGGGCAGGTTCACTATTGATTTCAGCAAGCCCTGTATTGCCACCTCACCCCTCCCTGTGATTAAAGAGATGTGAGTTAATGGCTTGTGTCACCAACAACATCAAAGGGTTGAGATGCTCAAAACTCCTTTTTAAAAGGAAAACTCGGCAGCTCTCTCTGTGTTGTTTTTGGACTTTTTCTGACCTGCTTCTCCAACAATATCTTTCCCTTTCAATTTTTACAGGAAAAATTAGAAGTTCAATCAGATTAAATGCACTGTGAGAAGCACTAAAAAGCCCTAACCCTGCTCCAGCTGCACTGAGGGGACTATGGCCATTGTTTCCTTGAGGAGGAGCAGGGCTGTATTTTCCAACACTACTTGTTCTCACTGGTGCCCTTGGAAGGCCCTTTTTTTCAAGTAAAAAATAGAGGAGTACACCAAACTCCATCTGATTCAGTTCTCTCTATGAAAATGCGAAATTAACAAGCAGTACCATTGTGGATTGTCTAAGTGCTTTCCAGCCTAGACTGGGCAGCCCAGGGCCAGCTGGGAGAGTGCCCCCCGGTGCTGGAAGGTGTTGAGTACTGCCAGCAAACCCAGACAGAGGTAAGCAAAAGGGAAGTCTTCAACAGTCACCAAAGCAAAGACTGCTCCCCCCATGTGCAGGGAAGCAGTTCTTCACCAGCTGCCTTGGTCAACAAGGAGCGTGTCCTTAGAGATGCTTGGGGCATGGCAATGCTTTCTTCTTCCAGCCCAGCATTCCTGAGCAAGGCTCCATGGCCTGCTTAAAAATTTAAAATGTAATAGCTTGGGATGTAAAGTAGTGAAAAGAAAGGCTTCACACACAACTGAGGCAAATTTTGCCATGCTGACTGTTATCATCTGAGAAGTTCCATGTGTGTGGGAAGTATTAGTATACAGATTCTTTCCAGTTTCATTTATTGCACCAGAAATGCAATGAGAATTTAGGATATTTTTTTCAAGCACTTTCTTCAAGGACTCCTAGTATGATGAAGCGAATTCTAATCATGTTAGTTAACACCAGCTTAAGTTCTGAGAGCATGAAGCCTTCCCCCATTCCCACTGCACGCCATGGTAACTTTGTTTGTGGGTGGCAAAAAGCTGAATTGCTTGGTCACAAAATGCTGGGACTTCCAAGTCTGCTCTCACCAGACCTCCTAGGAGACAAAACCTTCTGCCTCAGCTGGAGCTCTTCAATTTCACTGTATTTTCCAAATAAATAAATTTTCATTTTGGCCCTGAATGTGAGATGCTGGGCTTGTACGCCTTTCCCCTCCCTCTAACTGTATTTCTCACCTTGGATGTGACAACGGTCTAATTTCATAGATGATATACCAAATCTGGGTGGGAGGGAAGCATGAAACTTTTTTGTTTTCCAACAGCTGCTTCCTTGTTTCAAAACTGACAGCTATGACCCAGCAGTTCACACTCCAATCCCCACAGTGGCATGATAACAAAGCTGATGTAGTGACACCAAAGAAACCATCAGTACATGTAAAATACTGCATATTGGTAAGTGTCTCTAAGAGAAGCTGGGATGGGCCAGTTTGGACCAGGTTTAATCTTTTAGGAAGAAAAGGGAAACAATTTAAAGCCTAGAAAATAAGAAGTAAATATAAAGATTCCACAATAAATTGTCCAGAAGGAAACACTTCCCTATTTGGGCAGCCAATTCTTCAACGCTGAAAAAAACACTTTGCTTCTTCTTAGTCTCTGTCTCACTGATAACCAACCAACATGTAATTTAATCACCCTGCACCTCTTCAAATTCTCAATTAACTGGTAACAATTAGTTCTGTGCCTGAAATGCACCAGGAATTAAATGAATAGAAGGTAGAACATGTTAGAGAGGAGTTCACTAGAGCTCTGCTCTAAGGCTTGTCCCAAGTAATGACAAAATCCCCCCACTAGGCACATCACCCACATTGGGATTTTCATCCTTATTGCACTGGAACTAGGATGTTTGGACAACAATGGCTTAAAATGTTTCTACAGACACTCTAGGCCTAAGTGGCCAACACTTAGACACTCATGTTCTTCTCTGCCTTTATAGTAACAGTACTGGTGGCTCCAGTGGACTCACTCTTGATCCACATTGGCTTGAAGGGGAGGAGGGTCAGTCTCCTGGTTCTGGAGTTTTTAATTCTACCTGTCATCTACTGCACATCAGTGAGCAAAGCAGCCTTTGACTTCTCTAAAGCCAGAGAAATGTCAAGCAAACAGCAATATCACCTGGCCTCACAAGAGTTGAGGATCTAGCTCGTGGACGTGGAGGATGATGGAAAGAATGCAGGGACCAGCCCTGTTGAACAGGTGTTAAGAAACAGTCAGACAATATATTCACTGATTTGAAAATAATTTAGGGATTTTCTGCTCAGCCTTGCTTAGGTCTTCCCATTATTTGGACATGTCAGAGCCTATTGGTTTGGGACAGCATCAAAACCTGCCCTTGTGCTCCTGCAGTACAAGCCTGATGGTCTTGGCATGACCTTCCCTTGCTGTCTGAATGCTGATTTTTAGTACAAGATTCTTCTCCATCAGTGTGAGCAGAAATCACACAGTTTGAAGCTGTTATGCATATGAGACATTTACAAAAACATTTCAAATGCGTTAGAAAAAAAAGAGTATTTTAAGAGGCTGAGAAAGCAAAAGTTCTTCCCAGCATACACAATTAAAGAGGAAAAAATATTTCAGGGAATATATTTTGGTATAATCAGATAACTATGCAGTGCCCTGCCAGAGTAGCTAGGGCTGAGCTACAGGAGCCTCTGTAGGGGTTAAAAGGATTCACTTAGGCGCCAGCCTCCCTCCTGCCCTGTTAAGAGTCTCTGGACATTTCTTCAAGTAAAGGCAAGCTGCAAAGTCCTGCACAACCCTAGTGAATTGTTATCTCTGGGAAAAAAACAGCAGACAGGAAGAAAGTACCAGACCACCAGCTTTTTCCTAGCAAAGTGCTTGGCATTTGTTATTTGTTAAAGATGTCTCTAAACCTCTCCTTGGCTTTCTCAAGATGTGAGTTTAATTAAAGAGAGCAAAATTAATCTCAAAGGTTCATAAACCTTTTAAGTCTGTTGAAGCTCAGAAAATCTTGGTCTGGATTATGATTTTGCACAGAAAAATGTTATTTTTGTAATTCTATGCAAAATTGGGTCATATTTATTTGCTCTGTTTCATTGTCAAGGAAGGATTCTTCTTGGCCAATATTAAAAGAAAAACGAGATGTAAAGACAAGTAGCTGAAATCCCTCCCTGAAATATTTCCCCACGAAGGGCTATGAGGCACCAAGAAGGTCTGAGGCATGACACAGACCTGGATCCTTCATCCTTCTCCATCAGGTGAATCCTAAAATCTTGTGGCAGGGCACAGCAATGGCTAGCTGCTCCCCAGGGAAGGATAGCTGGGAGGCAAGGGTGGTAGCAAGGCTGGTGGAGGCATCAGCCTCAGCAGCCAGGAGCTGGAGCGCCCATGAGAGTCTGGTTTGGGCCCAGAGGCAGCAGCCATGGCCAGATACAGCCCAACAATCACCCAGCTCAGCAACCAGGCTGCTCTGAGGCCAAGCCAGAGGCTGAGCCCAGGAACAGCTGCTACCATTAAGCCTGGGTGGGACCAGCCATAAAGCATAAAACCAGCTTCCAAGGGAGAGCAGGGGCAGAGTCTCACCTTTAGCTATCTTCACCACAGCCCTTATCAGCAAAGGACCCTACCTTGGACCCAGCCAGCCAAGCTCCTTGACTGAACCAATGACATGTCTGGACCAGAGATGTCCCCAAGACAATGACTTTAGCATGTCATTCAAGTTCAGGTGTATAATAAAAAGGCTAAAATTAACTTAACTCTGCAGAGCCACGTCCACACAGATGCAAAAGCTTGATCATATTTTCCAAAGGAAATTGGAAAAAATCCTCCAAAGGAAATGGGAAATTCTGTCATGTGGAGTAGAGTCCAAGACAGGGAGGAAGGTTGAATGACTCTCTTTAATCCAATAGTGTGCTAATGAGACAAAGTGATTAATTACATCTCTGTAATGAGAAAGAGATTGTGTAAAGGCTTGAATCAGCTTTAACATATCAGCTTGTAAACTGACACCATGTTCACATATACCTACTGGCATCTCTGGGCTCTAATTACTAGTGTTTCTCTGTTAAACCAGTGTAATCAAGAGGGAGAGAGACCATTCTTGTCTTGGGCTCCTCCTTGGCCAAAGGAAGCCTGTCTGAGAAGATTAATCATAACCAGATGGGAGTAAAAAGAACTACCTCCTTCAGCAGTACTTCACACAGAGGACATTTGGATCAATGACTAGCAGCATGAAGAGATGGATTAAATATCTTTCCAACCAGAGGATCTGTGGTCACTCTCTCTGTTGTGCTCACCAGGACCGGTTGAACGCAATCATTTGTGGGATGACAGCAGCACAGCAGCAGCCACCACTCACTGAACAGCAACCTCCTGGGGGCACAAGGGGAATTGTGCCCTACTACATCTGGCTAAAAGCTCTCCTCTAGCAAACAAGAGTCACAGCATTTGCTAAAAAAAAAAAAAATTAAAAACAAACCCACGGCATATTTTTTCTTAGCAACTTATCAGTAAGTATCCAATTATATCCAATTACCACACTGGAAGTGCAAATACCTGCCTAACCACAACTAATGATACCCAACCTCTTCTCTAAAGGGAATTCATTTTTTTATGTCCTTCTTATCCTTTCAAATTGTTTCCTGTCTGCTCACCAGAAATAGAACTTGTTTACAGCAGCTTGAAATTGTATGTGCCAGAGGGGCAAAAAATCCATTGAAAACACTTTGGAGGACAAGATGCTGAACTGAAACCAATTCCATGGAGGAGGAGAGTAAGAAAATAAATTCAGAAACCTTTGTGGTAACAGCAGCCAGGCAGTGACCTACAGCTGAACTAGAATAGAAGTTAGGTCATTTCCATTTTGACTAGGAAAATGTGAAACAACTGTGAGATGATCACAGGTTCAAAAAACAGTTCTGCAAAGAGTGAAAAATGTCAGCAAATCCAAGCAATCAGTCACTGAGTATTGCCATGGGATGTTTTCTCATCCCCTGAAATTTCACCTGATCTTCTATGGGATTGCAGTAACTGGCACAGCTCTGGTGTTCATCCAGCACTGCACAACAGCTGGAGACAGCACTGCCTCTGCCTGTGAGTGCATTAAATGAGGGCGAAGCCCTTTGAGTCAAACACCCTGCATTTCCAAAAGATAGCCCCTCATATGAATGTCTTCTCCCACGTATTCCTGTTATATCACTGCATTTTGACATATTCTGATGGGTCCCATCACTCTCCATGTTGCAAACCAGATGCACATCCTAATTAAGTTCTGTAAAACAGGGAAGATGTTACAACTTGAGGTAAATCCATACATATGATTCCTGGAAAGTGGCATAATTGTTCATGCATAGCCCTCTGGGGCACGACCCCCCTCACCCACCCATCTTGCTTCAGGGGGTCATTTTCTCTAGGATTGCCTGCCCTGTACTAGCTTTTATGGGAGTGGAGGAGTTCCATGTCAGGGATGTGTGTTCACATCCTTTGAGATGAGACTAAAACGGGAACATTCACTTCTATAGGGACAGTCCTTGCTTTCTTGTCCTAAGTTATCCTTTAGAAATCAGCAATTCTAATACACAGGAAATATGGAGAAGGTCCTGGAAGTGGGATAAGGGAATTTACCTCGCTGCAGCAGTTCTTGAAAAACAGAATTGAAAATTCATCTAGTCCTGATAACAGAGGACTGTTCCACACCATATAGTCTCCAGAACATCGGTATGCCACCACATTATATTTTAAGGCATCAATTGAATGTGTGTCAGTCTGTTCTCAGGATCTTTTCTGCTATATTTTAATTGAGTCCTTGTTGCATTATGGTTGAATTTCCATTAATAAAGAGTAAAAATCCTCTTTTCTTTTCTTTTCTTTTCTTTTATTTTCGTCTCTTATATTATTGAGTCATTGATTTGACTAAGATTGCAAAATAAAACTTTTGCTCATTCAGGTAAGTCATGAATTCTCTCAGCAGAAACTCATAGATCAATTTGAATCCATAAATCACATTTGTGGTTTCTTCTAGAGGAGTCAAACCTTTTTTTGTTTATTCTCAAGACAGTAAAAGTTATACCACGAGTAAAATATCCATATATATCTATATGGAAGGTATTTTTTAAACTCTCAGTTTAGTGGATTCAGCATTCAGCCTCACCACAATCACCTCCTATTTTTACCAGTGTGTAATAAAACTGTGCATTTTTGGCTTGTTTGGGAGTAGATTTTTTCAATGACTACCCTGTTGTAGTGACCCAGTTCCAGGGGATTTTAGGGACTAATGAGAGACTCCTATGGGACATTGGTTATGCCGTAGCATAGATTTTAAAAATCCTGCTTTGGACCCAGATTAAATATCACTGGAAACACATCAGAATTCACATCATGACATACTACAGGGAGAGTGTTTGTTGCACAAACAACAAAACTATCAAAAGGTCTTGCTTTGATCTCTGCTTCCTAAGGCTTTCAGTTTTGTGAGGCTTGTGGGACTGATTTCTCTGAGTACAGGACAATGGCTGTAGCTGGAGATGTGGAGAAAACTAATGCCTAAGAAAAATATCTTGGCAGTATGCTCGTTAGGCTAAGGTGTCTCATTGCAAGACATTTTTTAATGCTTGCAATAAGGTCATACACATAAGATTATTATCTCACTGCATTTATCTCAATTAAATTCTGATGATGTTCATAGCTTCTGATTTTATGCCACTGAAATGCACATCTGAAATGGGAGCTCTACTTAATGAAAATATTTCAGTTGATATGAAACTAAGCAACATTTCTACTTAGCAATAAATGGCTGTGAGCACTTCACCACCATGCCCAAACCACAATCTGCTGTGGCCAGGAAAATCACATACCAAGCATGATGTATTTGAAGAGCTGAGAAAAGTGCTATATGGGTATTCTAGCTAACATAGATAGATGAAGTCTACTAGCCTATAAAACTAGTGTTTGGCTATATATATAGCAATATATAGATAGATATTTTTTAAGAAATGTAAGAATGGGGAGATTGAAAGGTAAGAATGGGGAGGGGAATAGCCTCCAAGAGCTCCTAACAGCCCAGCTAGCAGTGCTCCTCATCATCTGTTCAACACCAGTTTGTCACAGTTATTAGTGCATTTGCAGCTGGTTCCTCTTCCAAACACCTTCTTCAGATAGAGAATTACAAAGGTTTATTTTGGCCCTAAGAAACTTACAATTTCCAGCAAGTCCTAGACACAGATGCATCTTAATAATGGGGATCTCAGCAGACAAGCAAGTGGGAGCATCCTTCATTACATAAGTGTTGATACATTCAAGTTCTTGCAAGTTTTGTCCACATGAACAGTTTGCTGATTTCTGAGCAAATACCAACTATGAAGTTGAATAAGAAGCTTTCTTAACTCCATTTTAGCCACCCCAAGTCACCAGCAGCAGCAAAACTACAGCCACTCAGTTTTGCACCTCTAAAGCTCTCAACAAGTGACCTCAAATTGATGACAGCATTTGATAATAAAATCTGTAATGTTGCACTCAAGACCCAAATATGTTCATAACCCAAATATCCTGTAACCAAAATGTTGTTTGGGGGTTTCTTGGGGTATTTGGGTATTTTTTTGTGTATGTGACATACAGTCCTGCATAGGGGAGGTTTAGAAGTGCCCTGAGCAAGTCAGTGCTTTAGTCTGGGGCTCTGACAAACACTAGCAATATTCCCAGCTGGAATGAATGCACAAGCTGCTCTTAGAAATGCAACATTGCTGACAGTAGCTCAACTGCAAGGATAAAAAAAGGTCTCTGGGTCCAGCCAACTTGCAGTGCCTACCCTCATTTTTCTCTCTTTGTAGCCAGGTACATACATTTCCTCAGGATATGTGCAAAGTATAACCTGCACGCTGGGCATTTATTCTGTTGGATGGGACTCCAGACAACAGTTAAGGTGCATAACTGCTGCCCCTTTATGTAAAGATAATAGCTACTAACCTGACCGTCTTTGGTCTAAGATGATGTCAGACACTGGATGTGCCAAGGATTGGTTTGACTGAGGAAGTGAAAACACTATAGAGAGGACATTAGAAAAAGATCCACCTTTTCCTCCTGTGGGAAAACCAGACAATATGTTAAAAGGAATGAATAAAACACACTGAAGAGTGAATGAGTATCATCAGTGCATGTTGGAAGGCATAAATGTACACTCATAACAGAGATGGTGGTGGTTTAGGCATATTTGATCTTTCCTTTTGGTCACTTATCAGTATCCCATAAATCCATCATCTAATACTGGATTCTTGTAAATTGATTTTCTCTAGCTCTGTGTTGGTTGGACAAACTGTCCTTTTCCAGGCAATACCTTACATCCTTTACAAAGAGAAAGACACAACTCTCTGCCTCCTCTAGTTAGCTGCATTTATTGGTTGCATAAAAAGCGTGCTGGTATCCTGTACTGAACCCATATGGATATCTGAAAACATAATTCCTGCCCTGAAAATTTAGCTCCAGTTAAAGATGCTCAGAGCATCACCAACAACATCCTACAGTTAAGGAGACTGCACTAAAATACCCATGTTCCATTCCCATCACCAGACCAACTGCAACTAAATTATCACAGAAGGCACTTACAGGCCATGAGTGATTTAATAAAGCCATCACTCAGAATAATATAAGGAACATGCACATAACTCCATTTTCTTTGGATCTGATTGGCACTTTACACATCCTTTGCTTTAAGAGGTTGGTTTGGATAGCACATACAACCCTCTTTCAAAAACAACCCAAATTCCACCAGTCTGGACCTGGTGAACATAAAAAGGGAATGTTGCCTAGAGTATTTAGCAGTGCCCAGTCCATAAAGGAAACATGTATTGGGGTGGACTTCAGAAAGACTGAAATGATCGTAAAGGCATCCGTGTGTTGATGCAAAAATCAATTTATTTTAATCTGGCCTTAAATAATAATTGTACTGCCACAATAGTGTTGTTTAGATGGCTTAAATGCACACTTCTACAGCATGAGACTCTCATTTTGACAAAATACTGTATTTGACTTAAATTAGCTGGATTTAAAACAATTATAAGGTGACACTGACAATATGCTTTGAAAACAATTTTGTTTTAAAGCTAAAGTTACTCTCTCATTTTCTCTCAGGTAAAGTAATTTATTTTACCTAAGCATACATTAATGTTTTCCTTCTTAATCAGGAGCAGAGACTAACCATGGAACTCTGCCAGGCTGAGCCCCACAAGGAACATGTGCAGTTCATGTCACTGCACTGCAGACACCACACGAGCAGGGAGAGCCCTTCAGGGCTGGGTACCAGGGCATATCTGAGCAGAGACACCTCTGTCTGCTGATCTATTGGACCTGGGGAAAAGGAGTACTTGAAGAAGGCTTGTGGAATAAAATCACTTCAAAATATTCCTACTACAAAGTTAAGAGGAGGAGCACCCAGCAGCAGTAATGTGTAGGACAGGACAGGGTGCCCACAGCATCCAGGCTTTTCCTCCAGATGCCCCATATATCCTGATGGACCATGATGGGTTCGTGGACACCCTCACCCCCAGCTCCCTCCCTCCAGCCCATCACCCCTGCACTCTGAAGTGCAAGTGATATCCTGATGCTATCCTAATACTATCCACTTGGAGAGGGGCTGTGGCTCTGGAGGGGCTGAACATGTGAAACTGCCCTCTGCCCTGAGAGCTTCCCCATGCTCAGCTGAAGGGAATTGTCCAGCTGACAGCTCCCCTGAGGAAGGCAAGGCATGCCCTGTGCCCTTCCAGCATGGAAGGGTGACCGACATCCCCTCCCCAAGGCACTTCAACTACTTAACGTATATTCGCATTCATATGACATCTAATGTAATTTAGAGATCTAGAATGTCACTTACTGTTGTATTTATAAGCCCTAGGAAAAAGGAGCATCACAGAAACTCAGCTGAGTGTGGGCCTCATAGTTTCTGATACGCTCCTCACAGGCAAATGGCCTTTGCCATTTTGTGATGTCCAATAGAAGAAGTATGGAAATAAAACTTCTCAATTTATCTTTAAAAAATTCAGTCTAAGTGGATCTGGCAGGAGAATTATTTACTTTCAATCATATAAAGAACACAGCTACAGGGCAAATTTACCTGGATGATTGGTGTGTATAGTCCTCTATCTTCACTTGTCTCAGTTTCTTTTAAAGCTAAACCTTCAGGCTGAGTGACGTGGTTAATCCTTAGTCTGAGTTTAAGAATAACATTATCATGATGTTTCTCAGCCTCCCAAGAACACCTTGACCTAGGTTTAGCCAATTATTTCCCTCCCAGGAAAACACATGTGAGTTCAGTTGTTCCAAAATACGAAACGTTTCTTTCTGCAAATTTTTAGCCTGTGTTACATTAGCAATTGAATTTCTCCTCAGCAACAAAACCATAATAAATGTTAAGTTTCCATTGCACAAAAGGAAAATCAGAGTATAGTCTGTTTTGCTTCCTCTGCCTGTGAACTAATGAACACAGACCACAAATGACTGTCTGCAAGACATAGTTATCTGTCCCTGCAAAAGGAACATACACTGCAGGAGAAAATGAGATTGCAAGAAAGAAAGAAGCTGGAAGATTAATAATTACAGGAAAGGAAACTCATTTAGGAGCCTAACATGATCATTATATAACTAAGTTTAGTTCAAGACCCTTCAGATGATAAAGCAGTATACACTCAGAATCAGCTAAGCACTTGCTTGAAATGTGTTACACACTAAAGGGTTTTTTAGCATGAGCCTTGACCAACCTTGATCAAGGTGACTGATAATATTAACTGATTCTTTTTTAATTCTTTTTCCTTTTCTCGGAAAGGAAAATGGCTCTTCTCTTACTCAGAAGATTTGTCTTTAGAGGACATATCTAAATTTTCCTAAGTCTTATTTTTTTTTGGCTGCGCATCTCCTTCAATCCAACAGTGCCAACAGGAGAGACCAGTTTGTTTCACTTCTACAACAGGAGCGAGTCTCAGCTTGTTCTGCTTCTAAATCTGCTCTTCCAGAAACAAACCACGTTTTAAGAGTCAACTAGCCAGAATGGCCAGCTCAGACCTGAACATTAAATTAATGCACATTATCCCCCACCTACCTCAGCAATCTAATACTCTTCTCTGTCCCAGAGGGTGGATGGATGTCAGGCTGTCCATCTTCTGCTAGATGGCAGCAAAGCCAAAAAACCTGTGGCTTCACGGTTTGTTTTGTCATCAGTGAATGATGCTCATGGTTGTTATGGTCTTCCTTCCTTCCTATTAACCCTTCCTGGTAAAGGAAAGTATTCTCATCCACTGTTTCACGGTCTGTTTCATGCCATTCCAGAACACACAGCTGTTTTTCCCCATATCTCCATGTATTTCTCCCTTCGTGGTGTAAATGAACCCATTTAGCCCCAATACAAAAGAACAGAAGAACATAGGGAAATGGAGGTATGGTAATAACTGTATGTTTATCAACATGGAAACAATGTTAAATTACTCTAATGCTTTTAATCTCCTCTACATTTCCATGGCAGTGCTGTTCCTTTTGGCAAAAAGTACTCCAAAGTACATTTGGGTACAACCAACCAATCAACAACCAATTTGGGACAAAGTCTAATTTAACTTTAATTGGTGAAAATATAATGTTTGGCAATTAACATTATTTTTAGTCAGATTTTATGAGATGCAAACTTTTTCAGTAGTTCTGGTTAAGATTTCTATTGATTCACTGTGCTAGAGAGATCTCCCATTGTGTATTAAACTGCAGCATAAGAAATGTAGGTACATCAATTAAGTACATTCAACTGAAAGTTCAGAAAAGACACAGCAATTACAGTGTCTTCCAGGGATTTGGCATAAAATAAATTCATGACTTTCAAACTTTTTTTCATTTTAATGGCAACCCCAGGTCCAGATATGATTCTGCTGTTTGCCTCAGAATTGAAGTGCTATGGATTAGATGAATGAAGGAATGATAGAAACCAAATGACCCTGTACTTGCTTGGAGTGCCAAATCATGCCAGTGCATGTAAAAGATTTTCATCTCTAGTGTACAATTTTTGCAAAAATGATTATAATTTATTCCTTAATTGCTATAAAATCTTGGGCACTCATAGATAGTGGATAGCCAGTGACCATGTAGATTTATAACAGCTATGTGCAAACACCAGTGTGAAAGATGCATTTACTTATGGACAGTCACTGTAGCCCCCAGATGGCAGTGGGATGCAGAAGGTCAAATGCCCTCTTGATCTCAAAACTTCAGCATTGTTAAAGTAATAGCATTATTTATTTATGTCTTCAAAGCACTTTGTAACCATTAACTAATGAATCTTCACTACATGTGTGTGAGGAGGACATTTTGTAGAGGAGCTTATGCACAGAGAGATGCAATGATTTATCCAAGGTCACTACACAGTCAGCGTTAATGGAGGCTTATACACAGTGTTCATTAGACCATATTCACATTGGGACTATTCACACTGGAATTATATATTTCATTTAAATTACATTGCACAACCTTCTCATCCAGAGCAGAACACTATTGCAGCTGTGACATATGTCCCATACCAAAACAAAATGATCTTGTATAGGGTCATCTCCTCTACCTCTTGTCAAATATGCTGCTCTGTCTCCTTGGTTTATTCCCACAATATAGAATATAAGGAGAAAATATACAGTGCAATTACCTACACACTCTTACACAACTGAAATTATTTTTAATTAGTACTTTTTATATAAAATAAGAGGATTGCTTGAAAAAAATTTCTTTTACAGGTCTGTCTTTCTCGATTGCCACAGTTAACTCTCCTAATGCAGTTCTAGCTGAAGGAATTGGTTAAACGTTACAATTATATGCGTGCTCTTGGACCTCACAGCAGATCCTTGTTTACAGAGTGATAAATTACTGGGCCAAATTCATAGGGCCTGACACCAGAGACAAATGCAGCACTGACAGCCAATGAGACAAGTGGTCTTAGCTTGCTGCAAACCACTCCTCACCACTCTGCCCTGATCCTCAGGAGAGCATCTCCCCAACTCCTCCTTAGTCCAAATAATTCCATTCAGAGGTGTTGGTTACCTCAGCTCACGGGGACTGAATGGAGGGAGTTTCATGCATAGCCCTACCAGCACATCTGAGCAAACAGGAGCTTTTGTCAACCCAGCAGAAATAAAAAGAAGCAGGTAACACTCTCTTCCACTGCTGCATCTGTTTGTGATGCATGCTTCCTTGTCCACTGGGGCAATGCACCAATGTCACTTTTACCTTCAGTCACCAGGCACAAGTATGCTTCAGTCCCACTCCTACTTCCATTCTATCATAACATCACTTCCATTGCACCCTATAATTCCTCTACAAAAAGATCAGATAGCGAGGAGGAAGCCAGAAACATTACACAACATGGCATGTTAAAGCACCTCAGTCATGGCTATCATTCACAGCATCAAAATATATAATCCTAAAAGTAGATACAGCCCACTGGAAGAATTTACTAGAGCTTCAGCTCCTTGGTGATCAGAGCTTGGGAAGTAGTTGAAGAATGCCATACATGAATTTAACCTGCACCTCTTTTGTTACCTGCACACTTACAGCACTGCTCAGTTTTAATTTCCCTGGGCCAGGATTGTCTTTGAAACCTACCACTGTTACAGGTATCTCATTGCATCTTTGTATTGTTAATTCCCTCAGCCCTGAAGAACAAGGAGGATGACTGTCCTATTTATTCATAATTTCAACTTTTGAAAATTTTCCTTTCCTGTCTATAGTGGAAACTGGTTTTGTCTCACTGTTTGTTTTTATCTTGCTTTTTCTGTATGTTAGACTGTATCCTGCTTTCCTCCAATTGTAGTTAAGGTAGACAAAACCTTAATGAGAAAAATGAGTTTGAACACTGGCAAAATCCAGAAGGGATAACCTTGAAACAAATGAGATGTCTATATGCCTACCTGAAACATCTGTAAACCATAAGGTAGAGTAACCCTTCCTTCATTTTCCTTTCTAAACTGTTCCAACCTGTTAACTTTTTGGTGTTTGTTCAACTACATCAGAAATAAAACAGGATATTTATGCCAAAATTGCATGATTTTTTGTTTCAGACAAAAATAATGTTATATCTTTTCATAGTAAAGCAAGATTAGCTCACTTCTTACCACAACAGACATCCTTTCTTTCCCTTAAATTCTCCATGCTCTGCCTCAGGTGAATGGTTAGTAAAGGGTCAAAGTTGGATCGGTTTATTTACCCAAATAATCCTGCTAAGAACAGTGGGGAGTCCAAAGGCTGGTAAGAAAAATAACCCACTTGTTGAAATGTTTGGACCATGTAAGAGAAAATGAGTCCCATCTGTTTTTTATATATTCTTAAGGCAGAATGAATAGCCAACATAGGAAAATAAATTTCTGGTGTGTTTTAAAATCATATTTTAAAACTAAGAAGTCATTTTCAGACAGTAGGGGAAAAAAGGTTTTCTGGAAATAAATACTCTACCAGATTCCTGGGTTTTAACAGTAGAGCATGGAGATTCAGTTTGACAGAAACCATTACTGAGCAGTAGGTTTGCTACACTTGGAATAATGGAGTTCTCATTTTCCACAGAGCTTTTAAGCACCTGTTCTTATAGATACCACCAAGGTGGTAGATTGTGTCTCCTAAATGCATTTAATTATATTTAATAGCACTCCATCTCAGACATTACAAGCTGGGAATGAAGAGAATGCCTCGGAATGAAGAAAGCTGCCAGCCCTGGAGGAGAGAGAGCAATGGGGAGAAGTTACTTCAAAATGGGATCAGCCCCTGCTCTAATTGATTGCTTGTTTTTCCAGTTTCTGACCAATTTCATAAAATAGAATATTATATCTTATATATATGCATTTCAACAAAAAATAATGGGAAAATGCCAGGAGAAGAAAACAATTTCCAAGGCACCTATCTGAACAACTACAACATTACAGATCCTGTTATAGTTTAAAGCAACTGTGATTAGAAATACCACAGAGTAACCCCCTGCCATTATTTTACAGACAAACCTGAAGCTGTGCCTGTCAGATTAGGCCTGTAGCACTGATTTCCAAGGAGACACATCTTAAGACCCGGTGTTGACAGGCAGGATTCAAAGCCCCTATCACTTTGAAGAGGCTTTTGGCACTGTGAATATTTTGGATCAACATCATCATCATCCAGTGAATATGTAGGGCAGGACAACTTATTTGTTTTTAAATGTTGAATTACCACAGCTTAAAGACCCACAGATCTCCAAAACATTCTGCAGAACCAGCTTGGGCAGCCAGCATTCCAGCAGTAGCTTTGTGTTTCATCCTTGTGAACTCTTTCTCTCAGCTGTTCATTTGCCCTGGCTGTGCCAAGTCACCTTGGGGACTGGAGCAGCCAGGGGTGCAGTGGGCCTTGGAGCCCTGGCCCCCAGCATTTGTGCCAGATGATGTGTGGTAGTGCCCCACAACGTGTGGGCATGGTACACATGAGTACACAGAGTAGGGGTGCCAAGATGCTGCTTTCCAGGTCCTGCCAGGTGCCCAAGAAGCAGCCTGCACCTGATCAGTTTGGGCACACTCCTCAGTCTGACCGGACACACGCCTGGGCTCCAATAAATAGCTTGCAATCAATTCCCACAAACCAGCACAGAGCAAAAACTCCTCACCACGCCTGCTCACCTCCACAGGTGTTTCCTTCCCGCCCACGGGCACGTGGGTGTCCTTGGGAAGTAAAACATGTTCTGTGCTTCTTTGGGAAAACAAGACAGCAAGCTATTTATGAAAAATTAAAAATGCACTTCAAAGTCCTATGGAAACACTTGGCTACACATCAGTGGTGTGCAGCTGGTGTCCCCTGTGCGGGGCCAGCCGTGCCCTGGCCACTGGAGGCCGTGCGGCTGCTCCAGGTCCCTGGTGCTGTGTGGCTGCAGGGTTGGATGCAGCAGCTGGCAGCACCACGCAGGCAGCCACAGCTGCCCCATGGCTGGAGCACTTGCCCTGCAGAAGAGCTCTTCTGAGCACTGCAGCAGTTACATGTCTCTGCACTACTTACTTCTGCCTAGAAGAACTTCTAAGAATTTCTGTTTCTTTTATATGATATACATCCTCCAGGTGATATCCAGGGAGGTGGAGGCCTAGCCTGTCTCTAGCCAGGCTTAGACAACCCTCTGAATCATCCCTGATTAATCCAATACCTTGAGTCTCGAGGGGGAAATTTGGGTCGCTAGGAAATGTGTGGGAAGTTTCAGGAGTGTAACACTGGAAAATGAGGTAAACACAATCTATTAAAAGGCAAAAAATGTGTTAATTCAATTAAGTGTTCGGGATTTTCCTTCAACTTTTCAAAATTTCCCTTTATGTTTACACAAATGGATCACATGTCCAATAGATGCACAATGAAAGGAAGAAGGATTTCCTACACTTAGAGATACTTTTATACAGACATGGAGTGTACACTTTGAAACAAGGAAAGAAGGAAACTAACACTCAGCATGTGCTTGCAACTTCAAACAAGTGGGTAGCTGTATAAAACAAAAGCTAAATGTGTATCTGGACATCTGAACAGGAAAGCCAGCATCTTTTATGGGTACCAACACCATTATTTCATAGAAACAGCTCTTGAGGCGTGGGATGCATTTTCTAGGCCAACAGCAGGAAAGGGGATTTCCAGGATGTAGACAACCTCCTTTAGCACTTCAGGAGTCATGGCACAGTCCAGCCCTGGTCCAGGATAGGTGAGCCACAGAGAAAGATGGACATATTCTGATGGAACCTGAAGAAAGCTGAAAAATACCAACTGTCACCTGGAATTAGCTTGATTTACTGGTCTCCTTAGTACAGTTTTTAAAAAATCTTCCCTGATATTATTGCAAAAGCTTGTCTCTGTGATGTCCCTTTCTGCTTCTATCTATGCACTGGAAATAAACACTTTTCTTAAAGTATGACAGATTAGCATGTCCAGAAACATTCCTGGTGAGTGTGATAAATGGAAGGGGAGACATCACTGCATTCCTTAGAATGAGAGAAGAAAGACAATGCCATCTTTCAGAATTATCTGGAGATGGTGCTGAGAAATAACGTGACTGAATCAGCTCAGGTCCAAGAGAAGTCTACATAAGCTGCTGGTAAAAAAAAAAACATTAGCAAGAGGCAATCCAACCCTAAGGAAAGCTAAATGTTATTATCCTCAACACACTTAGTGTGTAAAATGCTGCATGGAAGGATGTTACTCTAACCATCTCACACCCTTCTGAAGGAGCCCAGCTGACAGGGGCTGACAGCTCATGTTTGTGTTGAGGAATACATCTGGTGCACCAGCTTGCTGCTGGTGGAGATGCAGATTGAGGTGCAGGTTGAGCTCTGGGTGGGAGCCCAAGACAAGAGGCCATGAACTGCCAACCCTTTGGATAACAAAGTGCACAAAGACCAGAGGCATCTCTCTCAGGTGGATGGACACTAAGGCAGAGGAGGTCTTAGGAGAAGAGCAAGACTTGTGCACAGGTAGACCGTGAGGGCATAAAAGCCATGGAGTTCCTTGGTTGGGGGATCTCTCTTCAGAGACTCCAGCTTGGGCTGCTTCTGTGTGACTACACTATGAACAAATGGTTTTATGGAACAAGACATCTGAGATGCTGCTGTGGGAAACCCGGGGTCACCAGTCAGGAAACCTAGTCTGAGTGTAAATGGGGTGTGCAGGGAGTCAAGAAGGGCACCTGTGGGCACCCTGGAGCTGCCCCCTATGAAGGGGCTTCAGTCCCAGCAGTGAAAATCTGTGGCATTGGGAGTGTGATGGGCAGAAAGTTGTGGAAAGGACTGGGAAGTTTCCTTAACACTTGCATGTTCATTGGGATTGGATCATCCAGAGACTGAAAGAAGACATAAGTAAGAAAGAGCTAGAGAGGTAAGAAGATAACAGGCTACTAGGTGTCTATGGCAGGTCTTTTCCCACCTAATTTATGTCTCAGAGTCTCAAACAGCTAGCAACAGAGTCAGAATTATTGCATATGTGTGTACAAAGAAGCTCATGGAAATCTTGGAAGTGTGTTCCCTCAATACATGCAGACAGATGCAACAAACCATACTGCTTTCACAGCCTGTCTGACACCTCCAAGAAGGAAAAAGAGGGAAGAAAATGGAGGGACTGCTGCAGCACGTTGACAGCACTAGGTTGCTGTGCAGACTCAGCTGTGGAACTATTTTTCAAGTTTTGCTCTTTCCCTTAGCTAATCTCTTGCCCATCTGTCCACAGCAGAGTCACTGAGGTTACTGACTCCCTTTTTTCCTCTGTAGCATCCTCTAGGTGAGATAGAGCAAACCAGCAGCGTGTCAGCCCCGGGCTGGCTCATAACATCAAATCATACAACCAACAGAATTAACCACAACTTGTAATCTTTCCATAGAAAAATATCTAGGTCCTGAGTTTCGTACCAAAACGAAAGTTTCAGAGTGTCTCCCTGATTCACCCAAGGCTTCCTGAGCATCCAGTGAGAGACAGTCTGAAAGAATGATTCAGATTGCAAGAGGAATAAATGGCATTCCAGAGTCCCTGGACTACAAGAATAAGAGAACTTAGAGCATTTAAACTCTTAATTTAGATGCCTAGTTAACTGCCTATGATGTGATGGGATGAATTTGGGCCAAAGGTGTTCATGCCACTGCAAAAACAGGACCCTGAGAGGGTTTCTGTTGTGTTTTAATTGGAGAAAGTCTAGCTCATCATTTTCCCATGAGCTTTGATCTCATCTCAGTGGCTCTGCTCAAGTCACTAATCCCCAAAAGCACAAAGCATTCCATTTTCAATTTAGGAAGAGAGTGGGCGTATAAATGAGTATACCAAAATGGGTTTCGGGTAACCAGAGCAAGATGGAGAAAATAATTTCAAAACCCTGTTCTCAGCAAGGGATGTGCTTCATTATCCTCTCTCATGATTCAGAGAACATCAGACTTTATGCTGCTGCTGTAAAGGCTGAGTGTTTAATAAGACATACTTTCTCTTGTCTGAGGATACCTGGAATACACAAAGTGCATTTTAAGAAATCATTGCTTTTATTAACTATAATTATACAGGCCAGTAATGAAAGCTAGAAAGGACTATAACACAATCCCTCCCAGCTATCAAGACTTGTATCAACCAACATCAATTAGCTAAGCTATAAAGCAAATAGTTCTAAGACAACCAGAAATACCCAGGGTAGGAATGTAACTGGCCCAACTCACAACTTTCACACACCACATTAATATTCTTCTGTCTACCTTATGATTTCATGGTAAGTGTTCTTGCCTGGGGTGGGAGATGACTCTATGTGGATAATTGAAGTACTGTCTAAATTCCACACTGATGTATACCTAGAGAGTGGAGTCTTTCATAGAAATTTGCTGGGGGGGAATAAAATACTACAACATACATTTAAAGACTAAGCTGCTGTTGATGTTGAAGCTATAAGATCATGAATCTGTGGGTTAGAATATATCTTTAAACACCCACTACCCCAGTCTCATGCTCAAAGCAGGGCTGTTGCCATCCCAAGACTCTTCCTGATGGAAAGCTACATTAGGTCTTGTCTTATTTGCAAGTGAGATAGTGGTTGACTTATCTGCAATGGGAGTACCCTGCCAGCATCCATCTTTCAGCAAAGCTACCACTAGTCAGTCACTTCCCAGCCTGTGCTTATACAGGGGGTTATTCTGCAACAGGTGAAAAACTCTGCATTACTCCTTGTTAAATTATTTGAGCTGTTTAGTTTGGCCTGGTCCTTTTATTTAGCAAAGGTGTTTTAGACTGAAGCTCTGCCACTTATCTTGTCAGTGTTTATTTTAATTAAATATCTTGTATAAATTCACTGATGGCTCATTCTGTATAATCATTCAAGCTGCTGACGAAAATGCTAATCAACATCTTCAGTACTCCTCTCATAAGTGACCACCAGTCAGATGTGAGCCACCCTTTGAATCCAGAGGTTCAGCTGCTCTTCAGTCCACCAAGCATTTTGTTTCTCTAGCCAACATTTCTTCAGCTTTCAAATGAGAATGCTGTGGGTGATGTATGGCACCGAGATCATTAATAAAGTCACCCCTGTGGGTGTATTGCCCACATGGCTCTCTTCTTCTCCACACAGTCACACTGCTGTAGAAGGCAATCCATGCTGACTATTTCTGGCTACCTTCTTGCCCACCTCATGTCTGTAAATGGATTCTAAGAAGACATATCCCATAATCTTTTCAGGAACAAAAGTGAAGTTGACTGGCCTTAACACAGTGAGGTTTCCTAGGTAATTTCTTCCCTTTTCCCATTCTTAATGATTTATTATAAGTTTTTTTGCTGTTGTCACAGACCTCTTCCAATCACCAGATTTGTCACAGATATTAGGCAACACACTATGAAATCACATAAGCCAATTCTTTCAACACTGAGGAAAATTTCATTCAGCCCCTCATGTCTGAATATATCCAGGTTCCCCAGGCAGTACCAACTGTGCTGTTCCCCCACTGCTGCCTGTCCTTCCATCTCCAAGTTGTGCTGATTATATGGTGGTCTGGGAGTAAGTTTTGTTTGTGCAAACCAAAGAAAAAGTTGCTTGAGTTTCTCAGCCTTTTCCATATTGTCCAAAACTAACTTTTCTCCTCCAACAGACCTCACCCACTCTTGCAACTAGCATGCTTGTAGGATTCCTGATATCCTTAAGATCCCTCACTAACGTCAGCTCCAGGACTTTGACCTTCCTTATTTTGTGTGTACATATTCAAGCAATGGTTTAATAAAACTCCTTTGCTGCCTGCCCTTCTGTTAGCACCTGGTGTATTCCTTTTTGTGTGTAGTTCATCGACTTTCTTTCTGAATGCTGACATGGAACCACTTCCCTTTTTTAGTAACATAATTTGTTTGTTATATAGACAAACCCATAGTACCTCTATGGGTAGGGTGAATACTGCTCTTTAGTTGTTTGCTTCTGTCTTCTGATGCTGTCTCAAGAAAGTATGGCCCACTAAGATAAGATTGTGTAACACTGACACCTTATTACACTGCAGATTTTGGTGCTTTGCACATTCTGTAGTTATTTACGCTTGTGCAAATAAGACTGAATAAATCAAAAAGCTAGCAAACCCAAGGAGTCGTTGCAGTTGTTTATTCGTTTTTCCCTCTGCTTTCAAGCATTGAGTAATGCAGAATCAGGCCTCCTATATTAAGTCATATTCCTAAAGGATACTTCTAAGAACATATGCATTTACTTTTAGAGTAGATGAGAAAAAGTTCTCTAGTGCAAAAAGGAGCAAGAACTTATCCTCTCTTGGAAGGGGAAGCCCATAATCATCTAGGCCTTGTGTGCAAAGACTTGGTGTGATCACAGAACAGATACTACCTCAGGGAGATCACAGAGTTTCACCAGTTTTCCTACGTCTGTCTCCTGCCTAGGTAGTTCAGTATTTAATTTTTACATAATCTGTAAAGACAAAAAATGCTTGCTCCTTTATTTTTCTTTCCTTTTTTTCTTGTTTTGTATGCATGTGTGTGAGAGAGATTCTCAAATAAAGGTCTTGGCAGGACTTACCCTCTGCCCTATCACCTTATTCTTTCCCAACAGCATATGCTTTAGACAGAAAAATGGCAGATAAAAACTATAATAGAAGTAAGAGAGTAATGGCTTTCACTCTGGTCCTTTCTTCTCAGATGGTTATGTTTTCATTGGGAATAAAATCTTTTTTTCTTACTTGTATCCTCACCTCAGATTGTGAAAATCAGAATCCCATTACCCTTGCAAGTAGGGTCTCCTACAGCCTTAACAGCTTTTTGGATCTTCTTCCTGTCTCTTAAATCACTCCCAGCACCTTCAGCAGCGCTGTGTTTGTTGGCCTCTTTCCTTATCTTATACACACAGAGTTTCTTTAACTCCTTTCAAATGGGCTTTTGAGGTTTTCTTTAGCACTTTGGATATCAAGTTATCCATTAATACTCTTTGCTGAGGCTAAGCACTCAATGGTTATACTTAGCACTGTTTCTCCAGCCTCCCTCCCTAACCAGGATGTTTATTTTCCATAAGACTCTTACAAGTTTAATCTCCTCACTGGAATTTACATTTGTCTAGAGAACATAAATTCCCTCCCACTGGCACCCTCTAGCCTCTAACAAGGTAAGCTGTTCTTACAGGATGTCAAGCTCCCCAGCAGAAACAAAATCTCTTCTACCCAAGATCCTTTTGGCTTTTGCAATATGCTGGCTCTGGGAATGTATCAATGAGGGTGCTTTTTGAAGGGCCTTGTGGGTGCTCAGTTTGAAGAAACAGTCAGTACTAGCTATCTTAGCCTGCTTTAGCCAGCTGGCCGTGACTCTTGCCAAGTGGGAAGGCTGTTCACCAAGATTTACCCTTCTTAGCAGAATTTTTGTAAGGACTTACCAATAATGGAGATTAGTCCTGATTTGAGCTCTCAGGAGACCAGACACCAACACAGGCACATCTATGCAATCCCCAGTGCCTGGGAAGAACCAGCTCTTTCTGCACCCGAAGCTTGTCCCTCTTTGAAAGTGCAACATGCTCCACCACAGGGACCACTGGCTCCTGGGGCTGTGCTCAGGACAGCAACATAGCCACCATCCCCTGGCAGGTGTGTTATGCCCAGTTCAGAGACAATAATTCCTCCTCCAAGGCATCATCTCTGCAGCTTGCACAGGAGGTTCTAGCTCAATTCCCCAAGTGGATGCCAAGCACTGGAAAGGGAATCTGTGGCTCTTATACTTTGTATACCCTGCACTGGCGAGAGCACTTGTGTTAGCGTGGCTGCTTCTACACTACGGCTGCTGCTGGCACTGATCTTCTGTATTAAACACATGTCTCTACCCCAGCCAACATTCCTACTGCAGCCAACATTTCCAGGGTAAGCCTAGCTCCCTGCCAGCTGCAATCGTACACAACTGGCAGCATCTGTCTGCTCTCTGGTGAAAGCTTTGTCCTGGAGCACCACGTTCTAGCAATGGCTCAGCAGTAATGCTTAACCAGGCATGGGAATGCTTTGGAGTTTTTCCATCTTTCAGCCTATAGAAATGATCTTGGAGTAATGGTAAGATTTACACTCATTACATCACTATAAGGATTCCTGCCACACTGAAAACCTTTCCTGGACCTCAGAGAGGATGGAAGGTTTGGAGGAGAGTTGTTTGCAAAGCAAAACAATTCCAAAATACCCACCTCCAGCCAAATAATAGAGGTTTGGCACCATCTGTCACAGTCTAACCAGCTTTCAGCTGCATCTGAGCATGCTTACAGAAGGACCCATGATGAGAGACAGCTACTGTCACATACAGCTAAGCAAAATAACATACAGCTAAAAGCTCTGATTCTCACCTCCCACTGATTCCCCCATGATAAATTCTTCCAGATAATTAATTAAGGTTCTTTGTGTTTTGAATTCTATATTTGGCTGAAATTCTTTGTACTTGACATATTGTCTAAGTGCCATAGGGAAGAAAAGCATTACAAATTCTTGCATGTTATGTTGCAGAAACCATTTCTTCCCAAGGCAGTAAAATTACACTCATTCAACCTTAATCAGGCTATCTCCCAGGGCTTGCACTAACAGAAAAACTTCCTGAGGCTAAGCAAATGCTCTAAATAGGTGCTGCAGTGGTGGTTATAGACAGTGTGAACAAGTCCAGCTACCTGAAGCTCAAGGACACCCCTCTGAGGGGTACCCACTTCAGAGGACAAGGACAAACAGATCAATTAAACAGCAACCCCCACCACAGTCAGGAAGAGGGAAAGACTGGGAACTACACATCTTAGAAGGTCTCCAGCTGCTCCACTCATACTCCAATCAAGGCAGTCTCCTCCAAGTGAAGATGGTAATTTTTTCGTGGCCAGGTTTTCCCAGTGCTGGAGAGCTCAGCCTAAAACTGTGATTTATGGCTGCTTTGTATCATTGCCAAAGGGCTGCCACCAAGCTCGCAGGCACCAGGACAAACTGTTGTACAAGTCCATAGGAATGAAGACTTTATGGTGAAGAGGAAGCACAGGTGCTGAGTGGCAGTGATGTTCAGGGAAAATGGAAGGGAATGCACCCATTCGTTGCTCAGTACATAAGACACTAAATTTCCTAAGGGAATTTTGTTTTACATCTCCAGGATTTTCTCAGCTTTTGCTTTCTATATAATCTCTTTGCCCCTTCCCAGTGATAGTGTGCATAACACCCTTCACCTGATTCTGACTAGGATTTAGCTTTCCTCCACAAAATCTGGACTTGGGGACCACTGTACACAGAGCAGAGATGCCAGTAGTGTCTTCTGAACAGACAAACAGATTTTAAGTCACAACCAGCTGCTGCAGTAGTGACCAGCTTTTCAGCTGGCTGCCTTCCAGAGAGGGATTTACAGTCCTTGACTATGCCAGCATTGGAGGTTAAGAGGAAGAAACCTGACCTAACCAAAAGGAAATGCTTAAAGGAAGGGCGTAATATAACCTAGCCCCATCACACTCATCCTGGGCTTGGATGTTTTCCTGCAAACTCCTGGAGCTGGACTTCCAGCCCAAGCCGCTCCTGGCCTGCTGTCTGGCCAGGAGTGTGTACCCCTCTCTCAGACACAAGGCTTGCTGTGCACCAGGGATTTTACCTCCTCTTTCCAAACCACTGCCAAGTGACTCACACATTCAGCTCTGACCTCCTCTGCATTTCTTCTGCACCTGCTGCTCACACTTGGTACTTTGTTCTCCCCTCCTTGGCAGCACTCTGGTGATGCACTTTTGGGAGAAGCTGCTCTGTGCTTGAGGCAGTACCTCAGAGGACTCATGACCCACATCAGAGCAGGGACACTCCTGCAGCTGGCAAACAGACAAATAGAAATAAGAAGGCACTAGCAGTTGAAAGAAATCCCTGTGCACAGATCCACTATCCAGCAGTTCCTGTCACCACAGGATCTGGAAGGGGCTGGGTGTGAGGGCTGGCAGGAACAAAGGAATCTGAGGCTTAGGAGGTATCTGGCTTAAGATGACTTAGAAGAATGGGGAGGAAAGGTGTCCTGTTTGTTTAATCATCTTCATTTCCTCAAAATCCAAACTGGAAATAAAAAAAAATATGTTAATGTGCTGAAAATTAAACAAATTTCCAAAGTCAAGGTTATTTTGCCAGTGTCACTTTGTAAACTGCCCTTGGATTTAAGACAGATTTGAAAAATTGTTAATTGCCCCTCATAGGACTCAATTCCTCCAAAAAGCCTTTTACCCCTTTTTACCCCTTATCTTCTTTCAGTTTCTGAGTCCATAATATTCCTCTTGAAATGTATAGTTCACTTTCTTTAATACTACATGCTGACTTAATCTTAACAGCTCGAGGCACATAGTTTGGGATCAGCTCAGTCTACATACACACATGCACATGCTCAGTGACTGCAGTAGTAGCAGGTCTTTTCCTTTTTTTCTTTTCTTTTTTTTAAGGAAAAAGCTGTCTGGCTGTTAGGCAGATCAAACCCCATCACTTTCAATGAACACCTTTGCATATTAAAGTGTGTTCCCTTCTACATGCTCACTCCTCCCACACCCTCACCTGTAGCAGAGTTCTGGAGGTAAAGCCCACCTCACCAGGCAGGGAGGTTTTCCAGTGGATACAAAAAAACAGCATCACCACGTAGAGCAATGCTTCATTTTATGCAGAAAGTGGGGAAGTGGTTGTGCAAACCAGTTATACATATGGAAACTATTATACCCAAACCTTGGCTAGCTTCACTGGAATTCCAAAAGTCTTGTCACCTCTCCAAGGACTATTTTCTTATACTATTTCAGTCTTTACTTGCTCCCACCCATTTTGACACCAAAGCTGTTCAAAACAATCTATTACTTTCTTTTTTCCTTTAGAGGACAGGAGATTTTTTCTGCCTAGAAATATAGCTGCTCTATGTTAACTGCACAGCTAAATAAAATTAATCCAGGGTGGAAACCTGGTCTGGAAAGCTTAAGATCAGAGGCCCAAATTTTCATCAAGTAATTATCGTCTGAAAATAGAGCAGTTAAACAGGAATGAACATACATCCTAAGTAAGAATGAGGGGAAGAAGCACTCTGTTCCATACTGAGCACCTATCTCAGTGGAGAACTGGGGGGAAGGAGAACGAATAGTGAATAGTGCTACCTCATTGCGAGTCCAAGCTGGGGAAAGATTGTGCCAGCAGCAGCTCTGGCAATCCTTAGTTGGTGGATCTTAAGTACTTTTACTGCTTTTCATTTTTGTTGTTGAACCACTCCTCCCTCTTCAGCATACTTAGCATATCTGAAGCAGAAAGTATTTTTTTCCCTCTTTACAGATAGAGTACTCTGCGATGGGGATACTGAGATGTGAGCCCTCAAAGGTATTTTGGTTCCTAATTTCAAGGAGATTTAAAAGCTCAAATGCATGTGAAGGTTTGTGATCAACTAACCTTCAAAGGCTGTGTACCCACTGCATGGCCTCAAATCTCAATGGGTTTCCTGATCTCTGGTCTTGTGTTTCAACACCTAGAGATGTTTTGTTCTGTTAGAAATGTTCCCAAGTTCAGACTATTTTCTTGCTCAATAAGAGAGTGGGACCAATGCACACATGACACGGACAGACAGGCACAAGGAACTCCTCCACTGCAGGTTTCTGTCTTTGACTACAACCCTGCACCAACTGTTCATGCAACATCTCTTTGCCTAGGAAACAGGGGCAAACACATGGACACACTCCCTGCCTTTACAGGGGTGTTGTTGTTCTTGCCTGACCATAACCTCACATCACAAATAAAATTTGGCATTCACTCCTCGACCCTTCTTCTTTTTCCTCATGAGTCCCAAGAGCAGAGGAAAGAGCTGTACTTCACAGAGAACTGCTTTATGGAGAGTCTCCAGCACCCACAGTTAGATCCAACGGCAGCAGATTTTCAGAGAATTAGCTCAGGTCTTTTGGAGCTGAACCCTTTCTAGATGTTGAAACTCCACAGATTTATTCCTAAAGTTGGTTCCTGAGAATCATACCTTCAACTTCCAAAGTGCAAAATGTCTCTTTTGTTCAAGGATTTAGCTACTGCTTAGATTCATTAGCAAAGGTAATTTTGGCCTAATTAGTCTTCTAATTTCTATGTTATCCCTTGTAGGAATATGCCCTCAGAAATTAGTAAAATTACTTATAATATATGCTAATCACCATAATCTGATTTGTCTTCAATTATGCATGTAATGGGGAAACTAATTGGAAGATAAAGGGTATTTGGAAGGGCCAAAACATGTAAATCAGGAAGAGAACAGAATATTGTCATTAAGCAACCAAAAAATATATGCTTTTGAGTTTGTGGAAGGTTATTTGTTTCCTATAGCAGAAATATCATATTGCTCCACTTATTTTAGAGCTCCTTATTGTAGCAAAACTGATTCATAAATCTAATGACAACTGAAGTTTTGGCCTTACAAAATCTGCCTGGCCTCAAATGGAACGCCTAATACAAGGAAAAAAACATGGAAAACTTACTTGTAGAATAGAGGCCAAAGCATAAATATGCTTACCATTTATATTAGTGGCTTCTAAATGAAATTTTCTCAGTCCAAGAATTTCCTGCTTGCAGAAAACATCACTGAAGTTTCCTCTATGTTTAAAAGCCAGATTGAGCTGGTGGATCTTTTACCAACTTTGCAGTGTATTTTATTCCCTTTCCATTTAATGGACAATAACAGTAAAAAAAAAAGCAATTTCCTGGGCATTTATTATTTTTGTTCCTGAAAAATACATTTGGTATGAGGTACTGTCAGATTTGGTCTATGCTTTAAATATTGCAGTGTAATGTGACTTTACAAAGCACAGCAAAAAAGGCAGAAAAGAAATTATAGATGTTCTATAAAGTTATCAGAAGGCTGTAATTTAAAAATATCTTATTATATGAAAGAACAAAAATCAGCAAAAATGAAGATACTAGAGCTATCCATGCACTTTTGCATAAATATTTTAAAGGATAAGCATTTTGTCACCTTAGTGCTTTCTGACAATAGGAGAACTGAGGTGCAGATGTGTAACTTTCCTTGATGAAAACCATTTTTTTTGTTTAATAGTGGGTATTGTTAGGGCATATTGTTTGGCTCTTTTCCCTGTTGTTAGACTAAAGTTGACAAATTGCACTTTGATTATTCCAGTTCAACAAATATGTCAGTCACCATTGTCTTTTGTAGCAGAACGTACTCAGAGGCTGAGATGCGAATGGGGGAAGCTGATGCACATGCTCTGACCCACTCAGCCCTTTGCCAGGGCTTGTCTCACAGTCCTACCTGTGCATCTTTACTTTGTGCCTGGTCCAGAATTGCAGCTATAATGGATTTTCTGTTAAAAAAAGACCAGCTGCAAACATTTGCAATGGTTTTCAAGCATTCAATCCTTATCTTTGCTGATCCCATGGGTAAGATACATGCCTTTGATCAAGTATGTGGAAAGCATCCACACCAGATTTTCAAGTATTTTAGGAAGCTTGAGTTATCATTTAATTGAATATCCAAGAGCAGTGAAATCCAGCACATCTTTTTGAGCAAAAGCTTGTAGACACCAGACAGACAACCTGGTTCTTCAGCTCTATCCCACAAACCAGCTTCTGTAACTTAATGCAGAGGGAAAACTGCTCTCCCCAGGAAAAACACACTCTCTTCTCTTGCTACAGCCTGTGGCTCTACCTGGTCATATTCTTGTCCACAAAAGTTAGACCAACATGTCCCAGCAAAGTGTGAGTGCTTTGCTGGTTACAAGCCATTTTCTTTCGTACAAAAGTTCTCAAGGAGGCTTCATTAAATAACAAGCCGCATGTTATTTTTCAGGGAAAAAATACATCAGCATCTACCATTGTTCTACATTTTAAATCAGAGTACATTTAAATTGTGACAGAATCATACAAAATTTCTCTTTGGTACCTTCACACCAACAAACAGCCAGAAAGAGTGGTGGTCACACCAAAGTCATGAGTTGGAGAGGACGCCTTAAACCAGGACACAAACAATAAACCTTACCTACATGCTTAGCAAGTACAATGTATCGTACAAAGAATCTCATCTGCACTGACCCTTAGTATTTAAACACAAATCTCTAATAGCTGGTATTTTTATTATTAAATAAAAAATCTTATGCCAGAAGTCTTTCTAGATCCTTAGAGTCAGTTGCATTATTTTCTGTGGCTTAATGTCAGCAAAGAATTTGAACTGATGACTATCATGAACATCTCTCAGTTTAGGCAATACCATGATCTATAATTTAGGCAACTTAAAAATATCAACAACTATATTTTTTAATGACTTTTGCATCCAAACCTTTCAGCCACTGGCAGCTGGGATCACAGCACAGCTAGGATTGTCTGCTAATCTTCTTAAGAGAACTAACCACACAGCAGGACATGCCTTAAAGCTTGTTTTTAATTTTTTAATAAGTTTTATTAAATAGGGAATTGGGGAATCAGAACACGGTCATGCATTTTTTACTTCCTCTATCAATAGGCCAGCTACACAGAAGAAATAAAACATGAGTCTGTTGAAATATTAATTTAAAATAATATTCTGCACAGAAATAGATCTTTCATGATGGCAAAATATTCAAACGTTCTATTTGTCTGAGAACTTGCAATATTCACTGAATAATTTGAACAATTAACTTTATCATGAGGTACTACAAATTGTTTCAACCATCCATCAGTCTTGTTTTGCTGGTAGCTTAAGCCATCTGGTATTGATTACTGCTACTGGAAGTTAAAATGGCAACAAATCTAAGCAGAACCAACCTGTACCTTGCATAAGAACGAAACAGCATTACTAGGATTGGGAAGCCTTCAGCACAGCCTCACAAATAGCTGGCAATTTTTGGAACATTTACAGCCATCAAACAATATCAGCAGCACTAGCCAAGCATGAAGAGGTTTGGTTTTTTCTCAACAAGCACATCCCGTTGTTTCGCACGCCCTCTCACAGTGATGTGGATGGTGCCACAAGCCATCCCTGCAGGGCTCACTGTGCCACCAAACACCATCCCTGCTCAGGACCTTGCTCCTTTCAAGGAATTTTGACTGCAGCTTTATGTGGGAAGAGGTCTGTGCAGATGCAATCTGTCTACAAGTGAAGCCACAGGCTAGAAGGTAACTTTGGTACTTTTTAAAGAGTTAAATAGGAAAGATAATCACCGTCCCTGTGGGCTTCATTTGACCTTCATCTAATGTTTTCCATGGGTGTATAACTGAGTGAGCCCAAATATGGCCACACACCATAAATTACGAAAACATGCCTAGAAAAGATGCAGTGCAGAGGAGAATGATATGAACAAATCTGGATGACATTTAACGTACAAGTTAATAGTCATATTGTTCTTGGATTTTACTGAAAATTACCAGGCGGCCTCTGGAAAATATGTGTAGTTGGAAATCTGTTCAGAGTTTTTATCAAAGCTTCTTTGCAATTAGTGGTAAATTATTGTTCATTCCTCTGGAATTCCTTGAAAAAAGATCACCCTGATTTCAGCCTTTTATTTTTCATAGTCTTGCAGTCTGTAGCTCTATAGGAAATGTGTTTTCATAATAGATGTAATAGCAAGTGTTTGTGCAGCAAGCAGCAGTGATAAAGTGTTAGCCCAATTCAACAGCATTTTCTCTGTCAAGGGACTTGCCAACCTTGTCTTTGCAGCTTCCAGTGATGCAATGTGTGATCAGTTTATCTCAGTAACCACAGTGATAGGAGCACTAATCTCAGTCCCAGACTGGTGGGCCACACCCCATCCAGCAGTTTGCTCTGGCATCTCAGAGGTAAACTCAGCTGGATTTAGGTACTGTTCAAATATGCTGCTCTTTTCTTATTCAAGTATTTCACAGCCCTGTGAGTTAATTATTAACATTTCTTGCCACAGTGAGGGCACATGTATGGGAGTTGCTTGCCTAAAGCCAGGGTGCTGGAGCTGATCCTGTCACCAATTTAGGAAGCCCATTGTGCTTGTCCTCCCAGTGCTTGCAAAGGTTCCACTGTTAAACTGACATCCTCTGGGCTGCTTCTCCATCACCTCACAAAAGGGAAATATTTGACTCTCTAAGTCCAGTTTCTCCCAAGTGGTCACCCTAAGTTCTACGTGGGTCTGGTGCAGTCTGGCCAAGCTACAGAGGATGAAGCTCTTTACTCAACCTTTACTCCTTTCTTCCCACCGCCATTGCTATCCAGGGTAGCAGGCAAAGGTGTGGAGGAAGGAAAGCAGAGATACCTGGCCAACCTTTCTCCCTAAGGGAAAGCTTCCATCCCGGTGTGATCCACGGGTTGTGCCACTCTATTCCTTTCAAGAGGACACTGCAAAGTCACTTCAGTGAAAGAGAAAATTAGAATTAAATGTTCCTTTATTGAGGAGCTGCGCAAAATCTTGATGTAACAACATCTACCTCATCTACAATCATAGTGGTGATGGGCCACAAGGGTACCCTAATAGAAAAATAGATTATTATTAGCTACACCACTGAGGAAAAGCTGACATTAAAAGTACTATAAATATCTGGATTTTTTTTCTTTTTTTTTCAAAGACATGAGGTATGAGGCAAATAAAATTAACCATGAGGGAAATAGTTGGAGTGGTGTCACTACTTTCATGGTTATTCCTAGCAGCATAATTGCCAATAGCATGAACAATGGGAGAGCATTGTTAACTTAAACTGCAAAATATTTTCCAGCAATTTATACTGAAAAAAACAGCCAGAGTGAAGGCATGAAAGGATTTTAAAGGCAAAGATGCAACTAACAGTTCTGCTACAAACATACAGTTTCTTTTTCTCAAATGATAAAAATGTTACTAATTTGATTAATTAAGAACCTTCAGAAATAAAAAATGCAGCATAAAAATCTTGATTAGCAATCATTGCTACCCAAAGTTAATGACTACTAATGATTAATTAACAATTGCTCAAATGAGTTCCTGCAGCAGTTGGATGAAATTATATAGGAAATTACTGTGCCATGGTACACTAGACAAATGATTCCCCTAGTGTGTATTTATAGAAGTAAATTGCACAAAGCAAGCAGCAGAACAATTATCAAAACTAATCAGTCCTGGAACATAAGATGTTGTTTATCTTTTATCTGGGGCTGTGAAACAGTCAGATAATAACCATGAAAACCATATCACCTGTGGCAAGACTTAGCATCTGGTGATGGATGCTCACCCAGAGCACCAGCATTACAACAACATATGTTTTTTGTGCCCCCTTGCAACTTCCTAGTTTTGAAGGAAATTTAAAAAAACATTTGTGGAGATAGTTTTCTTCAGGGGTCAGGCTCAGAACTGCAATGATTGATTTCTCTTTAAGGGCTCTATCCAGCAGAGAAATCCAGTCAGGCAATTTCATATACAGCTGTGTAACCACTGGTTTCAAGAAACACTACAGTTACATTTGCACTCATCTCACTGCAGGATCAGTTCTTGGAAACTGATTTTACAGAGCTGTGCTTGCAACAAAGTGAGGCTGGAAACTGCTTTATACCACATTGAAAAGAAGATGAGGAAGGTTTAAAGAGGAAAAATAGTGAACTCATCAGAAAATTATTTGAGGCAGTAATAAAACACTGATAAAGTAATGAAAAGGAGAGAGAAACTTACAAAACGTGTTACATGGTTGTATTTTGTTTAATAAGAGAATTTATTTTTAAGTGAATGGATGATTCACATGGAAAAATATGTCCTAAGTATTCATCATCTGTGGGAGAGAACTGTTACAACATGCATAATGTGGTTTCAGAGAGAACAGTTTGGCTTTGTAATAAAGATGTGGGTTTCAGTGGTTAGAAATGTCTACATTACTTAAAAAATCTATCAAAGTTCCAGAAATTAAACTTTTGTTAATGGAAAAATGTACCAGAATTATTCCCAAGCTGTTATTACAACTTACTCTTGTCATGCAAAGAAATATGCAGTTAGTTATCCACGCTACTGGATCATTAGATAGTCTCCTTGAAAGATACAATCCCATCCATTTTATAACACTATAGCAACACAGCTATGGTTAATCATCTTCCCTTTCACAATATAAGAGAGTTGTAACACTGCAGTGGGGAAAAATTACTACATCCTAAAGCTTTCATTGTTCCTGCTATTAACTCCTTACCTACATCTGCTCTTGTACTTAGTTCTCCTTACTTCCTGCATTCATTTTTTCAGCGTGGAAATCTACTGGCAAATAAGGTCAGTTAGTCAGTTTTCAAAAAGCAGAAGGCTGTTTCATGGATGCAAAGGGAGGCCCAAGTTCATTGCCTCGTCCTAAACCAGTTCTGTCAATGACTGCATTTGATGGGAACCCTTGGACTAGTGTTTATTCACCACAGGGCATTTGTACACAGTACACAGGGAATATACATGTGGTCCTGGGCATAAATCAACATATTCATGTGGTATAACCCCCAGTGCCTTCAGCTGAGGTGACTTGCTGAAATAGGTACCGGCGACACAATCAGGATGCAGCTTTTGCATATCTCAGTACAGAATCCAGGTGAGTATTGAATTGAAAATAAATGTATGAATTCTTTGTTTGATAGTCCTTTCTGAGGAAAAAAGAAACTATAGAAGCATGACATTTATCACTTTGATTGCTCATTCCTTCAAAACATTGCAAATGGAGGGATTTACTCTAACAGAAGTACATTTACTGCTTGTACAGCATAACCTGAACCAATCTGAATTTTCATCCCTAATTATAATATTATGTGGAAACTGATAACTTCTGTCTTTTTCAATTAAACCCAGTTACAAGGACTTAGAGAAATTGATGGATATATTTGAAACAAATAGGTGAGCTGGGAAAAGGAAGAAAGAGAGAAGGAATCTGTTACTGCAAAACAGCCATTACCAGATCCGTGCATTTCAGGCTGTCAGAGCCCAGGACAGGAGCAAATAAGTTGTTTAATTCATTAAGAAAAAAAGAAAAGATGAAGCATAATTTCTGCTCTTTGATCCTAACTTCCTGAGCAGTGTGCTGATTTTGGCTGGGATAAAGATAATTTTCTTCACAGTGGCTGATGTGGGGCTGTGTTTTGGAGTTCTGCTGAACACAGGGTTGATAATATAGAGATGTTTCTGTTATTGTTGGGCAGGGCTTATGCAGAGGCAAGGCCTTTGCTGCTTCTCATGCTGCCACACTGGTGAGAGGTGGGGGGGGTGCCTGGGAGGTTGGGAAGAGACACACCCAGAACATGTCACCCAAATTTACCAAAGGGGTATTCCAGATCATATGGAATCGTGCTCAGTTATATAAACTGGGGGGAAGGAGGAGGAAGGGGGTAACGTTTGGAGTGATGGTGTTTGTCATCCCAAGTCACTGTTATACAGAGGGGCTCTCCTGGAGATGGCTGAACACCTGCCTGACCATGGGGAGCGATGGGTTCGTTCCTTGTTGTGCTTTGCTTCCGTGCACAGCTTCTGCTTTCCCCATTAAACTGTCTTTATCTCAACCCATGGATTTTCTGGCTTTTACCCTTCAAGTTCTCTCCCTGATCCTGCTGGTGGGGGAGTGAATGAGCAGCTGTGTGGGGCTTGGCTGCTGGCTGGCATAACTGCAATTAAAATGTCTGCATACCTCTCTTCTCATCTAAAAAATTGAATATGTTTCATTTCCATGAGATGCGATGCTAAGAAATCTTCAAGTAGGAGAATGCATCCACTGCCAGGTACTGTATCTCTTCAACATTACTTTCCTGTTAAAAGATATTAGGAATTCACAGTTGCAATTTTGCACCACTTTTGACCCAGGCTGTAGCGTTGTTCAATAAACATCACAGACCACACCATAAAATACCTATCTAGCCAAAAAGGTAACCCATTAAATGTGTATTTTTAGTAAGTAATAGTCAGAAAAAAATACTAAACTGAAAACTCCAGAGCACTAGAAGCCATGTTAAAGGAGAAAAATGAACATTTTAGTAATGTTTGTATTAGTGACTTGTATCAATGATCCTGATGCAAACTGAAGTAAAACCTCAGCAGCCAACTCTAATACATGCTGCATAGAATTTGGAAAGTTCTTTCTTTTGATTTAACTCAAATTAAGACACAAATCCTATGCATTACAAAATGTTCCCATACCCTATGGAGTGCTCCCATTTGCCCCTGCTCCCAGTAATTCAAAGCCCCCTTCACGGCAGATGTTTGTGCAGATCTATTTAAAATAAAAGAAACATGGTTTCCAGTTTTCTCTTGGGTATCATTCTAGGCCTGGGGAAATTCAAGTCAGATAGAAAACTTTTCTTCTGCTGATAGGAGAAATCCATCCCAGTTCCACAAAATGAAGCTGCACACAAGTCCCCAGAAAGGGGACAGCTGTACCAGATCTGGCAAGTAACCAGAACGCACAAACTAAGCACTGTCTCTAATGATGAAGTTCAAGGAAATGGCCTTAATTGGTCTCTTTGAAAATGCCAAAGAACTGAGCAAAGCTGATGAAACAACAATGACCATGGAAACAAGCCACTACAGCCACTCAGCCAAAAACAAGCAAAGCAATGAGTTGGCCAGAACACTGAACCAAAAAGCAGCTGAATCTTCTGTACCCGCAATGCTCTTCTGTGTCAAAATCCATTCTAGCTATAAGCCAAGAGACCTGCCTTCCTGTCCAACCCCTCACCCCCCTTTTGCCCTTCAAACTGTTTTTTAAAGAGTATTCTTCACTTGCCGTTTTACAGTTCCTGCCCTCACTGTGAGATATCAAATAACTCTAACTCTGTATATACCTCACCTCATACAGACAAACCACCTGATGCTAACAGCCTGCTTGAGCACTAGTAGCATGAGGACTTCGGGGTATGGCCAGCAATAGCACACGGGTACCTTTCAAGCCCTCTCAATGCTGCTCACCAGCCTGCCCCCATCAGCTGTGTGCTGCTCTCTTTGGATGGCCTCCCTTCCTTGCATCCAACACCCCCTGCCCTGTCACTTCACACGAGCTACAAACAAACCAAAGGACATCTCAGAGATTCCAAAGCCTTGATTCCACAATTAGGGGATTAGAGACGAGGATGTTGGGGAAAGTCCTTCTTCTCAGGCCCCCCAAAAGTTGGGAGTACAGACAGAAGCCAAGGTCTCAGGAAAACCTGTGACACATAACTGTCCACATCAGCTCCTTCAGCTGAGTTTCAGAAGGTCCAGATAATTAAGCCTCAAGTAACCACTAAAAGGCCACAAAGTACAGCCCTACATTTTAATCAACACTGCAAGCTGACATTTAGCCATCTAAATTGTACAGACTGGGCACATGTTGGATAAAAATTAACCCAGTGTTGAAACATATTTTCATCCCTCTAAAAATCATTTGAACTTTTTTTTTAATCAGAGCACCTGCAGCACAAGGCATCAGCGACACCCACTTGCTGCTTTCCTGAGGGCTGTAGTGAGATCTACAGGCTGCAGGAGTGACATTTCCAAATAAATGCTGTCAAAGCATCATAACTATTTCCAATATCTGGTCTCTGTGTTCAGGCTTTTCAAACACATGCTAATGCAAGTCAGAATTGTACCCAGCAAGGCTCCCTTGGTACTTAAGGTAAATTTTTGGGTTTACATTTGCTGAATTGGGCCTTTTGCAGTGAAAGTTGGAACTCAAGATGAATGAGGAGCTGTCTCCTGAAAAACTAGATTCCTGGAGATATTTTCATTGATTGGCATTTTAATAAAAGCCTTGAGAAAACATGGGAGTGCTTTAGTTCAAAGGACTGAGGAGTCATTTTATGAGACTCAAATGAAAAACATTTAAAGTCTATCACCTCTATTGAACTCTCTAGAAAATATGCTGTGGCAGGAGAGTACAAGAAAGACAGCACAGTGCCATTTCTGTGTTATACATCTAAAGGTGTGGTCATGTCTTCTACAAAGAATCAAAGCCTGAAACCCTCACTCAGCTCCAAGACCTGATCCATAGCACGGCAATACTAGCCCCTTCATCCCAGTGACTACAATGCCTGAGCAGGGACAGTGAAAACAGGTCCTGTGGGTCACAGCTCTCTTCTGCAAAGTAGTTAAGGGGAGCTTACTTCAAGGCTCCATTCAAGAGTCATTCAAGCTGTTTTTGAGGTAAATATGTTCCTTAAGTGGGCGGTTTATCAGGGAGCTTATTTATTTCATCCCTGACCAAACAAAAGGCATTGTTGGGAACTTCTGCAATAAAAATAGCGTAAGTACACAGCCTGAATCTAGCAAACTGCTCTGGATTGTAAGTTACTGGAGCCCACTGACCTCTTGAGCTTCACAAAAGTCTGTCTCAACTGAGTAACAGGATGAAAGCCTCAGCTGGGATCAAGCCCACAGATCTGGGAGTAGTACAGAGGCTCAGACCCCTGTGGATGCTCTTACAGGACGCAGTACCTGAGTGATGAATAAAGCAGCCCTAGGCATAAGGAAGAGCAGGGTGGATAAGCCCTTATTGCAACAGCGAGGGTCCCTTCTGCACCCACAGGTGACAGTCCCACACACTCCCACAGGGCAGCTTGGAGCCTGGCAAGGGGACGGCTGGCATCCCTTCTGCCTGGAAGGAGACCTAAATCCAGGTTTCCCAGGCTCTTGTTAACTGCTCTAATTGCAAGGTTTTCGCACATAATAGCACCACAAGCTGCCTTCAGGGAAGCTGGCAATGGTATTTGCTCGAGAACAATCCTGCCTGTGTACTAACCACGGCAATGGCTGCAGGGCAGGAACATTTTTCTTAGGATCCCAGCTGGTCTCTGGTATCCTCCATGCCCCGAGGTAACATCTGTGCCAGAGCTAGGGCAGCTCTGGGTCTGTGTAAACATGCAGGTCCAACCATCTTCAAATCAGGAACCGAGGAAGTTTTGCCATCAGGTAAAAATCCCCACGCTTTAACTGCCCAAATCCTCTACTGGATTTGACTCCAAGTTGTACAAAATGAGGTAACACTTATACATGGAAAAAAATATGATTCAATTTCTCCAGGTACTATTGTATAGTATGACAATCATATCTGACATCCAGTGAATGTCAGCAACAGTGATGGCTGCTGGTTTTAGACGAAAGCTGGAGTGCTGACACTGCAATGTACAAGTACAGTATTGTACATTATCTGCTCGTGTCCCCCTCCCACCCACCTGAAATTGAGCCTTCTGGGAAGACATCCAAGAAAGAGAACACCTAATACTCTGGCCTTTTGTCTCCTTTGACAAAGCCCCATAGACCGGAGTAGATTTAAGAGGAACAGAAAACCTTAGCAAAACAAAGAAAACCATTTTTAAGAGCTACACTGAGTGCCAGAAAGCTAAACAAAGACTTTATCTACTGCCAAAATAACAAATTGGTCTAGTGCCATGAGTAATCTAGCAGTTCTAGAAAGCATATCACTTAATGCCAACAATAACAGACACCTTCGGTCAAATATGACCCCTTTAGAGAAATTTACCATATATGACTAATTCAGACAGACAGTAGTAAATCAAATGTCTGTTCCTCATCCATATATGAAATTATTTATAGCACAGTGAAATTCTAACATTAGAGTATATTGAATGATATATTCATATATTAGTGGTATATTGCACAATAATTTATTTCATACATGTTTGTTTTTTTCCAACATTTCTTCCCTGAAGTAGAGTTGAACTAGGGAAAAAATACTCAAACTATAAAATACTATATAAATTCAACTGCAAACTTGCTCCTAGGACAAACTAAAACAGCACTGAAAATTTGCATGAGTTTTTTAAAAAGGTCAGGGCGATAGATGCGAGATGATGTAAACCATGTTGTCCTCCCAGTTAACGTGAAAATAGTAAGTTTGTATAGATATGTATACATGTGCACATGCATCTGTGCATGCGTGTGCATTCCGTACCACCTTGAGGGCTGCTTTAAGGCAAGGAGGAGTAGAAGACATCAGATTAAGGCTTTGGAGTTCAGGTAGCAAAAAAGACTGCCAGGCCTAGGGGAAAATAAAGGATTAAGCAACATGTTATTTCCTGCATTTTCCATACAGTGAGAGAAGGAGGACCAAAAAGGCAATGAAAGCAAAATGAGTATCAGGAAATGCTTGTGTAAGTTAGGGAACAGCCCCTAGAAATTACTTCCATACACATTACTAAGGTGATTAGCATAGGATTACATTCACACAGATTTGAATATCATACGAAGTTTCAGTAGCTAAAATAAACAACTCCAAGAATCTCTGACTTTCCTCATTTAAGAAGGAAAATTTCCTTTGTCCAAAGCAACAAGAGCAGTGTCCTGATGGCAGGCAAGCTGTCAGTGGTCTCCACTTGCAACTCCAGGCAACCCATTGTTTCTTCATTTGTACAAACTCATTTCAAGCAAGGCCCCAGTTATGTGCTGACCCCTACAAACATCCACAGGCAAGTGCAGGGTGTCCATCCTCAGCTGTGAAAGCCTCACTGAGCTGGCACATACAATCAGATCCCAGCACAATGAACAAAACATGGGCAAACAGGCTAAAAAATGTCTGGCTGAGTGCCATGCCAGCCTTGTACTTATTGCTGGGCTGTGAAACAATGGGCTGGAAGCAGGGAAAGAAACTGATAGAAATCTCCAACACGTCCAAGCCTCCAAGGTACCCAGTAAATCTGCATGATCAAAAGCTGATTTAGTATCTAACCAGCCTGCCTGCCATCTCCCCAAACAAGAACTGCACTCCAAAAGCACACCAGCTCTTAGGGAACATTCTTTTGAAATACCAAACTGGTAAGAGGAAGACAGGTGGGCTGAGACAGGAGGCAATATGCACATGACGGAGCTTCTGTTGTGTGCCCGAAATTCGGGAAGTCCTCTGATTAAGCAAAACAGCTAATGGAAACTACCAGCAATGGTTACCCCAAATTATCAGCATGAGTCTCGTCCAATGGTTGAATGCTTATCTATCTCTCAGCTGATTTCCATCCTGGTTTTGCCACCAGACTCAAAATTCACCACAAGCAATGGAATTGCCCCATTCCTTTCTCTGATTATTAAAGACCATCAAAAGAATCACCAAACAGTAACAATTGTGCTAACCTGCAAAGCAGCTCTATTTTACCTTGCATCTTTTGCAAAAACAAAAATCCTCTTGTATTTGGCATAAAATGACTGATTTTTAGGAGAGCTAATTACTTTTGATTTCTGTTAACCCTCTTGCTGGGAGCATAATGCCTAATTGAAAACAGTATCTGGTTGCCTGACAACAATTACATGTAAATAAATCAAAACAAATTTTAGCTGTGAATTTCAAGCCCACATAATTACTTTTAGAACATTAAAAGCCAGGTTTGGAAGAACATGTACAATGTCAAGGGGCCTTCACAAGGCCTGATTCACACCACATTATCATGGGCTAGAAACTAAAATAAATAAAAGTACTTTATTTCTCTTGTAAAGCAAAAAAACATTCAGGTTTTGGATTGAAAAATTAATAAGCTTTTAATGCTGCAATACCTGCCAAAATTTTTCAGTGTTGCACTTTTGCTCCACTGCTGCTTCTGCAGGGTTTGGCCTGAGTTGTGCTGAAGATTTGCTTCTGGACAAAAAGAAGCTGTGGCTCACTACAGGAACAAGACTGAAGCCACATATGGTGAAAGAGAGATGGATAGCAGGATGCTTGTTAAATGACCAGCACCATAACAGTACGGCCTAACATTTCATCTTCAGACTAGATTGTTGACCTTTAATTAGTGACCTTTAATTATAGTTGCAACCAGCTGTGATAGGGATATGGCTCTCTAAAACTTCTGCTCAGTGATCACAACGTTAGTTGCCATCCTCACTTGACCAAGGAAAAGGAGAGAAAAACCATCCAAAACTTCCTGAAATCCATGGGCATTTTTTTAGCTACCATGGTGGGGGAAGAAGAAGGATGGTTGGAACTAGGAAAATTTTTAAATTCCTTTCCAATCCAAACCATTCTATGATTCTACGATTAGTAGGTTCTTGATTTTGGGCTCAGCCTTGGCTAGACAAGGGGACTGCCTACTCTTAGGAGGGTTTTGCAGCCAGCAACAGCCAGCAGCCAAAGCTGCTCTAGCATGGCCTACACCAGCCCCTGGGAGAGAGAAATACCAAAAATCTTCTGCTGTTCCTCCCACTCTCAACCATTTTGCTGAGGCTGTTATGTGCACACAAAACACAGTATTAAACTGTAGGATACAACATGACAACTTACGGGTTTTCAGTTGAGAGCAGAAATGTTTAGGTGATTTGCATTGGACTGGTGGGTGTGTACTTGTGTTGAGAAAATGATAGAGAATAAATAATAATGTGTATAGCCTAGGATCAAAAAACCACAGACATCAGTATCATAGAATCAAAGATTAGTTTCAGTTGGAATGGACCTTTAAAGTCCATCTAGTCCAACACTCCCTGAAATGAGTAGTGGCATCTTTTACTAGACCAGATTGCTCAAAGCCCCAGCCAACAGAACCTTGAACACTTCCAGGGATGGGGCATCCACAACTTCTCTTGCAAACTGTTCCAGTGCCTCACCACCCTCACAGAAAAGAATCTCTTCCTAATATCTAAACTAAATTACCCTCTTTAAGTTTGAAGCCATTTTCCTTGCCCTGTCACTACACGCTCTTGTAAAAAGTCCCTCTCTAGCTTTCTTATGGGCCCCTTTTAGGTAGTGGAAAGTGTTATAAGGTGTCCCTGGAGTTTCTTCTCTTCTTCTCTTCTCTTCTCTTCTCTTCTCTTCTCTTCTCTTCTCTTCTCTTCTCTTCTCTTCTCTTCTCTTCTCTTCTCTTCTCTTCTCTTCTCTTCTCTTCTCTTCCTCTTCCTCTTCCTCTTCCTCTTCCTCTTCCTCTTCCTCTTCCTCTTCCTCTTCCTCTTCCTGCTTTTATTCAAGAGGTGTTCCAGACCTCTGATCATTGTTCTGGATGTCTCTGCACCCATTCCAATTGGTCCACATCTCTATCCAAATAGACAGATAGATAGATAGATAGATAGATAGATAGATGATAGATAGATAGATAGACAGACAGATAGATAGATAGACAGACAGATAGATAGATAGAGCTATATACATTTCTGACTTAAAATTCAGTCTCTGACAAAATGTGCAAATTATTTTCAGTTACAAGAACAAACCTTTTGATGGTAAAAAAAAAGATCACCCTTTAATCCTTAAATTCCAATTAATGTGTGGTTTATTAAAGCTTTTGAACATCTGGACTGCTGCAGGAAAAAAATCTTAGGACAAAAAAATAAAATCAAAGATAAATCTGTACAATCAGTAACATAACTTGCAAGAAATACATAAAATACACATATTCCTGCATCTCATACCCAGTTTGGAGTTAATAAACTTCTGAATTTTAAAATATTTTTTTAACCTAATACTAAAACTTCTCTCATGCTGATGACTGTCTCCCTAGGTCAGTCTCCAGTTTCAAACAGCATTAAAGGCTGGTTTGTTGTCCTCCTCCTGAATCTTTTCCACTAGGATCTTGTGTATTATCTTCCTACTTATCTCTGTTCCAGTTTCCCTTAGTACCACTCATCTTGTTTCCGCTATTTACACATTTCCCCTGTTTACTGTCTTTGCTTCCTATGCTCACTCCAAACTCAATATTTTCTCTTCTGCCTGCCACAGTATCCTCACTTATGCCTACAAAACTACCTCCAGAACATTCCTTTTTAAAATCTTTTTTAAATCCCTATGCTTAGATAATAAATCTCAGCTGCCTCCCCTTCAATCTCTGTTAGTACATCTCCTCTTGGGGCTGGGTTAAGCAGGCTGGCTTCCCAACCTCCCCTTCAATCTCTTTTATGGTATAATATTTATTTTAATTAAGTGTATGGAAGAATATAGACTTCAAGGAAGACCAGAAATTACTCTACAGTAGACAATTCCCTTATTATTTAAGTTTGTGCAAATGGCTATGTCATCTGTGCTAGAAAAGAAAACAGTTTGCTGTAGCCTAACATCTAGAAAGATAAACCGACTTCAAACACAAACCAGAATCAATAAGAAACACAACAGCCCCATTTCATTGCCTTGCTTAATGAAGTGTAAAAAACAAACTGACAGCACAACAAAGAGAAAAGAATAATTGATTACAAAATGTATTCCAAAGGTGACAATTGTAATCCAGTTAAGGAAGATAGTGGAAATTATTTGAGCTTTTTTCCTGATGGTGGAATTTTACTGCTGTTGATGCTGGTTCTTCTTTCCAAGTGATAAAATTTCCCTAGGAATCCTTTCAGCTCTTTCATTGCTTTTTAATGCCCACATTTCTCAGTAAAAGAGATCTGTACTTTACAGGCACTGGTCTATTATAGCAGGATGGTGTGTGACCGTCACAGACCGTGCATTACATGACAGTGGTTGTTATAATCTGAACGCAGCATTAACAGTAATGACTAAGCCAAGCACTGAAAACTGACCATCGGCGCCATGCAGAAAAGGTTCTGACACCCCCAGCCTCCTAGAGCTTCTGTGTTTGTGCCAAGAAAAAAAGGATCACTGCCAAGACTGTGTGATGTGTAAGAGCTGGCCTAAGTGCTCTTTGTAAACACAGTTGTTTTCACTCGCTCTGTGTGGAAGGGGTCATAAATTGCTATCCACAGAAACCACAGACAAGCAGAGTGCCTTACAGTGATTTATTCCTGATGATGTAGCATTGCTGCTAGGTATGATTTTTGCACAGTTGGTTTTAACTGGGGACTGTTGAACACCCTGATTTATGTTGTGGCCAATAAGGGGGGAAAAGCATGGGCAGGAGTGGGAGTAGGAATGAGCATTGGGGCTGAGGGACATGGGGAGTTCCAGTGTCAGTGCAGGTTGATGGATATATCTGCTGATGGGGGAAAACAGCATCCCAAACGAGCAGTTTCTGCTGGGCAGCTTGCATCAGGTGCTCACTGTGCACTACAATGGCTTTTATGTTAATACAATCACAAACACTTCTCCAAGCACTCAGTCCTGACATCCTCTCCTTGCTGAAACCTTTGCATACAATCAGCATTTCTATGGTACTATTATTACCTGGTTTTACTGGTTCAAATAATTATTTAGTGATAGAGGTAATTAAAATACTTCTAGCAGTGATGATAACTAAATTAATTAATAATCAGATTAGCTGATTGAACTGACAAGGTATTCTTTCCTCCTCAAATAGCACTGAAGTGAGCAGCTCAGCTTCAAAATGCAGATGTGAGGTATTACTCTTGTGTCACACAGTCACAAAAATTTGGAGGGAGGGGACACCTTTCCATTCCAGGAAGTTTTTCACCTTCCTTGGCAGATATTTGTCTTTTAAATCAAAACAGCCACACAGCTGCTGCCATAGATCCTGCACACCAGGGATATGTCAGAGAAAGAAATGGGTTCATCTAGAGCTTAATGGAAGCTCACTTTCATGGCAGGAGCTAATGCAGCGTCACCTGTAGCTGGTATCCACTGGAGAAAGGCATCACACAAATACAGTGCTGCTGGTTCACCACAGGGGCTCAGACTCACAGCTGCTAGGCACCAAACCAGGAGCTCTGCAGGTTAGGAATAGCTCTCAGACACAGGTCTCTCTTGGCAAGCTGCTTGCAGCCAGAGTACCCTTGTTTTCTAGACAGAACCTGCTTCAGGTGCTTAGTTTCCAGGCAAAGAGATCAGAGGGGGGCTGTATCTTATCGCTGGCCCGTTTTGCTGCTGCCACACCCAGTCTTAGAAGCTCCACTAAGGTGCCACCAGTGCCACCTATTCCCCTTCAGTGGCTGTTAATGAACCACAATCATATTTATGGAGAGTCCAGTCTTTCTCCCACTAGGAGATTCAGTGTGAGATAGGGTTCACCTACCCTTTACTTTTTTACTGCTGGAGAAAAACAGGCTTCACAGCATGCTCATACACTCCCAAATGGCACGTCCTTGTCTCTGGCATTACAGTCAATAAAAGAGACTGATGCTTATCTTTTGTTCAGATGAGAACAAAATCCCACCAAGCCCCTCCGCAGAGAGTCAGGGTAATTAAAACACTGCTGGCTGCAAGGAGACATGGCAGAAACTACCAGCCCCAACACACTCAATACCTTATTCTCCTTCAGGGGGATAGCTTTTCTGCCAAATTTCTCACTTCCTTTCTCTACATCTGATGTTCCTATCCTGGGAAAGGTAAAGCACCATTGCATCTTAGTGTATTGTGCTGCCAGGGGCAGGGACAACTTAGCAATGGTTTGCAACAAGCATCAGCACGTTGCTGGGTTTACTGCTGACCACCCCCAGCTGTTTCTGTGGAGTCAGAAATGCTTTTCCTTTGATGTAAGGGTGCTGGAAACTTCAGGTAATGGCAACACAGTGCAAATTGGAAACTGTCCGCCCTCTTCTTTCTCACAATACTTAGCAGGGAGCTCTGGCACAAGATTGCCAGTGGCTCTGAGGAAGGCTGCTCACAGGTGATGCAATGCCCTGGCATAACATGCCTTTGAGCTTCCTCCTCTTATCAGGACAAGAAGCTGCATGCAGAGGTGCTGGTATGGTGCAGAAGGGTTTAGAGTCCTGAGAGTTACTAGGAAAGGGGACAATTGGGGGAAAACAAGATCATATGGACTCTTCCTTTTTTTTGGCCCAACCAGTGCTTTATGAAATTGTGTATATGGAGAAACTGCTATCTGGGAAATTCCCTCAGCAGCCTGATGGAGCTAGGAAACTTTCTGAAAACAGCAGTGTTTCACCTGGCTATCCCCTCTTTTCTTTATATCTAATATTAAACACATTTCCCTGCCTTCCTCAAAATCAGTAACAGTATTATTGGAACAAGCTGTGTGGGTCCTCAGATTTTTATCCTCCACAAATGATATCCTGTCAGTCAGCAACAGAGCTTGTACATGGCTGAGATTACTGAAGCTCTTGCCTGCACGTTTTGCCATGGCACAACATAAGGGATAGTCTGGCCTTGTGAGCGTACAGTGAAAAAATTGAGCTTTATTAAAGAAATCCATACTTACAGCCTAGATTATGCCTCCTGCCAGGGAGGTGACATCATTACTAGTTCAGGTCTTTATATTCTGCTGAGCTGGCATCTAAAATAGAGCTCATGTTTCCCCAGACTTTTCAGAAGCCTCTGTACAAACTCTTAGAACTTCAGGATAGTAACTTCAATGTTTTGCTGTTTTTTTACAGCGCTGTGATCTGATAACTTCGTCACGGGCAGCCTACACTATGCTTTACCTCACTAAATATATTTAGGATTAGATGCAAACCATGTGTTTCGTTTAGTTAAGTCTCACATCAGGCTGAAGTGTTGCAGGCAAGACCCTCAGAATGAATGGATCCATTTCCCTGGGGCACCAGGAACACCCAAAAAATTTGCTGAACTGGGGAGGAATCTGAGAGACTCTGAGTCCAAAACCCACCACTCAATCTCCTTAAAATCCCACCAGCACAACTCACAGTTCTAACAATGGGCTCTGCGGCTGCCTCTATTTCTGCTTGGAGCCCCTAAAGCAAAATAAAATCAAAACACTACCAACAAAAAGCAGTCTTCTCATATTGAGAATGTTTTCCATATCTGTGCATTGGACTTGAAGAGACAATTGAAAAACAAAAATCACAGCTCTGGTAAACTCTAGAATTGTCTGTTGTATTTTCATTAATTTGTGCAAACTTCACTAATTTATCATTATCATATTTATAGTAGAATAAATGTATAACACTCTTGGGATGCATGGATGCTTAGACAAGGAAATTAGCTAAACACATTAGTTCTTTCTGTGGTAGGAAAAATCTGGGTAATGCTGGGCAAAAATTAATTTTTCACTAGCTGATACTGCACTTGAAAATCACTTTTACTATGGGCAAGTTTGGGGGATGGCCAGTGAGAAATTAACCAAGGTACAATGGAAAGCTCTGCACAGTGTCTGACCTCTCAGGCTGAGGAACAATAAACTTAATGCTAGCTTCAAAACAGCTTTCCTAATAGAAAAAAAATAGCTAAAATTATGCTCTTGTGAGAACATACTTAAGGTAGTTAGTCAGTAGTAACAGTATTTGGATAAAACTAGTTCTGACAAAAAAACAGTGTCAGAATATGGATATACTCCTTGCAAAGCAAGATCTAGACTAACTAGAATAAACTTTCAGAAAATAATGGCAAAGATTACCAACAGAGCAGATTGACTCTGTCATGGGGCCGTGCTTACAAGATCAAACAAGGATAAGATAATCCCAGGTGAGCGGAAGGTATTTAGTGGATGCAAAAGACCTGAGTACATTGAAGTGTGCCAAGTCTTCTGAGAAGTAACTAGGTCAAGCAAGCTGATGATTTACTCAGCTTTTCAAAACATGGAAAACAACTCTTGCATAAAAATATGGCACGGCTAAAGCCTTGAAAATTTTGTTCTGAGGTGATAAACGTGCTTCAGGTGAATTTTACATGTGAAGAGAGAACTAGTTTCGTGTAGATCCTTTCCCATGGCTAGGGAAGCAGAAGAATGGAGAGGAAGCACACACATACCACCACCCCACCCCTGAGCTGCTGAATCTGCAGGGGAAAGGAGCAGGAGCTGTTAGTACACTTGAACACTGCTTTTCAGTAGTAAACTGTCCTAATTATAATCTGCTGAGCTCAAAATGGCAAAAGCCTGACAAGAAGCTGGCCGACTGCAGGAGCCAGGCTGCCTACAGGAGCCTGCCACGGTGGTTGGTGGGAATTCCTCCCCAGGCCAGTGAGTAGAGGCATCATCTGAAACTTTGGGTGAGTCAGAAAGAGTAGTTCACAGCAGGTGTTAGGCAGGAACACAGGGAAGGATAGGATCAGGTCAGGAGGAGGCTGAGGAAGGTGAAGAGGGCAGTGGGCTGCTTGGGCAACAGCAGGCATGTGCAGGGTGACAGGGTGAAGGAGTGCAGGATAGCAAGGAGGAATGCAGCAGGGCTGGATTCAGGCTTTATCTTAAATAAATTCTGTACTACGGTCTCAGGAAAGAAACAGAAAGAGACCTGCAGAGGAGATAGAATAAGTATGTTTATAAATAAAATAACTATGTATTTATAGATAAAAAAATACATTATTTATAGATAACAAATATACATAATTATAAAATTTATTGATAAAAATAGTTCGTAACAATAAAAAATAAAATATGTGGTAAAAGTTTTCATTCTTTCATTTGTTTTCCTTCATTCCAAGGTATTATTCCCAAGTGTAATGTATCCCTTAATACTGTTCCTATAGTAACAGATTTACTCGATATATTTGTGTCTGACCTTCATAGTTACTCTGTTTATGACAAACTGACTAAGTACTAAACATGAGAAAATGAAATAGTGGGTGTCAGACTGTCTTCTAGATCACTCAGCAGTGCCTCAACCACTGAGGAGTGTTTTATTTCATACCAGCATGGCACCTTAATCACAGTGAGAATTTCCTTTATTTGAGAGTGGTCAGACCTTGCTAGGTCTGCAAAGCTTCTCTCTTCCCATTAGGATCTCTCCTGTTTATTTTTTATAGTCTGTAGGAAATGTATCAAAAGACAAAATCTATCAGCTCTGGAGGCTACCCGAGGAGACATGGCAAATAGCTTAGCATCATCACACGCGGTTCTAGCAGGGCTGGGAGCAGGACAGGTTGGACAAGAAAGCACAGGAATTTGTTGAAGCAAATGGAGTCAGCCTACTCTGACTCATAGCCTCTTGCCAGACTTTGAGAGAACCTCTCCCTTCTTGCAACCTCCGATTCAAGAAAGAACAGCTGCTAACACTTCTGCTTCTCCTAGTGCTTGCTTCCCTCAAAGCTTAAGCTAAGGTTTTTGCTATGACCTTATGCTTCAGGTCAGACTCTTGGTCTTGCTCATAGGGAACACCAGCTTGTTCCACGGGAACAGACACTGGCTTTGTTTATGGACCAAGACTCTTAGATACACAGAAATAATGCACTGTCTAGTCATTCAAGATTCATTACAAATAAAAAAGAAAATTAAAAACTGGAAAGCAAAACAATCTCAGCAAGTTGCAGCTGACAGGACGCAAGCTGCAGTACACGGAAAGAACATTTTAAGGGAGAGAACAGGTAATCCTTCTCATTTTCTGACCTGGTGTGGAGACCGTTCTCAGGCATCTCACAGTACAGGCAGTTTGGGCACAGGCTGCATGTCACCCATCTGTCTGTGCCAGCAGCTCCCGGGATGGTTCACCCCAGGCAGCACACAGCCCATCTCACTGCGCAGTGCTTGTGCAGGAGGGTTCGTAGGTGCTGCCTCCACCAAGCCCGCTGGGCTTCATTCCTGGGGCTCTGTCTCTGGTGCGTGTGAAAATGCCGTGCTGCCTGGCATTCCTGCGGGCAACGAGTAAGTGATGTGGTGTTGGATTAATAAGGAGCAGGGGATAAACTCGCATCCCCCGCTAGACACAGGGAGCGCTGTGCATGATCTTGAAACCGACAGAGCCAGTGTGCAACAGCCCTGGGAAACTGGGAGATGGGGGCACTTATAAAAAGCAGCTGAAGCCTCGGGCAGTTTTCTCCAGCATGCTGTAGACAGCCCTAATTGCTGGCCTTTTGTGAAAACTATTAAGGGCCCTCCTAATCAGCCCCCACTGGAGCAGTGGTCCAGCGGGAGCTGCGGTGCCGAGTCCCCCGAGGCTCGCACGAACCGGGCACGGGCTCCTGCCTTCGCCCACTCCTCACGTCCTGGGAAACTATTTCCGAGCCCAGCATCCCTTCCCCGTGCTCTGGGGAAACACGGTCACGGAGCCCGCATGAATGTCAAGCAAAATCCTAACACTGGGAAAAACTCCAAGCTGGGGTCCTGCGGTCGGAGGCTGCAGCTGGGACATCCCCCGCCGCCTCCCGCGGTGGCAGCGGCAGGCCCGGCCCCTCATGGCTCCGCCCCGGCTCTTTAAGGCGCCGCGGGGCCGCGCCGCGCTGAGATTGAGTGAGTTGCTCTGCGGTGAGTGCCGGGGCAGGGTGGGCCTGGCCGGCCTGGGCAGGGGTCGGGGGTGGCGAGCGGCACGACGCGAGCCGGTGCCGGGAAAGCGGCGGCGGAGGGCGATGCTCGCCCGCTCCTGCTGCTTGGCTGCTCCAGCGATGGAGCTGCCACGCACCGGGCTTCCCAGACGGGCCGCCGAAAAAACCGTCTAGGATGACCGGATAGCCCGGAATTCTTGTCAGTCTGTCTTGCGGCTGCTTTGGGTCTCTTGTGTTAGAGCCGCCGTTACCAAGCGGGTCGCGAAGGACTTGGCGGCTGCCGTGGCTTGTCCCGAGGGTGACGTGCTGGGTACAAGCAGCTGCCGCCAAGCCGCAGCCGACAGCCGGAATCGTCGGTGCTGGCAGTGAGATCACCTGGATGTTTAATTGCTGCTTTTGAGCTCCCCGCAGGCCTGCTGAGCTAGGCAGAGAGTCCCGGGGAGCAGGGCAGGCTTGAGGCGGGGCTGGAGGTGTGAGCCCGTGGGGCCGGGCAGCAGCCCTGGGCAGCGGGAGGCTGCGGGCCGTAAGGGCAGCAGGAGCAGCGCGGCCCGGCCGCTGTCCCGGGGCATCACCCCTCGCCCCTCAGGCGCCTCCTGAACCCCGCTGCCAGGAGGGAGCTCCTGCTGGTGAGTAACTGAGGAAATATTGCCGTTCTTCCCACGCAAGCCGTCATGGGAACATCGTGGGGAGGATAAATGGAAATACCTTCAGTGGAACAGAATACGGTTACCTTGAAGTACCGACTTCAGTTGCTTTTTGTTTTTCGTTTAATGAATTCCCAAAGCGCCTATCAGAAGTTATGAGTTAGTTTTGGATTAGGTTGTCGGATCGTCTAGTATTTTGTCTCTCTCGGGAAGAAAGGGTGGAGCTATGCTCTGTGTTGCCCGGTATTGCATATGAAGTCTGGGGCAAAGCTGGGGAAACCTGATTCAGGTGGCCAGTTCTAGTGTGCATGAAAACTAAATTACTGTTTGCTAACAAAATGATTAAAATAATGTAGGTTCATGTAAATGCAGAAAAGAACATGAACATGGTGGTGATGAGAGGAAAAGACAGAACTAATTCTTGTACCAAATACTGTTTACATTTTGGAAAGCATACAGAGTGGAAATGAATCTCTTCTCCTTTTTTTCCTTTTTTTTTTCCCCAGTCCATGCATTCCTTTTCCTAAACGTTGTGCAGCATATATATTCTCGTTAACTAAGGATGTTGTTTGCCGTGATTGATGTCAGCTGCTGTGCAGTAGCACAGCCAAGCACTTGGATAAAAGAAATGGATTCTTGATTTTTAGACTGTACAGTTGTGCCAAGAATGACAAAAGCAAAGTGGGAAATGTCATAAAACTAATTTTATGAGCTAGGTCAGGGTATTAGTGCTAAAGCATGGAGCACTAATAATGCTAATCCCATGGAAGTATTAAACAAAGGGCTATCTCAGTAATTGGTGTCAGTGTGCAAAAGGCACTGCTCAGCCACTCTGAGGAAGTTTCCTAAGCTGTTGCTTAGGAATGTACCCAAGGTGTCCCAATTTAGGTTAATAAACTAATCTTATTTTCCCACATGCCATGAATGGCTATCTGCTTGTCTTGGACAAAGGTCTTGTAGCAGCTACCTGGCAGCATGTCTTACTTGAGAACCATACATCCTGCCTTGCATCCCCAAAACTGCTGAACTGCTGCTCATGCTGCTGGGGCAGGAGGCTTGTTTTAGCAAGATGGGTCATGTAATTCAGGCTTAGCCAAAACTGCTGCTCTCAGCTGTGATTTGTGAGTCTGCTCTATCTTGCCTGGGGTGCGAGGTGGCTCACTCTGCAATGAGGTCTGTCCCACACGTTGGGAGAAAGGAGAGAAGAGAAAGGAGCTCTTGAAGCAAAGTGCTCCTGTCTGGCTCTTGCAATTCCTCTCTATTGCAAGGGAGCCAACTGGAGATTGGTGGTCCCCTGCTTCTGGCTCAGAGGGATGAGTGCAAAGTTAACTGAAGGCAGCAGGCTTTGTGTGGGAATGCTATTGTGTGTATCTTCTCCTTGTTAGGCCTAGGAGAGCTTCTCAGGGTAACTGAAGGTGAGTTTTCCAGAGAAAAGTCAGAAGCTCCCAAGAAACTCCTTCCCAGCCTCCCTCCCTCCCTTATTTGACCTGTACTGCAGTGCTGCTGTGGTAACTGCAGGGAGGGAATGTTCTACGTGGTGGAGTAGAGTGGTAGGAGGTGCCCTCTGGGCTTCCAGTGGGCAAACCATGGTGCTCACCCAAAAACCCTGTGTGAAATGAGGGTCAGTACGGAGCACTGGGGGTGATGAGTGCTGAGTAGCTCTGCTGGTTTAAACTTTTGGAGGCAGTAACCCTGTCTGGCTGCTGTTGGTCTCTGTGCTGGTGAGAGGTGCAGGAGAGCAAGCCAGCGGTAAACAGCAGGCACAAGCCAAGGGCAGTTCAGGGCTGACAGCAAGATGAGCCTTCAGCAAACACAGCTGTGTTAGCTCCTGGTGGTGGTGGCAGGAGGAAAGCCTCAGAAATCCCAAAGGTGGTGGTCAGGGCTCTGCTTTGGAACTTTAATCCCAGACTGTTAATGGGTGTAGCTGGAGGAGCTCTTCCTCTAGCTGGTGTGACCTGCTGGTGATTGTGACTGGGGAGTTCAGGAGGGAGCAGATCAGCTTGAAATGGGACAGCCACTGCTTCTGGCTTAATGTAAGAGACTGCTCCCAAGGCTACAGGTTAACACAGTGGGTGAGATGCCTGTCTCCACAGTTTTCTGAGTGTCTATTACAAGTAATACAGGAGAGGGAGAGTTTCACTTCCTTTTAAATCAGCTGTGGCTACTTGAGCAGTTGGATTTCGTTGCTGTACCTGCCTGGGAAAGGTGCAGTTTGTGTAACAGGGGTGGAGTCCCTAGAAAATAATCCCCCTTAAACTTTGAAGTGCAGGTGTGATCTCAAAGGAGTTCACAAGGCTCCTGCAACCCTAATAAGTGGTTTTCCAGTGAAGTGAACTTTTGGCTTGTACCACATCCCAAATGACAGGCCCTGCAGTAAAACAAAATGCCGTTGTTGGCACAATTGGTTTGCTTCTACCAGACAAGAGGCCCAGCATTAATGAAGCATAGAAACTGAAATTATATCCATCTGGGGGGACATTTGTTCCAGGTACAGTAAAGCTCTTGTGCATGAAACTGTAATTTGTGCATATCCAATTTATGTAACTTTCAAAATCTCCAGGCACGGACAGAGGACCTGACTTGTGAAGACTGTGTCTCTGTTTTTCAGCAGCAGTGGTCTCTGTTCCCCTTGCCAGTTCGTCTGCTTTTACAAATAACCATAGAGAGCCTGCCTAAGCCTTTAAGTCTGGTCTGGCATCTGAAGAGTTGAGAAGTTGAACTTGTCCCAAAAACTTCTCACGCAGTGGAAGGTCACATTATTTAACAGTTGATGAAATTGCAGGGTTGTGCTCTGATGCCACACAAACTTCACAGATCTGATTTAAAGGAGCCTGTAACCTCAGCTGTCCTGGGGCCAGGGTGCTGCAGGACACTGTGTTTAACAGGTATCCCCTTCTCCCCTCCTCCCTGACAGGGCACGCAGAACCACCATGCCAAACTGGGGAGGTGGCAACAAATGTGGTGCCTGTGGCCGCACCGTCTACCATGCTGAGGAGGTGCAGTGCGACGGGAGGAGCTTCCACCGGTGCTGCTTCCTCTGCAGTAAGTATTCTCCTCCACAGTCTCTGCTGGCATACCTGTGAGGGTCACAGCAGCAAGGGCCTGGTCCACAGGTGGTGTCCCAGACTCAGCTGGTACCTGTGATGCACTGGGGGTGGCAGTGGCCAGAGATGATTTTGTCCATGTGTCGGGGTTGATTCCTGATTCCCCATGTGCTTCCTGGGCTCAGCAGTCCTGAGGGGAGAGCTTACCTTCTGGAGAGGTTTTATCATATCAGGAGGTGGGATGTATGTCTCAGAGCAGAGAACATCCATTTGCACTCTTGCCAGTCTTTTCCTCAGGTGTCTAAGGGGTCTTGAGGTTGGAAACCTGGATTAAGTGTTGCTTATGCAAAGGAGGAAGCCCAGTGGCAGAGCCTTGTTTGCACTGATCTGAGCTCAGCTGGGCTTCTCCCTGTAGTCCTGGGGCTGGCAGAAGCTGAAAGAAGTTATCAAACTGCTGCCCTGGAGTCCTGTGCAGACCAGGACAGCAGTGCGCACGAGTACAGCTGAGCTGTTGATGCTTAGCACAGCCAAAAGCCTAAACTTTCTTGGCACAGAGGCTTGTGGTTTATTTCAGATGAAAGGAGTCCAAAGCATTATTTTCCAGTCCAACCAACGAGCCCAGTGAGGCATTGAAAATCACTTTCTCTGCTGAAAATACCTCTGCTTAGATGAAGGGAACAAAAGGTCCCTGTGAATCAGAGGCTCCTACTTCACAAGCAGCCTCTCTGTCTGAATCAGAAAATTTTACCTTACTGCAAACTTTAGGTACTGTTTTGCCCTACTTGTTGGTGATTAATATACATGGGCAGAGCTAGGGTTTAGCCTACATTGGCTGTAGTTACAGCTGGGCGCTTCAAAGAAGTTTGCTGTTAAGTCTGCTGCCTAACCTTGGTGTGCTGTGAGCTTAAGAGCCTCGGCACACCTCTGCACCTTTGAGCTCTACAATGGTCACAAAAAACAAAGATTAGATGCCTTGGCTGCCTCATTTTCAGCCTTTTATGGGAGTTACTATTAAAAGAAAGCTGGAACTTACAGTCAGACAATGGCTCTAGTGTGTCTGAATACATGGTTTTCCTTAGTGCATACTTGTGTTGGGGTTAAAGTCTATAGACTTAACAAACATGCCTTAATTGATTTACTTATTGGATATTAGTGCCTTATGAAAAGAACCTTGGAGCTAATGATGGCCATAAGCAAAGGTCACCCAGTGTTTTGAAGACATTTAAATATTTAAACAAAAATTCATGAGGGTATTTATTTTCTTTTTTTCTCCCCAAATTCTTTTTCATGGGCACAGTGCTGTTGCAGATGGAAAGAATGTGCCAGTTGGCATACAGAAGTTTAAGAAGGAAATAGTTTTCTCTTCTACTGTAACCTTGAGTAGAGGGCTTGCATTGTGCTGAAGGACAATGTAGGAATGCCAGGAAAGCACAGCCCCTCCGGTGACAGCTGTGAATCAATCCCAGCTCTGCCCTGAAGCAGTATTGAGGTGGGGGGGAAGGGAACCTTGAAGGTTTGTTGTTTTTTTTTTTTTTTTTCCCAGCCCCACGCTGACCAAAAGGGCAGGACAGGGGCTATTCTGTACTGATGGGCTTTTGGTTCATGCTGCATGGCATCTGTCAAGGGAAAATGCTGACTGCCCTCTCTGGGTTTCTGAGCAGCCTCGTTCATCAAACCACGGCAATTTTCCAGGTTTTAAATGTCATGGCCATGAAGGGGTGGGAGGGGAGAGCCCTTTATGGGGCTAAGCATAATTCACAAATTTAAACAACAACTTGCTCCCTCTAATCTCTGGTGGTCCCACAGTCTAATGGGAAGAATTTTGGACAGGGAAACCCATAACATCACTTCTCACTTGATTTTTGGCTTACTATGTGTGCTGATGGAAATAGTCCCTTAACTGTGTTTTTTTTTGGTTTTTTTTTTTTTTTTTTTTTTGGTTGTTTTGTTTTGTTTTTTTAACCTCCAGTGGTCTGCCGGAAAAACTTGGACAGCACAACTGTAGCAATCCATGATGCTGAAGTTTACTGCAAATCTTGCTATGGGAAAAAGTATGGCCCAAAAGGTTATGGATATGGCCAAGGGGCAGGCACGCTGAACATGGACAGAGGAGAGAGACTAGGCATCAAGCCTGAGAGGTGAGTGAACTGAATCGAGGGGTGCATGACCCTTGCCCTTCAGTGCTGTTTTCAGAGGAGTCTTTCAGGCTGGATTTTGTTTATGTTCATGTTTGGAATAGAAATGCTGCAAAATACCCCAGTCTAGTTGAATGCAGGGCATTGAACCTGCATTGCACAAAGCTCCCACTGGTGACTGTGTGAGTCAGTACAGCAGAAGCAGAAGTTAGTGCAAGCAAGGACACACTCATTCTTTGAATGAACCACAGGGGATTGGATTATGGAGCCTGCTGCTGGCATTGCATGAGCTCACAGAGTTAATTGTGGTCTCACATTGCTCTCCTGAATAAGCTGGAAATGGCAACGTTCAACTAACTGGTTCTTTCAGGGATGGATTTGGACAGCTGAGAATCTGGAGCTACAAGCAGAATGAATTTTTAACTAGCTAATGAAGAACCATTTGTGTTTAATTGTAGCCAAAACCAGAAATCACTTTAAATAGTAAACATTCCTAGTCTGAAGTTCTTGCTGTAAAGCAAAGCATGTGGAAAGAAGCTGAGGTGTATCTCACAACTTGCTTCATGCAAGTATCCACATTATTGCTTAATGTTTATATGATGTACGCTTTCCAGTCAGGTTCAGTGATCCATTCAGGTTCTTGATTATTTTCCATTACCAGGAACTTAAAATAATTATTTGTAGCTTACTATCTGAAAAATCCATGTCCTGATAGATTTCAGGTCTTCTAGTTAATTGACAAGGGGAAGGCTCCTCAGGAAATTAGCCTTTACAGAAGCTTCTTTTTATCCTTTAAAGCACAGCCTTCCTCTTTTTGTTGTCATGGCTTTGGTTTTTCCCCTACCAAGGGTAATTGGATAGCCTTGCTGGTAACTTACTTCTCCAGTTTTGCAGCAGTACTCTATTCTGTACCATGTGCTGGATGCTGGTTCCTGTTGCTAAGCAGAGCAAGAGGTCATTTAGTAAAAGAGTAGAGAAAACTAATACCCTGTTTCTCTCAGCACGCCTTCTCCTCACCGGCCCACCACAAATCCAAACCCTTCCAAGTTCGCTCAGAAGTTTGGAGGGACAGAGAAATGCTCTAGGTGTGGAGATTCTGTTTATGCAGCAGAGAAAGTAATAGGAGCTGGAAAGGTAAGGAACTGCATGTGCTATTTTGTACTTGCTATATGGACTTTAAATGGAGCTAGGTGTGTTATGTCTGTCCCAGCAGGGAACCAACTGCAGGGCAATTACCTTAAAATTGCATTTCTTTGTACTGGAAATAGTCAAATCAATCAACTTAATTGAAAAAAAAAGCACTTGAAATGCAGGGTGATCACCTTAGATTTCAGAGGTGCAGATTTAATATTGTTTCATGCTAGAGACTTGAAGCAGACTACAGAAGCCACTGCCACCCAGAAGAGGAAACAATCTTGAGGTGTGCAGCTTGTGAGGGAGGCTGAGTACTTCAACAAAAGGGGGATGGTCTCTGAAAATCCCATGTAAAGCTGCATGATAGTCTGTGGCTGTTTGACTCACTAGCTACAGAGCTAAGGTGTGCTCTGAATTGATAACAGCAAGCCCAAACCTTTCAGAATGCTGCTCTGAGCAGGAGGGTGGGTGTGCTGCTTGCAGAAATGCAGATGCTCTCATCTGCTACTGGTGCACTTCAGCTGGCTTGTGTTGCACCAGTTAATGAATCAAAGTGATGCAGAAATCTCCAGTTAATGTGGTTTTTAACTAACTTGGGCATCCTGTGTATTAATACTTTTTATTTTTATTCTTTCTCTAGCCATGGCACAAGAACTGCTTTCGATGTGCCAAGTGTGGAAAAAGCCTAGAATCTACAACCCTAACTGAAAAAGAGGGAGAAATCTATTGTAAAGGTAAGAAAAAAAACAAAGACCCTTTGTTTGTAGTTCAAGATAGTGTCTTGAAAGGACAAATGGTCAATAATATTGGTGATATAAGAGACTTTCAGGCTCATGTTCACGTGGAAGTGCTCTGTACATCATCGGCGTAGAGTAAAAAATGAAACAGATATTACAGAAGCTGCTGATGTAGCTAACCTCTGCATCAAGTAAAATATGCTGAGAAATGCAGCAGCAGCCTTGCCCTATGCCTGATCAGAGTAAGAAAACAAGCCAGCTAGCATCCTGCTCTGCCTTCTTGAGTGGCTGTGGATATAAACTTGATCCACACAGTGGTTTGATGACAACAAATGCCTTAACAGGTACACCAAGCCACAGAACTGACCTGCGAATTGCTCTCGTAGAATGGGGGTGGAGCTACACAGACTGAACAGTCCTGGCTACTGAGTTCAGTCCTGTTAGTTATGTAGCTTAAGAAAATGTTTCTAAGCATTGCTTGCCATGAGAATATATTGCAGTGACTAAGGAGAAGCTGCTGAGAGGCTTAGCCTAGACAGTGCTGTTCTTAATTAACGTGCCAGAAGACTCAGCTACTGTGTGTTCATCTTTCTCCCAGGTTGTTATGCAAAGAACTTTGGCCCCAAGGGATTTGGGTATGGCCAGGGTGCAGGTGCCCTTGTTCATGCCCAGTGAGGGGGCTAAAAATGCCTTCCAGCTCTGCTGAGATCCTGCTAGAAGGAACAAGACAGTTTCCTCAATGTTACTAACTACTGTGAAACACGTACTAGTTACTGTAGTGTACCTTCAGCCCATGATTTTAAGAACAAACACAGACACTGCTTTTTTCCTTGCCTTGTGTATCACACTGTAACACTTCTAATATTGATTATCAATTCAATAAAGCTTTGCTTGTTGATATACCCTAAATTGAAGTGTTGCCTACTTTGTCAGCAATAAAAGTGAGGGGAGTGTTGCTGAGTACTTCAGGGGTGGAAGAATGATGCTTTGTAGACTTGAGGCACAGCTCTTCTGAAAGCTGGACATACATAGTCATGGCCTTCAGAGGTGAATGACTCTCCTCCTGTATCACACCTTTGTGTGTGCAAAGGCAATGAGCTGCTCACTGCACAGAAGTAGTAAATCTTAATCTACTGTACAGTGACAGCTCTCAAAGCAATAGATAAGGGGTAACTGTGTGCCTAAATGGCTACCAGTCTCTGGCACAGAGTCTCTAGTAAATGAAAACCAAACTATTTTCACCATAATAGTCTGGGGGCTGTGCATGCTTTGTTATTGAGATGCCGTAAACACGGCACTTACTATGCAGGAATACTCCACTGAGACAGCTGCAGATTGAGAAGTTAGGTTAGAAAAAAAAATAAAACCTGAAACTCTTGTCTGGTTTGGGAAGCAGGCTGATACTTTTTTGGGATAAAAGAACCCTTCACAACACTGAATTGATGCAAACACATTCAAGATGGGGAATGCTGCAACAAAACATTAAGCAAGTATGTCAGCATGGTCTAAAACAGTTTCAAGCAACATCTATGTCTGAGGCAGTGAAGCAATTCAAGCCAAAAGCCTAATTAGAAAAACATGTACTACTCAAAATACACAAAGACCATTTTGTACAGGTTATAAAGGAACCCTGTGGATGGGAGAAAAAAACAATTCAGCTCAAAATGTGACCCAAGAGCTTGTCCAGTTGACCGAGCAGGAAAGATTAGAACTGAAAAAGACAACAGTAAGTCTGAAGTAGCACATTTCAGGCAGGAGTGAGGCAGAAAGCAACAGCACAGCCTAGGAAATGTTGGGAAAAACCCTCAGCCCTGCTACTCATACCATTGACATAGCTTTCATAGCAAGAAAGTCTGATTTTACTAAAAGGCATCTACTGGGAGGTGCAAGGCACTGAGCTCTAGTCAAGGTGTAATGAGGATGCAGAGGGCTGGCTTCTTTCCAAAAAAGCCCCAAACCCAGGAACCAGCTTTCAAATCATCAGGACTTCCAAGCACAGCAATTTCTCTGATGGAGCACTGCAAGTTTTGGATGCAGAGCTTCAGCACAGGTTGAAAGTCTTACCTGTTTTTTTTCCTGACAAGCCAAAGGGTGGTCAGCCTGTACAGAGCCTTACCAGGAACTTGTGGGGAAGGGGAGAACACCACCACCAATTCTCAATGCCAATACCAAACAAGACTCAGTAGAAAACACTTTTTTCTTCCTTTTAGAAGCGCTCCAAAGTCTAGCCTTATAGTTTAATACATACTGCTGGTTTTAAATATCCAGGTTAAATTCGAACTTGGATTGTTACCTTGTTTCAACTCAACTCTAACCTTTAGCATGGACCACAGGAGCCCAGGTAGTCTGTCTCCTGCAAGTGCCACCCAAAAACATGCATCTTGGTGACACATCCTAGCCCTATGTCTGGCTGACCCTTAGAATACCGCAAGCATCATTATGTAAGTACATTAGGCCACATGAAACATGCCCTAGATGGAGAGCTCTCCCAAGAAATGTTACCTTGCCATCAGGCTTCACTCAGAAAGGAATATTTAATTAGTAAATGCTAACTTTCATTGGTAGTGCAATGATGTAGTTTACCACAAATAAATAATCCTATGAGTGTAGTAACTCAGGATTTCACATATGTACAGAGTTGGGTGCATGCCATCTGTAGGACACCTGTACATCTTTCCAGAAAGGCTTCTGAAACTGGACACACACTACACTGTATGAAATCACACCCCAAGTCAATACAAACACTGCATCTAAGAGTCAATATTTATTTGATTAATAACTTACAAAATTTAACAGATTTAATTTATGTAAGGAGAGCTAGTTTATTAAACATTTTACAGATTTTTTTTTTGTTCACAATGTAATACACATCAAGATCTCGACAGTATTAAAATAATACTTGGCACAGTTATAAATAATATACAAAAAAATCCACAGCTTAAAATGTAGTGATGCAGTTTTACACGTTAATTGAAAAAAATCTTGTGGACATCAAAGAATACAAAAACCTGCAAAGAAACAGCACATGTTTAGGGCCAAGACAAAATTCCTATTTATTCTACCTATGTCAGATTAAGTTGGTCTGATCTCCTGTTGGTCTGGATAAGCTTAAGTTTCAGAAGCGATGCAGTTTTGGTTCAACAAGTGAATTTTAAGTTTGGTAACTTGACAGAAAAATGCTGCATAGTTGGTTCCCCCCCGCTTGCTTTACGATTTCACATCAACAATTCAGTGTTACTCAAGACAAGTTACATTCTGCACTGGAAACTTCCTACATCCCAAATCCATAGATGCATGTTAATTTTCACAACTACCTGCTATCGCTCAGATTCTGCAGGTCTCAACAAATCTGTCACCAGAGAGTTACTGACATGTAAATAGTGCAGAACTTGCTATGTGCTACCAAGGATCACCTCTTCTTTTGCAAACATTTTTGACATGGAGTGCATGATGCAATTCATGGCAGTTAATGCTACTGGGCAAGCATGACCAAAACTTGCATCATGAACTGAACTGCTCTTCGGGTGGCTGGGTGATATTTAGTAACATGCATTGAAGCTCCTCAAGTCAACCGACCCCTAACTAAAATGCGAAAAAAGAAATGAGTGAACAAATAGGCAGAAGATAATTGGTGATTAAAACAAACCACAGTGTAAAGCTTTCCTTGCCTTTTTTTTTTTCTGGTTAGAAAAGAATATGAATAACTGAAGTAAATTGTTTTCACAGAAATAGAGCATGTTTTTTGTTAGGATTACAAATTTTGTCTGACAACAGTAGCCAAAGCTTCTTGACACCCTTATACCCAAACTTCTCCTGTTAGAAGTGTCCAAGACAAAGTTGATTTTTCCAGTATTAAACATTCAAGGACTCTATTGCTGCACTTCTGTAAATCCTGATATCTGGTACTTGCAAACTAAGTGTGTGTCTTGAGATCAATGAACAACTACAGAAAAAATGTTTACTTGCAAATACTGAACATCAACTATTTACAGTTTCACTGCTCCTCTTACTAAGGCAAGGGCCGGGAATACCACTAGATTGCTTTATTACCTGTAATCCGCATATTACAGAAAATGCTAATTTTGCCAAGCATCAAACATGCAGTGAATTTGCAGGGCATAATGCCTATTAACAGCAATATTTAACATCACTAAAAGCTCATTAGATATCTTCCTACATTTTTTTGGTTGAATAAAATGAAAATGAGCAGCTTTAAATACACTAAACACACAATCACAGAGAGAAAACTATTTGATAAATTATTTATATACAGATACACATTCTTTACACTGGTCTCAGACATCTGCTTTCAGGTCCCTCCCCAAACTCCCCCTCACAGGTTTCCTCGAACCACTGGGTTGCTACAGCACTTAGAAGAGAACTAAACTGATTCTCAGTCTCTCTGTAAACAATAGTTAAGGAAGCAGTGAACAACTCACTATGAGTATATGAAAACACCATAACAAAAATCAGTGCATCACATTCAAGAAAAGCCCCTTTGGAATGCAATTTCAGATCATTCCTTACCTTCCAAACACATCTGTAGCATGAGAACTTAAAAACAAAAATTAAGGGTGATTTCCACGTGCCAATACACCATCTTCTTCAGAACACTGCTCTGCATTTTCTGTGTGCACGTGCTGCTATGGGGATTCTTAATTTTTTGTTTTTGTTAAAAGTCTGGGTTCCATTATTTCACATTCAAATGAAATAAGCATTTCAGGCAACTTTCGGTTCTTCTGCTGCAATTGCATTCAATTTAAAACTGTCTTTTTATAAGTGAGACATTTGCTTGTACATCTGTGGTATCCCCCCATGTAATTTCCCTTCCAACATGTCTCCAAATACACTGCACTGTGCGTGAGGGTCAAACCTAATACTAAAACATTGCTAGTCTGTAAGTTGCTTATACAATTACTTCAAAGATAATTATTTTTTCCCCACTTTTTTCCCCCCTGAACATTATATACTGTAAACTAATTTCACAGGTGTATCATGCATTTAAGCACGGCTTTAACTTGGACAGAAAAGCTTTCCTTATTGGCGCAGTTGTTTATTTCAGACTACATTATTTCAGAACAGGGTAATTACAAATATTTAGTTGTACCACTAACTGGTGGCAAAAACATTCACCAAAAAACGTGGGCAACATATATTTACTCAACATTTCGTGCCCTACTGCTATAACTTAACATGTTAGAGCGGATCCCCACCATAGGATGTTTTTAACAGTACTGAAAAGCACATTTTTCAATGAACATCTTGCTACAGAAAATCTGTATTAAAAAATCACATTACAGGAACTACAACATAGCGATCAGTGAACTCTGTATCAGGAAATTTAGCTTTATATTCTAGATTCTTGTTTCAGTGGAATTACTGATATTGGGATACAAATTTTTCTGCTCAGCACAATGTAACTACTTATGTCAATACTTCAATAATCTCATGCTCCTTTGTGAAAGACCTTAAATAAAAAACCTGATAACAAATACTGTGAATATGTTGTCATGAATAATTCTCATGTTAAGAACTGTTAAAATCCCTTTTGGATCTTCCTCCTCTTCCTTATCAGGGTTGGCAGTTTATTCTGTCCATTCTTACTTTTGTTAATAAAATTCTGATGAAGAGAAGGTACCTTTATGATTCATCATCAGCCCTACACATAGCATGCTACTCTTCAAGGGATGCGGAGTCGAGAGAGAGAAAATTTTTCAGGCACCACTCAGTATGATATGCTCACAGGATGAAGGTGGTGCTACACTAGCTGGTAGCCTGATCCTGAAGTTTGGTCATATTCTATTGTATACTGCCTTGTCCAGTCCACAATAACAGGCCGAAAAAGACCACAGCATCTGAATTCAAAGAAGTCTATAATGTTCCTTATACATCCATGGCTAAAAACAAAAGAAAAACACACGTTAGCAAGCAATATTGTAGCTCATCCAACAAAGTGCACCATCTTTTGCCTACCTACAAATTTGATTCTTCACCCTTGAAGTTTCTAACTTTAGAAAACCAACTCTATTCAGAATTATTCATACTTGATAAGCAAGTTGATAAGCAAGTTCTGAAATAAGAAATGGTCACCAGACTGCTGAATGTTTGATCCTTGGGCATAATCAAGACACCAACTTTCTTACACTGTCTACCAAAACACGTTATTAGCAATCCACCACCATGTAGCACAACCTGATAATTCAGATCCTGTTCTAAGAGGGCAGTTGCATTGTACAGATGGATGCAAAACAAAATGGCACAAAGTGAATGTCTTTCTAGAATAATTTCCATCTTTATTGATATCTGTTTCTGCATACATACTGGTTCACCAGCTGCAGGTCTAGGATCAATCAGGTCCCTTGACAACACAAAATTAAGAAAGCTTTATCTCAATTAAATGAACTATTCAAGCCACTTTCTGTGGCTGAATAAATTAACTGTCATATATTTAAGAAACCTACATAAAAACTCCCAACAGGAGTTTTTAACTTAATTAGACATGGGTTGAATTGATCACAGTTTTCTGGAAGAGAAGCTCGTGTGAGAACAGGTCTAAGCAAAAAGGAGATGAAACTGATGTCAATGCTTCATGTGACACGTGATGCTAAGTCAGTTATTTCAGACATCTGGTATTATTTTCAGGCATAATTTTTATAATAGCAGCTATTTTAGTTAAAATGGCTTGTGAATGTGACAGTAATTTGGGATCAAACTAGCATGTTTTTCCTATCCTGTGCACCACCCTGTGTTTTCCAGGCAAAGTAATTATCTCGTTTTGTTACAACTCTAATCTGTAGGAACACTGCAACTACACAGAGATGCTTGTCTGCTTCTCACTACAAGTTTTATATGAAGAGATATTAAAAAAAAATAAAAATCACACAGATTTCAGAAAAAATTCAGCACAGAAATCCATCTGCTACATAACAGAATCGGCAAGATTGAAAGGGACCACAGTGGGTCCCTGGTTCAACCAGGGTCATCCTAGAGCACATTGCACAGGATTGTGTGAACCCATGCTGACTACTTCTGATCACAATCCCATCTCCTATCTCCTTCTCTATGTGGGCTTGAAAGAGCAGGAGCTCCCAGAGGAGAGACAGCATATACAGCAGAATGGGATGTGCTTTTTTTTCTTTTTATTTTTTTTTCCTTTCTCCAGCTCCTTTTGTAACATGCTCTCAACCCAACAATATACCAGCTTCCTGCCTTCATTTATGTCCTGCTTTGGCTCCACAGGCTGCTCCATGACTCTCTATTTCCATCTCAATGCTATTTCATCCCCAAGCCTCCATCTTTCATCTTGCACCCTCATCACTACAGAAACCAAAATCTACCCTTTTACATACTGATGCCCAAAACCTGTATGCTATAGCCTGCTCTCACCCATGCAACACCCACTTCAGTTCCTGGGACAACCTATTCCCTTCCCCACAAATAGCTTTGGCCATGCTCTTCCTCATGAAAAGGAAGAAAGTGAAGCCTCTTTTCTAAGAGTAGAGAGAAAGGGGAGCTACTGCACAGAGGAAATTCAGCAGCATAGTAACTATTACTCAGGAGGAAGTGCCCTGTGTGGAAATGAATGTCCAGGTCAACATAGACATGGCTGCAGTAAGCCACTACCTCTGGTCTGAGCATCCGCTTTATAAAGAGGATATTTATTTCCCCATCAACTCTAGAGTGAAATACAACCATTGCTGAAAAGCATGTTTCTCCTTGTTTATGCACCCTACACTATAAAACATGAATCATTTCCTTTAACTGGATAAAATGTGTGACTGTGAAAACAGCTGACAAGATTCAGCACTCCAAGAAGAAAAAATACTGTGAAAGTATTTAGATGTGTTTTTGTTTCAATGAACAACATGATTCAAATGTATGCAAGGCTACACAAATAAGAGATTTGTATATGCTTCAAAACTTACTTGAACGGGCTTTCAATAGATGTGGTTGTAACTTTAAAGTGCTTATATCTTCTTGCATTCATCCTTTCATTTGTAGTGATACCCAAGCAAGATATCTTAAGACAGGAAGAATAAGTAATTTAGCTCACATAAAAACATGCAACCAAGTACTGCACAAGACAGACTGAAAAAAGACCAAATTTACTGGTTTAAAGTCCTTCTTTTGACAAAAGAGTTTTTGACTGGGGAAATTATCAGGAGCAAACATAAACCATAAGATTTTGAAATTGATACATGTTGTAAATAATGAATGTTGTAAAAATGGAGGACAAAACTTAAACTCACTGAAAAGTTTTACCCCACTCTTAGAGGATAATTTCTATTTCCAGGAAATTTTCTGGGAAGACTAAGTCTCATGGTTCATTAATGACAAGCCATATTTCAAGGCTCTTAATATGACTTGTTTTTCCTTAGGAAGGATAAAGAAAACTTGGGTTTGGTCAGATTAGAGTACAATAATATGGTCTCAACTCACAGTGAAGCAGTGTAAGAAATTACTGCATCCTCTTTCAAGCTACCACTCCCTTTCTGTTAATAACATAAGCATTATAATAGATTGGCCCCACAGCTCTTATCCTCTATTAGTCTTTATTGCCTTTTTCTGGTCTGTTTTACCTTTTTGTCATTCTGAGACTAGAAAGCAGGAGGTAGGTACTTTAACCTCTTGCACAAAAAAAAAGGCCACGTGAACTAGAAATTAATTATGCCTAACACTGAGAGACAGCAGATATGTGCCTCCTGAAGCGACAGATTACACACTTAGTCTAGCACAATGAACATGAAAACTTAAATGACAGAACTATTTGATATTCTTATGTCACTCCCAAGACACAGCATTATGAGTGAAGTGCTCTTCCATACCTGATACATCTGACACATGAGTAACACAGCCACCCACATGAAGTGAAACACACTGTTTAAAAACATCCAAAACATCCATGGAGAACAGGTAGCAATCTGTGTAACATAGGTCCAAAATCCATCCTTTGTGTAACTTGTCTCACAGTGGAAACCCCAGTCTAGAGAAAAAAAAGAAAGCAAAAAAATATATGGAATATTTAAGTTGTTTATAGTACAGAAACATATAATGCCCACATTAGAATGTGTTAAATTAAATAAGAAAATGACAAGCACCAGAAGAGCTTTACTTGCTCTCTCTTCCTTTCCCAACTCCTTGAATACATAACATATGCACACACTTGCCTGTGATGAAGAAAAAAAGATCTAGGACAAGAAAAACATCATCTTCTACATTAAAATACCCAATATAGTCAAATATTAATGTGCAGTTCAATTCCAGGATAAAAATACCCAAAACCCTGATAGGGCAAAGACCTATAAAAATCCATACGAGGAGATAAAGTGCTTAGGAGCAATTTTTTAAAAAGCCAAAAAAAAAAAAAATCACATATACTCACAAGAGATACATCCGTAGATCATCCAGCAGATCATAAAAAGCAGGAAGAACAGGTATCCCATAAAATAGCGATGGTTCCCTGCTCCTGAAGTTGCACAACAGGGACCAAATTACTACACTTCCAGCAGCAGAAAGACAACATTACACCACAAAGTTTAATTGCTTGCTCTGAAGCACTGCTTGTTATGGCACATAGAAACATTACTCTACAATATGAAGCCACTATAACTTCAAGACACTGAAATTATCTGTTTTACTTAGAATTTTTCTTTTATTTCTCAGACCACAAAGCAACTTTTCTTTAATTTCCTGTCACATTATAACTGCAAATCAATAATAAATTTGTAACCTCTTTCATGAACTAATAAAATTATTGATAGACTATTCAGAGCAAAGTTGGTGACAGCTGTTGCAGAGCCCTTAACAGCCAAGACTTACACATCAGTAAGTATTTTTTAAGCCACTGAAAAACCATCAAACTGCAGAGTTCACTTTCTTAAAAGTACCAGAAATATGAGTAAATATACAACCTTCCTTGATAATAAGCTAACTCCCATGTTATGTTTGGATGCTTGATGAAGCTAGCTAAAAATAAAGTATCTAGTAAAACTTGTAGATCAATTCCTGTAACTGAACAGACAAGGCTGAAGAACCTAGCTATAACAATGAATGGGATAAAAATGACTTTGCTTTAGACAGAACTCTAATGCAAGAAAATTCAGTTACTAAAAGACTGATCTATTTTGAACAGTATTAGAGCTAAAAATATGCCTCTTATGAGAGTACATCATAATTCTGAAGTACTCAGCCTTCCTTCTGTTTGCAAAATATGTCCAGTGTTGCAACCTTCCAACAGCTCCAGGCTGTAAACTACACCCACAGAGATGTTAATGGGCTACAAAAGATTTGGCTGTCATCATTTACCAGCACAGCATTTACTTCTTTATTACGTCAAATGTTTTCCCTGCTAAAACAAGAGCATCCTCTGGAGGCAGAAAATAATCAAGTGCTTTTAGCAAGTGAGCTGAAAGACTGTATAAATAAGAGATGAGGAAAAACATACATATAACACAAGCTAGACTGAACATAAGACACTTCATTGAAAATCAAATAAGTTTCTGAAAACACAATTATGCTGTATTATTGCCTTCAATCACCTAAGGACATATGGGAAAGCGCTGGGAATGCCCCTGAAGTCCCACTTTCATTTGCATTCTAAATTTCAGAACTGTTAAGTTTCATAAAAGACATTCTATAAAGAACACAGAAGTTAAAAAGTGGCCTAGAGTCCATCTGACAGGCATCTCATGAGGTGCTTCTTTCAGCAACATCTTTAATGATACTAAACCAAATTCTGCGTAACAGGAAATCCGTATGTGTGAGGTAAAAAAATATATGTGCAGCATTTAAAACTATAAATGAAATAGTACAATCTTGATTGCAGTTTGAAAAGAATAAAAAGCTGTGGAAAAAGAAAATGGAGAAACTATATTTTGAATAAGACTAGGCAAAACACAGTACTGTGCTCTACAGCTGCCTCCTGGACTGGCAGGAATAGAATCATCCTCTGCACTTAAAATAAAGAAAAATAACTGTAAAAAAACATAATGCTATTTTGATACTCCATTTAGAAGATAAATATAATCACTTCTAGAGACTTGCTTGCTGTATTTTAACTAAAATCTTAAGGAAAACAATTTGCCCTAGTTGCCTATTCATTTATTTTTCAAATAGTCTCCACTTCTTGTCAACCTCTTCAAAATGGTAAAAAAATTCTAAGTCTCCCTTTATGTGCCAAGTTTTATCCCCAAAGGATTTATTTTAGAGTGTCTCTAAACACTCTTACAAGATTTCTCAGTCCTATCTTTAGCAACATTCTTATCCTTTTAACACATTCCACACACATCCAAATTCCACCTTTCAAGAAAGGCATGATTCATGTTTCCCTTTTTGGCAAACATATCACACATACTGTTTTAAGAATGGATTCTGTTTTGCAATCCCATGCTTAGAGTGACCATGTACCAATCTGAGACAGAGAAGCCATATAAGGTTGTTCAGACCATCACTCCCTCCAGTTCAGCTGCAGCTCCCATACCAGGATTTCTAATGCTTTTTCCCAGCATACTTTCAAGGACCCTAGTGTTTACTTTTACCTCCAGTTACCCCACTCTGTACACCACCACTGAATGATAAGATTCTACTTTTTCATTATCATGGTTACTTAAAAACCATTTGCTACACCTACCCTAATCCCATCACTCACAGACTCTCCCAACACACACAAACTAAGGCCTTTCCTCCCCCATTTGTTTTTTTGGGATTTTTTTTTTTCCAGTTACTGATTAAAATACTGGATATTTCTGTCCCATTGACACATACTCTTCAGTACTCCTGCAAACGTGAGCCCATGCTCCCCTGCCTGTCTGAATGAAAAATTTCTTAGCTTTTCATTGTAAAACATCTAAAATATAGAACAAAAATATCTCAGACAGCAACATCTGGAGGAAACAAAAAACAGAAGGGGGTGATATAAGTTGATCTCAATGAGATTTTAGAGATATTCTATTACAATTTAAATGCCAGGATCCACTATTTTACTCTTGATTTTCAGATCAAACTACTCTGATTATTCATTATTATATCTACTTGAAAGGACTACAATTAAACTTCTATGAACTGTCAGATGTCTGTGAACCTAGCCGTTAATTCCTCCCCAAGATTAAAGCTACCTCTGCTTGTTTCCTAAAAAAATTAAACATATGAAGCAAGCTGCACTCATCTCCTAGCTGAGAGGTCTTCAGTGCTCCCTGCATAATAATGGTTTTCAAATAAGTTTGTAAAAAAATATGACTGGGAATAGCAGCATTTAGAGACTTTGTATCTGTTCTATATCTATTAATTTCATAATCACTGGGGAGAACAAAAGACAACCTGGATGGTCAAAAAGAGGAGAATATCTCAATAGGAAGTCATTCTGCATGTAATGTCTATAATCATAACCGTTTTCAATAGGTATACTTTACCAATAAGTTACTGAATATTATTGGTCAAAATTAAAATTTTCATCCTACATAATGGATAATAATCAGTTGTGAAATTGCCACGTGCCTTTTCAGCAGTTAAGCTTTGCATATTTTCATTACTAAACTTTAGGTCAATAAAAATACATATGCAACCAACTGAATTAGACACAGAACAATTTTGAGGACAGGTATATAATAGACAATACAAATGAGAGAAATGCAGAGAATCACACGCAGAAGAAGAATTAAGCTCAATATTGAAAAGCTTTTCTTAAGAAGCCAAGTCACTTCCACTGTGTAATGAGGACAGGCAAAACCTAGCACAGCATTTTAGCAAATTACTCACCTACACAGTTCCCCACCCAGGGGCAGTGGTGATCAAACTTGGCTATACATCGATTGCAAACACCACAGTGTTTGGACCTCACTGGCTTCCGTATCTGTAACGGATAATACACATTTGCTTAGAAAGGCAAGTTATCCTGATATATTTTAAACTGAAGAAAACACAAACCCTCAATTGAAATGTAAATTGATTATGCTATTGTTAATTCCTCAGAGAACTTCAAACCTGAAGCTAATTCTTACAGCAATCCTAGCTATTTAGCTTAATCTACACACTCTTAACACAAACATCCTTACAGCTGCACTGAAGTTATATGCACATTACTTTTCTTATACAAAGAATTAATTTTTTTCATACAAAGTTCTTGTATCACCTCCAGCTATTGAGCTTTGTATAGCAACTAGCTTCATTTCAGCTTTTAACAATGAAAATATAGAATGAGCTTGAATTCCATGATTCTGTATCATTCATAACCAAGCTCTAACAAAGTTTTCAGGCTATTTTCTAAAGACAGAAATATGATTCAACGAGCAGAACTCAATGGAACTTAAAATGCTAAATTACTCCCAAAATTTTTTCTTGAAAGGTTATGTCTTGAAAGAAGTGGTCTCTGATATATATGTATATACACACACACAGTTTTTAAGAAGCTACATCTGTATATAATTTTCCAGCTTCAAATTTGGAGATACAAACATCATTCATGTTCCACATACATCAGAACTCTGCATTTTGTATTTGCTAGTTAACTTCCAAAGAAAAAGCACGTTATATTTGCCTTACAAAAATTAAGATTTCCCCCCCCGCTCCTGACAACTGCCAGATAGAGAAACACAATTTTTGAAAAAGGTATTTTACTAGAAGCACAATATAATTCTACTGCACGCTATGGAGGTAGTGGAATGTCACATGCGATTTTTCTAACTTGCTAGGTGTACAACCAACCAACGTGGTAGACATACTGGACACTTGAATTTTGACACGGGCAAGTTATTTCCACAGTGACATTTTTTTTTTGTCTCACTACTGCATTTTTTTTTTGTGTATATATGATGCATTATAAACACTGCTTAGACTAAATAGTTCAAATAAATTCTGCCTTTGAAACTGCAATAATAAAGTCAAGGAAAAAATAATAAACGGTGAAATTGATTTAAAAATATACTACCAAGCAGGTACTGCAGAATATACTGAGGTCCAGACTTCCTGTCTCTGCAAGTTCTACTATTGTCTGCAGGAAAAATAAAAATTAGAATTTAGCATATAAACAAATGGTGACAAGCATTTTTAGACCAGTGGCTGTGAGCCCTTCATTTCAAGTACTTTCTACACACAGACTCAATTCAGATGAAACTGATTTTGAATCTACTTCATTAAACCAATATGCATATTTACTTCTAAATTAATTCTGGCTTATACTTATTCATAGTCACCTAATGTGATTTCAGTGCTGCTGGCATGACTTTTGATACCCTGGACAATTTCACAATTAGTCCCTCTGATTTCAGTGGGAGTATAATATTATACTACAGACTAATGAAAGGATGCAAAAAGAATGTGCATGGTCTGACACTCACTGGAGTTCAGTATCGTCCACAAGCAAAATCCCAAACCTCAGGAGAACAGAACTGAACAAGAGCAGACGAACAGCGTTTAAATGTAAGTCTTGTGCAGACCCAGAACTACTTCAGTTAGATCCATATGACTGTGCTTTGCAAACTTTTGTGTACCTTCTATGCTTTTGAACTACAGGAAAATTTTATTTATTTATTCCTTCACTTGTTTTAAGAGTGACTTGGGTTGTTTTGTAACACAGAAGAAAGGACATGACATATTAAAAAACCAAACATCTGAAATTGTTGCTTACTACACATTTCTACATAAATGGTCATCTGAATGAATTTTAATATGGTCATCTGAAATGAATTTTCTTAGTTATTTCAAAGCTAAAGGCTAACTTAGCATTAAATACTTGAAGACAAATTATGAAAATGTTAGGAAGTGCTACACTGCATGAAGGTAACACACACATCCTATAGTGGTTCATACCCTAGTAATAGAATATTTTACCACGTGGTAAGCTGCAATGCAAGAATCCCAAAACATTCACAGCCATATGCATCTGTCTGAAGAAGTTGCATTTTGCAATTCCTACTCAGTTCAATAAGGCTTTTGGAACCACACTTGCCTACTTAAGCAAGTATGCAGAATCCAATCCAAATATCACAGTTGACTATTCTACTTAATTTAGTCCAGTTGAAGGAGAAGAATTTAGCTGGGAATTTACTTTGGCAAACTGTCAATAACAGAAATGGAATTTTCAGAGTAAATCCAAATCTGCACATTGAATAGAACTCAGCTACAACCTATTGCAAAACACAAAAATAATTTCATTTACACCATCCTTCTAATGGCTATTATATTTTCATTCCTATGTAAGGACATAATTCCAAGTGGTTTCATCTTGATCCACATAGGTCTTTTCACAAAAAACCATGAAGTAGAAGCTCAAAGCTCATTGTAGGTGGAACGTTGGCTTCTAGGAAACTTAAACAGAACAAAATGCTTTTGCTGCTTGTATAATTTTGGCATATTCAGAGCTCAGTCTGGCTGCTGAGAACAATACACTTAATTTAAAATCAAAATATGAGATGCTAATAATGATACAATGTCTTACATATCATTAGATCACCCATATCTTCTCTGACATCTATGCCAAAATAAAAGCCCACCACAAACTGCCTGGGGTTTTGGCTGTTTTAGCTTCAAAATGTTTGTATCTAGAAGTACCAGACTAACAAACGTAAAGAAAATTAGAGGTGTATGGAAGCCTGGAAAGTTTTCATGGAACTAACTCACACTTTTCCCATAATGGGCCATTTGTTTCCGTACAGCAAAAATCTGAAACTTCACATTTTATTTTTCACTTAACTGCTTTCCAGAATTTTAAAACTGAAAATTCAAGCTACAATTTTATTTTGCTACTCAGAATTACCAATATGCAATTTGTCACCAATTAAGACTTGAAATGCATTCCACATGTCAGAAAAACAAATCTGGGAGAATTTTCTACATTTTAAACCTTCGGTTATACAACTTATTGTAATGTAATGTACTGAAAAGTAAACTACTTTGATCAGCTGGTGGAAGGCTGTTGAAGAACAACTTCGTATCTCTTGGCTTTACCTTTTTCTTTTGTTCTTCTGTGGCTTTGATGATTCCTGGATCAGATTTCCAGGATTTTCCAAAATTGTAGAAAAGTGCAACACTATTAGCAAGGAACGGAAGATGTATAAAGAAAAAATTGAGATGTGTTTACAGTCAAGGAATCTCAAATGTAAAACTGAATTTTCTCTTGAACATTCTCACTGATAATTCTGGAATAAAATTTAACTACATTTAAATTTTAAACCAATACCCTTGAGTTACTATCTTTAGAATTAACAAAACTCAGCACTGCTGTCAGAACTAGCTTGGTACTTGGCATTTTCCATTGCTCGACCTTCAAAACTCACTTTTAAGAATGGTCTATTTCATAAGGTATTTCTAAAGCATTTATCCTTCTAAAGGATGAATAATGATAGTTCAGTTTTTGTAACTGTTTTCCCTTTAATTAAATTACATCCCATTAAATTTATCTTCTTAATAACTATTTCCTGTTTTCAGAATAAACATTTTGGAGCTCTATTTATAAGACAAACATTTGACTGCCTATGTCTTCAGTGGCTTGACATTCCTGTGATATCACAGGACAGGCTGTTTCTAGCCATAGAAGGAATTTTGCTGCAATGACCACCATTGCATGGAAATCATGTCCCAACAACACTTATCTCCAAGAAAGGTAGTGTCTGAGACCTGGTCCTGTAATAAGGCAATACACATATTTTGCATCACTGAAAGTTATTTTTAACATACTGATATGTCTAATACTTTAAAAACCCACAGGATTTATTATTCTCTGGAAGTGTTTATAAAATCACTTACCATAAAGACAGAAAATAACCATTTGTTTTAAAATACATTTCCTGCATTCAATGTCTTACCATGTAACATGCTAGTCTTACAGCACTTGATACTTCTTCAGAGAATTAAAGTATTTTTAGCAGTGATGTTGAAAAAAGCAAATACTTCAGATGTTTCTCTTCCACAAGGAGAATTATTCTCATAAACCTACAAAAGACCTGACAAAACTGACTAAAGACACTTGCTGTCAGCTGCCAGTTATAACTGCAAAAGATGCCCTACTTGACAAATCTGTGGCGGCAGAAGCCTCTACAGCAATATCCAAACAAAAAGGACACCTAGTCCTCAGTCAGAAAACACTACACACCCAAATTAGGCTAGATTTGAGTAACTTAGATACATTCAGATCTAAATAGCTTGTGATGCAAAAGAACCCTGAAATACAAACAAATACAAGTAGGTCTCATTTTTGACTTCTGAGATGCTAAGGAAGTCTCACTGTTCATGCGAAGTGTATTCCAAATAACTTCTGTTTTCCTCCTGTTGGGGCAAGGAATTGACTGTGAATTTCTAATTAAAAAATACTGGCAAGTTAAATTGAAATTTTAATAAATATCTTATATAGTAGAAAGTTAGTATCAGCTCACTAAATGCTGATAGATTTGTATCATGTAGTAACAAAATGTTTCCTGCAAGTTTATAATGGGGGAAAAAACATCAGCTATACTATAACCTAAACACTCACGGTTCTATTTTATACATTAGAGATGAAAAATTCTGACTTCAAAATTTACACAATCCAACTTCTTCCTATTTTTTTTTCTAAAGCTACCTGTTGCCAAGAATAAGCTGGAGTAACTGAATTGCTGGGCTAGAAAGAGACTTCATTTTCTTTAGAACACTAAAATAGTCGCTGCGTTTTTTACAACAGTGAAAACTGGTTTTCCATTAAATGTACCTTAATCAGACAATAATTACAAGCAATAAAGGTACAACTGGAACCAATTTTATGACCCATTTCCAAATACCATATGTCATGTCTAGACTTTTAAAGAAGATGTGGGAAAAGACGAAAACTGTTTTTATAACCTTAATGCTTTGGAATTGTTTTTCTACTAACTTAAATTTGGTCAACCTCTAACAAAGCAGCTGTCCATTGTCTCAACTTACTCCTCCCCCATTTTATTCCCTCAAACACAGACAGAACATTAAGAGATGCCCCACAGAGCCTGTTTTCCCTGTCCTTCACAGACAACAGGAAGGAAAAAACAAACATGTCCAATCTATCTTCAGTATCAAGGTATTTAAATGATGTAAATGAATCCGAGCCTTTGCGAGTGGCTATTTCTTGTCACTGGCTAATGAAGAGTGTTTAAACTTCAATACAGATGGCCACTCTAGAGGTATCTAAAATCATGATGAACTCCCTTCTGAAGTTTATTTCGAAAGGGATCTTAGCAACTTGCATCACAGACATCTCTCAAAACTCTCCTCTTGTAAGAAACCCTTGTAGGTTTGCAATAGCTTCAGTGTAGGGAATTGGTCCCCCAGAGAGAATGCCTCATTTTGTGATAACAACCTCATTTACAGCTCTACAAGGAAAAAGTACAACCCTATATTATTAATGGCTTCAAAATGCATAATATACCAGGCATTCACACCTCCTGCCCTGCCACCAATTTGCTCCTCTTTTATACAGTTTCCCCAGCTTTCATTGAGAGACAAAGCAGAAACACCCAAGAAACACTTCCTACTTTTAGTCCTGATCAATATCCCTTAATTATTAGAACAAGCACAAGATGTTGAAAATTATTCAGGAATTGGAACAAAAAAGAACATCTCATTAAAAAGAAATTTAAAACCAAACAAGCACCACACAACCCCTAAGTCAGGTACACATGGGATAAGTTAATTTTTCATTGTGAACTGTAGTCTGTTTAAAAGGCCCAAATACATGCAGCTTCCTGCTATCAGGCATCATACAAGTCTGAAATCAAGCCAAAATGCACATTTTAGACCCAGATGTGCCCTTTCACTAACCAAAAATACTTTTCTCCTACACAGAAAAATATCCAACCAGTGTAAGCTGTCAGAGATCAAATATATGCTAATAAACCTGCCAATTGACATAATCACAGCATCAGAGAATGGGTCAGGCTGGAAGAGACCTTGGACCTCTGGTCCAGCCTCCCCACTCAAGCAGGGTCACAGCAGAGCACACCGCACAGGAGTGCATCCAGACGTTTCTGGAATACATCCAGTGAGGGAAACTCCAGAAATCTCCCTGGGCAATCCGTTCCAGTGCATGCTCACCCTCACAGTAAAGAAGCTCCTTTTCATATTCAGCTGGAACTTCCTGTTTATCAGTTTCTGGCCACTGCCTCTTGTCCTATTGCTTAGCACAATTAGGAAGAGCCTGGAAACATTCTCTAACACACTCCCTTCAGAATCTTATACCCATTGATGGGAGTCCCCTCTCAGTCATCTGTTCTTCAATTTCAACAGACTCAACTCCCTCAGCTTTTCCTTGTAAGAAAGATGCTCCAAATCCCCAATTTGTAACAGCTGTACATCTGGATCTAAGAGTCCAGGCAGGTAACAGCAGACAGCTACATGAGAAGCCTCATTTGATTTGACATTTATTAGACAAAATCAGTTTGTAATTAACTGAAGTTATGCAAAAGCCCTCTACCTCCATTTCTACCTGACATAAAACTATCCCTTAGCTTGTAAATAAATTCAGTTATCCTTTCTCCTCCACCCTGGAATTTTTTAAAAAACCTTTTCACTTCAGAAAAAGTATTTAGACATGGGAACAGAAGTTCTGGACAGCTGGGCCCAGAGTTTGGATTTTTGGGGTCTTTGGTTCCTTAAAAACATGGCTGCTGACTTCTTTTTTTTCTGTATGAAGGCTTTTTGCTCTTTTCCTGAAAGTAATTTTGGTAATAACATTTTCTTAACTGCTTAACTGCACCAATTAACTTGCTACAGTTTTTAAAATCCTATACAACTGTACCAGCTTTGCAAAAAGACTGAAAATCATGACAAATTCTCTTACATCCAGTTTTAAAATGATCCCTAATGGAAAAAGTGGGCAATGTTTTCTTTAACCTGGACCTCATCAGTTGGTGAGATATATTTGAAATAAGACAATCAATACAGTATTAGTCAATGACAGGTTATTTTTAAAAATACAAATTTCCTTATATAATCTCACAATCGCAGCATTCCAAATAGGATGCAATGGCCATAACAGCTTGCTTACTGTACACTCCCATTTGCACCAAATGGAAGCAGAAGAAACAAACAAAAAAAGTGACTATTTTGGGTTACAGTAAACTCTTGACATCTTAGAAAAACAGGGCAGTGAAAGAATCTTTTGACATAAGCAGTATTTGTTCAGCTGGAACTGAAAAGACTGCATCAACAATCGAGATATAATCTTGGTAGGACACTTACAGGACACAAGAGAAAGTTCTACCTATAAATATTAATGAAAAAGTATGAAATGTTGAACTCTAGTCTCACATTATTAAAAGTGCAATTTTAAATAAGTTTTTTTTTTCCTTTAAAAATACAACTAAATTAAAACATAGTGACTTAGCATGTAGGATTTTTGAGGGCACTTTTGTTCCTACTCTGCAAACACTAGAAAACTAGAATACACTAATGGAGCAAGATATAACTATCCTTAGTTACAGGCAAAATATAGTTACAGGGATGCAGCAAAACAGTGGCAGGAAGGCATAGGACCCTAAACTCATAAATAGACTCAAAATCACACAGATCATATTCCACATTCCCTGCAAGAATATGATTTCTACTTTATCAAATACATAAGACTCAGAAGCTGCTGAGAAAAATCCAATAGAATGGAAACATTTACAGAAAGTTCAGTACATTTTCAATATTGACTTTTTGAAAGACACATCATTAAACATTAAAATTTAGAGACTTATTTTTCATGTGACCACGCTGAAATTCAATAAAATGCACTGCAAATCCTTGGTTTTCTTTTTCTTTATACATTGAATTAACTGCCCTTTTCTGTCCCATTAGGATTAACCTCACAATAGTCGATGATCTCCCAGATACCTTTAATATACCTAAAAGAAAATTCTTACCAAACACCTATATGTTAAAGTTGCACTCGCAGCTATTAAGATCTTTATGTTATTTATAATATAAAGTTCCAGTAAAGCAATTCCTAGCAGTTAAGGTCAAAAATTCTCTTCCCCAAGCAAGAGACAGTCAGAATTTGTGATAACTACCAGGATGGGTTTTATCACTTGAACACCACAAAGTATAAAGTAGTACCCTAGTCTGCTGTAAGCAATCATATAAAGCTGTAAAAATACAGGAATTCTTCATCCAACTACAATGCTGTGCCTCATGCTATAAAAATAGAGAAGGCATGCTATTTCTTTTTTGCAATAGAGCTACAGGGCTATTTTCCAGAAGAATGAATTTGGAATCTTATTACAAAGACTTCCAATTAAAAATCACCAATTAAAGGAAGATGGCCTCGAGCACCTGGGACTCTAAAACTGCTTGTCAGAGAATTGTGTAAGGTCTAATGAAATTAATTAGTAACTGAAGGTCTTAGACCACTACTTCTGTGTACAAAAAGACTGTTGCAAAAGTTGTGACACACCAGCTTGGGACAGAAACAGGACGGTATTTTATTGACATTCTGAAGTCAGCTTTTATTAGGATAATTGTCTATGCTTCAAGTGAAAATCTAAGACTATTCTATGACCAAGAAAAAAAAGCCAAACTTCAAGCTATTTAATCAGAATAACTAACAGAAATAAAAATCTAAGCAAGTTACAAGTTGGTAGAAATATGAATGAAATATCAACTTCAGGATAAAAACCTCGCAATTTGCCAATTTTAAGGGACAGCTTTCTACATGAAGATACACACAATCATCAACTTGTATTGGTTGTGCAGCCATTTTAATGTGGTCAAGGACTGTATATCAAAGTTGCACACATTCTCCGATGAAAAACTAATATAATATATATTATATATATATATAAAATATATAATTTCCAAAATAATGTTATATTAGCACAAGAAAGAATTTCACAGTACCTCAACATTTGCAACCCAAAACACATAACAGCACTGGCTAACATAAGCTTCTATTTCTAACTACTGTTTCTTAAAATCTTTCTCATATTTGTTTTGTACTCACTTTTCTTATTCTGCAGTTTCTACTAAATTTGAGTAAAAACATAAAAAAATCAGACCAGGCAGAAAGACTGGTAGCAGGACCAGCATTTCTAAATAACTGTTTCAAGACATACTTACACAATCTTTTTTTTAAAAAAAACAAAACTTAACAGCAACTAGATTTTAATTTTTAAATGTAAAAAAAAAACATATTTTTTTTTAAACATGCTACAAGCCTAATATCCAGTTGCATGCGACTGCTACTCATAACAGTATATTTCTACTTTGTTTTCTTGACTACTGAAATTAGAAAGTAGTTTAAAAATTTGAATCTATTTCCTTGCCATGGAAAACTAACATTCCTCACTGAACTCTGAATCAATTTCTACCTCCATGAGTAAAGGAAATTCATATCTAGACAGAAAATCAAATCCACAAAAATGTGGCAATACACTGAATCTCTATAATCTAGTATTGTCAATATACGTATTTTCAAAATAACTGAAAATATAGTTATCAAATGTATCTAAAGTTTGTATAAAATGGAATTTCCAAAATCTTTAGGAAGATCTAGCTATGAAACTAATTCCACTGGAATTGATACAGACCATAAAGAGCCTACTGTTCTTCAGAATAGTGTCTAAAAAATGCAGTCAACTACATTGTGTCACCTCACAACCAGAGAATATTTTACGAAGTTGCTAACATTTCCTCCACATAGGAAGTTGGTAAAGCACAGGAAATCCTGCAGACTACTAAGTAAAGTAAGCAAATTTTGAGAAAAATCTTCTACTTATCAAAGCACAGCAATAGTGTGCACATTTTTAAAGCAATAGAACAATTAACAGTAATATAAAAAGCAATGTTTAGTGGCGATTCCTTTTTAAAAACTTTATTAGCTTACTTACTGTTATATGTAGGATATAACTGTGTAAATCCTCATAATACAAACATGAAAAAAACACTACTGTACATAAAAAAGGATATCATTCCAAAACCAGAAGAACCATGTCACATACATCCAGAATTTTGTTGCCAAATATATTCCAAGAGGCAGTGCACTGTGCATGGAGTGATCAAAGAATGACCTGTAATGTAGGAACAGCGTCACACGATAAGTTTCGATTTTTAAAATGTAAATCCTCAACTACTGCTTCAGGAATAAACTTCCTATTAAAAGATGTACTATATGGGGTATTGCAAAATATGCCATAAATACATTTTCTTCACTTTTCTGTTCAAAGCTCCCTAGAAATTCCCTTGTTTCAACCTGCCAAGACAGGCAGAATAGGTAAATGCTCATACCAAAACTACACTGTGAAAGCAGTTAGGAACTTGTGAAATTCTTAGCAACATGGATGGTGGTTGCAAACTGTATTAATTTTTGAGATTCCAGTGCTAAAGACACTTTGGAAACTCATACAATGAAAACTGCACGTTAAAATTATTTCACTAAGAAAAAATCTTAAGAGACCTTGGTGTTATCAGCCTATATACTTGAAATATTTCAGAGTATTCAATATTTTGCTTCTGCTACAGTTATCAATAGAAAGGTGGAAAAAAAATCCAGACTAATTAATTTCCCACATATAACTACATTTGCCCAGTTCTAAGATAAAATGCTGCTACATTAATTTAAAAAAAATTAAGACATCAGAGTTATTTTCATTTTCTTAGACTTTTGCATTTTAAAGACTCTTCTGAATAAAGCTGAATACAGCAAGACAAAGCAGGTGAATGACTAGGCTACTCCATATTCAAGAAGACATTGCTGAGAAACCTATGGAAAGTGACACTCTAAACAACTAACCTCCCTGAAATAAAATTTCTGCGTCATCTGCCTAAACATCCTGATATTGATCCATTTTGCTTTTTGTGCTGGTGATTCCCTCAGGGCTGCCACAGACAAATGTGTGCAAGGAGTAGTTTCCATTTCACTTCTTTATTCCCTTACAGTATCTCTCTTCTCTAGTGGAAGCTCCTTAGGTCTTTGGAGAAAACCCTGTACGGAACATGAGCTCATTTGATGAATAATAAGCAAATATACATTTGGACACACAGTAGTTACTCTGCACTAATCTTTCTTTCAGTGACTTTTGTGCATTTTTGTGTGTGTGGAAGTAGGGAGGAAAACACAGCTAAGCAGAGCAGCTAAAATTCTGCAGGGAATGAAAATACTATTAGAATAACAGCACAAGTTTAATTCAAACCTGGACTTCATCAAAAACACTTCATAAATGATTTATACTAAATATTAAGCAACAGCTATGAGAAAATAAAGTTGTTAAGCCTGAAATCATGTCAGTTAGGCCAAAAAAATAAAACTTAACAAACCACAGATCTTGAGAGATTGGAAAAAATACTGTCCTTCCTTTCTGTAGGAGGCACAGTTGAGGATTTGCATTGGCAAATAGTTTTTTTGGGGGGAGGAGGGCAGCAAACTGTACAGCCTCAGAGGTGACAAAAAGACTAAACATCATCACCAAGATCCTGCAAAAACTTGATAACCTTTCACCTCTCTCCTGGTCTAAGTTCACTAAAATCTTCTGTACTTGGTTTAAGGAGCAGATATATTTTCCTCCTTATATAGAAAGAAAAGAGAAGCAAGTCATTCTAAACAAGCATGTTATGCAACCCCAGAAAAGCAGAAAGCTCCTAAGCACAACAAGTTCTCCTGTCTTGGCTACACATGATATTGAGAAGCCAAGGAGAGATGATGTAGTCGACAGATCCACTGGAGCATGACTACATGTATGTGTGAGTGTATATTCATTTGTAAGTGCATTTCCAGACATTTAAAGTAAACATAAATACAACCAGAAGTGTTTATGATTGGGTAACAAGATGCACAAAAGACACTATTAGAAAGCAGCCCTTTTCTCTAGTCACTTCTTTCCACAACAACAAAAGCTGCAAAATCTGATTCTGACTTAATTTCTTTCTATAAATCTCTTTAGGCACCTTTGTGCATTTAAATTATTAGAAGAAAACAGCTTTAATAGTACACTTGCACATTGTCTTTTTTACTTTATAGTAATCTTTCCATTGCCTGCTTTCTGCAATATTCATGCTGCTAACTCTTTGTAGACAGACATTCAGCACCCTCCTCTGGATAATGACTGAATTTCTGTTCTGCTCTTAGCTTCTTTTAGCTCAGTGGTATTCACCCAAGGTAATTCCATGTTTCACCAGACAATAGAGCATTACAGGAGCTATAGCTGCACAAGATCTTTTGCAGAAATAAAGACCAATTCCAACAAATGGAAATTTAAGGTTATCTATCCAATAGAGATTCCAGCAAAATAATTCTTGCATGCACACTAAACAGACTGTGTCCCAGTAAAATACTTACTTTGAAAGAAACTGTACCATAGCCCAAACGCCACCATACATCAGCCCTTTAATGAGCCAAGAATCAATGTCTAGGTCTGCTATAAACCCAACCAGCCAAATAACTAGGAAAGGAGTTCCCAGCATCACCTTCTGACGAAATTCCTATATAAAAACAAACACAAGTAACTCAATTTTTCAGGAAGAGATTGTATAATAAACAGGATAGTTGCAAAAACTTAAATTTTCAGGAAGATTGACAGTGGGGGATAAAACTTGATAAATTTTTCTTATTTCCTGTCTTTACACACCTCCAATGAATTTGCACGGAAAAGAAACATTCCCAAAATTATATTACAAATCAGTAACTCTGTTTTAGAACTGTCTTCTAGAGACTTTGCTGCTAATCCAGAATCAAGGCAACATTAGCTGTTTTTAAAGAATTTGTGTTTGAACTGCTGCACTGCACATAACAATGTCAGTAAATCTTCATTACTCATGCAACTGCAGTTTTTAAGTCATACTGAAGCATCTATGAATAAACATAAGACCTTCTTCGTCTTACACTGTGTGGATACAATTCCTGATGAGAGCCCTGAACTCTTTCCAAATAGCTAAAGCACAGTGACCTGAAATGTACAAACCACTTCAGGTCAATAATCACTGCATTGTTACAGTGCCACAGGGTGTAGCAGTACTTTGAGCATCTTGATGCAATATATCTTTAATTTTAAAAATTTTAACAAATCAGTGGTAGCAACACTTCATATCCAGCACAACACCCTGCCTGTTGATGGATACTAAGAAGAAAACATGAACTCTTTTTAAACTAGCAAACAGTAGGCAGGAGGACAGTTCTTCATGCCAGAGCAGTATGTTAACCCTTACATCCTCATTTATGGCTTCTTCCTATCTGCAGTATTAAACAATACTCTGAGAAGCAAAATGCCTCCACATTACAGATTTATGTATTACTTTATATTGTTAAGACTGACTGCTTCTTTCATTCAACACAATAACAGTAAACAATACATAATTGGAGAAAAGATCAGAGTTCAGGATACCCAAAATGCTTCTTTCCAAACTATCTGAGAGTCAGCTTTGGAACATCTCAGCTAGCTCCAACAATATGAGACAGGACGATACTTTCCTAACACTTGCTCTTAGTTAGCACAAAAACTAAAACTGATTGGAAGCTTAGGGTTTTATTTCCTCCTGCCCTAAATAAAGCACCTTTTTTTTCTTTTGCAATTACTTCGGTCATAATAAAAAGGCATTCCATAAAGCTGAAATGTGGGGAAACCATAATCCTGAACTTCTTTTAAACAAACACACAGGTCCCTAAACCAAGAGCAGCCGTAAGATTGATTTACACAAGTGTTACACTACTACTTACCTTATCTGCTTTTAGTTTTCTCAGAAAGGATGGACTATCATACCCCTTTGCCTGTCTTGCTTCTTGTAAATGATTGATCATCCAAACATTCTTCCTCTGTTTTGCAAGATCAAGTGGTGATTCTCCCTGTCAAGAATATAAATGTGGGAAACATCCGATTTAAAAATAAAATGCATTTGGAGCACTTCTGAAACAGAAGATTGGCTGTTAAAGCCAACACATTTTAAATCAGTTTAACTACATTCTGGCATACTTTTTGCTCTGCACCTTACTTGACACCAAACATCATTCATTCCTTTCGGTTTTTCACTCTCTCATAACTATACAAGTGTGGACAAGTTGCATATTAAGTGTATGATCCTGACAAGATGTATGTCCTGACAGTAGTAACTGTTGCCTTTGCAGAGAACAAATCTATGTTCCACCATTCTACACACAGTCTACTAGTCTGTAAATGAAAGACTGTGCTTCTCCCTCAGCTATTGACAGGCAGCAGAAATCCAGCAAAGAATAAGAACTTGTGACCCACTGGATCATGGAAACTCTCCCAAGTCTAAAGCCTATCTTCTTAGTTAATTCTCTGCCATTTGGCAGACTGAAGTTTCTAATATTATGGGATGCTTCTAGGTTTATTTTTTTTCTACAAGCCTCATGTTCTTAGGTTCATTTCAGCTACAGAAGTCCTAGGAAGAAAACACAGAAGAACAAACTGAGTGCTCATGTCCAACTTATTTCAAAACTCTGAGCTTTTACTCTGAGTTTGTTTCATGTATTTTGGATGCTAAGCCAGCAATGGCTCATGTTTTTATTTCCATAATTTCAGAAAGGACTAATAGATGAAGCAAAAGAGAAACACAGAGTGAAAGATACAGGGACCAAAGGTGCCTACCAAACTGATTTGATTTTACTGCTTTTTAAATATTTAGGAAGAGAGCTAAATGAAAAAGTTATTGACTTGGTCTAAAATTATAGAGGAGGCAAGAGACAACCAATTGCAGGTACCTCCAGCTTCAGTTTTGCATTTGACTCTTCCTCTCTTCTACTGGAGTTAACTCCCCTCCTAAACAAATCATTCATGGAGGCTTGAAAAATGGCTGAATCCTCCATCGCTCGGCCCCCTCCTAAAAAAAAAGTGAGACAGGTACTAGAAACTGAAACTACCCAGAAAGGGCAATAATTACTATAGACAGAAGTGATTTCAAAGACTAAAAACTACAGTCAGCTATCTGTATCCCACAGAAAGACAATGGGAACTGAGTACTTAACTGTCATCTCTGCTTTTGAAGTCTTGCTCCAAATCTTTAGGAGAGTAAATAGCATAGAATATAAATTATGAGGTAAAGCTTTCTACTACTTAACAGGACCTTTCACACCTTCTGTGTGAGAAGTTTAACTAGCAAAATCAGTTAGAAAAGAGTAATTTCATGACTTAACTTGGCTTCAAAGTTATTTAGCTGTATGTCTAAAAAGACTAAATTAACTCTATTCTCAACAGAAATGCCTCAAATCAAACTATTGCTGCCTGTTTCAACACAGGTTTAATAGCACCCTGAATTGTTATTATCTGGGAAACTCCAGAGATGCTGTTGTTTTAGTATCACCTTATATATCCAGACTGTAAAGATTACCTGTGGACAAGCAATCCCCTCTGGGAGTTGATCTCCCAAGTAAATCCTGAAGTTGTCTTGGGGTCCAGCTGAGCATCCCTTCCACTAGAGGGCCATGAGACACCTAGGAACTGCCTAGATAAAAAAATTGAGGGAGCTTTAAAGATGTCTTTGACTATGCTTCTCATCATTGGGCCATTTTAATATTTTCCTTGTCTTTACAGGAGTAGTGGAGGTCTAACTTGCTTAAATTTTTTTTAAAAAAATCTATTGGGGAACTTAAGCTAGAAACACACTTAAGATTGTCAGCAAGCAATAAGGCTTCAATAATATATATTTAAAGTATTTAGATAGAAAAAATAATATGAAGAGTCATGACGATGGGAACTGCACATGTAGACTTCCATGGACAAGCCTAAGATACACTGCATAATCAAGAAACTACATTTAAAGTTCAATAAATTATTCACTTACAGATTTTTTAAGAAGTTCTTTCTTAGATCATAAGAGCTCTTTCAGGTCTCTATATCTCTCTACTAAAAAAAGGAGTTTCTGCTCATACTTCAATAAAATTTACAAGTTCTCCCCAGGTCCCCAGTGATAACCTGTCACCCTGGGAAATCCTGTCTTCATCTACCCAATCTATCTACTGGTGTGACAAGACAATTTCCTTAAGAAAAAAATACAACCAAACAAAAAACTCCACTCCACTTTCATTACTGAAAAGCAGCTTCCAACTCTAACATTAATCTAGTTCTCAGAAACAAAAAAAAACCATGTGTCTTACTACCAAAAGGAAAATACTAATTTCTTGTTGCAGCATAATAAAAAAAGAGGGTAAATAACAAAACAGGACTAACACACTGTTTGTATTGAGCTTTGCTCTAGAATAGGAGTGCTATTATTCAAATACTTCACAAACCATCATGCAAAGCAAAGAACACTTTATTGAGATGACTGGTCCCAATTTGTTCCAAGCCTAGGCAGCCAGCAGCACATGCCTTTCTAACACAGACTGACTTAGAGCTGATAACAATAAAGCCAAAGCTCAACATCTAATATTTCAGTCACTTCATCATCTGAAGATGAACAGCTTTCAGCCAATGTATTTCTTTAATCTCAGCTGTTCTACCACCATTCTCGGTCAGTTCCATTGGCTATCTGAGAAAAGGACTTCACTACATAGTGCTGCAGAAATCTGGAACTGACTGCAGCAGAAAGAAGCCTTTCACAATTCCTCTTATTTATGAGGAAACATGAGCCAAATAATTAGTTTTTGGCTCAAAGAAAACTTTTTTGCTGGACAGTCAAAGGAGGGGCATGAAACTGAGTTTCTATTGACCTTAACAACCAACTAAATTTTTGTATTTCCCATATATTTACTACCACTTAAATCAGCATCTGTTATAAAGTCACTGGCTAGATGGCAAAGCTGCCATTGCTCAAATAATTTTGACCCTCTGAAGATCATAAAGACCTGAGAATGCATGCAAGAAACCTAGACTTCACTGCAGAAGATAGGCAGTGAAACCAGACATGTCTTCCGGCATGACTGGAAAGATACCATGATCCAGCAGGTTCAAAACCCTATTTTCCTACTGACTGCTGCTGTCTGTCAATAAAGAAGGCAAGACCATGAACTACTTCTGGCTAGCAGTTACCTTTTCATATAGCCAAACACAGAAATTTTTGTTTCAGATTTTTAAGAGTCCAGAAATGTAGGCAAGGTGATGACTTTAAAACTCTTGTCACACTAATCAGTCTGTCAAGAAAAGCAAGGTATGACATACTGATTTTTTTCCATAAAAATACCTTAATTTTTTACCATAGACAGCATAGGAAAATAGCTTTTCAACACAAGTGAGACTAGAAGCATAATTCCTCCACACAATTGACCTTACAGATCAGAAATAATTAATATATATTCACCTCAGTGCATGCAAGAGGCTAGATGATTTATTTTAAACATGTATAAAGGTGATTTCTTCTAATTAGTTTTTATCCATGAATATGAACATTTCTTAAGTGGATGTAGGACCTAGAAAGCTGCAGCAAGATTTGGCTGCTCCCTTAAAAAGGCCGTTACATGCTCTTCAAGAAACCTGATGGGTACTTTTTTAAACATATATATATATATATATATGTGTGTGTGTGTATATATGTATATCACTTGTGGCCAAGCAAAATAGGCCCTGGCCATCTTAATCAGTAAGAAAAATGGCAAAAGGACAAATAAATTAAGTTACAGCTGTGTTTCAAGCATAGCCACTCTGCCTGTAACACCCTAAGCGGAAAATACACAGTTTCTCTTCAAATGTTTGTAAGAGATTTTTTTTTTTCTAAAAGTGAATTCTTCTCTGACACCACAGATGAAACAGCTTGGGTAGCAAAATGCATATAATTTGATTATACAGAGTATCTGGAAGTAATGGACAAAACCACATTGCAAAGGCTTCCAAGGCTGGAGAAGCTCCAAGTTATGGCAGAACTTTTAAGAGCTGTTTTGCTGGTCTAACATAATACTAGAGATGGGCTGTGTTAGTATAGAATCTAGATTCATTGTTAAGAAATTCTGGCAATCGGGCAAGTTAAGTTCACATGCAAAAAAAAAGGAGCCCATTTGCTTATTTTACTCCAACTGGCATTTTCAGGCCTCCAATTTCCTTACTGGCACTGGGAGACCAACCAGAGCTTTTGTCAGCTGTCTGCATAGGACTGTCTCACATTTCACTCCAACCAACAGTCACCCCAAATTTTCACTATTCAGTCAGGTTTCCAATTCTGCATCCAAATAGACTGCCTGCATGAATACCAGTGTAAGTGCACACCCCACTCCCCTATATTTTTACATAAACATTGTTACAGTATTTACTTGAATATCTGTTATGGTGCAAATCTAGTGGTTATGCATCACTGTTAAGAAAACAAAGCCAAATGACACATTAGTGGCATTGCTTTTGCTCCATCTTCGCAATCCCATTATATCCACAAAATAACCTATTCTTGAGATTTATCATAGGCTCTTATTTCTGCCTCAAACCACTTACAATTAAAACAGACCAAACATTTACCTTAATATTTTGAGCATCAACATTAGCTCCAGCTTCTAAAAGAAGACTAATAACTGTAGTATTTCCTGCTAGCACAGCCCAGTGCAATGCTGTGTTTTTGTGATATTTGTCTCCCAGATTAACTGAAACGTTAAATGTAAGTAGTAATCGTGTTGGATCCACACTAGAAAAGAAAATTCTTGTTAGATCTACAGATAAACTGAAATACATCCCAACTTCTTGTTGATGCATTCAATTTCTATGAAGATCGTTGATCAGGTACACTGTGTAATAACAAAGCAATGTTTTTTGCTGCCCATTATAAATGACTCAAAATTTCTTCCCACCAAAACCAACCACCATTCTCTTGACTTTAAAGGATCTCCCTAAGACAGCTCATTCTGGGATATCAAGAAACATTTGTTCTACAACTCTAGTTTCATGTTTACCAAACTCTAACACCACTAACAGATTTGTAAAAATATGCACATGATTATATACTTAAACAGTGAAAATTAAAAACATGTTTCCACTTCACAATCCAGAGGATGAAAACAAAGCAGTACGAGAATACTGATAATGGCAGGTATTGGTAAGAGCTAGTTTGTCTTCCTCCCAACAGTTGGTGAAAACAGGCCCTTCCAAACAGGAATCTAATTCAAACATTTTTTCTTTGGAGAAGCATTATTTTTCATCAGTTTTTTCCAATCATCACCATAAGAAGGATTAGTAAGCTCTTCTTCAAAGTACCTTCTCTCTTGAAAAAGTCACTGTACTGGGTTTGGCTGAAATCAAGTTAAACTTCTCCACAGTAGTTCCTATGGTGCTATGTTTTGGATTTGTGACCAAAGCAGTATTGATATCATAGGGATGCTTTAGCTATTGCTTGCACAGGGCCAAGGCCTCTGCTGTTCCTCATGCTGCCCTACCGTGAGCAGACTGGGGTGCACAAGGAGCTGGGAGGGGACACAGCTGGGACAGCCAACCCCAACTGACCAAAGAGATCCAAAATTGCACGGCAGTGTGCTCAGCAATAAAAGCTGGGGAAGAGAAGTAGAAACCAGAGGACATAGAGTTACAGCATCTGCCTTGCCCAGTAACTGTTACAGGTGACAGAGTCCTGCTGACCTGGAAATGGCTGAACTTCTGCCTACTGATGGGAAGTAAGAAATTAATTCCATATTTTGCTTTATCTATTCAACTGTCTTTATTGCAATGTATGAGTTTACTCATTTTTACCCTCCTGATTCTCCTCCTCACCACACCTGGCAGGTACAAGGAAGCAGCTGAGCTACCAATTCACAAAACCATAAATGAAGAAAAATAAAACGGCAACTGTGGAAAGAACAAGAAGAAAAATCTTCCGAAAACACCCCCAAGCCAGTAACTACTATGTGCCACTTGGTTAACACTTAAGATCAAGTCAAAACTGCATGTATTACCTGTGTGTTCTGTAAGCAGCCCACATTAAAGGTGTCATTCCATTTTGATCCATCATATCAACATCCTAAAAAAAAAAAAAATAAAATAAATTGGTGAGGTAAGTAAGCATACTCAAAATCCAGCAGATGCAACATTTGCAATGAAGAGCAGTGTTCTAAGACTAATCATCTGAATTGGAAGAAAAACTAGCAAGCTTTTAGCAGTCAAATAGTATTGAAAAAATGAAAATAAACATTAATGCCACCATTGCCAAAATATAACTGTTCCAGTCTATTTTGGGAACTATGAAACACTCATGCTGTATAATTTCTAACTTACTATTAATCTTCAACATTAAAGATATATATAGTTGGTATATTATTGCATTAAAAAGCAGAAGAAAATTAAAAGAATGCACCAGTATTTGAAAAGATATTTGGTAAATTACTGTAAATACTACTGTCTGAATCCTACATCCTACTAAATGCTAGTTGCACCTACTTTTCCATTTGCAAAGCAATTTTCCTTAGTTCACTGGGTTCCAAAGGCATTTATGGATCTGGATATCCAGTTAATAGATGCCAGAGAATTTTAAGGTTGAAAAAAAAGCCATCAATAAAAACAACCTGCTCAGAAATAAAACTGATCTACAATCAAATGATGACTAAACCAATGACTATAGATACATTAAAAATTAAAAACATTATTACATTTAACAGAAGGTAGCCACAGAATGACAAAAAGGGACACTCAGACAATTCTTTTAGGCCCATCAGAAAGGATTTAATATCTAAGCATTTTTCCTCTTTCCTGCCTATGGAAGTTGGTAATTTCTACATAACTCAAGGCAGATTAGACTCTCAGGCACATTTTGGGCAGGTTTCACAGACCAGTACTAACAAAATCACTGCAAATTAATGTAATGCAGAACATGAAGAGTTTTCCTTAGAGGCAACAGAGCTATGACAGCACCTCCTATACCACTTCTCTCAGTTCTTACCAGGAAAATTAGATTGAAAGTGTTTCAATAAAGTCTTCTGCTAGAGAAATTCCTGACAAAAACCCAGAAAGTGATTGATGTTGCTTTCCATTACCCCCAGAACCTCATCTGCTCCAGTAGTCTACAAATGCCCAGCATCCTGGTATCCCCACTCATGCTGCTGCTAGCCTGACCCAGGCAGTTGTCTCAGACAATCTAACTTAGTTCCTCCAAGCAATTGCTTTTATAGTGCCTCTAGCCTACAGATAAGTTCATATTTCTGAGTTTTTACTCTTGCTTAATTAAAAAAAAATTAAAAACACAGATGATGGAGGAGAAGGAAAACAGTTACTCTTTTACTTGCTTGTACTGTTTGTTCAGAAGAGTTACATGGTGTGAGATCAGGATCTAACTCTGTTTATTCACACTACTAGTATAGGTGAGATGCTTTTGAGCCTACCAGGACCATGCAATTGCTGGGATTGCCTTTAATCCCCTGTGGTTGAAATCATGAAGGAAATTAGAACCACAGCCCAATCTCAAGTTCATTCAAACTTGAGAAGCATGACTGATTCACAGATCATACTGTGTGCAAAACATAGTTGGAGGATTGTACACATTACTGCAACATGAACAAACACTCTTTCATCTTTAGATTTCTTATAGAAAAGTGCCTCTTTGTGACAATAAGAACATGCTTGGATTTAAGTAGAACAATTCCTTCAATGATTCCATCTGATAAAACCAAACCACACTTCGCACACTAGGTGACACTCAGCTAAAAGAAAAAAAACCCAAACCCATGAGCTACAGAGTATTCCCTGCACATAAGTCACCTAGGTAGGCTACAGCTACCACTCATATTAAGCTACTGCATTGGCTAAGGCAAATCCCTTTTCAAAGGAACTTTAATGAGAGGCAAAGCAGCTAAGACTGACTTGCACACTGTTGTACAGACATAACAAAGATGTAGCTGTGGATAACAGACACATGCTCTAATAAACCTCTCATCAAAAATTCCTTGTCATTTCTCCACTCTCCAAAAGTGACATTTTAGAAAGAAAACTCTGTTCCTGCTTTTTACCAAAGGGAGGGCAGAGGCAAAAAAGTAAACCTTCAGCAGCTGACTCATATTAAGAGACTGTTCTTCCATTCTGGTGTGTCCCAGCAGGTACTTTAGCATTACTTTCTTGCTTAACTCTCAGTGACAGATCAGTGCTCATGGAGGGGCCTGCCTGTGCTGCTAGGACATGCTGCAAGCACTGCAAGAACCAAAGATTCCAACAATACAGTTCCAATTCCAAATGATGCAATGCTCAAAAATAGCACATACTGCTGCCCTCTGCATCTGGTTCAAATATGAATTCTGTGGACCACAACTTGCAAAATTTCCTCTTGTTTCTAAAGTACAACAGCTCTGGTTCTGAAAGAGAAAAAGCTTTGCACATGCAAAGATAACCAGACTTAATCCTAGGACACTAATACAAGATTGCACAAAAAGCTTTCAGAGGCAAAAACACCGGGGAGAAAAAGCTATCTGCATCAAAAGGAATTGCAGCAACCCTTCTGCTGCTTAATACTACTTTCTGAAAGCAAGCCTTGTCAAGGAAGGATTCTGAAGAGCAGCTAGAGATTGGAGCAGCATTAGGTTTACCAGGACATTTAACAAGCAATCATCAAACCAGCACTGTGATGCAATACAGCCTCTCCAAAAGCATGCAATGCATCAAGAGATCCCACTCAGAATTACATTAAATCACACAGAAAGGAACCAGGAGTTTGATCCTCTTTAGAACCATTACTGCTTATTTCACAAAACACAGACCTTCATAGAAAAGATCCATCACATATTATTCAGAATCCTACTCCCCATTAGGAAAAGCTCCCTTTCACATGAACTGTTGCCCAGGGAAAGGAAAAAAGGCTTTAAAAACATTTTGTAAAGAAGATTCAGCAGTAAGGCTGATATGAGTCTGATGATATTTCTTAATTTAGAAAAGACTTGCTAGTTACTGACTAGAAGCAGAGATTTTGTAAGATTCCCATAGAATGGAGCACAACAAGGAAGATAACACACAGAACTAAACCTACCTCACTCCTTCAAACAAAAGCTCTGCTCTGAATACCCTAGTCCATCAAACCCACAGTCAGTCTTGAGAGTAATAAGAAAGAACACAGCTGGACTTATAATTCTTTACGTAATGTACTCTGAGTTGGCCTAGGAAATAAAACAGTTGGTTCAGTGTCTTAACACTGGCCTGAGCTTGGTGGAGAAAAGAAGCCTCTGTGGCAAGTGACACTGCTTAGGTGCACTGCTCACAGATCACAGTGAAGTAACCAAGGCTGCTGGTACCACTCTGGCATCTCCTAACCTAAATGCCACATGCTCCTAAGCCATAGCTCAGCAGGTGACCCTACTGAGCTCAAGACATTAGTTAGCATACAAAATTGCAACTCTCAGAATAAAAAATAATGTACTTGATGAGTAAATACTAATTAAACCATGAAAGTGATAGTTGAACTATGAGCATGAAACAGTTAAATTATAATTTTAGGACCAGAATATTTCTTGCATTTTATTACTCCATGAGCAACTTTATAGTCACTCGTTATCTATGATTAAGTTACCTGACACATGCACAGGATGAGAACACATTATTCAACCATTCGTATGACACATTCGTATCTTCATTTATTCCATGTGAATGTTTGTGTATGCAAGGTCCTGATTTGCCTCTGGCATTTTAAGTAGTGCGAGCACTATATCAAGCAGTCCAACTGTACACTGAACATTTTTAAGTGCCTTCAAGTTCTATTTCAGTTTTTCTTTCTTGCATTTTTATTTAATAAAAAGATCTTACCTAAACTTGAACTGTGCTACAGATTCTGTTACTTGATTTCTGATTATATTTATATCATGTACTTCTACCAGGCTTGATTTTGACCCAGGCAACCTACTGACACGAACAACATGTTAAAATTCTGATACAGCCAACTATCAGTCTTTTGGAATTCAGTAAGAGGTGTGACTAAACAAAAAGCAACATCTATCAGCCACTGCTGCCCCTTGGCTGAGTAGTACTTGCCAGCATGAAAGTGGTTTCATTTCCAGTCAATGCCAGAGGGCATCTGACCAAGAGTTCTTCCCCTTCACTCCACTCTGGAAGCTGGAGGGCTGGCCTCAAGCCTCAGATCGCAAATTTTACCATTGGCTGCTGCAGCCCAGAAAAAAGTGAAGCAGCAATACTGAAGCTAGTTTCCAGTAAGAGCAATTTCTTAATCCACCTGTCAGTCTTATACTCAGTTATGAAAACTGGCATTTCTTTGACGACACTCATCCACAAAGGCATCAGGATCTGAACTAACACAACACAACAGCCTACGCTGACCCTTGACATTTATTTAGCAGTCCATTGCCACACAGGTACTAGAATTAAGTTTGGAACAAGGGCTAGCCTACTCTTTGGCTATATGGGAACCTGGTCTCTTTAAAGGCAAAAAGAAAATAAGTAGCAGTATACAGGGTAAGCCCACAGAAGCACAAGCAGTTCAAGTTTCCAGATCCAAATTTCAGTATCACAAAGAAGGTGGGGAAAGAAATAAAAGGAAGAGGTTAATGACCTCAGAACTAATTAAAGGAAAATTAAAGAACAGAATCATGTATCTCCCATAGCTTCTAGAGAAACAATGTAGTTTCTGCAGTTGTATGTAATACAACTAGAGAACTACCATTTTAGGGACTGCTATTACAATGCTATTGATATTACTAGATTTCAAACATACAAATCAATATGCCATTTTTAAAGTTGAACTTCTTGAAGCGCTGTGAAAAATTATTGTTAAAATTTAAATTTATATCACAGAAAGAATACCAAAATCATACCTGAAAATATTTGATGGATTTAATAAAAATCAGTATTTTTAAAACTATTGATAAAAAGAGCTGTTTTCAAAATAACAATAAATCTTAAGGCAATTTTTTGTGTCTTTATGTACGTACTCATGTAAAGACATGCAGTTTCTTTTGAACTGAAGCATTATAGGTTTAAATAAACAGGACAAATCTATATTTAAACATGAAGACAAACACAGAGAAACTTTATAATCACAGCAGACTACTTTAAAGGCTATTAGTACTTTATTAATGCTATGCTTCAAACAAGTTCACTCCTGTATAATATCAGCAAGATTTTCTCTGGTAACATAAAACCCACATACAATTAAACATAATTTTGAGAAGAAAATACAAAACTTGCTCCTCATAAATACACACTCCTCTCCAATCATTATTTCCTACAAAACAGCAATTATACAAAATAGGATCAGACTTTTCTTCTGACTAGCTTACTCTTAATCTTACACCAAGAACTGTTTTACCAAACAGATACAAACTGAATACTGCCTGGAGCAATAGCTTGGGGTTTTTCACATGTACAGGTGTACCTAATTTTATGCAGCAAATTTAGTATTTGTTTTACACAGACCAAACTCACTGATTTCATATTCTACATGATTCATTGGATCATATATCACTTGGAATTTGAAAGAATAAGCGGAATACAGAAGTGTGAACAGCATTTAGTAGGACTGTCATATAAGAGGAAGGCTTTGACTTTTCTATATGGTTTATACAGTAAATCTTATTTGTGCTTCAGGCACATGCCTATGGGTGAGTAAATCTACAAGTTATAGTGCAAGGTGCATAGCAAGCAAGATCAAATTTTTGAGCAGGCAGAACAACAGATGGGACAAACGGGAACAGTAATGAATACATGTTATATACACACTTCACAGATCTAGCAGTAATATAAGGGGCTAGCAAGAAGGTTTTCAGGTGTTTCATTTTCTATTTACACACGGAAGTAATTAGGAACAGCAATAAATTCAAAGTTATTGACTGATGTGCCACTAGATTCTTTATCCATCTTTAAGTGTAACTGTGGTAATGGTAGCAAGTGTTATATACATCTTGATAAAGATTATATTCATTAAAAATAAAGAATTAGAACTTCCATATACTACATTAGACAAGTGTGAACTAAAGCCAAAGTACTCAGACAACTGTTGCAGGAAATTAATTTAATAGGTGGCACATCTACACTGTAGTCTACAAAAAGAGGACATGGAATTACTTTTATATTTATTCAAGCAAATATTTTGCATTTTCTTAATGACAGATGTAAGTTTCAATTGTGTTCCTACTCTAAGTTTTAGTAGAATCTATTTAAATATGGTATTACTTAAAATTTACCTGTCCCTTTGCTATCAGGTAAGCAACAATCGAAGTATGTCCAAACTGGGCAGCCAAATGAATACAGCTACATCCTTCTCCATCAATTAGCGACGGATCTGCCCCATATTTCATCAGCTGTACCACCATGGATAAGTGACCCTGTCTAAATGTAACAAAACACAAAAAACAAACAACTGAATAACTATAAGCAGTACAACTAATAAAATTTGAATAATAAAATATTACAAATATGTTTAGCATTTAATTACACTATCGGAACTCCCACACTAATTCATACTTTAAAAATGGCAACTGCCAGTGATCTGATTCTCCAATGAGTAAGCAAACTCATTCATATGAGAAATTCTATGCATATAGTGTACTCACCACATGCAATTTGCTTAACTGTACCACACAGCAAAAAAGACAGTCAAAGAAAAAAACAGGTTATAGCTGACAAATCTAGTCTACTGTGACTTGTTACAAACCACATATGAAACCTGCTATTTTAAGAGATGGCAAGTTGGCTAGATACTCTCACTTTTTGTGAGGCTTAAAAACTGTAATAAAACAAATGGGGGGGGTGGGGGAAGGAAAACTGAAGGTCTACATTTCCTCCACACTATCTTAAAAGTATGCATCTTTTTGGCATAATGAGCATAGCCATATCTTTCTTTCAGAGACAGTGCCTAAGTGTCAGTACACTTCCTGACACAAGCAAAAGACCTTTCCAATTTTGCAGAAGCTGCTTCGTACAATGCTTCACAGAACTGATTACAGGTATGAATGAACACCAAGAAATTTAGTCAAGATTATGTGCTATTAACACAGAATGATAGACTGTTCTGTAACAAAAAGAAATATGGAAGCTAAAATCTTTAATAGAGGCTAACAAGCAAATCCTCACCTTTAGCAAACAGATTATTTTGATACATTAAATCTTCTAAAACCTAATTTTACAAATCTCCTTTTGCCATCTACAGTTAAAAATATTAATATGGACACTGTTTCTTTCCCACCTATTTCTTGGTGGCTGCCTGAAAGAGCAGATACTACTTGAAAGCTGTCTTCAATTTTTCCAGCCATTTATCATTCTCTGACCATCTCCTACATAAGAAACTTGATTTTAAGTACAATTTTTTAAAAAATCCACATATGCAACAGAATACTGCAAGGACAATGGCACACAGAATCATCCCACAACCCATCTGCAAAAGTGCCACTGAACTTCCGATGACTTGACAAAAATAAAATCTCAGAAGAGCAAAGTAAGCTGCCTATACTTTACATGTTTTCCTATTGTAGCAATCATCTTCCTCTACATCAGAAAAAAACATATGCTGAAAGCTCCTTTAGTTCAAACATACCACATTCACAGTGAGCCCAGTTATCAAAGACTGAATTAATTCTAGTACTAAGCATTCCCATAAAACATAACAATTTCATAAAACTATCCATGAAAAAAAACCTCCACGTCAAGCAAAGAAACAGAGAAGAAAACTTCAGAAGATTTTTTTTCCTACCTTGTTGCCCAGTGAAGTGGGGTAGAATTTAAATCTCCCCCAAGCTGATCAACAATAGCACCTTTTGATATATAGTATCTGGAATAACAGAAATAGCAAACATTACTGCTTGTTTCGGCTAAATAGAAAGGACACAAGTGAGCATGTTTGATGTTATGCAAAACAGGCAGAGATCAGAAGACCAGGAACCTTTTCTTGCCTTCACATAACCTTCCTTTTTAGAGGTCATGTGTATCCTTTCAAGTTTGTTGCATTTCTGACATGGGTTGGGAGACTAGAGATATCACCTACTGTGTTTTTAAACCTTATGCTGTTTCCTAATTTCATTCTAAGGCAAAACAGAGTATATTGCTATGTACAGTAGCATAAACTGTGCTACCACAGAAGTATTTAATAAACTATTCTTAAATATTATGGGGCTGTTGCATTAAATGGAATTCTGAATTACCAGTAAAAGATTATGATGCTAGAAGATGATCAGTGTTAGAGAATTTTGTCTAAAAAGTAAAATTACATACCATTAGACTTGCACCTTATACCATCACTGGAATTATCCTACTGAAGTCTCTGATCTCAGAGATCACATTTAAGTTACACATTTAGTGCAGGACTGAGATTTTAACATACTTTTCAACTGTTATTGATCAAAGGATGAAAAACATCTGAGTAATTAAAAATATTTCTAAATGATGGGATAGAAATTATTCTTCCCTCAAGAACATTCATAAAAAGATGAGCTATCTGTAAGAACAAAAGAAGTTTTAACTGAAACAATTCATATTCACAGTAATTTGTAATGTTTCTGTGAACTGTTCTCATTGCTGTTTTATCTGGGACACTAAACTGGCAATATTACTTTTCCCTTGTGAAAGAAATTAATGTTTCTTAATACAGGCCTTCCCAGAAGGCTTCTGGTTTTTCATTCACTACTGTCTAACTTTTGAGAAGTACCACCTAGCTACAGATTTGTGTTTGCACATTTCAAGTACTTGTGCCTACAGACTTCTCACTTTGAAAATACCTGTCAGATATATATGAACACTGGTCTGCCACCCACATGAGCTGTCCTTCAAATCCTCAGCACTGAATTTCTGGCATCTCAAACTCTGTTAAGTGTTTCAAGACAAGGCAAGAAGGGCAACAAAAGAACAACCTGAAAAACATTATTTCTAAGTAACTACCTTCATTTTCTCGAGAGCTTATTGATTCAGATAATGAAATTTCAAAAACAGCCTTTTTATGAACCTTTAAGAACAGGAACTGAAAAATGCGTGTCAGACTAAACACATGTAAAGAAAAGGTTTTTATACGGTTGCTTTAGAGCTGCCAGACACAATGAAGTACTTCAACAGATTTGCTGAAGTAAAAAAAAAAACCAGTGTGAAAGACAAACACGATCTGCTCTGATTGATACACGACAGTCCAGTCCACTCCACTCATCTCCAACACTAAAAGAACAAAACTTCGACATCTTTCTGCAGAAATTTTGTTCATTTCTCCATGAGAAAAAACAAAGATTTTGTGAAAGTCTTGGTCCTACCTAGGTGAAAACAAAAAGCACATGAATTGGTAAAGAAATGATGTAGTTTTATTACAATGAAGTATCAGCTACTAACTGAGAAGCTATTTATTCCCCCTTGGGAAGGAGCTTCAAAGGAAATCTTGTCTAGATAAAAAAACAGCACAGAAACTCACAGCCAAAGCTTGGATTCATCTCTCTGATGTGACAGCCACTCGTGGGGAGGTGAACACTAAAACAGATTGTCTTCGTTCAAACACTGGCCCTTGCAGAAATGCAGAATACATTCAGATTCTGACAGCAGAACTGCTTACTGGTTAATAGGTTTTATTTAGAAGGAAGAACTTGCAGTTTGACAACTGGGAAAATACAAGGCGACAATCTCCTGACAGATGGTGCATTGAAATAACATTTTATGTTTCTTTAAGGGTGTTTTTAGACTTGGTTGAGATTCATCACTGCATTTTGGTTTCAGTATACAAAAATGGTAAGACTTTTCTGCAAAACCAGATTGCAAAATTATGTCCTTGTCTAAGCAGATCTTGCAAAAGGAAATTTGTGCTAGGTGAGAAGGTCCCTGAAGAAAGAAAGAACTGGGCAATCCCACTCTCAGTGAGTCATCTAAGCTTCCACTAGAAGACATGCAAGCTCTATTTAAGCAAACTACTTACACTCAAAGCAAGCAGATCTCATAAGAGGCTGCCTTAAGAAGAAAATACTTCCACTGATCTCCACATTAGGATCATCAAGTCTTTGGCAGGCATTTGAAAACTACCTCAGCCTGCATTCAGCGCTTGAGGAATCAAAGTACATGCAGCCACTGTTATTAGAAGAAGGAAAAGTAGAGAATTCCTTGTCTGGAGAAAGCTCGACCCAGGGGATGGGGAAATGTAGGAAGCAAGTAACTGTAGAGAACTAATGCCATTTTTTGCATTTTTAGAAAACTGAGTTGAAGAGACACCAATAGATCAGTATCATGAGGAAAATAGAATGATACTGTAGACACTTATCCCTAACTTACAGAAATACAAAAAGGTTCTGCAGTTTTCCTTATCGATGGGTTTCACCCTTATCTACACTGAACCTCATGTCTCAAAAAGACTGGATGAATAAATACTAAAAATAAGAGAAGCCTAAATCCAAGCCTGCACTCCTGACAAGCTGCTAAGCTACTTCACTGCAAAGAACTTACATAGTGAACTTCCTAACACCCACTAAAGCAAGACACTGAGATCTAGTATCACAACAGTAGACAAACTTCATCTCTGTAGTGCCAAGCTTAATAGCCAACATATTTAATGCAACTATTGACTGCACATAATGGGGAAATGGAGAATGCTTGAGGAAAGATGTGATAGGCTTGAACAAAAAGAGAAAACATTACATAATTTAATTCTGTGAAAATAAAAATAACTAGTGCCTTGCAAAAACAGAGTGAGAGAACACACAAAGTGAGTGATATAAACAAAAATAAATCAAGTTCTTCTAAAGACAGAGGAATCTGAAGTGCAAGAACTGCATCAAGAGAAGGGAATTTTAGATACAATTAGATACATCAGTAGTTACATGCACCCTAGTAAGTAGCAGAAGAATAGAAGAAAATGCAATGCTGTATGTCATAGTGGTAGCGATGTGTTAATGGACAAGAGCTTTGACATACTGTCAAGGAAAAAGGACAAATTGCACACATTAGATGCAAAGAAATTCAGTTGTCTTAAAAAAAGAAGCCAACATTTTTAAGAACATAATTAATTTTTGCTTAGCTTAAAGAGTAATACATACTTCACCAGATCTATCCTGTTGTTGATTGCAGCCCAGTGGAGAAGCGTTACGTTTTCTTTGTCTGGTTGTCGAACATCATAACCAGCTTCCACCAACTCTCTACATCGTTCGTATATTCCATATCTTGAAGAATAAAACAAGCATTTGTCAAAATACTTACCTTAGATTAAAATGCATTCAGCAAACACCACACTTTTGGTCACAATACAAAATCTTCAACAGAAAAGAAAAGAAACTTTACTTTCTTTTCTATATGATTATAGATGTCTTGCAACAAGAAGCTTCCATTGGCAAAAGTTACATTAATCAAATCAAGATATTACAGAAAACTTTTCTCCAAAGAAAACTGTACTGCAGAGCAAGGCAAAACATATACCAGTAGTATACTAAATTTAAGTATCTGTTCACTTCCCAGGGACTCCACTATATTTGTTTCTCCCACTTTGGTTCTCCTTCCTTTCCAGCTCTTGAAGACCAAATAAAAATTAGCTGATTTGACAGTATCTTCCTAAAATTCAGAAGATAAGATGATCAAGCCAATTACAAACACTAGCAGCTCAAGTATTTCCAATTCCTCTCAAGACAATAAACAGTGATCTTTCTGACACAAGTTAGTATAATTTTCTTTTTTAGGACACTTTGAAATTCTGTATGTTAATACAAAATTTATTGTTTTATTAAACAGAACTACTAAATGTGATGTACTACATTTGAAAAAAAAAAATTCTGCATATATTTGAAAGTTGAAATAAATCAGGAAGCATAAAGATCACTTAGGCATTTAATGGAGTAACTTGAACATTAAATAATTTTCACCTTGATGTTTATACACTGTTTTATCACCTATTTTTAGTGTCAAAAATGCACTGTAGAAAAGCAAGTAAAGATTACATTTCAAAAATCTGTACATCCCATAGGATTTCTCAAATCTCAAGGAGAACATGGGAATGCCTTGAAATCAAGGCAACGCCATGTGATATCTGACTTCTGCTAAAACAGAAGTTTACAAGCTTCTTAAAGTGACTTAACTAAGCTTTTCATATGCTGCTTCTATGTTCTACTTCCTGCAGAAGAGACAGCCTTTGAAAAGGCTAACTTGAGCAGCTTGCATAACTGATGCAGAGCCCTTCTTCCTAGGGTAGTTACCATTCTTACTTTTTCTTTCACGTATTTGAATGGAACCTCAATCTGGATGGTGCTCCTATAATGAATGATCAAATAATTCAAGCCAACAAAACTCAGGAACGCTTCCTAAGCCTATCACAGATTTCAAGCACTTCTTAGTTGGACACTATTTAAAAAGTAGTAGACATAACAGCCCACTTAGATAGTGTTGTTTTCAATTTCTTAGGAAAGCTGCATGAGAAACTGTAAAAAATGCCAGAAATTGTTGTCATACTTATTATCTTTTCAAACATTACAAGAGATCAGAACAAAGACTACTGCATGCAGTATATACCAACTGGCAACACACTGGTAAAATGGTCCTTCAGACTGAGTAAAAAAGCAGCAACCATGAACAATTTTGACAACAAAGCTTTTTTTTTTAATACATTGGGGCAGGTGGGAAGATGATGCTTGGGTTACGATCCCTTACAAATATGCAACCAGCTAGACAAGATACACATACTCAGACAAACACAACTGCTAAGAAAACTGGTAAGGTTCTAAGTCAATCCAGCCTAGAAGCACATCACCCACCAAGTCCTAGTTTAGTAGTGTGGCCTGATGAGTGCCTGTTCAATTGGCTTAACACACACCATACCATCCCTGACTTTTTATATCAGCTGGAAGGGCCACTGAAACAGATTAGGACTATAAAAGGTAAGTCAGGCAAGAACAAGAAGTCAAGAGAAAGGAGGAGAGATGAGGGAAAGACTTCCAAAACCAGAACAGCAAATTATTATCTTCCTACAATACAGTATCACACTGCCGTATTAGTGTCGAAAGGCAGCCTGGAAAGTGGAAATTTTAAAATAAAATATTCTAAGTTATTGGAAAGATACTAAGAACACAAGGATACAATAATGTTAACTTCCTATAAAATGCAAGAGGCAATCATGTAAAGCTTTCATGCAATGGATTAGGATTTCCCTTACATGTATTTGTTTTAGGTGGGATTAAGTTGCTCTTCTTCAGAGTGGTTCCTATAGGGCTACGTTTAGCATTTCCAAGCAAAACAGTGTTGATTAACACATCAGTATTTTAGCTACTGCTGAGCAGTGCTGGGGTCAGGACCTTTGCTGTTCCTCAATGCTGCCTTGCCAGTGACCAGAATGGGGGTGCACAAGAAGCTGAAAGGAGATGCAGCAGGGACAGCTGACGCCAACTAACCAAAGAGATCCAATACTGCATGGCAGTGTGCGCAGCAATAAAAGCTGAGGGAAAAAGGAGGGACATCTGGAGTCAAGGTGCTTGTCCTTCCAAGTAACCATTACATGGACATGGCTGAACGCCCTCCCACCCACGGAAAGCTGTGAATGAATTCCTTTTTTTGCTTTGCTTGTGTGTGCAGCTTTTACTTTATCTATTAAAATTTATCTTTAGCCTTTTGGTCAATTTTTCCATCCCAGCAGAGGGAAGCAAGGGAGCATCTATGAGGGGCTCAGCTGCCCAGCAGTTAAACCACTACATCAACTACTGGCCAGCTATGGCAAACTGCACATATGTTTTAAGATGAGATCCTATCAAAATGACTACACAACACAACATGAACCTCCTTGAAAGTATCCTTTGACTGCTACCCAATTTTTTGTCAGACCATGCTGCCAAGATAGGCCTAACCAAGAAGCACTTGGTTACCAGTCTTGAGGGAATTATTCCCCCAAGTCTTGGGGAGGGGTGATTATTCTTTGTGGGCTTTTGTGGGGAGGAGGTTGGGGGGGTTATTTGTCAGGTTATTTAATTAAAAGCAAAATTAAAAGCAAAACACTCTTACAGAAAATGTGATGTTACTTTCTGAAAAACTTGGCTCAAGAGGTGTGAAAGCAAAGGAAAGATGTGATAAGTGATCCTGCTGCCTGTTGAAGCAGAATGCTGTTGCCAGTTCCCAGAGAATGCTCCAGTTATGCTCCACTGATGTTTACAAGTACATCCTTCTAGAATTCACCCATACACTACCATGATGCCCTGGGCAAAGACTCCTGGCATGGCTTCAGATTTAAGAAGGGATAGTAGGAATGGATTCCTTCTTTTGAGCTTAGCATCACAACTTCCCATTCTTCCCACTAGAAGGCAATCTGCAAGTCACAGTACATGGTCACAAAACAGAACATGAAATTCTGCAATACATCAGAACAGCCTTGACAGGAAAACAAAGCTCTTCCCAAAAGTGATACTGAGAATGACGTATACAGCAATTCTTTAATTTAAGTCACCCTCAGTTTGTCTGTTCCTAGCAATTTATATTTGGTATTTTGAACTCATCATAACCGTTTACTAAAGATGCAGCACACAAGGTACAATTTTCTGAGTCTTCAATTTATTAGATTGTCAGAAGAGGTCTTAAGGATCTTGACAGATAAAATCTGCCTGGCAAAAAAGTTAGGAATTTGCAAAAATTTGCTCCTCTTCCTGCAAACAGCAGCCTTTCTACAATTTAATAAAACACTGAATCTGCTGCAGCTATGATTTCTTCAGCTCTGTCCCAGACGTGCAGCATCCTCTCACATACAACCTACAGTCTTGTTACATCAATTTGCTTCAGCTGACTTCCCCTTGCCTTCTCCAAAGGTTCACAACACACTGTTAGGTTAGAAAATTACGAAGTCACCTATTTCTGACACTCAGCATAATCACACTTGTAATGTTGTTATAAAGGGCTCTATGCCCTTGAAGAGTAATGGAGAGTAAGACTGAAATCCTCACAGGAGACTGATATATCAATCTAACAAATATTCAGCATTAGAGTGAATTCTAGAAGGTGATGCTCTAAACATCAGTACAGAGAATAACTAAAGCATATTATTGAGCTTGTCTTGTTCTGAAAGAAATGGGATTAGTCCAGGACAAAAATATCATTGTGCAAGCTCATTTTGCTACCACAGTCTCTAAGCCATTTCAATAATTAACCAGTAACATTTTATTTGTCATTACAGGTTAAACATATTCTGACCTTAATACTTTCAAAAACAGTACCCTACTGCCTTCTGCATTATAATTATGTAATCCATTTTCTATTACTCTGTCTACAAACACAGACTATTGAAAACAGACACTGACAGCTTTGCAGCACAATTAACATTAAATTTAGCCACAATAATAGGAAGAAATCCCTCTACAGTGAGCACATCACCATGCCAACAAAGAGCAGGTAAACCAGGAGCTCACTCCCTCATCTTGCGATCATTGTAACTCAAATCAAAGCTGTCTGAACTGGAAATACAATTAACAGAGAAACGATCTTTTTTCTTCTGTGAAATCTCATTCCCATGAATAATGGTAGTAAAAACTAAGAAAGCCTTTTACACATTGTCAAGGTTTTTGTGTTAACAGTAAGACAGTTTTCTTTTCAACAGAAAAGGTTAAACTCAAGAGCTGCTTAATAGACTATTAACAGCAGTGTTGAAAGACAAAAGAAATTCAGCTCTTAAATACTGTTCCAAAGCCCTAAATTGTCTAGACACTTGTGGCCATATTACTGATGTGGTTCAGGTACATTTCACTTTCAGCAATATAATCAACCCCATGAGCACAACTTATCAGGAATAATGGATGCGTACCTGTGTCACAGTCTGTCCACTTTCTCCTGTGAGTAGCTGAAAAGAGCCAGAAGTAACTGCTCCTTTGGCCAACCCTTACCAATTTAATATATTTCATACATACCATTTTTTATCAGTTACCCTAGGACTGATAAGAAAAAAGCATGTATCCAACAATTTTTTTCCTTGGTGAGATTCAACCTAATTTATATTTTATACTGCACTATTTCATAATGCACACAACTTCATTTTCAATGATCTCACTGAATAAAACTTAACAGAAAAGTTAATCTTGTGATAATGAAATCATAACACTTGAGCACAAGGAAATCAATCTTCCAGAGTCACAAAAGCACTTACTAATACCATAAATGTTTAATACCCATGTTCATAATGGTCATTTCACTTACTTTCAACAAAGCTGGAATTGGATCAAACTCCCTACAAGCCAAAGTGTCTATTCACTCTCAACAGAAGAACACAATGCAAGCATTAGTGTGTCTCAGATTTTGTTCTCCTAGTGACAGCACATCACATGCTTCTCTACCTGACAACTTCAGCTACTTCTCAGTTTCTCAGCTTAAAAGATTTAAAACAAAACAAAGGCAGCAACTTTGTCAGGTTAACACTGGACACTTCCCAAGAAATCATATTAAAAGTTATGACTGCTGCCTTGGCTGACAATGGGCTACTGCTTCCAGACAATAGAAACAGATGTACCCAAGATACCATCATTAAATTTAACTTTTAAATGACTTGTGATAGTCTTTTGTTTTTTAAACAACACTGCATTCCCTCCCTGGAGCTCCAATGAAAACTCTGAATATCACAGAGGAACAAAACCAAAGGCAAGCATGGATGATTTTTTTACTATTTCTCTGAAAATAGTTTTTCAAATACAGATGAGTGGCCTCTGCTTTCAGTAACACAGTGGAGACCTGCTATGAAGCAAACAATTTTGCTATAACCAAGTATAAGATGGCAAAAAATTGCACACGCGTTCTAACATCTGCAATACGAAGGGCCTAGATGGTGCAACTTTTAAAGCTACCTAGATGCTCTTGGACATGTTTACAACAAAGTCAGTGAAAAGTCTTCTTTATATGAATAGGTACCAAAACCAAACACTATGATTTTTACTCCAGCAGATGTTTCTGCAAAATAAATAACAGAGACTGACTATTTTTGTTACAAAATATGCCTAGGGCCCCAGGTCTTTGTGAGAACTTACAAGGAGCATAATGGACAAAAAATACAAATACCAATAAACTCTCTTCAATGAGCCAAACCACTTTCTTCTATACAAAATCTTAATGTGATTATAAGATGTTATTATATTTGTAGCTTGTACTGTATGATCATGTTAATTTGTGTCCAATCTACAGATTTAAGAAGATAAAACACTGAAAGCAGTTCAATAAGATATGAAGCAACACACAAATACTTATGGAAGCATGTGAGGAGTTTGCAAGCTCTAACCTCTCCTTGCTGAAAAACAAAACTGAGCACAGTATTTTACTAACATTGTTTGATTTCTCTGTAATCTAATAAAAACATGTCAAAATAGAATTCTAAACTCAAACAGCATATATGAAATATAGCTGACTTTTAAATGTTTTCATTGCATTTTTCTCACCATCATCTTTAAGGTTTAAGGCACTATGCTCTCAACTTTCACATATGTTGGAACAATAACAGTACCGATTTTTTCCAAAAGAAACTGGATTTGGAAAAAAAACCCACCCAAACCAAGAGACTGAAAGTAATTATTACTTTTTGTTAGAACTTGCTTCAACTTACTGACTTGCTTGGGGAAGAGTTCGAGGAGACTGAGTGGCCCTTTTTAAAAGAAAATATTTTGTGACAACATTCGTATACTAGCACTGAATTACAAAGTCAGGGAAAATCAGCAGATACCCTTTTTCTATGAATATGATGTAGCTGTTTGCATTTATAGAAGCATAACCTATTGCATGCATGTAGAAAAATAGGTGATCTTATAGTCTACATTTTGTCCTCAAATATTAACATTCAACAAGATTAGTGTATCTTTTCAAGAACACTGAATATAGCAGCAGCATTATTTTCATGCAAGTCGTATTTTTTGGGTTTTTTTTTCTACCTTTAATTTCAGAGAGCTTTCCCTTTATGACAGATATCTTTTATAACACGGCCTTCAAAACTTAGTAAATGCTTAAATAAAGGTGTGTCTGAGAAGACACAGCCTCAAGCTGCATCGGGGCAGTTTAGGCAACATATTGGAAAAAAATTCTTCACAGAAAAAGTGGTTCAGCATTGCAATGGGCTGCATGGAGAGGTGTGTTTAAAAAAGACTTGATTAGGCACTCAGTGCCATGGTTTAGCTGATAAGGTAATGTCAGGTCACAGCTTGGACTTGATGATATCAAAGGTCTTTTACAACCTAGCTTATTCTGTGATTCTGTGAATTCTCCTTCTAGTCAGGGAAGTGCTGTCTGGCTACCGTAACTTGATCATGTTGACAGTCCCCCTTCCCTGCAATAATGACCATTAGGTTTACAACACAATATTAAACTGCAGTCCTTGTGGTGAGATGTCAACTCTGAGCTGTTGGTTCTTGTATGAAGAAACCAGAAAAGAAGTGTAACAACTCAGCTGAAAGCACAGATCAACACAAATCTGAGGGTTAAGAGGGACAAAGATATTTTAGGTTTTCAAAAATGCAGTGAGCATAGAACAGAAATAGGTAACTTGTAAAACCACTTTTGCTGTCAAATATGCTTCTGTACTTTTATAAGAAGCATCTAGTTTTATACTGTGCCAATATTTTAATTTCTAAAAATACCCTAATGTGAGTATCATAGGTTGCAGTACTGCTATTAAGTATTTAGAGCAACAACAGCAGAGTCAGACATCTGTTTCAGGAAGCTAAACTCCTTACTGCTCAAAAACAAAAAGTGAAGGAAAGTACATATTGCCTATGCTTAAACTGGGCCTGTGTCACATGAAGAGCTGCAATGTTGCTTTTAGTTTAGGCAGGGGTTTTTTGCAAGAAAAAATGCATGAACAATCTTCTTGTAAGAAGAAAAAGTCAAATAGCTCTGCAAGATACATAATGGTTTAAGAGTTCAGATTAACAATACAATAATAAAAATAAATATCTTTAAGAACTATCTCAGCTCGTTGAAGAAAAGTGATGGTGGTGATGGTTTCTGAATGACAAACACTAGCAAACTAAAAAATAGTGTCATCACAACTTTCTCAAAAGTCTTGTAAATCAGTGTCGGCTAGAGGACTGTGGAACAAACAAATTTGTATAATACATCTGCATAAAGAAGAGCAATTAAATCCCTACTCAGTTTACTCCTACAGTCCTCCAGTACTAAACTTAGTTTCATAGTAGGACTGAGACTGATTCTGTAGAATCAAAGATAATGGAAGTTAGAGTCACATTCTTTCTAACCTAGAAATCAATCAAAGCCTTTGATCAAAGCCTTATGTTGGCATATAAATTTACCTATCATCACCTGGAAAATAAACATCAGTACCATTCTCTTTTCCAACAATCTGTCCAGCAACCACCTATATTTACAACTTACCACAATCCCTCCCATATTTCTTATACCATGATCATAAATATGTCATAACAGTTAATTTTGTAGAGGTTGTATCTGAAATCTTCCACTAATGAATTGAAAAACACAGTTTATCTTCCACTTTACACAAATAACCTGTTTTACTGTTTCTAACTGATGCACAGACAAATCTAACATTCAAAAATAAACTTACTGTGTGGCTTTGACAATGTCCCAGGTGCTGTAATCATCAATGTGGCTTTTCCGTCCAAGAGATTCACTGTATCCATGGTTGTAATGGCTTTGAGGTTTTATTTCCTAAGAAAGATAAACCTGCTTTTAGAACACCCAAATCAGAAAGTTTCTGAGAAAAAACAATTAGTTTTATAAGCAAAACTGAAACCACTACACAGTTCAATGCACTGCAAAGCCATGTAAATATAAGAGTGGTACAGTTCTACATTTTAGTAAGCAGGCCACCATATTTCCCAGTATACTTTTCAAGCACCTTACAAAAAACATGACTTGCAACCACAGGATTCATAGGATTCTGATAAATCCTACACTTTATTCCTACTTGCATTTTTACAGAAGGCTAACAAAAACTAAGAACAAATTTCTTTATGTAGTACTGAGTTTGGGCTTTTATTTTTTGGTTTGCTTTACTCTGCTTTTATAAAGGCAATATAACATAGGTAGAAAAGCTCTTTGCCATAAACTGACAAAGTTTCTCTCTGTTACTACAAATAAATGTTGCATTTCTAATAGCAGAGGTTATCTGTGGATGTTTAAGCTGTGGGTTTCAAAAGTAAATGGCATGATCATGACATGTTCTTTGGCAGATACAGCTCCCTGACTTAATTCTGTTGATGAAAGGAAACACTTCCAGGCTCAGTGCTTCCCTTGGTGGATTCTATATTCAAACACTATATTAACATATCACTAGGGCAGCAACACACCATTTTTCTTTACAAACACATGAAAGCTCAGCAAGCTGAAATTGAACAATTAATTTTGCACATCTTCTGGACAATTTTCTAAGTGCTGCAGATGCTATAGCTGACTGCCTCTGTGCACCAGCCATGCAATTCAGCATAGCTACATAAATCACGATAACTGCAACATGGGGGGAACAAGAAAAAAAAACAAAAAACAAACAACAAAAAAAAAAAAAACAACCAAAAAAAAACCTAAAACAAAACAAACAAAAAAACCAAAACAAACAAAAAAAAGGAGCAAGCTCTCTGCAAATTCTAAAAACGCATTTCAGTTGATTTCACTAAAATGTTTACTAACCATTTACCCCAACATACACTGTCACGAGAAGAATTATCTTTAATCTAAACTTGGAAGAACTCTTAAACACCTCATGAAAGGTGTTTAATTAAAACAACTCCAACTTCCACTTAGTTACTGAAATGAGCAATCAGCTAATTCATTATTATACTTCACAGATTTTAATTTTTTTAAAAAAATAAAGATAAATTAGTCAAGACATTGACAATGTAGTGTGCCTAACCTTCACAGGGATTCATAGTCACAAATCTCCACTACTCTCTCTCTCTAAAGATGTATGTTGCCCTGTTAGCTCCACTGACCAAGAGATGTATTACAGCTAGAGGGAGTTCCAATTGCCAGCAGGAGCAGGCCCCCCTATTTCTCAAGTTCTCTCAGCTGGGCAGTAATTTCTGCAAAAGAAGATGTCTGGCACAATGAGAAATAACTTCTCACTGTGCCCAGCTGTGGCTAGTGAGCCAAAGTGTTTTCTTGCTTCCTGGGGCATTAACCAGCTCTCCATTGAATGGACAGGACTTTAAGTGAACTGCCCTGTAACCCTTAGATGTTACTCACCTTGGCTGCTATTTTAAAATAACTATTTCTACTTTAACATTATTACATACATTATCTCTTTCAGAGAGGCTAAAAAAAAGTCTGAAATGCACATTTTAAGTATTTTTAAACTTCAACATGCTGAAGTACCACTTAGGTTGAAGTCTAAAACCTCTGGCTATCAGTTACAACTTCAGAGCAAAATATCAAGTTGCAAATCTGAAAACTCTTGGTATTTACTTACTTAAAAACTGAGTAACTTCAGTTGAGCATGTTTGTATTCATTACGTACAATACACCTATTCCAGACAGGAGGAAAACAAATTCAAGTAAGAATTTCTAATGCATTAAGTACATTTTGTTGCACTAAATTAATATAGTAATTTATATAGTTGGAAAAATTATGAAAATCTATACACTACAAAAAACTTTTAAGAAACTGAAGTACTAAGAGCTTTAAAACCAGAACACAGTTAATACTGATGACTAGTTCAGCAAGTCTTCATTTTCTAAACAGACTTCTGCATGAGTTTTCTTCAAAAAACCTATTTTTTCCATTTCACACAGTACCTAAGTGATCAGCAGATTATATTTTTTTTTTCTTTTCCACAATGTTATTCTGCAGCACTTAATTTTTCTTCCCTAGCCTGAAAAATTATCTAGATGAACCAATTAAGCATTGCCAGCCCAGCAGGAAGATTGCTCTGTTCCATCTCCACAGGACAGACAACCTAAAAATGTAACAGGGCATCTGCTGTCATCTAAATCGTTTGTGACAACCAATCCTTTCACAATTCAGAAACATAGCTTTTCTTTGTATCTGAAAAAGGCAAGAACTTAACCAAACCTCCTTCTTCCCCAGCTACTCGATAAACCAAAGATAGATAATTTATAGAGAGAGCTGAGTTCATATTCTATGTTTAGAAATAATTGAAGCAATTCCTAAAAATCCCCCAAGTTTTACGAACATCACAGCCTCCAAAATCGTACTTCTATACCACAGTGTAAACTGCAGAAAAAAATATTATCTGAGATGAGCCTGAGAAGAAAACACAGACACTGCTCATTTCGGAAGTAAATCTTTAACAGTAAATCACAGCAAAGCATATAAAAATCTGAATTCTCAGCCAATATAGTCAATTCTCTACAGCATGGACACAGATTCCCAATCTTAGACTCAAGACTTTTACTCATTATTATCTATGCAACTTGACTGCTGAATGCTGGCTCATAGTAACATGCTGGCTACTTCAAATGCCATTCTATGGAGTTAACTCTTACCCGGCATTATGACTGCCTGGTTTATGGCTGTAATTTGCAGAGTAACCTCTGGGTTCCTAAGCCAAAAAGCTATCAGGAATTAGAAGAAAACCTGGATTTTGTGAATCACAACTGATTCACCTGGTGATAGGTGATTTGGACCAAGTCAGTGCAAATAATGCTATTAACACACTATGCTTGGCTGACAAGGCAAAAATGAAGGAAGCAAGGTAGCAACTAGGAACTGAAGATAATTGTTTCAGGGCTCTGAAATTCCCATGCAGGGCTAGGGCACTGGAATATAAATGCAGAAGAACAGTTTTTCCTAATTATTCTACAAAGAATAATTTAGAAAGAAATAACAGAAGACTAATCCTAAGACAACGAAACACAGGTTTACACCACTAATTGGGCAAGTCACCAATAACAGGAGAACTTCTACTTCAGGCTGTCAGTTGACCCTTAGACCTGCAATGAGTGAATGCAAACCAGGTATCTGCTCAAGGGGGCACACTTCCCATTTCTAAACTTTCAGCACAGCAATTGAAAAGACTGCCATTTAAAAACCTGTCGGTATTAAACACAACCTCTTTTTATATGCATTGCTATCACAGACAATGGTTTCAGCAGGCACAACCATCAGATAGTGCTGTAACACACCCAGTCACCTCTCTAACTGGACAGCAGGCTGCCTGAACAAAGCTCCCTGTGCCCAGGTATCACACTGCCCGCTCAGCCCCAGCAGGACCCAGCAGTGGGGCTACACCTGGGGGAATTCGCCCAGCGTGGGTCATTTTGTATCAGCAGCTAAACTAGAAAGAAATCACATCTAGGACATTTACACAGTATCGCCTTTCAGAGTTAACGAAAAATTAGTAACAAAATAGAGACTACTTCCTCCATCTTGCTGGACAGAAGAGAAAGCTCAACTTTTAAATTCTACAATGACCTAGATTACCTGCCTTCCATTATTAGAGGCACAAAAATAAGCATTAAAAAGTGAAAAATTTTGAGTATAGGCTTTTAAGTTCCCACTTAAAAGAATGAACCCCCCCGAAATTCATATACTCTCACACAAATTTTAGGAATATACTTTAAATTCTTGAAACTACTGTGATTTTTAAACATATGATATGACAGATTGATAATAAAGTAGCAACGTAACATTTTGAGCCTAGAGTATAAACTGCATTCACAAATGGCTTCAACATTTCCCAAGTGTTAACATGTTTTCCCTTTTTTGATGAAAATATTTATTCCAGGAAAACTTAATTTTTCAATGATGATTCACTGTCAAAAAACCTTAACAACCAATTAAAAGATGAGAAGTTAATTGAAACCTAAGTGCATTTGTTTTTTGCTGTCTTTATCTTTAGTGACAATGGCTCTTCCCCAGCTGAGTCAGGAAAACCAATAAGAAGGTAGCAGGGTAGAGGCCTGATGTCGCTGATCTAAAATGGGCAAGTTGCAAACACTAGATTTCTAGTTGTTTCATCCTGTTTCAAGGAGCCATTTTCAAGCAGGACTTGAGCCAACACCGTTACCTTTGCTAAAAGAGAAAGGTCATTCCTCTGCCCACTCTTCCCCACTGCTTGTGGTTCCATGCTCCTGCTGCCTAACTCAAGCCAGCTTTGGTAGGTGGAGCTGTGGTTACACCACAACCCACTCATTACAGGGGGGTGGGGTCAACAAGAAACAGATAAAACTCAATCTTTTAGTAGGACAGAAGGCTAAATCTGTTTCTTCTGTGAAAACAAAGGCTCCAGAGCCACTGACAGAGGGAAAGCAAGCCAACAGAAGGTAGCAGGAACATTCTTGCACCTGCTAATCGTTAATTTGGACAAATAATCACGAACAACACACTTCGGCTTTTAAATAACCAAGAAGTTGAGCTGATACCTTGAAGAAAATCATTATGCTTAGAAATTGCTAGAGTTGGCTGGTATGGAAGGTTACAAGAAAGAAAAATTTTGCTCATCTGTAAGAGTGCTATTTGCTTCCCCCATTCCTACCAAGGATCACTTCTTCTAGATGAGCTTCCCACTTCTGTAACTATCCTTTTAAGGCCCTAATCACTCATATGCATCTGTGACTATTTTGTCATTACTCATTAGTCAGAAAATGTGCAGACTGCTTGCACAGATGCACAAGTAATGCAGTGTAGAAAAAAAACACAAAAGAGAATAATGCTTTAAAAACAACAACAAAAAAGACATGTTTTGGTAAGAAAAAGAAACAATACAAAAAAAAGCAAACCTCCTCCGGAAAACAGCAAGATGGGGAGAGAGAAGATAATTCAAAATACAGAATACAACTCCAAAGGAAAAAGCACAAAGAACAACAGAGAGGAGAGGGGAAAGCTGTTTATTCTAGGAAGCTCAGGTAATATTGGCATTTCCAATCAGTCCTCCTCACAAGCAAACCCATAATAAAGTTATGCTCATTTCCCCTCAGTACTCAAAGCTTTTAATATTTTCCAATTAAAAAGCCTAAATGAAAAAAGCTTAAAGATTCTTAGAACAGTATTTACAGAAAAAATAAGCAGTTATGCATGAAAGAATAAGGTGACCAAGACTGAATTATTCTGAGATAGCAATTTCATAATTCACAATTAAATATAGCAGGAGGATATGAACAGGTCAGTACGCCTGCTTGGACATAAGGAAGGGAGGAAAGAACTGCTGCTCACAGCTGCCACACATGGCTCTGGTAGGCATTAACAGATGGCTAGGTATGCTTTTCCTTCAACATTATGCAATGTTGCTGCAAGGAAATAATACCATGATCAAAATCAGACACTCAAATTCTGAATGGTGACCAAGATCATTGAGACTTAAAGAGAAAATACTAACAGATTTTAAAATAAAAGCTTAGAAATAGAAGTATTACCTTTCATAAAATATTCTATACTATTGCACCTATTTCTTAAGAGAAACAAAATAATTTCTTTTTTAATTGATGACTACACTCCATATCTGGCTGCAGTCAGAGAATCATCATAAAATTGGAAGCAACTGCAACTGTTTCAGTGAAGCAAAATAATAATCCTCATGTATGTGTGTTACATTTAGCAGGCACTACTGGAAGTTATTATTAAAGAATTCCTTCCCCCATATTTGGGTGTTCAGTTTCCCTGTTTTTAATTTACTATAATATAGTGCTTTATAGTTTGCTCTCCCAATTTTCCTCCGACTTTTAAAAAGGTGCAAGAATCTCGAACAAATTTATATATAGTTATTTGCATATTATAAACACCCACATTCATTTATATACACAAAGACTAGTCAGTCACTTACAAACTAATATTAATAGAAAAATGCTCCCAAAATAAACACAAGCAAATCTATCAAACACAAGCAACAACAAGGAAGATACTGCTAGTATTTTAGTTTTTTTAATGAAAGAGCCTCTTCCAAAGTTAATGGTAACTCTCCTTCCCCTACCTCTTTAGCTAACTGTGCAATTCACAAAGTCACAGAAACAGAGGATAAAATTTGTTAGTTTTACAGGCATAAGAAGAGTAGCTTTTACTTCTGTAGAAACCAGTTTCTCCCAACATTTACTACAGCTACAGTTAATCTAGTTGTTGACTGTCATCAAGTGGGGACAGTCTGATCCTTCACCTACTCACACAAACACCTAGGCCAGAAAGTTAAGAATTCTCTAGGGCTATGTAGGTTGATAACTTTGAGGAGCCAGAGAGTTCAGCAGCTATGAGCTGCTAGATTGTCTGGACCAGGATGATTCATACACCTATTCAGTTTAGCTAACCCATGCCAGAAAATTTCCACCTAAACCAGACTACATTCTCTATGGGAGGGGAAAAAATAAGCACGTGCCATACCACTTATTTTTTTAGCTGATCAAAATATGCATTTAAAAAAACCCCTGGTGTTTGGTTTGCAAATAGATACTATCAGACTTGCCTTAATGGTTACTCCTTAACCATTAACATCAGGATACTCCCTGCTCCTATTATAGCACTAAATTACACAAAATGAGTATGACATGATAAAATAAGCTTCTATTCAATGGCATATCTGTTAGTGTTTTCCATTACTTTTTACATTTTACTGCATTTTGTGAAGTCTGTTCAGTTTACCTCCTACAATTTTGGTCTAATTGCACAGTTTCTCGATGCACTAGAAGATGCATTTATGAAAATCCCTAGAGAAGCTAATTATAGAATACATAAACAAGGTAAATAAATCTGTGCCTCATACTCAATCTCTTTTTAATCAATCTGTAGTTTAAATTGACAGTGTTTTCTTTAAAAAGTGGTGAAATACGATTGAGGAAAGCCTCACCTCAAACACCATAAATCAGTCCCTTTTGCTGCTACAGATTTCCACCCACATGCAAGTCAGGCATCACACTGAGAGCATAATCCTGCATACTCTCCAACATAGATCTGATTTTTTACATAACGAGTTAGAGATGCTCAACTAGAGCCCTTAATCCAACCACTGGGTAGAGGTCAGAGCTCATGTGATTTAAAGCACAGCTGATAATGGTAAGTTTTGTTTCTTCAAAATAAGCACCCACAACCAGTCAACTGTTTTCTAGCCATTTCCTTGAAGATGCTCCTAAATGAAACAGTTATACTTTAGAAAGATAGCTTCACAAATACGCTTTTCAAGAGGCTTTGTATTTGCACACACAGCATCAAAAGTGCTATTTAACAGAGCTACATTGACTAGCATTTGTAAAGGTTAAAAAAATTAAAAGTTTAAAGTGCTGTGGTGTAAAGCTCACTATAAAGCTTTTGTTTAGTCAGCAACTTACATTAACATGTACAAGTAGATTTCTGGCTTTCTTTTCAAGGAGCATTGCATTATGTTCTCAGCCAAAAATCTCAGGTCTTTGGCAAAAACAGAACTATTCTTTTTCCAAGTGATTTACACAGATCTGGGTCTCACAATACACAAGTTAACAGAGCCATCAACCTAAAAAAAAATCCCTGAAAGATCTAGCATTAAGAGTCAGTCATGAGATTAATGTAAAACCATTTACATATTTCACTCTTTTAAAGTATTAAACTTCAAAAATGCACCCAAGTATGTGTCTAACTCAATACTGTTACTTAGCTACTTGGAAAAAAAACAGTCCTCTTTTTAAAATACACAGAAAAGGATATTCTTAAAAGTCTTTTTTGAAGGCAAATAGCTTTTCCATCAATCAAGAATTAGATCACCAGCAAGTGCCCACAACAGAACGAGCAGTCAGCCTAGCTACAGATGTTCTTCTCTCCTTGGAGAGAAAAAGTTAGTACAAGTTGTGTTCAAGCCATTAAAAAAAAAAAAAAAAAAAAAAATCTATTCACCATTCCCATCTCAGCTTTTTAGCAGCCAATGGAGCCTGACATCAATAGCCAACAGAGCAAACTGTCATTCCCACTTTCAATAACCAGCTGGTTAACCCACCACAACTAGGAAGTGCACCAAAGCTGTTTCTAGTCATGCTAATAGACAATCTCCTGCAGCAAATGAGACAGCTCAGTGAATACATGGTCTAACACTGCAGAAGGGTCCCATCCTCTCCAATTCCTCACTTTTCAAACCAGGACTGCCGGCTCACCATCCACCTTCTGTGAGTGCTTTAGTGCACTTGACGTGCCCATGAGTAGGCTTAGTGAACTTGGCAGAAGGTTACTCACAGTGGGTTTTTTACTGGATGCATTTTCTACTGATTACTTCCCTGAACTAGCTCATTCTGGGAGCAGACAAGCATCACTGGCATAGGAGTGTAGCTGGAAGCACCTAAATCACCATCAGCTTAAGACAAGCTAAAAGTGACCTGGAATCAGGCAGGTGACCACACTCCTGGTCCTGGCTGCACCTTCTCAATTTCCTCCTCTGCTTTCTCACAAGAGCACAGTAAAGGTGTCAGATTAGGTAACAGACTCACCAAGCATCTACCACCCCAAGTCACCTACTGGCCACACAATTGCAAGAGCTCACCCCAAGAAGGGTGAGGAGCTGTGTCTGGGCTCCACTATAGCTTGAGATCAGTTTAAACTCAATCATAAAAATTACATCCTTCAGAGCCAGCAATGCAAGTGTTCTCAGAGCCTGTTCTAATGTCCTCCCTCTCTTACTACTGCGCTCCCTCCTTCTTGAATCACCTTCTCCTGATCTTAAGCATCTTTCCAAGCTCTGACCACAACATGCCCACTACCCTCCACTTTTGGTACCTCCTCCCTTACAGAGAGAATCAAGGACACACTTCTACATACCTCGGGGTATCCTACAAGTGTAGAAAGAAATTACTAGATTTCAAAATTGCACAAGGCAAATTGTAATCTAATATTACACCACAAACTGAGCGTGACACACCCAAGGATTCCATTCAGCCAGACTCCCTTTGACTTCAGAAAAAAGCTTTCTCCTTTGCTCCACAGTCTCATTTGTAATATATCCCAGCGTTTCCCTCTGCTACAAGGATAACATGAAAGTCAAATCTTTATCTCATACCATCTTTGAAAAGCCAGAGGACAGTGTCCATGCTGAAATACCAATTACTGAGACTGCTCCTATCTAAACTTGCCAGTACCAATGGCAATGTTGTTCAGTTTTCAAGCAAACAGCACACAAACATTTTCCTCCTTAATTCTGTAAATTTTCTTCCACATTCATAAAGACTCATTACTTTCCTAAGCAAACAGGCAAACACAGTGAAACAAGCACTGTTGAAAGATGAATCTTCTATGAAATCTGAGAGAAATAAGGCCTGTGATTAATAAGTAAAGGCAAACTGAATCAACACAAATTTGGGTAAAACCAGACATTTATCTCTTATGCATTAAGAGATAAATTAATAAATTAAAGGATGTCGCAAAACAAATTTTTAACTTTAAAATAAATTACTGCCCAAATCAGAAGAAATCCAGAACAGAAATTGTAAATAGTTGAAAACTAGTTTAAGTGTTTTACCAGATGCCCAAGAAGCCACAGTTTTATCATTGACAAAAAGACCAGATGGTGAAAAAATGCACCGTTTCAAATGCAACTATAACAAAACAACTATATTTAAAAAATCTCGTAAGAATGGCAAGTGAAGCATTGGCAATAATCATGACAATTAGAAAAATACAAAAAAATAAAATGCTAGCAAAAGGATACAATACCTCCCTATCCCTAGAAGGGCAGGCACCATCCTAGCAATAAAATAAATTAACAAAAGCTGTCAAGATTACAAAGAATGATAGAACTGTCAGTAAAAACACAAACCCACAAAATTTGAAAATGTTCAGTAAGTGCAGAATAAAGTCTGGCCAGAAAATTTAAATTGCCCCAATAAAATGCTTTCTACAGAACAAGTATTAAACTTCTGTAAAATACAGGTTGTTTGGGTCAACCATATAGTCCAAAAGATGTAAATATTGCTATTCATTAAGCCAGCAGATACTCTTGCAGTCTGGATACAAGATGACATGGGTTACAAATTGCTGCCATTTAAAGTTACTGCTTCCTTTTCTAGGTTTTGATATAAAACTGACACAAAAGCAAATACTAACAATATAACAGACTAGCAAAGACTAGTACCATGGCTTCACAGGAAATTAAACTTGTCACTTTCATTTGATAAATTAGTAGCAATGGTCAAACACAGTTAATGTCCAAAGTGTTGGGGTTAGTACTGTCTGATTAAGAAACTAGAATACAATGGAAGTTAATGTGGTCTGTCCTGCATGTATTAAAAAACCACAGGTGAGCAATCTTTATTCTTATGATTTGCTCTGTGACTATTATACATACTCTCCTAGTTAAGGAATATGCTCCAAAAAAACCCCCGTATTGTTTTTTTTCAGTAGCTCCCATTTGAAACCCCCTGAGAAGTGTCAATATGATAACACTAAGCATCCTTCAGAGGCTCTATCTTGACCCACCCTCTTTTACCATTGTCTGCATCCTAGAAGTAAACAACAGAGAGAATTCCTACTGGGAGGGAAGGGCAGGGAGTTCGTGGAGAGAGAAAAAGGGCAATAACTAATACTCTCTTTCTGATACAACCTGGGGAACGTTGGGACAGGTGAAATTAGGGTTTTTTAAATATCAACAAAAGCAAAGTCCGATCTAAAATAAAGATCTATCTGAGAAACTACGTCGAAGTGATAGTCATTATCTGAGTACAAGTTTCCAGGGTGAGACAGCTCCCAATAAAACCAGTACAAATATACGTATGGGGAGCAATGAGCAGGAATCATAGGACGGCCTTGGTTGGAAAGGACCTTGAAGCCAATCTAGTTCCAACCCCTCTGCTGTGGGAAAAGATACCTGTCACTAGAGTTCAGAGCCTCATCCAGCCTGGCCCTGAAGAATTCCCAGGGATGGGTCCTCCAGAGGGTGTTAACTGCCACAGCTGAGTGACTGCCAGAATAGTGCTCTGCTCCCAAGTTCCCTTCATAGCTACTGCACTGAGAGCAAAGCCACCAAAACACAGAATGAAAGAATAAACAGAAAACTCAAAAGGGTCAGGAGGAATGCATCCCATAACAGTAGTGTAGGGATCTGATAATCATCAGCATATTAAATAGATACACGAGACCTATATTTGGATAGATATCTCACCAGATGTAATGAATAGAAATAAATTAAATTCAGACTAGAAACATGTTTAAGTCTTAAACAGACTAACTAAATTTGAGGGCAACTTCCCCAGTTATGCAATATGACCTATTACCATAGGATTTTCTTTTTTACTTTATAATTAGTACTCTGGCAGTAAAAAGAATTAGTTTAAAAAACTTCAGCCTGTGATATAAAGTTGGATTAGATCTGCAGTCCTCTCCATCCTCAACCTCTAAAGCTACCCAAGATACACAAAGCAAGGCTCAACCTTCTATATCAAGTATGCTAATTTATCTGAGACTTCACAGTTCTGTTGTCCTTTCTAAGCAGTATAATATAAGATCAGACACCCGATCTTTGAATAAGCCCACAAATGCAAGACTAGTCTTCAGATTAAACAATAAACTAAGTCCTGTATCTGTACAGGGCAACTAAGAACAATCTGCACTCCAGTACAACCCCAATGATATCTACAGAACTACACAGAGAATAGAGCTGGATGGTAAAGTCAGGCCTTTCACTGAAATTTTAAACAGAAAAAGCTAGAGCAAAGACATTTACAGTAGGTTTACTTGTTTTCTTCAAACCACCATCAAGGAATACAAGTATATATGCTTCTAACTTCCTAGTATAATTGAACCACAAGGAGAGGAACAGAGATAAGAATGATGGCTTCCATCTGGAAAAATTCCTGTCAAACAAAGCCTATAACCATTAAAATTGCTTTTCAACTTTGCAGGAAGATTCTTCTTGGACAAGATTTTTTAAATGCCAAGAGATGTCAGTAATAAACAGTAACCTCCATCTTTCTCAAATATATCCCACACCACCTGACAATGCTAAATGCACTACACTGAAGTAACAATCCAGATCCTCCTCCCCAGTAATAATTCTTACCATTTATGAAGAGATGCAGCTCTCAACAGCTGCAATACCTTTGGCAGTTAGAGCCATACTAGGCACACATCTAGAATATTTTTCAAATACAAACGAGCATTACAAGCAAAATCCATTTTCTAAGATTCTTCTCCTTCCCTGCCCCTTGAATTTCAGAATAAAACAACCAAACCTATCATCATCTACCACAGAATAGTCAGGAATTCACTTTTATTTAGAAGATCCGAGGAATTTAAAGTCATTAAATGTTGGCCTATCAAAATAATTTAATCAGAGGACAACATAATCAGTATGAGAAGCATTCCTATACCAGGGCAACTCTGTATAAAGAAAGCAGAGCTTGCTATTCTGTCACGATCAGAAACATGAACACTGTGAGAAGGAAACAAACCAGCAGGGACCACTTAGCCCAGTGTTACTCTGCCACTGCAGGGTGCTCTGCATCCCCCATAATGGAACTACCATACCACACTGCAGGTTAACCAATGCCATGTCCACTCTGAGACCTACACCCATAGGGCTCCTTTTGGTCGACCATGCACTTCCCAGTCCTGCTAAAGAATTCATGTACATGAATCAGAGTCACTCCAATACAGTCTACACTCCTCTACATTCACATATTTGACACACCACTCAGTTATCCATTTGTGGAATTAAAAGACTTGCATTTGGTCTACAGAAAGATTGCTGAATTGCAGCTGAAAACATCAACAGCTGGATAATCCACCACTGGCCTACCTCCTTCATTACCATGATTACATATCCTCAGCATTTACCACTTGTGCTTTTCAACTTGATCCCGTTCAACTTCACTTTCCAGTCACTGAACCTTGTCAAGCATAAATTGAATAAAGCACTGGATTTCAGTAAGAAAATATTCACATGGGGGGGGGGGGGGGGGGGAAGATACCTCCTACTTTTTCAGATAATGTGAACAGGGTTTTTGCAGGCCTTTTACTATAAGGCATTAATTTAAATAATTTTTAATTCTTTCCCATACACTATTTAAAAATAACTTCAAAAGACAAAACATCATTAGCATTACCACATATTCAGGCAAAAATCATCTCCTTGTTCTTATACATTTTTAAACAACGCATTATATTGAGAACTTCTGCTGAACTGCTTGTTTATGTTTGTATCCTATCAGTCAATAACTTTTGGGATACAATCCCATGCATATGCTCCTTACCTTCAGTGCGCTACTTTGAATATAGCTGCAATAAGGAAGGTATGCCTTGCTTTACCAGCATAATTTCATGTGAATTCTAGATGGTTTTGTACAGTTCCATCCTCCCTGCTTACCACCCAACCATCTTGTTTGTCTGCAAGCTTTATTATTGACAATTTTGATATTACACCCAAATCATTAAAAAAAAAAAAGACTAACTCCTCCAAGACCTCCAGTAACAAGGAAATTCAGCAATAATCCTAACAACTATTTCCAAGATGTATCAGTTAGCCAGCAGTTCTCCAGGCATTTTTCACATACGATAAGATCATTCTACAAGTATCACATGTGCAATTAATATTATTTGTTGTACTTCACCACTAAAATTATTTTCAGAAACTTTGTAGTTCTACTAGCAATCTTACAGCTACAAAAGTGGGATCTATACTGTCATGCTAAACTGAACTTGTCATAAAGCAGAATAAATATCATTGGAAAGAAAAGTCTATTACTTAAGTTCAGCTTCCATTCATGAGGGAGGGAGCAAGGGAGGCCCAAAAACTCAGTCAGCAAGGTACCACACAAATAGCACTCCCACCATACATTTCCTAAAGCATTCATATTTCCATCAGTTTCTACCTCTTCTTACTGAAATCACTGAATCACTTTAAACTGAGCCCTTCATGACATGTATTTAACTAGTGTTTCACTATTCCTTATAACCTCTTTCCTACAACATTAATATTGTATTCATATTATTTCATGGCAAAATGCAAAGCCTTAGAGACCAGATAAAAACAAATATATACCTTAAAAAAAAAACAAAAACAAAAACAAACAAACCAACCCCAAAAACTTCAACTAATTTGAAAGCAATCCAAATTGGTCAATACAAAAAGATAGTAAGAAGCAGAAGTCTCATAAAAAGCATACAAAACATACCTTAAAGAGATAACCAAAAACAAACAACAGCACCACCATGAAACAAAAAAATAATTAAGATTTTGACAGCTCCTATAAAAACCATCAGTTTTAAATGTATGCAAATATTGAAACTGATTAGATGCTCCAATATCACTACTTACATAAGGACATAGTGGTATTTTCTTAAAAAGTGGAAATCACCATGTATTTAGGCCCCTGACCCTCAAAAACAACTGAACTCAGATGCACTGCATTGTTCAGTGGGCAAGTCTGTCACAATACAGCTCTGCTATGGCACACAACTCTTAAGCTTTTAAGACAGCCTGGAGCGCCTGCTAACAGCCAATCTGTCTCACCACCAATATGAAAAACATCCTTTTTTTTTTAAAGCTTATCTGTACAAAGACTTTAGGGAATAAGGAAACACTCACTGAAATCCATGCAGACACTATCTTGTGAGTAAGATCTAGCCAGACCCTCAGCATTTCTGGAAAAATCTAATAAAACTCCCTCCAAACTAGCAATATTTATTGCATATTAAAAGATTCCAGTTGATGCTATAGCACACAATATATATTAACTTCATTTCCCATCTTTTGTGCACACATTCAACTTTATGGATCAAAGGAACAGTATAAAATTCTACCAGACTAACTAGCTAGACTACCAATTTAAATGGAGAGATTTTTGTTACTTATGCAGTAGTTACACAAAGTTAACAAACACTAGTCTTCAATCTTTAAAACACAATGGACTTCTGACATGCTGTAAATGCTTATCATTCCATTTCCTAGTATTAAATTGCCTATCTAAAGTTTCCACAAGTTAAGAACACTTTCTTTCAAAGAACATCGATATCCTACAGTTTGGATCACTATTGAAAACTTGTGTCACTTCTGAAAAATCATGAGACACTGCTACTGAGGGTACTGCACTTAGTCCGACTCCAGTTAGGCTGAAAAAACATATAGCAACAGTCTACACACATATAAAATAAATCCCCCCCCCCCAAAAAAAACCAAAACCAAAACAAACAAACAAAAAAAAACCGAACAAAAAACAAACCCCCAAAACAATAAAAAAAACCCCAAAAACTCAGAAAAATATCAATAAACTTACCTGGGGTTTATTGTTATCTAATGACCTTTCAGAAAAGACTGGTCTATTCTAAAGTCTTGAGCACAGTTTAGAGAGGTAGAGTAGGTAAGGCATACGACCTAGAATATAGAGGCCTACAGACCCTTTTCAGTCATCAGTTAAGCTAACAGACTTTTAAGATACTGTTTAAGGAACAGATACCATCTGTTTATCAAAAACTGGAGCCTGACATATGCACTTATCTGTTTTGTAGGCTGAAAAATCAATTCTTACAGTCCTTAACGTATCAGGTGACAAGTCCATATGTAAAAGCTTTTCTAAGCTATTTAAAATGCATTTCAAAACAATCATACTAGTCCTCAAGAATACAACATGCTGCTGACGGTGGGCGGCCCAACAGAAGGGCAAACGAATGGCACGAAACGACCTCTACATGTTACCTGTAAACATTTCTCCCATCGTCAAGACACTGGAAAAAACAGACCGCTTGCTTTCACGCCACACGGGGAGCGCTGGGCTGGATGGGGCCAGCCCCGAGCTGAGCGTGAGCTGCACACCAGTGCCATCCAAACCCAAGGGGAAACACATTCCTCCGAGCCGCTTTCCCCCAGGCAACCGGGCCGGGGCGGGCGCTGAGCCCCGAGCGCTGCCGCTCAGGGGCCGGTGTCGCGGCACCACCCGGGGCGCCTCTGCCCCCGCCGCTGCCTCGCCGCCCGCCCCGGGTGCACGGAGGGCTGCCAGCGGACCTCTCCCCGCCACCCGCACCCGCCTCCCGGCCCGGCCCGGCCCGGCCCGCCGCCGCGCACACACCCAGGCCGGCGGCGGGGGGCGGCGGCGCACCTCCCGCCCTTCGTGCACCCCGCCCGCCCGCCCGCCCGTTCGCCCGCCGAGGCCCGCTCCCCACCGCCCCCACGGCGGGACGCCGTCCCGGCCGCGCACCGAGCCCGGCTCCCGCGCCCCGCTCCCTCCGGGCGGGCCGCTCGCACCTCCGGGTGCAGGATGGGGACGCAGCCCGCCTCCTTCTCGTACTCCTCCAGCGGCGCCGCCATCTTCCTGCGAGCCCCGCGCCCGCTGCATGCCGGGTAGTGCGCGTGCCCGCGGCGGCCCCGCGCGCCACCGCTTCCTCTGAGGGCCCGCGCGCGGGAGGGACGTGCCCGAGTATTGCTGGCAGTGGGGATAGGTTATTTCTATATGTGCATATCGACACACGCACTCCGTGTTTTATATAGGGTGCGTGCGTGCGTATATGCATGTGCACCCCCCATGCTTTTGGAAATACCAGTTCTCCGGGAATCAATAGTGAGTATAGCGCAGGTTTGCGGAGATACCCCTAATGAGGAGTAAGGTGCCTTACAAGTTGGAATGTGAACCAAGAGAGAGCCCTTCGCCTTCTACCTTTCATGTCGACTTGATTCCACACCAAGCAATGTCTGTCCATTTTTCATTTGGAGTTATCTTCATGCCCGCTAGGGTAGCAAAGAGGGCATAGGAAGAAAGCAATAAGGTTTTCAGTAGGTTTTTGCTATCAGCTGCAGGAATGTTTGAAACCCCCCAGCAGTCCTGAGGACTTCCTGAGGAAGCAATTCCTTCCAACCCTACTGGGCTGGTGGTCCCTCGCATCCCAACACACTCGCACCGCCCAGGAGGCTGCAGACTGGGGGACAAGTTACAAAATAGGCTTGGTTCTGTTTAGCTGTATTTCTGTTCTCACAGGCTACATAGTGTGCAAACAGCCAAGATCAGGAATCCTAAAGCGCTTTATTTAATTTTCTTTTTTTCAATAAATTAAGTTTTAATCAAAAATGGTTTTGCAATTACGGAATGTTATTGCTGGTTTGACTTCTGCTTTATATTGCTATATCTATGGTGCTGTCATTTGCCTTTGTGAGAAAGGGACCTTTAGATAATACATTTTGTTGTATCATAATACATTAAGCTCATAAGCCTCAAACCCTACAATGATATTCTCTTCATTACTCTTTCCCATCTCATGCAAAATGTAACAGAGAAGCACTAATATAATCTGACTGCAGCATTATTAAAATGCTAAACCATAAATGTCTTTTTTTTCCCTGTATTTAAATTCAAAATTGTGAAGAAGAATGACATAAGATTTAGAAACCGGGGGTGTGAAACAGGTCTCAAAGCACATATTTGAAACCATAAGGACTGAAGTGCTAAAAGAGCAGAACAAGACACAGAGTATACAGGAGAGGATCCTTTTTTAACTGTCTGTATTATTAAATGTACTAGGGCTTAGATATAATTTGCAATTTGATTTGCATGAGGAAGAGGGTTTTCAACCCCCTACAACCTCCAGAAATAGAAATCCTATTAATCACGACAGTTCATCACTCCTATTTATAATAAAAGCAAGAGTGATAAAATAACTAAAAATTTTTATAGTATTTTTACTACTCAGATATTTTTCCTTGCAACTCTGAAGAAATTATGCTTTGTCCCATAGCTCTGAACTGGATTATAAACAAATACTCTGACACCTGTCTAGGTATTTATAACCTGTTCTTCATGGATCTACACATTTGCAAACCAACTCTGCTCCCAGATATATCTGTATAGAGAATTTTTGCTGTTTAAATGGGGCCCTCATCTGTGAGTGTAGTTCATGTGCAGCCTATCATATCTTTCTTCAGAATGAGTGTCCCTTTTACTGCCAAGTAACAGCAGCACTAGAATACAGGATTTTGCTACTGTGCCTCTGCATTAGAGCTTCTCATTCAAAAGCTAGCAGTGGTTCTGAAATTTAAAAAGTTTTCCACACTTCAGGTATTCTCTGTCCTTTCCTAATCTACATACACTCTAACATAATTGCATGGAAATGTGATTGTTCATTGTTTTGCATTGTCATTACAGAGGGGTTATGCTCTGTACCGAATAAGCAAATGGCAGATTAAAACCCAATAATCTGCTACAGTAACAAAGTTGACTCCTATTTCCCACAAATCTAAAAGGCTTTAAGGTTAGATGTTTTTGTGGACTCTGCCATAAAATTCACCATCTGACCTTGAGCAAGTATTTCACTTCTCTATGATTTACTTTGCTCACTTGTAAATCAAAAACTTTGTCATCTCATTCAGGGTGTTACTCTGGGAATTTATTACCATTGCAGAGCAATTTTATCTCTCTGATTAAAGATGCCTTGTAAATGCCAGGAATTATTGTTGATCAATGGCAGGAAATGCTCTTCTGTGTGATTGCACTGAGTGCTCCGTAGCTGATGTGTGAAGTGCTCTCCACATTGACCGAAGAGGTTTGATCCATTTCTACTTAACTAGGCGTGCAATAGGGACAAGTCTGTAATATTGGTTAAACACCACACACACTAGAAAATTATTTTAGGTCACATTCTCACAAAAAGGAAACAGTTGACAACAATCTATTAGGGGAACAAAAAACCCTTTGGCAGAGACAAAACATTTATGGAATACACATCTGTGCACATGTTCAGTACTAGGCATGACTGTGCAGCCTTTTCAGCCTCTGTCTTCTACTAAGCTGTGAAATGTGACTGTGAAATAAAAGACATTTAACATACATTTCTTAGTATTAGCTTTGTATTATAGTGGATAAACAACTTCTCCCTTTGCAACAAAATATTGCAATTAAGGCTAAATTTTTATTCTCATGGTAGGTCCAAACTTTAAGTGAAAATATTGGAATGTCTCAGTATAAAAAAGGTAGTAAGTCAAAAGTACCTTACCTAAACCTACAAGAATGTGTATCTTTAGAACAGTTGTACATGTCCTTCACTTTTCATGCATAGTTTTGATTAATCCTATTCTAATTAATAAATAATGAGATGCATTTGCCACCATACTGAAGTGCCTCTGAAATTTTTGCTTGCATAGTTGTCACTTGCATAGTGACCCAAAAAACTAGCTTCACTATCCACGGCTACAATATCTGGAGAAGCTAGGTCATGGTCCTGTTCTCTGAGTATGTTTGCAGAGAGGCTATAAGTAATTATCTTTATTATTCCCTATCTATGCTTCATTTTCTAATTGTGTTATTGTTTGAGCCTTGTGCTTTATGTATTGGAAATGACACCCACCTATGTAAATGTGTATACCAAAACAAATGTATAAAACGTGTCATTTTGCATGGATTTATTCAAGTCTATTATTTCCCTCTGCATTTGCTCCTACATGGAGAGCATCCATTTCTCACACTTTGGACCAGTTTGGGTGACTGAAAGTCTGAGTTTGTATGACAGCTCCACAGAATTTGTCTTCAAAAATACAATCAAGCTGAAAATGCTCTCAAAGCAAGTGCATTAAGAGAGTATTAAATATGCATGATTGAAAACAGAAATAAGGTCATGCAATTGTTCAATATAGTGCCTCCTGTAACTGCAGGCACTGCTTCTGTTACAGTATTTCAGGGCTCTGATAATTGTGTGATTATGAATGAAACCTGCATGACTAAACCTGGTTTTGGTCCCAACTGGCTGCCTCGCTCTCTTGAGGGGCGTGACTGTCCTGGAAAGTAGGTCCATCAGATCTTGATGTAGGTCCAATCCTGAACCACTGCAGGCTTCAGCCCTCTCTTCTAAGGTAACGTGAGATTTCAGCATCCTGGGCTGAAAGCCATGGCAGTTCAGGAGAGGATTCATGAGGGGATCAAGTGTCCTTACTCAGCAGTGGCAGCATCTGTCAGCCGGTGTGACTGGGGATAGCAGCCACTCGACCGTGTGACCATGTAATGTGCTGCCACATGCCAGTCAGTGCTTCCAGTACAAGAGAGCAGTGGGTGATGTGATTTCCCTCACTACCAAGCATGGTCAGGTTTCTGCACAGCCGGTGCAGAAGATTTGTCACAGTGGCTGTGTTAGGCAGCTTGTTCCTGAGCATCACCAAAGAAAGCCTGGCAATGCTCTTACACCACTTTTTTAACCAGTTTGCATTTCTGAATTCCAGTGGTGATCATCTTGATTTACACTGTTGTGAAGAGGAGAAAGTCAGACGCTGTGCTTTTACTATCCTTTACTGTTTGCTAAATAGCACTGTGTATCATCCCAGGCAGTTTTAGATACCATGAAGCAATCCTCCTAAAACAGGGGGGGAAATGTTGGAAAAATCCCAGCTGAACTACCACCTGATGTATGGGTTCTCCCTGTAGCCTGTAGTGTACACAGAGGTCCTAAAAGGGAAACTCACCTGCTTCTCTACTCCTCCTGAGTGTATCTGTTGGGGGTAAGCTTCTTTTGATGGGATAGAAAGCCATAATATTGTCTACTGGTATGCAAATGATAGGTGCTTTTACAGAACAGGATGACTCTGCCTAAGGAAGTCTTCTCTTTTGCTACATAGCCTCTTGCTCCCTTGGAAACCATCCAGGAGACTGCTAGTCTTAAAAAAAGCCTAATGATAATGTTTGATATAAAACATCATAATACATTTGTATTTCCCCCTCACTTCCCTTAAGGGAACAAACTTTCCATTTGACTACTGGAAGCTGGAAATAATGCCCTTCCAGTGGTGAAATTATCACCCATTTCATTTAAAGGGAGCCTTTTCTACATGTCGTTTCCCACAGTATAATTAGACCCCAAATCCCTGTATTAAATTATATTCAGGGATATTTCCCCATAAAGTTCTTGAAATATAATGCTGATGACATAAGCAGATAGAGAAAACAGGGACCAACTGAAAGATGCTAGACATCTATTTAAAAAAACCCTGAATAATTTATATTTTTTAAATGCTAAATGTCTACATGAATGTTGGGCTTTCAAAACAGCAAGCACATCAGCCTGTAAATCCAATATCTCTTTCTGGAGAGATTTTTTCTGTCATTTTCTGTTGCTTTTGAATAAGTTTTTTGTAGAATCATTACTTAGTATTTAAACACAGAGGGGTAAGCACTAAAAGTAAGCTGCCACTAAGCATAGCACCCTTGCTCATCATTTTTGGTGGTTTTGAATTTTATTGTGTATTTCTTTTCTGCCAAAATAATCTTATGAGCATGAAATATGTATAGCAGTTGAGTGACATAAAGCAATCTTTTTTTTCCTAGGTGATTATCTTTGCTGATGAAATTCCACTGCTGACAAATTCTGCATTGATTTAAAAGTGCAGAAAATGAGTAGGGTTATCTAACTTGACTTTTATTCCCACTTATTTTCCCCTTTACAATGATACGCTTCTGTTTCCCACTCACTGTGTTTTAAATATCTTATCTTGATACCATATCATACTCATGGATGACTTTGCTGCTCTGTTTTATGTCAAAGGACCATCTCTCCTTTCTTTGTTCATTATAGTCAAAGTGGCTATTACCAAATGTTCTTGTTACTTAGATTTAATAGGTGCACTAAAATAATTTCTAACTTACCTGAGTCTTTTGGTCTCCTGTGAGTTTTCCACCAGAGCTTATTCTTGGCACATTCAGTAACATGCCACACATACCAGTTTGTCCTGCTAACATATCTGCCTGTGCTCATTTTTTGGGGAAATCCAGGACTACTGTGATGCAGCCCTGTACAACAGCTGACACTGGGTTATTGTCCTTATTTGTAAAGGAAAATGAACAGCCTTGAAACTGAAGACTGGATTGCACTTTATGAAATTTTTTTCCTTTTCTATTTTCATTATCCTTTGTTCTCCTGGACCTCTCTTTACATCTTTTGTGTTGGGCTGATTATTCTAGCTGCCTTTGGAGAAAGTGCAGAATATATCCAAAGAATGAATTTTTGAAGCACAGGCAGTTGCTGAGGCAGAAACTCACTGGCAGAATGAATACCAGTGACAAACAAATTAATAGAAAGTCCACTACTTGAAAAAGATGCCATTGAGAATGAAGCAATAAATATTCAACAATGGTTTTATGGAATTATTGCATCCTCAGGAATTAAGTTTTAAGTGGGCTGGATGATAAAATAAGAGAAAAATAATATTTAAGAATTTAATTTACAGTCTTTGTTTGAAAGCCAATAAATGAATTATTTTTGGTACTTTATATCAAATGAAGTAAATATTTTCCCTGCTCATATCTAAAGCAAGCTGCAAGGAATGTGGTAGACTAACAGCCTTCCCCTTATGCAAATGAGAATTTTCTAGCTGAATTAAAGTAATTTTCAGTTATCAAGGTATTGTCCAAACATAAAATAATAAGATCCTTCCATAAATAGCATGATTGTAGAATGCTATTGTCTTATAATCCTCTTCAGGAATTGTTGTCATCATGGTCATGGCAGTGAATATGTAGAGTCCATTGTCAAGGGAGGTGTATTGCCAGGGATGGACCTGCTCATTCATTAAGCATGAAAGGTACTTTAACTTCATGTAGGAGAAGAAAAAAGGAACAGTACAGGAAAAAATATAAAAGAGAGAAACTTTATCAAAAGTAGTAAAAAAGAAAATGAAATATTGAACCAGAAAGGTTCTGGTTTTACAGAAGAGCATGAGACGAGAAGTGCTCAGTTGGAAGAGACCTACAATAATCGTCTAGTCCAGCTATTTGATCACCTCGGGGTGACTATTTGCTTTTCATGTGAGATGTTTAAATTCTTTATGGTTGGTTTTGTTTGGGGTTTTTCTGTAGAGAACAATTAATTGGCTTACTGAAGTCCTTAAAGCATGCTATGCAGGTATTTTAGATTTATTATTTTATTGGAATTAAGGACAGACAAAATGAGTCAACAGAATGTGTGAAAAACTTTCAAAATTTTGATAGAAAAGGTTGCATGAATTACCATCTTATTTAGGTTTTTGCTGAATTTATGATGAATGAATAAGGTTGCACACAGGCAAGTACTGTAAGCATAGGGGCCAATCTAAACTGTGTTTAAACTGTGTTTTAATGGAAAAGAGTGGTAGCAGTTTTCTGCTCTTGTCCAAGCAAGAATACATAGCAGCAACCTCTTCCACTTACTCATTGATACAGTGGGGGGAAATTCCTTTATTAGATTCATGTAAGGACTGCCAGAATACTGAAGGTATCAAATGAAGAAATAATCCCCACAACCAGTCTTTAAAATAATAAAGTAGGTAAAATACATCAAACATTCATAATATTTGAAGGAAAATGGCTAATCTGAAGTGCAAACTCAAACATCCTTAATATTCAATACACGATGTTAAACTTTAGGCTGTGGGATTATAACAAAAACAAGCCTGGAGTTCAGAAAGTTGTATGTTTAAATGGTATACTTGGGAGTCATAAAAGACATCAAAATGTATAGAAGGTGCATAGTAAGTATAATCAAGACTTGAAGCTGTGGGGAATGAACCAGTGGCACTGTTTTTGGATAAATGCAGGCGAACTGAGATGTCACATTAAAGCTGACAGCCCTGCTACGCAGCTCTAATCTGCTGTGCAAAGATCTGGGTTAGGCAAGGATGGAAATCTGCAGATGCACTATTCCAAGTCTGCCTTTCTGAGCTTGCAGACCAGAAGCAAAAAACATGCCTGATCAGAAACATCAAAAACTGTGGGCAATGTAGATAGTTCCAGAAGGAGGCAGATTATTTAACTCTCTTTCATGATTCTTTTCCTTAAAAAAAAAAAATGTCTAGATGCCAAGACATTTTCAATGTAATGACTGTGTTATCTCCCTTCTAATGCTTAGGTAACATAGTCAAAATAGCACTGATGGTTCTTGCAGCTTGATGAGACAGACTTCCCTTGAATTGCTGCGAAGTTTAAGACGCATCTCATATTCTCAAGAGAATCATCACTTAAGAGATTTCTCAGCACTCTAACTGCACATCTTGATGGTAATGGGAAGTGGCAACACTTCCAAACTTGCAGGACCTTGGCCACCTTGGATTTCATTTACTGCTGGTGCTTTTAGTGGTCCTAAAAAAATGGAGAAGAAAAAGAAAAAGAAAAAAGGCTCACTCATGTTTTAATACAGTAGAAGTAAAAGATTTGGCACACAGAATGGTATTTAATAGATGAGTACATATCTGAGCTTTAAAACTGCTACAAATGGTCATATATTGTAGGAAAAGAAGTAAGGAGTTTATTGTACTATAGCATACTGCTGCTAATTTAGAAGCTCTTTCTCTTAGGTTTCAGCAGTTGCTAGAAGCACGTGAATGTTTCTGTCACAACTTGGAAACAAATAACAAAACATGTCCATAGGGGAAATTACACCACAGAATTGAATTTTAATAGAGCAGGAGGAGGCTGACAGCAAAAATAATCATTTCGTCTGCAAAGTTGCAGGTCGGCGTATTGCAACTGAGAATACTCTGGCACTTGTGTAGATGTGAGCTCCCCTGTGTAACACTAACCCTGTCCCTGCCTTTCTCACAGGGAGAAGGGGTAATTCAGTGAAGGTGAAATGAAATCTAATACAAACCTAGTAGCCATATGCTTAGTTTCTTATGAATATCTTCATTTTTCTTGACAGCCCATGTCTGGCATTCCCAGTTTTTAATTCAGCAATTTTTCTTAGCAGCCCATGTCTGGCATTCCCAGTTTTTAATTCAGCAATTTTTCTTAGCAGCCCATGTCTGGCATTCCCAGTTTTTAACTCAGCAATTTTTCTTAGCATCATGTCCTAGAGCTTCAGGCAAAGGAGCAGAGCTGCTGCTGCCTGGGTAACACACTGGGCTGGGAAAGGGGCAGCAGGGGGGCACCACCATCCATCACTACCCTGGGGATGGGGACAGGATGGACTGAGTTGTAGGAAGCTGCAGTCCTGGGGGGCTGACATGGAGTGGGAAGTGTGGGGGAACCCCAGGAGTGTGGGCGGGGACAGTCAAGGCTGGTGGTACCACTGGGGTCCTCATGTATCGAGTAGATTGATAAAATCCTCTTTTCTGACTCCATTTTCCCTCACAACTGTATGGCAAATACTTTCCAACCATTTCTGCCCAAGGTAGCGTACTGAAGCAGATAAAAACATAGATATATACACAATGTAAACCTGCATTTTCTTTAGACAATTGTCCATCATCACAAGGTTGATTCTGCCACTCGCAGAATATTAAAACCAAATACAGAGAATGAAACCCAGCTAAATTGCCTAAAAATCTCTCAGTGCATTGTGTCAAGGAGGGACAGGCAGAGGTCTTCAGAATGGAGCAGGGCACAGAGAGCCCTGGTGTGGGCTGACCTGATCTTGAGCAGCCCTCTGCTGCAGCATGGAGCCCCTGTGCTGATTGAGTGGCACAAGGAGTAACAGAGCAGCACTTGTGCAGATGCCAGCTGGCTAACACCCTAAGGCTCCCAGCTCCAGAATTAGCAGAGCCAGTTCATGTGAACCCAGCTCAGGGTCAGGACCATGCAGAGCCAGCTGTGCACATGGTCAAAGAAGCACATTCAGAACCAAGTCCCAAACATTTTTGCAACATTCCTTTTACAGGAGAGAGACAACAAATCAAAAGAGATCTTCAATTTAAAATGAAAAATGGAAATTATGCAGTTGCCCCACAGAAGCACAAGCCATGTTTTGCTATGTTGTGTAAGGCACTGTGCTGTTTGGTTGGAAACTCAGTCAGCCCTCATAGTTTGCCCTTCAAAAATGTTCAGTTCCCATCCTAAGACCCAGGTAGATCCAAACAGAAGGCAAATCAGAAATGCAAAATATAGCAAAAGGAGCCACAAGTAACTGTATTATTATTTTAATGAAGCAATACAGAAAGACCCACAGTGTTGGGGTTGTGGTCATTCTAAACCTGAAAGCTATCTCTTATTAGGCTTGAGCACTTCAAACCTATAGTTATGAGCTTCTTTCTTACCAAGGCATGGGTTTTCCTACGCATAGGCAGCTGCCAGAATCAGGAAGGAGGCAGTACGTAAGCTTTGCAAGAAATTGAATGGGAAAAAACCCAAGAATGATTTGGAAACATTAAATATTTTATTATTAATCATGAGTATTTATCTCCTCAAATTTTCTGCTTGGCAAGAATGAAGCACCTCAATTTAGTGGTGAGAAGGGTGGTTAATGAGGAACTTGGTCCAACTTCTCTCATGCACCCTATGTAGATAAAAAACAGTTTCTATGCTGGTGAGAGAGTACCTGTGAAAGCTATAGCACTGTTCAGACATCAATCTGACAAACGCTTTGTTAGGATGGGAGAATTCGTGAGTGGCCCCCAACAGAGGCTACTGCCTTTGGCATTCCACTGGAGAATGATATAATTTCACCCTATCACTCCTCTGAGGGGTATTTTTAAAAATTGCTTTGGCTTCAAAGTAATGTAGGTGTTTCTGAAGATAATACATTAAAGCAAAAGGATGTTGGCTGGAATCTGTGTGCATTTGTTTTGTAGTGGTATTTCAAATGCTTGTCAAATACACAGCAAAGAAGGTCTTTAGAATGAAGGAAGAGTAAATGAGAAAAACCTGGTACCAGTAGCCTCAAATTGTGAGATTTTTGCAGACACAAACCTTATATTTTTTCAGCAAAATCAGTAAAATCATTAAAGTGATTGGCCTTTTAGTGAAAAATCTAATACTACACTCTTACTCGCTTCCATAAGGACCCACCGGGATTATGTTAAGAAATTCTATTGTGATTGTCTTGCTGTTTCATTTCTCAAAGTGTTGTTGACTTCTGGGTCCCCCATCTTCTCCTTTGATCCTAAAGTGTAAGCAGTCTATAGTCTTGGCAAATTCATAGCAGCCAGCTGGTAGGAAGTCTCCCAAATACTGCTACTGAGAAGTCTAGTGTGATTCTTTCACATGTTGACCTTTCAATTCATAAAGATATATATTCCTTACAATATCTATTTGGAGGTGCCCATTATATGAACGAAACAGATCATGTGCAATGCTTCTAAGAAATCTTGTTTATCTATGGCATTGCTACTGTGATGACAGGAGGAAAGACAATGGAGGTTTAGAATTAGCATTCATTAGAAAGCTGATTAATTAATTTGGCACCTTTACCTGAAAAACAGGAATGTATTTCTGTGTAGTTTTGCTCTGGAAAGTACAAGCACAACAGACGTCTGAAATATGGTGTTCTGGAGACAGCATTAACAAGCTTTTTCAGGTGATTTTTCTGTAATACTACCTGTGGTGGGTGAAGTTTTTTAGGATATGAAGAGAATGAAGTGAAAGGCATGGGCAGAAAGAACAGCAAAAATATGAAAATTTGCAAAATTATCTGCCATCATGTAGCCTGTTATTCTGTGGTAAAGAGGCTGGCTAAGAGAGGAGCCTGGACTCTCTGATGCATTATGACAGAGGAAAATAGAGATATGTGTTCTGTTTATCTGCTATGAATCAACAAGAAGGAGGTCAGCAGGAACATGAAATGAATTTTTATGAGAATATTGGACATCAAAAATTGCTCACCGTCTCTTGCCTGGATTATCACTTCAGCTCTTCCTTCTGTATTTATGCTTTTGACTTCTAGTGGGAACAATTAAGAAACAACGAGCCTATGCTGTCCTGACATAAAATATGCAATAAAATCTAGCCTGGAAGAAAAGCTTATAATCCATCAGGGAGAAAATACATCCCCCTGATAATTGTTTAGCAATGGCAGAGCACTGAGGACCCTCTGAGGATATGAGGCATGAGATTATAGATCTAATAAAAATGTCTGTAAAATAGAGAGTAACTGAGATGTTTTAGAATATATTCAGCAACTATGAACTCACACAATAGGACAAAAAGCTATCAGTCTGCTTGAAATAACAGAATCAGCAGCCTTGCAGTGATTCCTTCAAGGACAATAGCGTGGTTCTGGGAATCTTTTTCTGTACTGTACCTTGGAGGAGTTTTCAGTTTTTAAAAGCACAATAGTGCCAGAGCAGGTTCTGTCAAACATGAATAATTGAATTTGAACAGAAACGCAGAAACTCTGAAAACATAACTGAAGACTTTGGAAAACACTCAGAAAATGTACAGGCTAGGTTTGCAGCTCCTAGTCTCATATCACTAAACTTGGCCTACCTCCACTGAAAGCACTGAAATTCTGCTGATGCAAAATTTCTGCTGATAATTGTGAATCAGGCTCAGGTCTTTTATTAAGTAAAAGGATCAGTGGGTATCTTGCAAACACTGGTGTAGACAGTATGATAACATTAATATCAATTAAATTGCTTAAGACTTCCATTAATCAATGCTCTGAGATCAGCATCTGCTCTTCCCTTTTGCTCCAGTGACAAGTTGCTGCCCTGTGATTGTGCTTATTGCGTTAGGCACTAATGAACTTCAACGCTTTCTCCAAGGGCACAGTGCAGATTACTGAAGCCTAATGACTTCTTAAGTTGTTTGTTCCTTAAAGAGCTCACCTGTGTGGTCCTGCCCTCTGCCAGCAGCCTTGTCTTAACCTGGCAGCAATCTCACTAAATAGGTTGAGAAACACAAAGAGGAACCGACAAGGTGCAAATTAAGGAGTGGGTGGGGGCACATGAGAAACCAGGAAAAGACCCTTGAGTAGAAAGGAAATAATATTAGTCTATAAAGCTTTGGAGGAAATACAGAGAATTGCAGACAAACCATTACAACAGGCAAAAAATGGTAGAGAAAGAAGAGTACTAAAGAGGAAGAGAAGGGTGGCTAGGGAAAGAATAGGGGATTTCTCACCCATCTTCTCTTGAAACGAAGTTTTCTTTTTCATGAAGTGTTTGTTAATCATAAAGGCACTGCTTCATAATTTCTCAGTTGTATTAAATCTTCTGCTACAGAACTTCTACAGCCTGCAGGCTGGAGTAAGGGAACAAGGCCCTGGGGTCTCATGCATCTGAAATGCAATACCAACCAATTTTTTTTTCTTTCTCTGTGATTAAGCAGTGTTTGACTTTTAGCTTAGCTGACTTCGAAATGTCAAGAATAGCATCAAAGCTTTGGCCTGTTTCTAATGTCTCAAATCCCACACACTCAAAAATGGAAAAGAATATACTTTCTTCCCCAGGGCTTTGCAGACAAAAGATATTTCCAAAACACTGCATACAGAATTAGAAAATCAGGCAACAGAACCTCCTCTTTAAGTAAGCAGCTGCTGCTAAAACTGGAGTCTGTATGCACAGTGTGCCATTAGTGCCATTGCCTGAGATGTGCATGTTTAGGAGCAGCTTTACACTCCACATGTACCCCCTTGAAAGGAAAGCTCCACCCAGACAATTTATTTTATATATATATGTATATATACATGTATACATATACATATATATATATATATATGTCTGTATTTCTTGTTCGCGCACATTGTGAGAAAAAAACCTATTTATTTAAAGATCAATTTACTCCTGCTAGGTAATCCTTATTTCACTAGGGCTGGATGGTACCTAGTAAGTGGTTCAAGGCACTTGAGATGCAGAGAACATCCTGTTGTGTCCAGAAAAAGGCCTGTGTGTTGGCCTGATTTGCAAATTCATTGACTATCGATGACTCAGGATATCTTTAAGAATGAAAAAATCAATGCAGTATGCCACTAGAAGGCTAATCATCCAGTCCAGCCTTCCAAAGATGTACAGAAGTTTGTTTTCTAGGCTCAGTGGTTCATGAGAGTTTGAAGATAAAAATCACATTACTTTCACTAACATCCTCTCCGCTTGCATTGATTCACTGGTTCTGACCCAGTTTAAGTGGCTGCTGCCTCCAAGTGATTTATGTTTGAAAAAATGCAATGTTTCATCTGAAAACATATCATCACAGCTTCCAAGCTTATAAAGATTCACCTCCAGCTCCAGCACTTTGTGAAATACTGGCTCCAAAGCTAGTTCAGGAATTTAAAGGTATGGGTGAGAATTGTTACAGTAGTACAATTTCCAAGGTCACTATTATTAACCATATTCAGTTATTTCAGAAATGTTCTGTTGAGGCTGTTAAGCAGTCTTCTAACCAGAAAGAGCAGCATATATGTAAAGAAGAGAAATTTGAAGAGCAGCAGTTAAAAATGAAGATTAAACAGAAAGGAGGACACAACATCTCTGAGCTCACAGCGGGTGAGGCAGCAGGTGGGAAAGGGCCTCTGCGTCACTGAGTTCAACTCCCTGCAATCACACTGTCATAGCATTGACATTAGGATCAGATAGATCCTGGTGCATCCTCTCCCTCACCTAAACCCCTTACCGCAAAGCAATCTCTGAGACCAGGTAACAGTTGCAAAACCATTAGTGCAAAAGGCAAAAAGCCTCGAAAATTACACCAAAGCATCACTGTAAAGAGAATGTAAGAGAGGCACAGCACTGCCATTAGTGAAACTTCCCTGGAGAATATCCAGCAGATGGACCCAGCACTGTGCCCTATAGGAAACAAAAAGCTGCTGAGCCTCTGCCAATCTGACATGAAGGAAAAATTTAACCCTCAAATAAACACCAAAATTGACAATTAGTTTGGCCCTGGGAATGTGAGCAAGGTATTGCAGCCAGCAACCTCAGAGATTTGTCAGACTGTGGTCCTGACCTAGCTCTTGTTGTGGCCAATCCTATTACATGCCAGAGAAAGTGGATCACAGACCTTTCTCTGTGCCAATACCTGGTGGTAGCATTGCCAAATATCCCCTACAACAGAAGATATCAGGAATATGAAGCTCAAATTTTTTGACATATATGAGATAGCATTTTCCCTCATTTGTCCTCTGCTTAACTGCTCAAGGTCAGACCTCTGAGCTGCTTCTCCCAGGAGCTTAGCAAGTGACTGGGAGACCTGTGCATCAGCCCCAAAACCCTGACCCAGTCACATGATCAATGCAGTGACTATCGTGCTATCCCTACACCTAACCCAGTCCAGAAGGAGCCTACCCCTCTCCTCTGTACATCCTCATCTGTGAGGCCTTCAGTGTGTAAAACTGAAAGAATAAACTTAATCTCTGTGCTCACTTACACTACTATATCCAGACAGTTGAGGACTCAAATTCATCCAAGCAGCCCATCCTCATATTCACCCAAAAGCCAGTCTGAAGACCATCCATCTCAAAAGGTTCTCTCTTCTCCTACTGGCAACTGTTCTCCAACAGCTCTAGCTCCAACTCCAGTCAAATTCTAGCCAGATAAACTTCAACAGTAGTGGAAAGGGCCAGAGTCCCTTTTCATTTCCCTGAATTTGAAAATGCAAAAGTTTAAGAGTCAAACACTCCAGCTCAATCTAGGCTACTTTGTGCTTCTCTAACTGGTGGTGTTCAAACAAGGCCAAGTGAGATGAGGTTATTGGTCATAATTATAGATAAAGAGAAATAGGATCACTGCACAAGCAACCCATTTTCCAACTGCACCTGTAGTGAAATGCCAGCCCTCTTCAATAGAGCAAGTATTTTCACTTGTAAGGAATACCTCAAACAAGTCTATCTTAGAATTAATTTGCAGACAGAACCAAAGTTTAAGTATTATTCAAGTAACTGATCCACAGGAAAGGATAATGCTTTAGAAGAGGGTGGTTTAATTATAAGGATTCTAGAGGTTTATATTTTATCTCAAAAATGTCAGTAATGTAAAGATACAATTTCATTTAACTTTGTTCAGTTTTGAATATTCACCATCCTGTCTCCAACTAACTTGCTTGTCATTAAATAAACGTACCTGGTCTCATTAGCTTGTTTGCTTTACCAAACTCACCAAGTAAATTTACTGATTAGTCTTAATGTAGTTGTAGGGGAGTCAATACCATGTTATCCCACTGGGGAACAGCATGTAGCACCAGCAGGAACTTAATACCATTTACAAGTCTAATAAATCCCATATTCCCAGCTGGAGGTAGCCCAGTTCCACCAGTTCTGAGTTTCAAAGAGACATGTGTGTTTGATTTGGGGAAGGGGAAGAAAGGGGTAATCAATCTTGGATGGACAAAAAGAGCTGATGTCACACTTCCTCAAGGACTTTTGTGACTGACTCTCCCTAGACAATGGCTTGTACTCGGTAGGACCACAGAAAGGAACCTACATTGAAAAGTCTGCTAGATATACTGCCTTGTCACTGAATGGAGATGACAATATTAGCAACACAACAGGAAAATAGGATGGAATAAGAAAGGAGTAAGCTGTAGACTGAAAGCGAAACTTGCATTCTTAATACACTCTGGAGGACTCGAATAAGTGCTTTCTAATTAGCTTGCATTCTGTTTGACGTATTTATGACAGTCATAACACAAGTAGACCAATATACAGGGCTTTTTATTAAGGGGTCTCCAGAGAAAAGCATCCAAACCTGCCAGCAACCATGTTTCAAAGGTTTAACCTCTCTAACCTTTATGGTTCAGTTAAAGTTCTTCCTTCACACGTGCCAAATAGATCATTCTGCCAAATGAACTCTAAGATTGACTTAGGCAGTTGCCTTCTCTATTTAACATGCAATGCCATTCCTTCTTATTTGTGGTAAATTTTTTATGATTTGCTCATAAAACTTGCCTAATTATATAAAGGTATGGTAACAGAAATGTTAAACCTAACCATTGATTTACAGAAAGCAGATGTAGCAAGCAGACATTGTGCTCATGACCAGAAGACCGCTATACATTAAGGCATGAGTGATCCACACAGCGTCTAGCCTGAGCAGGAGTGCCCTGCTACAGCTTGGCTTTCTGACCCGTGCTGTGCTGCTCAGGTCCCTTTGCTGCAGGGTAAACTTGAGTGCTTGCTTGTAACGGAGGAGCCTGCAAGCCATTTGGTCCTGGCACTCACACCACCTGCATGTCCTTGCCTTTACCTGAAACTGCAGCAGCAAGTTTCCTCTGTAAACATCCTTTCTGTCTGACAGCACAAGCAATGAACAGCGTTTTGCTTTACGAGAATCCTGAAAGAGCAGGAATTAACAAAAAATAAAAGGTGGTGTAAACTTCTGCATGGATGAGAGCTGGAGGCCTGTCTGAAGCTGCACAATGCAGCATTAGCAGCATCTGGAAGGACATAAGATTATCTATACTAGCTATCTTTTTAACACTGATCCTAATAAATAGCAGTGCATGTCAGTCTGAATACCTTTCTTACTAGGATCTTAAAAATCTAGCATCTCCTGGTACAAAGCAGCAGCTAATAAAGCAGTGTCCAAGTCTGTACTCTTCTTTGTCTACAGGACTGGTGTCATCGCTCCTGTAATTTTTCACTAATTAATAAGGTGCTTAATTAGACTGGAAAAGTTGTATCTTGCTTGAATTTCTTTTTCCTCATCATCTGGTAGAACCATCCAGTTTGACTGTCATGCTCCTAAGATAGCTTTGTTTTGTGGTGACTCAGTAAAAAAAGAAATTATAGTAGATGTATGATATCTAGATAAGATAAAAAATAATCCTTAGGCTGTGGAAGAAAATCAATGTAATTAAAATGAGCATGCTCAAAATCCATATGTAATTAATATACCATTATTTGTACAGGGTAAATATTTTTCAGTTAAACAAGAAGTTTCAGCCTTTCATTGCAAGAACTGGGCAAAATCCAAATTGCTTATTGACAAGCTGCAGTAACTATGTACAAACAAGAAATGAAACATTTTTAGCTTGTCATTCATGATATATCCTGAAAATATAAAAATTAATAATTCTCCAGTAAGCATTATGCTGCTAGAGCAAAAAAGGGAATCTAGCCCAAATTTCCACAAAGTAATTTTTTTACAAGTGCCTAGAACTTTTATGTGTGGCAGTAGTTAATGCTTAATACTGGTACAGAAGGTCTCAGAGATTAAGGGGTGTTTCCTTGCAACAAGGAATAATTGGGAAAGCATGAATATTAACTCTTTTAGGAGAGGGAGAAGAAGAGAAATGGATTTCAGGAAAGACCATCTGCTTTGCAAATTGAAACAAGGATTGAAATTTTTTTATAAACTTTGGATCTTGGTAGCTAAAATTAAACATGTCTGTTAGTATACAGTTTGGGAAATAACCTAGCAATTGAGGTTAAAACCTAGTAATAGTTCTGGAAAAACTGAATGGGTGAAAGTGATCTGAGACACAAAAGCAGAGAGAGAAGCTGTGTGAGCTGCAGGGTCCAGCTGCAGGTGGTGACACCTCCGTATGCAAGGGAATTGCTGGCTGAGGAGATTACACTGCTGCTGCTGTCCTTTGGCTGTACAACAGGACCAAGGAAAGGAAGTGCTTTTTGTACTGGGGAGCCTACACCATTTTGTGCATGAGCATGTAACTGAATGCAATAGCCAGCAATTTCCCTTTAGTTTTCCCTTTCTGGTCAAAAGACCAGGCTGTAGCTATCAAATGTCCCCTGCTTTGATACTGAAGGACCTCTAGTAATTGCTTGACCAAATAGTTTACTTTTTTTCTTCCTTAAAGTATAGAACAGAGGGAATTGGTCAGGCTGGTGCATGTGTAAGTCTGGGTGATTGTGTACATATATACACACTTACATACACATACACACTTCCCTATATTTTGATAATGCTTTTACTACTGTAGTGAGGAAGAACCAGAGAGACATGTGAGTGCATTAAAGATATCATCTTAATAAATTCTAGCCTTCCAGTCCTCCACCTAGCTGATTATGTTCTTCTAAATTGCACATTTGAGGTGAATTGCCTTAAAAGTACTGAAGTTTGGGAAAAAGAAGGGGGGGGAGGGGGGAAGAGAAAGTAATGTTCAATTAAAGCTGTTATCTCAGGTCTTGGAGTAATTTTATTTTTTTGTAAAATGCTTCATTTATAACTCAGAAGCAATTTTCTACCCAGGTTACAGTAATTATGTTGATTGTCATTTACCATGCAATACAGAATAGTGTTTATTATTAAGTGCAATCCTGTAAATAACACAGGCATAGTTCATGAATACTGTATACTTAATTGAGGTCTCAGCTTGAAATATCCCCCAGCTGACAGTGAAAGATAGACAGCATTATCGTAGATGTAACCCCACTGAAGTGATAAACCACAAATATCTTACTCTTCCATGCATTTAAGGGAATTGGAAATAGTGTCCTAAAAATTATCTAAACAATATGCACGTTTTTCATGCTTTCAAACCTGTGTCATTGATTCTCATAATGGCCTTGGACCCCAAATAACTTTCACTGTATGCTCCAAAGCACTTCCAGCCTGAGTACTGTTATTAAAATGCCTAGAATTTCCTAAAGAAACTCATTTGCTGTTTTCCTTATTATGTTATATAGCTTAGGACATAAATGCTTACGTGCCCTGGAAAAGGAGAAAATTCAAAAAGCTAGTCCCATCCTGCAGCTCAGAGTTTAAATGAAACATTATCTATGGATAGTGTGCCTCAGAGACCTCTATTACCTCCTCAGTGGAGTCAAACAAGTACAGACACTGTTGAGAGTTACAGTAACAAGAAACCAAATGTGTTTCCAACAAGTAAGGGAATAAAGCATCTTTTATTAGCTATCTACAAATAATGCAAATGCCTATATATGACCCAGCTGAGAGGGATTTTCTGCCAAGATCATAGAGTCATAGAATAATTCAAGCTAGAAGGGCCCTCTGGAGGTTACCTAGACCGTTTGCCTGCTCAAAGAAGGCCTGGCTAGAACAGATTATTCAGAATCCCATCCAGAGTTAGTTAAACATCTCCCAGGAAGGAGAGTCTGCAGTCTCTGATAATCACTTTTCCAGCGCCTGACAACCTTGACTTCCAGCCAAAAAATCAAGTTTTTCAAAACCTCTGAGTGACCACAGTGATGATTTGAAAGTCATCTTATACACAGCTGTCTCTACAAAACCAGAGAAGTCTCCAGTGATGCAGTGGGTGGAGGTGGCTTAATCCTGCATCACCTATCCCAGCAGTGCTCCAATGCTGCTGTAGCACTTCGAGGCTCCAGGGAACTGCTACAGTTTAGGTTAATGAGAAACTACTCCTGGGGAAAGCAAATGCAGAACCACCATTGTTCACACATTGATAGTTTTGTTAACAAAACTAAGAATATAAAAATGAAGCCAGGTATTTGTAGTGGAAATTTTAAAAAAGAAAACTCCACTTTACAACCTTATCTATAGCATAAAAAAATACCTGTATAAGTTTTGGAACTAGCTTAATGTTTACATTAATGCAGTGCCTTAATGCCAAGATAATGCCACAGGGTTTATGAATACAACACATGAAATATAAATATCTAATTATATTAGATACTGAATAGTTATATGGTACTCCCCATTCTTTAGATTTTCAGCTTGGCTCTTTTGCCTTCAAACATATAAAGAAGTAAAACTTTAATAAAATGAACCAAGTTCCTAACTGATCACTTCTGCTAAGGATGCGAGCTCATGGACACTCGTTTCCATGTGGGCATCATGAAAATGTCAATAGTTATCATAGCCCTTTCTCTTCTGGGCTAAGTTTCACTAGAATGATGAGACACTGATCATGCAAGGACTGAGGGCCTGTGGAGGGGCTTCTAGAGACTTCACTCCCTTATGTCTATAGCAAACCTGTTGACTCAAAAATTGCTTTTCACCAGCTGATAATAGCCAATCTTTGTATGGCTTCACATAGCAGCCTTTTTCCTCTTGGGCCTGGGTGCTGATGAGAAAGTTCACTGATTCTAAAGAATAACTCAGCTCCTAGCACAAGGATATGAACATGCTTCTCTCTCCTGGTTACTCCTGAGGCTGAATGATGAAGCATTCCAGTCCCAAACCCTCCTCTTACAGGCGATCCAGAGGTCACCTGTAATCTCTCCTTCTACAACTCACACTCTTGTATTTATCACAGCTTTGCTCCTCACCATGAGTTTCTCAAATACAAAAATCTGGCATTTCATTGAAGATTAACATAGTTATTTCTGTGAACTGTTCTCTGTGGGACCTTCTGTGGTGCTAAGGAGGTCCTGTTTGTCACATGTTCTACTTGTAACACAGCCCATATGCATCACAAACAGAACTAAACCCATCCACTCATCAAGATCAAACCAACAATTAAATATTTAGTAGCATAAAATTAAATTTGCCTAAACAGTAGTACTTTTCCAGTAATATAAAGTAAAACCGAGACCTTCAGAAAATCAGGAAATGAAGTAAATATGAAGCCCTAAGTTTAATAACTCATCCAGACACCTTTTTTATAGATGGAAGGTAAGAGGAACAGGTGGAACACTAGAAAAATACAGACGCCCCAGTTCTTTATTTAGTTACATCAATAAACTTTATTAGCTTCTTTCAAACAGCACAGTACTGTCTTAAAACCCATATCATATTTGTTGGTTTGACAAAAATCACTAATTCCAAGTAAACATTCAATAAAAACATTTTTGTATTAGCTGGGTAAATACTATTAAGTTTTGCACTTTGTTGACCACAAACTTGGTTCTACCTCTTGAATTCACCCATCTGAGCCCCAGCTTGTAATGACCAGCAAATCAGCTACGAAGCTTCCTTCCCTCAAAGCCATAGGCTGCCCTAGGAGATCCTGCCAAGCTCACATTATCTCCCTGTGTAATTACAGCTTTTTAGTTCAGTGGGGTGTGATTAGCTCAAGCTGTAACTCATTTAGTGCACTATAATTACAGTGTACTCAGCTTCACAGTTGGCTTTGACCTAGAAAGGGTGTGTTCCTGGGGTTATTTTAACAATCTGTTGGCAGTGCTCATAGGCAGTACCAGGCCTTGTAAGGAGAACATCTGAAATTCGACAGGCACTTGACAGTCTTGTTAGTGGCTGCCAGTGTTAAACGTGTCTGGATATTTCTGAGCATTCTGTATGTTGGTCTCATTCATGTGCAACATGATCAACATATAAGGATTATCTCTTCTTTTAGCCACAGATGCCCAGTGGGAAAAAAAGAAAAAAAATTTATTTATTAACAATGAGATTGTTAATTTCTGAATAGAATAATCAAAAATATAAACACACATTAAGTGCTGGAGTTATAAAAGGCAGTAAAAATTACATGCTGTGTGCAGGAGAAATCTCATTTTATTATAAAGAATTATACTCTAGTGCAATTAGGGCAGAAGATGCTCAATGCCTAGCTTGAAAAAAAAATAAACACAGTTTCCACAAAAAATCTTTTATGACAACTTACCATTACAGATGAGTATAAAAGAGCAATATTATAGCCACCTTCAAAAGATTGTTCTCAATTTTTTAACATTTTTATTTGAATTAATGTTCCTAGGTATTATTGCATTGATTTAACCACAGCCACAAAGAAAAGCTGCCAATTAATTTCCATTATGGTGGTGGCCCGGTGATACAAAACCTTACCTGCCAGTCACATCAAATAGTCTCTCTTTTCTTGTGTGTCACAAAGAGTCTTCCTGAAAATCTCTCTTCTCTGTCTTTCAACAGGTGTTGCTTTCACCAGTTATTTAATATAAATGCTGATAAACTGCTTCTTCAAGACCAGAATTGCTTTTCACCCATTAAGAAGCAAGAATTGATAGAGTAAAGGCAAAATTCAATTGGACTTTTCTTTGATCAGTAGGGGAGGAGAATTTTCAATTCAAAAAAAAGTGTGGAGGTTAGGCAAATGTTTTTAAATCACACATAATTAAGCACAATGGCCTGCAACATTGTAACAGTTTTTTATTACCTTCTCTTTGGATTTTATACCTTCAGGTGGCAAAAACGGATGCAGAAAAGCAGCACTGGTATAAACGTGAATGAGAATAGCCTGTAGCATAATAGACTACGCTATTGTTGCAGAAAATAAACATTTCAGCTTTGAAATTCTATGAAAAATACTGCTGCCCTGCAAGAAATTCTGTTCCCAGAGGGGAAGCACAGTGGAAGAACTCAGAAAAGTGGCTGCCAAAGATGGAACAGGTGGATTTTTCTCAACAGCAGGTTAACTTCACTCTTTCTTGTGCACGCCTGAGCTCTCTGAATCACTCTGACAGTGGCTCCACTGTCACTTATGCCTCACTGTTCTAATCTTTTAACCCAAAGGCCTGCAAGGCACCCCCAGCCAAGGCATGGAGAAGCATCCCTCCCCTCTGAATGATCAAGGTGTCCCAGCAGACTGGCAGAGCACTGCTTGTGGCAGGCGGTACCTGCGTGAACATGGGTTACAAAGCCAAGGCACTGTGCTTTCTTACACAGAGAAACTGAAAGAAAACTCTCAGTCAGGTCTGCAGAGGGAATGTGAAAGAGGAAGATCGTGTAATCCTTCTAAAGTGACATTATTACAGATGGGGAGTGTGGAAAGGGATTAATAATCCCTTATAAACTCAGTGGCTACTCTTTACACATCTCAAGGCTTTTCTTACGTGTCCCAAAGGGTTGTGTAATTCTAACAAACACTTCTGCCGTTCTAGCCCAGGATAGTTGGGATTTGGGGAAGTTTTCCCAAGTTCTTGTCTGGTTAAATGTGCATTTTATTAAAAGCCCAAGTCTGCTACTGTTTGCCATGTTTAGAGATGTTGTGGGCAGTCAGGGCAAAGTCTTAAATCCTAAAAAGTTAGGCAGTGGAAATTTTATAAGTTGACAGACTTGATTCAAAGTAAAAAATATATTAGGCCGTTGTTTTTGTCCTCTCTTCATTTTTCCCCTGTCACTTTTCTAAGACATTTCACAAATTCAGTTTCTACAAACAGAAAACTGGTTATAAAAGCAGTTACTTCTTCATGAAACATTGCCTAACTGATTTTATCTCTTGAGGTCCTGCTAAAATAAATATATCATTGTGCAGAAAAGGAGAGTTTCCTTCCAAGCAGAGGGTAAAACATATGTCATGATCTAGTTACTAAAAAACAATGTGCACTAATACAGATGGATTCACCAGTCAGGTGGTATTTCAGTGATTTTATTAACACTCTATTTTATTATTATTATTTTCTAGTGGTATTTTAACTGTTCCAGATATCAAGTTTAAAAAAAAAGTCAATCTTGCATATTAGAATTCCATAGATGTACTCTTCAAAGCAAACTTATTTAAATATAAGTTTTATCCTTGTACAGGTGTTTGCAGTCAGCAGAAATTTTGCAAGAGTACAATCAGCTTCTCAAATGTTTAGGACTTGCCTAGTGAAGCAGTTTCTGCATTTCAGTTGCTGGGGCAGCAGAGTAGGATGTATGCAACTGGATTCAAGTCTCTATCTTGGTGTTGCTACACAGAATTATCAAGGTTGGAAAACACCTTTAATGTCATCAAGTCCAACCATGCACCCAGCCCTACCACTGTAACCACTGAACCACTAAACCACATCACCCAGCACCAGATCCAGATCCCTCTTAAACACCTCCAGGGAGGTGACTCCAGCACCTCCCTGGACAGCCCATTCCAATGCCTGACCACCCTAACAATAAAAGTTTTTTTCTATTACCTATCACGATACTGACAGCAGAGAAAATAAGAAAAAAGGGAAGATAATACAGTCTGCCTGCTAAAGCTGGGCCTGAATACAGCAAAGAAGATTTCCAAGGCAGAAAAACCAGAGAGCAAGAGGCAACATGAACCTGCAGCTCAGTGAAAAGAGAACTTGATTTGATTTGCCTTTCTCTCCCCACTAAGCAAGCTCTTCCTTGTCCCAAAAATTTCTGATTTCCTTCTCTGCTGTGCCCCTCTAGAAGGAAAAGTGGGGAGGGAGGGCATCCAAAAGTCAGGTTAGGTGCCTAAGAGAAAAAGGGGGCTCATTCTGCCATTAAGCAAAAGCCAAATTTGGGAACATCCCCTGCAGTATGCTTTCTTCACGTCTATGTTTCCCTCAGGCCATCTTATCAGCAGACAGACTTGTTTTCATCCCATTTCTGACTCACCATACAGAGAGAAGAAGTTGCTGATTTCCACTTACAGATTTTAGGATCTGGCTCCAGCACTAAAGTTTTGTGCATCCGGATCAGTAAGGAGTAGCACATTGAAGAGGTGCTCTAACTACTCCGTAGTTACTGGGGTACCAGGGGCCATTTTCATACCCTTTGGTCACCTGCCAAAAGTAACACTGCATCAAGGTCCTCTTAACATACAGCAACTACTGACTCTTGCCCAGCTGAGAGCAGTCATCTCAGACTCCCCCAGTCTGTTCTATTTCCCCCACATTTCTTTTCCTTTATGTGAATATATCTATATTGCACTTATAAGGGAGGCAACAGCTTAGCACATCTGCTCTCATGCTTTTTCCTTTTTCTTTGTCACTCTTCTGAAATACATTCCACCTCCTTACCTTGCTTGAAGTGACTGGAATAATGAGGAGTCTTATTCAGCATCTTGGCTGTACTCTGCCTTATGTTTCCCTTCTTAATGAGTGGAAAGGGTCAAATTACTAGTATAAATTCACTCCAGTAGCTGGTCTGACTATCCATACTTTCAGCCAGTGCTACTTTACTTGGACCAATTACATTCTTCTAATTTGCTTTTCCTTGACAATGTCAGTATCTCAGTGCCTGACAGCTTCTTACAGTCTCCACTAATATATCCATATCCAACAGTTCTGACCCAAAGGTGCAGTTCCCTTTAGGAGAATTTAAACACTTTCATTATATTGCTGGAATCATTCTCTGGCTTCCTTCACTGTGAAATGTAGTCAGCCTCTTTCCCCATCACACAGAGGAGAGAGTGTACCCAAGGGACACCCTTCTCTTGGTCTGCTTTGGGGAAGTGCAGCATCCTGTGGCACAGTGCAGACACACGTTTGCTGACTGCAGGGCTCAAAAAATTAACTAAGAAGTACAGTGAAAGCATTGGAGGTGATAATTCCTCCCCCCTCCCCCAGCCCCCCAGCTGAGAATCACAAATGTAAGGCAAAGAAAAAAATGAAAGTGCAGGTCCTATTGTTAGACTACAATTTGAAGTGTCTTCTGATTGGATCCTTGCTCTTTAAATCCTTGATCTGTCTATGGAAACACACCAAAAAAAAAATCAGAAAGGGTTAAAACTTACTGAGAGACACTTTTGTAGGTCATAATTAATTTTTTCATTGATTTTCTGTACTTACATTACACTTTCTTACGCATGTCAGTTTTACTCGTTTGTCTGTAAGTTGAAATGAACATACATTGCTCCTTATCTCTGCCAGAAGGGTAGGAGCTATCCATCAGTGTCACATTAGGTTATTGGTCTGGTTATTACTCACCCAAACATGTGTCCTATGGAGATATCCTTTGGAAAGATGTGACCTTTCTTTACTGATTACTTCTTGCAGACAATAGTTAGTTTAGAAATAATTGTTCTTTTCAGGGATGCATGCTTCCTGCTTACTTTTCTGAGGTATTACTTTTTGGTACTCCTCAGAAATCTATGGAGGTTTATCAGGAAATTTGCATATGCAGATTTGAAAAGAGACTAAGGGGAGCTCTCTGTTTAGAGAGCAGTGTAACAACACCATCCAGTGGATTATGTTAATTTAAACTAGTTTCTGTGGTGTTAGGTTCACAGTAGATGTTACAATTAATGCAAGATATTTAGTGCCAAGTGGAAATATACAGTCATAATAAAAACCAGATGAATAAGCACTTTAAAGAATAAGAGCAACAACAACAGCAACAACAACAACAAAAGAAAATCCTTTTCACATAGTTCTACAATCTGAAATGAGATTTTTGATTACACGGTGGTGACTAGGGTTATTAAGCACATACAGTTTCCTTTACTTGAGTAATTTGGTATTGATTTCCAGTCAAGGAGAAAATGTTAGTAGAAGATGATGCGGCAAAAGCATAACAAACATGGATATGCATTTTTTTTAAAGTCTAGAAAGGTCATTCAGGGATCTGCTGAGAACACTACATTGCTCTTTTATTGAACTGGATAACACACACAAATTCTAGTCCCATCTGTGCAAGACATCCAGAGATTAATATAGGATTGCAATATTATAGTTGTTATTGTAAAGCCTTTCCTCCAAAGATAAAAGAGTTTCAGAGTCATTAGAGAATGAGACCATACGGTATTCCACTGAAACAAGCTTTGCAAGGATGAAACACAGGAACAGTGGCAAAAAGGACTCTCAGAGTTTCCACCTGCTTTGAGAGGCGTGGTGGAGCTGTGTGTCCATTTGTGGTTTCTTAGAGGGGCTTGTATCAGCAGCAAGCAAAACATAATAGCTGCAGAAGGACATGCTGCAGCAACAGCAATGGGAAACCTGAGTCTATTTTGGGCTGTATAGAGATGTCTGTCCATCCCTGTTTTTCTCAGTTCCAGGCAATGTGCTCCTTAAGTCCTGAAGGATGTGTGGCTTCAGAGTTGGGCCTGGCACAAGGAACAAAGTCTCACTCCTGATGCTCAGAATCAGTGCAGAAAAACAATCCTACACAGAAGTTAAGCATATAAACAGATTTTTGTTTATTTTATTGTTTAAATTTTTGTCAAGTCAGTAGCAAAACTAGAAACAGAATCTCATTTTTCTTCCATTTTTCTTCTACATAGGCAATTAATTAAGATGTTCACTACAATGGAAAGATGTATTTGAGAATGCCAAGGTTTTTTTCTATACTGCTTTGTCTCTGATGGGGTCAATGGATGGATAGCAGGGATGAAATTTTTCTTTATCTAATTCAAGGTGCAAGACAGTGCCTAATTAGACAGCTATTTGCTAAGGAGTCCATTTTCACTTTTCTCTTTGTTCTTCTTTTATTCCCCTCTTCCATTTCTGCAGTTAATCCTGTTCAGTCTTTCTGCAGGAGCTCTGCAGAGGAAAAATAATGATGTTACCATTATGAATGCTGTTAATTCAACTCCCTGCCTTTATTAACACTCAGAAGTAAAGGTAGAATTTTTATGATTTTGTTGATGGCTGAACATTACCAGTTCCTCTAAATTTTCAACAGTATAAAATAAGTCACAGGCATAACAGTACTTCAACATTAGTGTAGAAAGCTGGAGTGCAAACTCTTCTAGAAAGAACAGTTGAATGAGATATGTATGGGTTAAAGTCCTGTAGATGCTTGTAAGTAGTTGATGTTTCTGGTTTTAAAGCTGCTCTGTAAAGCTTCATAACAGCTCTTGTCATCTTCATATTTATTTTATCTGTCATAAAATATGATCAATAAACAAATTTTAAATTACTTTCTTTTTCTCTTCCCTCTTCCCCTCAGTATCCAAATGTTTCAAGCAATATCTTTGCAGGTCTATTTTTTTGCTAGTCCCTCTTCTCTTTCTTGTCTCCTGTACTTCCTAATTTCCATTATTAGTTAATTATTGTGAATCTTGTTTCCATCTTATTTAGAAATAGACTATTAGTCTTTCATGTTTTCACAATGTAGTTTGCTTCCCTTAGGAGAAACTAATTTTTCTTATGTCCCAGAATCCTTTTTCAAAGTACATGAAACAGTCAAATCCCTTATCCAGTTTTTGTATAAATTCCAAAAACTCCCTTCTCCAGTCTTCTTTCTAGGCAACTTGCCCCTTTCCACCACTCTACTCCACCTCCCCATCACTCCCTGCTGTACTCCAGTTCTTGTCCTGCTGCTGCCAGGATTGATGTAGCAGAAGGAGACCTGAAAATCCCAAATAGGCCAGCTCTTTGCTCACAGCTGTTTTATCAAGGACCACAAAATCTTCATCAGAGCCAGAAGCAGCATTTGCAGGGCTCTTACTTGCTGTGTCTCAGCTTGGGCAAGAGCTGTGCTAACTGCAGATCTGATTTCTTAGGAAAATGCATACCAAACTGTGACAAGTCTTTCTGCAGTTCACAATAACTGAACGACCAGAGTGCTTTATAACCTTAAAAAAAAAAAAAAAGGTCTTTTGTCAGGAGACAAGAAAATAGCAAATATCTGACATGAGGCCATTCCCCTGCCAAATATCAACTTCCATTTCTAAAGCAGGAAGGCAGCAGAGAACTTGTTTTAATATGGAGAAGCACTGACTCATGCCAAGGAGTCAAGTGAAGCTGCCAGGATGGGGAAACTTCTGTGTGACCAGCAAGGTGGCAGCAGAAGAGTCTCCATGCCTTGCTGTTTTTGGTAGCTGCTCTTAAGTTCAGCTGAATGAAAGGGTTCCTTCCAGTGAAGTACATCCTGTGAGAGCCTGGAATGTTAGAGGTTAATGACTCAAAGCAATCAGCCATTTGCAGAGACTGCAGAGTGCTTTGCTGGGGCCGGGTTTGCACCAAGGAGAAGCAGGATCTATCGACAAGAACCTGAGTTACCCTCACCTTCAGGGGCTGGTCATAACCCCTCCTAACCTGGATGTTCACATTACCCATTAGAGGCTCAGAAGGTCACCATGAAGGGTCAGATTATTACCCAACTTGACAGTGAATCAAATTATGTTGGCAATACTCACTGATGCATTGCTACAGTACAAGATCCAGAGCACCTCCCTACCAAACTGCTTTCAGTTCTGCTCTCTTAAGAGTTTTGTTCTGCTCTACTCTATTCTTGCTTTTTCACCTTTTTTGGCTTCTGGGATGGGTGTCTCCCTATCCATTTATCTATCTTTCCTTCCTATCGTTAGGCTTACTCAGCCTCTGACTCGCTCATAGAAAAATCTTTTTGCTCCAGAGATAAGGTTCCTAATACCATCCCATCATTTCAACACAATCATGTAATATCCCAGTTCCTGCAGTAATTTACAGATAAAAGTGGCATTATGAAATAACAGTTTGGCTGTTTATTTATGCACCAGAGTACCTAGGGAAAAAATAAGAACGAGTACTCCAATACTGCTTTCTGTGAATCACCAATAATTTCTCAGTGAAACATAGATATCTGAATGTAGCTTTGGCAGGGAGGCTGGTATGAGAAGAAAGTATGGCAGACATTCTCCAGTCCTCCTCCTGTGTAGCTGATATTGAACTTCCAAGGTGAAACACCAAGGAAAGGAGAGCCTATATGGAAACCATGAACTACCAAAGTGCACACACAGCTGAAAGATTAATAAATTCTAGGACTCTGTCCCAGTCCTAAGGCAAGATCACTAAATGAATAGATATTATTTCTTTTTTTGCATATTATTCCCAAGTCACTCTCTGTACTAGCTCTGAGATCTTCCTCCCATCTCCAGCATAATCCCATCCCCCAAATCACAAGAAACTACCTGCCTCCATTCTCTACTCCCTCTGCACTGTGCAGAGAAGTCAACTGTGCTTGGGGCTTTAAGTCTGAGCAGATAGGACACTTTGCAGATAGTTATGCCCACAAGACTCATCAAATTTGCCTTCACCCTTCCTCCTTCTCCTTCTTCCCAGATCTCAGGGCAGTAAATTGTTTTTGATTTGCTGCCTCAGCTGGTCTGACCAGCAAGTACAGCAAATTGGAATCAAGGCTCTGCCCTCTGCCTGGCTACCCATGGTGAGGGAAATCATATTAACAGCTCTGAACATTCAAGTATCGGGTCCCAGTAGCACTCTTAAGGTTGTAGGTGAGCTTCTCAATCCCCAGCACTAAAACAGAGCTTTGACCACGGTCTAATTCTGACTCTAACCCTAATCTGCAGGGCTCTGAAGCTGTTAATTCCTGATGCTTGCCTGCCAGCTCCCAGCAGCACCAGCACACAACAGAAGGCACCAAATGTTGCTCTCACTGTCAGTGAGAGCAGCAAAATCTTCTGGGGCATGTTAGTACTGTTGATAGGTGGGAAAGAAACAGATGGAAAATAGGTTTAAATGCTCTGGGGACATCCATGATGCTCCAAGGACTGCAGATGGCTGGGAATGAGCACAGTAAAAGCTGCAGCAAAATTGTTCAGGGTCTCTTACCATCCTAGAGCTGAAGGAGTGATTTGGTCACCTTGTAAACAATGCCTGTGACAGATGGTTGAATATTTATCTGTTCAGAGGTTGCTAATAGAAGTATTATGACAAACCTTGAATTCTGCTAATCCACAAATTCTAAACCTGCACAAAAGGTAAGGTTAACTCAGAAGCCAACAGCATAAATAAAACCTACACATCTGAAAACATGGATTAGTATTTCCTTACTCTTATTTAATATGGCTCACTAGAGGTACAAGAAATATATGACAGCCAATTTTTAAGTGACATTCTGTCTGCTCTACTGACCTTGATTTTGAATAGAGTGTATGACTTAATACACATCCATACTGCATATTCAGTCCTCTCCTTCTACCTTCTTAAAGAGAGGGGAAAATGTTCTTGAATCTTCATCTCTTTAAAATTGTGCTTGTATTAAGAGAGGACAGGCAGAAGAATTAACTTTATTGTGGGTTTCACAGCTGGGCTACAATCTGAGGAAGACACGGTCTGGTAGCAGAGCAGGGAACAGCACTCTGACCATCAATTCTAATGGATTCACTTGAAGAATAAGACATCAGATGAGAAATGTGCCAGAAAGATTATTTGACCGCATATTTCTGTAGCTGAGAAACATTCTATATACTTATCATAAAAAAAATAAATCAAGTAACACAATAAAAAACAATTTTGACACAAGCAGAATGAGTACCTGATAACTAGTCTATGTTCCCAGTGGAAGTAAACCCTTCCTACTTGAGCTATTAAAAGAAGTTTCTAAACCCTCAAACAAAAATTTTAACAACAAAACAAGAATTAATTGTTTACATTTAAAAACCTAAAATACAGTGTTTACTAGAAAATGAGACCTCAGGAGCTATTTCAAAGTTTAGCTAAAATGATGTATTTGGATCAAGAGTTCATGCTTACAGTCCATCTTCTTAGTCATCAACCTAACTCTTCTGTATTGCATCAGAACACCTAACAAGGACAAATTCATATAAAGGATATAACCTTATCTCTTGAGGGCACTGCACCAAATTTTCAGGGAGAAAGTTGAAAAAACTCACTGATGAGTGACTTGCCTGAAGATGTGCAGAGAATAAGGTATTGATGCCTGGAGTTTAAGCCCAGCAGCTGCTTTACCACATAGTGGTGAAGAAGGACTTTAAAAAAATCTGTAGCAAAGTATTATTCTCTCACATCATTTAAACAATTTACTAGAGTAAGTAGCATAGCAAAGTAACATAAGAGTAGCCATATGATGTCATACCAAAGATCTATCAAGCCCAGCATCCTGCCTTCATCAGTGGCTGAAAACAGATGTTGAGAGCTGTCACAAAAACTGCAATACCCTTCTACGCCCCTTCTACTCAGCACATTTGCTTGTCTGAACTTCCTCAACCGCATGTCAAAGCTATGTGGAGAAGCTCTGTGGGCTTTCATATGTATTGTGGAAAAGGTGTGACAATTCAGCTGCGGAGTAAATCTGAGATACATAGATTATGGCTAGCTGTGCTTCCAGGTGACTTCCACATCTCTTCCATCAGAAGAGATTATTCATTTTGTTATCTATTGAACTCCTTACTCCACCAGATTTTTCAGGGATCTGCAAGTTAGAAAAGGCTGGATGTCGCTTCTTTAGAGATCAGGTTTCGGGTGATTCAATTTGCCATTGCCTGCTTGCAGCTGAGAAAATTCTGCCATCTGCTGGAGAGAAGGAAATCAGCTCTTGCTCCTGCAGCTGTAAATGCTTCTCTTCCTGCATCTCATGTTCTCTTGTCCCGTTGTGTTTCAGTACTTCTATTTTTTTCCTTTCTCTCTTTTTTTTTTAATTTAAAAGTTTAAGACGGTTTAATTATCCTGTGTGCACAAATATGTGTCTAAGTCATTTGTGTGCATACCTATGTTAATATCTCAGGTGTTAACTCTGTTTTTTAATTCCCACTTCTGGTTCACAGTGAGGCAAACTTGGTCTAACATCATTTGTAGTAATTAGAAACTGCGTGAAAAGAAACAAGTTTACTTCAGTGTAGTTTATTACTTCTTGAGGTATAAGGTGACTTGGTCTAGTACATTACTGGAAAGCTGGGTTTTCATGCTGACAGAACAGAATAGAAGCAAATTAACTCAATAGTCGTACTCCAATCTAGTACAGCTCATTACTTATCAGTTTGTAATTCCCACTAACTTATTCCTAGGAAGCAAGACCAGCAATTCTTCCTGCACCTTTGTCTGGGAACAGAAATGGCTTTAGTCAGCTCTTCAAATCCTGGTCAGTATTGCAGGTGAACCGAGCCACCTGAAGAAAGCGCTTGTCACAGCAGATGTTCTTCACACTTTAGAGGCCATCTGAGACTGAAAACAAGGAGAAACCCCTGAATTCCATAAACTGCTGGGAGCTTTGACACCATTTTTTCTTAAAGTACAGAGTAAATGCAATGCTGACCCATGCACTATCTGTGCCTTGCAATGAAAGGAATGCTGTGCAGGACTAATATGGGCTGGCTGTGTTGGGGGACAAGATATCTCACCAAGAATTGGATCCTTTTCGAGACTGGATTCTTTGGATCCTTTTCACAGCCAGCCTTCTTCAAGACCCCAAACCAGTACAGAACATATACCCATTACATATGTAAAGCATGGTAATGGTTTCTCTTTGTCTGTCTTGCCAGCCTGGTACCTGTTTCAACACAATTCAAGTTCCCTGAAAGACAAACCTGTTATGGTGGCACTCCAGTCTATGAGAGCGCGTTCAGTGGCAGACCTTGATTCAAGAAGACAGAAGGCTGGCACATTTGCCATCCCTGCCACGGGGTGTTTGTGCCCTGTGGCAAACATAGGACACCAGCTCTTAAATGCAAGCACACATACATGCCTGCAAGGTCGACCTTGCATCCTGGTTCCATCTGCCAAGGCTTTGATGGATGCATTGGATGGAGTCAGAACAACAGTTGTGGCTCTTTCTTGTGCTGCTTCTCCAGGAGCACCACCCTGACTCCTGCAGCAAGTCCAAGGGCAAAGACACCAGGAGGGCATTCTTAGATGGGTCTGCTGGGGTCACACAGAGCTTGGCTCTATCACAGACACTTACTGCAACTCTACTTACCTTTTACCCATGTAAATACTAGTGGTATTTCTCTTGTAGGTGTCCCGAGCTTTCGTGCTATGATAGAGTGTAACAAAATCTGCAGGAAGCTAGGCAGACAGAAGTTTTTTGCCTCTGTTCTTCGTCAATTTCACTATTTAAGCCCCAAATGTAAACCCAATGTCCAACATATACTTATCTAGACTGCTAGTTTTAAAACATGTATTTATAGTGATATACAATCTAGGAGTCAAACTCTTCCATAATTCTGCAAGTCACAGGTTTAAAAAATACTATTTTATTCTTTCTACCATGTGTAAAGCAAGAAAACCAAAAGCAATGTAACCCCTATTTTGAACACAGTTATTCTGCTTTAGTCATCTGCAGTAACATCATCAAGAGAAGCAGAATGATTTATAGCCTAATATATAGCTTCCTGCATTATCAAACAGTAAAACAAAAAGGAGCACATGAAAACCCAGGAAGGTAGCTAAAGTATCTCTGATCTCATATATTTTTTCTCTCCTCAAGTACATAAATGAAAATAGTAGGTTTTACTCTGCATTCTGTGCATCTTACACATAGAATAATAAAACAGAATAATGTAAAAGGACATTTGTCTAACAATCCAAAATCCTTTATTTGAAAAGGCGAAAATCCATCCACCCCACTGCTTGTTCCTTTCTGGACTGGTGAAATAAAAAAAAAAAAAAAAAAACAACAAACACACAACCCCACCCCACCCCCCCCACACACACATTCTGCAGTGTATCTAAAGATGGAATAATCTAACTCTGCCAGATCATTGAGTTCTAGGGAATTTTCTGCAAAATGGAAGTCAAGCACAAGCTGGCAGGGAATGAGGGTTCTGGGAGATTTCATTACAAAGATACAGCCTGGAGGGGTAGTTGCAAGATGTGCCTCCACTGATTTCTATTCCATGTACTTGCAGCAATCCAGTAGTTGCCATGAAACTTCTGCCTGACTAAAATGCATTTGCGTTAGGGAGGATACTTTTCTTTTTATAAGATACTGCTTTGGATTAGAATTTCTTTTCATTGTACAACTAGCAAAGAATACAATGCTGGAGTCTCTTGATGCTTTACTTTTTAAAGGGAATAGGTTCTTCTGATCTAAAGCCACATACAGAATTGAAAAAATTGCTAGAAAAATAGCTTGCACCAAAATAAATCCCTTGGTGTGACTAAGGTATACTTAATAAGAACATTGTAGATTTTCTCAGGGAGTATCAGAAAGAAATATTGTAAATAATTTAAAATGCATATATGCAAGAAAATGCAGAAAAGATGCAAAGATAAAAAACTGGAAGAAGAGAACAGTTAAATTCTTATAATGTTTACATAAGGACAGAAACCCCACACTAGAATCCTGCTTGCAGACACACCTATATTACTTCAGGTAAATGATGACTTAAATTGGTTTATCTGATGTAACATCCCCTATACAGACAGCCACACAGATTTTATCAGCTATTTGTTTAGATCATCAACTTGATAAAAATCAACATAAAACAACTTAAGGCTATATACATATTGACCCACACTAGTATCATTAAACAATTTCTAAAAATGTCATTGAATTCTGTATATGGACAAGACTTGATTCATAGGCCTGTGAGTGAAATGACTAAATACATCCTTGTTTTATATCACTTTGATCACTCTTGCTCCTTAGACACCTATGAACTTCAACACCACTCATGGCATGCATGGCCACACATCCCCAAAAAAACTGGATTTGGAAGAGCACTTCTTTGAGAAATGCAGTCAGAGCCAGGAAATGAGCAAGAGCAGGGTGCCTTTGCTCATTGTTTTGGTGCCTGGCCACGTGCAGTCCTCAGCCGGTACAATTACTCTGTCTGAATCAGGACTGCTGCCTGAACACAGCACAGGGAATGTATCTGCACTGGGGAAAAGCAGCAAGTAAACAAAAGCTGCTTTCAGAGACTGGAATAGGGATAATGTTAAAGGTGATAGATGCCAGTAAAACGTTCAGACACTGAAAATGTTCATTCCGTTTCCAAATTGCGTTAAGAAGGTCACCATCGTGAAGAATTTGTAAATATTTTTAATTATAAAAAAACCCTGCACCCACCAGTAGAAATGAGAATTCTCACCTGAGCCTGCCCTTACCAAATTGGCAGCTTAGAGTCCCTGTCTCCCACAGCCACTCAGTTTAGTCATGCTGCAACTACAGATGTCTTCTTCTCACCTACCAGTTCTTTTCTTCACAAACCCTAAGGGTTTCTGTTCACCATATTTTTTCCCTATAGCCTTTTGTCTCTCAGACTGCATCCTCCCACATTGCTTACTCTCTGTAGCTGAGACAATTTTGAATACTCCCCTCATCTGGTGTCTTGCTCCCTCATTCACCCTCTCAAGTAAAAACTTCCTTGAACAAAACTCAGTGTATAGCACAACTAATCTGTTTTTAATGTGATTGTAGAAATCCAAGCCAAAGCCCAAAATACTTAACAAGTATCGTGAAAATAGCTTCCTATTGCCAGCAATCGAGTAAGAAGATGTGGATTATTTTTTTTTCTGACTATTTGTTATTTATAGTAAGCAGGCAAACACAGGGGTGACTACAAGTGACTCCAGCCCAAAAAGAATGCTGGAGAGATTTGCCAGAATATGAACCTGTGATCACTCTCCCACTGTAAAACACAGAAAAATAGGGAATGAGGATTTCCTGCCTGATTCCCCAGGCTTTTGAATAGCCCATTCTCTACCCCAATGAAAGTACCAAATGAAGCAGGCATTTCTTCCTTCAACAGTGTGCCAGCAAAATGATGAGGCATTGGTCTTCCTGCAAGTTGAAAATCTTGTGCTTTTTGGCAAACTCCTTGTTGTTTGAGATGAATTTTCCTGCCACCACCTAGTGAGTTAAAATGCCCAAGGCGCTGAAAGAAATAGCAGGCAGATGGTGCTAGCGATTTATGCATTGTCGGGCACAGAGGCTAAGTGAGAGTGCTTAGAGGAGCCATCTGCTGCTTGGTACACCGATCCTACAGTCCATCCATTTTATCTGGGCTTGACACCAGCAAGAGGAGCCTTCAGTACACAGGCGGCTGTGAGCCGTAGTGGAAGTGCACTGAGGTCAGTGGTAATGAAGATTTTGAGCTCCCTGGGAAGAGCAGTTTATCTCAGCCTTGCTGAGGCAGGAAGCTCCTGCTGAAGGTACCCCAGGGCATCACTCACAGACATAGCAGCTTTTTCGGGGTCAAGTTTTCCTCTGCTTGAGAAACAGCCATAAATCCTGACATGCTTATTCTTTTGAACTTGGGTCAAATCCTTTGACTTTCTATGTCAATATTTCAATGGAAAAAAAAATGCAAAAAAATAGGATGCTTTACTTAGCTCTTGGAGATATTGTGAAAATATTTCTATATTATTATATTGCTATTAACAAGGCACTCTACAGTGAAATACAATGCACATTGCTTCTGACAGGCTTCCAGCCTGTGTTTTGGGATATAGAAAGCATGTGTTTCAAAACTTATGCACAGTAGAGATGAGTCCAAATTCTAGTAATTCAGACAAGACTCACACTGTACCAAAACATTTGATTTAGTTGTTTAGACTTGGAGTTCAGGGTCAGACACTGACCATGAAGGAGAAATACCATGGCTTTTAGATGAGGGTAAAATCCTGGCCCCGTGAAATTTAATAAGAAGTTTGACAGGGCTCCTATTTTAGCACTTCAGGATGGAAAGTTTGACATCTTTTTGTTCTCCCTCAGCCCCTGGCTCGTGGATCTGGGTAATGTTTGACTTACACAAGGAGGAGGACTACTGGAGTGTATCCCTACAGCTCCTGAAAACTACAGGCTGGAAAACAGTGAAACAAATGTGAAAATTTACCAGAGAGACAATTTGTCCCATAATTTAAACACAAAGGGAGGGCCCAGAGGTAAAGCACATCTTCATTAATGCAGACAAATATTATTGAAAAATTCTGAGCAAGCAGGGACAGTCCTGACATTGAGGAAATGAGAAAATACAAACACTGTGGCATTAAGGCATTGTGGCATTAAGATGCCAACTCAGCAAGGGGAAAAAGTACCCCACACCAAACACTGAATAACATCCTAATAATATACTTTTGGGAAAAGATTTCTGAGACTGCCTTTCACCTAAGATCTCTGCAAATACAGGAATAGAAGGAAAAAGCTTTGTGCCTCTGAGGCTTTAGATTAAGATACCTTAAGAAGGCAAGGCATTTTCACAACCCATCACCATCCTCACAGGCTGGTATCACAACTAATGTTTGCAGCAGTACATGATCTGCAGAGATAGAAAAAACACGTATGTGAGAACTTTCTCTCTTTTTCAAGAAAAAACTTAGACTTCTGGGGACAAAAATAACTTAGTTATAAATTGATTACATTACTGTTCACAAGTGTTTGCACTAGCAGGGATGGACTACCTAGAAGTATTTTGCCTTGGTTTTGGTTTTTACCACATAGGGCCACTTGCAGATAGGTTTAGTAAGAGTCAGTCTCTCCCCACCATTAATAGGCTGATGGCTGCTTTTAGTAGACACAAAAATAGTACCTGATGGAAGACAGAGGAGAGTATTTAGGGGTAAATGATGTAATTTCACCTAGATTTGGTTTGGATTTAATCCGTAGCATTTTAGATTTTTTCAGTTTAAAGTTGTTTAAAAACAACATTTTCTTTCTAGAATTTTTTGCATGTATATGAATAGTCATATTAACAATTCTATGGCCTGCTTAGCCATTTTTGTAGCACCAGAGAAAACCATGGATTTACCAGAAACAAAAGGTGTTTAAGACCTCTGTTACAGCATTACCCAATACCTGAATCAGTGATCAGTAGCTGGTGCTAACTGGGAGTAAATAAAGCAAAAAATTCTCTGTGTTGAGAGTGTTTCATCTGAAACAGGACAAAGAGCAAAAAAAACCCCAAACCCAGTTATCCCCCCTCCTTGAAATTCCAGGAAATCCAGAATTGCTTCCCCCCCCGTTTTTTATTAATCCTAGCAATGGGCTGGTTTCTCAGAGGCTCACAGACTGGGTACCTACCAGCAGTTACCCCCCCACCTCCCACTTGTGCAGCCGTGTCCTTCACTGTCTCACTGCACCTCAAGATGTCTCTTTTCAATCTCATTTGCTTTCAGTCCACATTTCTCCTGCTGTTCCTGTTCGTATGCCTCCCTCTGCTGTTTGTGTTTTTATTCTAAACTTCACAGTTGTATCATTTGTATGAAGTACAGCAGTTCAGAACACATCCTCCCAACAAGCAGCACTTTCATGAAGTGTGCTGGGGAAGGAGCAGGTGGTTTTAATCCTATTCACAGTTATGCTATTATGATCACTCTATTGACTTTACAGAACCCTACCCATGGAGGCAGGATTGAATTCAGAATCGCTACAGTTCATTAGAAGTAATCAACTAGGTTTAGACTCAGCCATTTTCAGTTATGAGAAGAATTATTTAATGGAACTATTTGATCAGTTAAAACTTTCATGAAAAAAAAATCAGACCTTGAAACTATGTTTTTTGGTTTTAAGGAGCTTGAATAAGCCTGAATCCACACCCATTCCCTCTGGCGAAGCTCATTAGGACGAGGCAGATTAATTTCTGTAGTATAAAAACACCACAGTGCAGAATCAGGTCAGAAATACACATTGCAGAATAATTTAATAAAGTGTCCAATTGCAGTGGTTTTTTTCACTCATATGTGTTCATGGTTACTGAAGAAAACTGACACTGTGGGAATGCTTTCCTTCAGCAAATAAATGCTGTGGACTAGCTGGACTTCATGAACTTTCACATTTATTTCAGTAAAGTACATGGAATTAAGGATACTATTCTATTACCTTTAACCAGTTTCAAAAATCCACAGGAGCCACTGCCAACTTTCTTGTTTTTCAAACCAGGAAATTAAATTTCATATATGTTATATTCTCACTTTACAGACGTTGTATGTAGACTGTATCCTTGTACTTACTAAGGTTACCAATTACCTACATTTAAATTACCAAATTTATTGATACATTGACTTTGTCCCATTCAGAAAATACCGTGGGTAGAGAAAAGGACAGTAATTCCACATGATTTGTTCTGATTTATTAATGCCAGATGTTGCTCATTACCTGGTAATCTTCCAGGGGTTTCACATAGATAACTTATGCTGGGCTATTTCTAGGAAGGGAAAAGCGGCTAAGAGTATTTTCCTTGGTTGTTTCCTTCTCCCTGTGATTTCCATTTCACAGACCTCTAGAATTTCCCTTATCCTTGATAATGTATATTCTCTCCTACAAATAAATAAAGGGCTCAGGACTCAGGCTGCTGCTCATGGACAAGTTTCATGACAACTGTACACATACACAAATAAAACCTAAGAGGAAAAGACAGCTCAGATATTTAATAAAACAGGAATGCAAAGCCACCTAGGCAACTTCCAGCTAGATTTGCAGACAGCAAGGCTACAGGCAGAGAGGAATGACAAGAAGTTTCCTGTAGCTGGGGCAATGGTGAGCGTACACATCATACTTCATTTGTGATGTTTACATCTATAACTCTCAGCATATCAACATCAGCCTGTCAAGGACCAGATGTGAGACACTGGCCTTTTATATTTAGAAGATAAGAAAAACACAATGAAAGATGCAAAATAGAGTTCAATGACATGGAAAGGACCTAAAAAGACATGGAGTGTGTTACTTTTACATAGTTTTCTCACTATCAGGCTTTCTTATGATATAAACAAAGTGTCAGATAACACAGGGGCTGTGCAGTACAAGAGCTGAAAGAGAGAGAAACAATTGCTTGAGTTGCCTTTTCCTGATTACAAAATGTTTCATAAGCTTCTGACAGGCTGGAGACCATGCAATCACAATACAGATTTGCAGAGGTGGATGGAGTCTTGATTCAATTGCCCTACTGCTAAATAAAAATCCAAACAAGACTCTGAGAGATGTCTGTGCTTTACACTGAATTAATGAATGTTTGTCTGTGAGAGGAAATCAAACGTGACAGTACACTTTCTTTGACAAAATCCCCCAAGCACTAACTATTTAACTACCCTGAATGGTGAATACATGTTTTGTTTTCAGTAATGATGTGCTGGAGACCAAGCATTTACAAGCTAACTGAACATAGCTATCTGCCAAAAAAATAAAGGAACTGAGACATGACCAACACTATTTGAGGTTGAGGCCTGGAAATAGAATATGTTTTGTGGATTATGCATTAAAGACATAGAATAGAAAGACACAAAACCTACATACATTAAGTGTATGAGTCAAGCTGGCATTCAAGGGTCAGGAGGGAAGCTTACAGAGAGACAGCATCTGCTATGGACCAACTGCAGGTGTTGCTTCAACTGAGCCATCAATCTCAACAGCTAGTCACAGGGGGACCATATTTGTACATGTCATGGTCCAGCTGAACGGGCTTGCATAGCCAGCAATCCAAAATAGGTCTGAGAAATGGGAAGGCCTGGACTTACTCTGAATTAAATGAACTTTCTTTTTCCAAATTTAGGCTACAGAATGGTATTGCATCAAATACAGAAGTTATAAAAAAAATTAAAAAAAAAGGTGCAAGAATCATCCCAGGGAACAAAAAGGCTGAGAAGGGAGCCTTGATAAAAAGCCTGTAAAGGAGGGACCAGCAGATATTGCCCACTGACTTGATAAGGGAACAGAAAGAAGCCTCAGAGGTATGGAGGTCCCTTCCTCTCCCCACAAGTAGGCTCTGTCCTTTTAAAAGACAGGTTTATGGCTTTAAGTATATTTATTTCATTCTGTAACTGAGGAAAACACAACATATCAGAAAGAAATTCTGGAAAAGAAGGTTCGACCTGGAGCATACTGGTCTTAATGTGTGTGTGCCTTCCTTCCTTCCTAAAATAATTCTCATGTGATAAAGGAATTGTTCCAATGGGTTATCCCCAGGCAGCATCCTGCCCCCATGCAACTGCTCACTCCACAACTCAACCCCCCTCATCTGTGGGATGGGGAGAGAATCCAAAAGGTGGAAATGAGAAAACTTGTGGGTTGAGATAAAGAGATTTTAGTAGGGAAAACAATAGTCACGCATATAAGCAAAGTAAGGAATTCATTCACTACTCCCCAGCAGCAGGCAGAAAGAACTGACATTCCATAAAATGTGAATGGTTTACATCCTCCATGTTTACCATTTAGTGCAAGAATTGATGCATTGCTGTTTCCTATTTCTTCACAGCACTAATACAATACACTTCACAAAACTAATACAAAAAGTTCTGCGAAAACTGACTGCAAAGATGTGTAAGTGAAGTGCCAGGTGAAACAGGTGCATTAGGTCTCCTTGCTGGAAGATCTCCCTCTCAACAGGATTATTGGATTAAAATCCTACTGATACAGCTAAATATAATCCTATCAAGCTCCATTCACTGTACAGGAGAAATCTGAAGTTCTCTACATGAAAGTTGGAGGCTAAAATAAGACACATGGGGGAAGGAGTATCTCTAAGACAGAAGAGGTGCTGATACAGCAGATATTTAAAGAGGACTTGTCAGACAAGTGCATACCGAAAGCTGCAGAAATTACAAACCAGATCAGGGCTAAGAATACTTGAACTGGTGATGCAAAAGAATAAAAATATGCGGGTACTTGAAAAATGCCTGAGTTGAATTAAAAATCCTGTAACATCATGTCCTAAATAACTAAATATAATGCAGAAAATCAGGACTGACATATCTCATAGAGACAAGCTTAGATCTAAAGGAGGGAGGAACACACTGCAGTGCCAAGGTCTGTGACAGAATGAGTAGTTCTGCATCTAATAAAATAAAAACGTGATCTAACAGTGGAAAACTAAATTTGACTTTTCTGCAGCCCCATAAATGACTGGGGTAAAATGATGGATTACTTCAACAAAAGTAATTTCTTATGGATAACATTCATTACTATGAAGATATTGAAGACAGTGAGAATTACTCACTGTCCTGTAAAAAATAAATACTTCAGATACCTGCCATACAGCTTTCAGAATCAAAGTGGAAATATTTTCATCTCATTTTTAATTAGCACAAACCTGCTAACTTTAAATTAGAGACTCAAATCATTAGCAATGTCAGTGGTTTTAAAGCTTCAAAACATTTCCTGTAAACCAACTGTACATTACCAAACTCAATGATAGAAAGGCTACCACTAAACATTGCTTCCTACCATGTTCTATGTACTTACCACCCAATAATAACAATACTTTCTAATTTTAATTAAAATTCTAATTTCACTAATGTAAGCATGCAGATAATTGCTCCAAAACACAAAGCTGTGCAGTGAGGCCATAAGAGCTCAGAGGCCACAGAGCTGATGGCTGTCTCAGCAGCTCTGAGGCTCTCCTACAAAGGAAGGACCCAAAACTGAGCTTCCTTCCAACACGACAGGCTAAAACCACTCTAAGTAAGCATTTACCTATGAAACATTTTGCTTCTCTGCCAAACCCCTGCTGCTTTTTAATTAAAACCAAGTTTTGTTAATTAGAATGAAGGTCCCATTTTTAACTTTTACTAAAAATTACTTTTTTAAAGCTGAGAACTAAAGCCTCTGTTCTCTAGGACAGATGTTGGAAGCTGAAATGTCCAGGAAGAGCAAGGAAGACAGCTTCTCTGAAAACACAGAACTGCTGTATTTTTCCTCTTAATATTTTTAATAAAGTATTTCTGGTTTTTTTTTTCTGTGGTTTTGTTAATTTTCCCCATGTTGTCAGGGTTCCCTACACCTGTAGATGTAGCAGGAAACTACCATCCACTTCAGAAAAAACAAAAAATAAAGCGAGTGTGTGCAGAAGTCTCCCTTGCCAGGACTGCAGAATTCTCACTTTACTTCAGACTATGCTGTTGCTTTTAGTCTTTCTGTTTTCCTTTACCAGTAAAGCCCCATGTGGTGTGTGTTAACACTAGATAATAAGACAACACCCAGCAGGATTACAATGAATATCCTCTAGGGACTCTGCAAGCATGTTATCTGAGAATAGTGCAAATTTTCCTATCTTCTTTTTGAACAGAGCTTGTGTTCCCACAGCACCTACCAGCCCATATCATGTGCATATCATAATCCAAGATATGCACGACCACAAAACAAAACACTCTGCCTTTTTGTTATTCACCTTCAGCTCTGAAGTATTTTATCTTGTTTTCTGAGAACAGATGCACTTGGGAATGAACCTTGAGATGGTGGCACTGTCAGAAGCTCCCACACTCCAGGTGGAAGTTGTTCTCCCTGTGGCTCAGCTTCATGTCTAGCACACTGCTTTTCTGTCACGATTTCACCCTCCTTTCGCAAGAGTTGAGTCAGAAAGGAGCAGCTGGGGGTAGCCGAGGTAAAAAGATTGCTGCAATCTATTATTGCAAAATCTATCCTGTAAGGAAAAAAGGCACCAGATGAACTCTTTGTGGTCCTGAGTGCACTAATAAGCCTTAATGGCTGTCTAAGCAGCCTCATCTGCAGCTTCTACTTATACTCATCGGCCCAAGAGCTCTATTTAAGCACAGCCCTGCACAGCACGCTTACTCCTTACTGGAGCTGTGTCAGAAGAGTATTAAGTCTTTGAGATAGCAGGTTTTGATTCAAGCTTGAACCTCTGGAACCTCTTGACTTCCTGGCCTGACATCAGCCTGGTCTTGGCAGTAGCTGGACCTCATCCTAAACACAACTAAATGATTTTACTCCTGGCTTCACCTCGCATCTCCCTTCATTGTGATACTGCCTTATGATCTGAACTTCTGGCTGTCTGTGACTGTCTCTAGGTCTCCCTGGCTCAACTGAATGTGAGAGTGGGTCCTGGATGGTGAGGTACCTGCCCTAGCAAGTATGTTACCAATTTTGGTCCCCCACTCACCTTTCCCTTAGGGAACAGTCCTTTGCTTGCCATTTCCTGACAACCCCAAACATCAGGTCCTCCTTTAAGTTACTTGAATCCCTGCTATTTCAAATGGGTTGGAAATATGCCCTAATTAAAAGCCTACACCAAAGATGGAAAGCAGCTTCTCCCCTTTCATGGAGCAGTTTTCCCATCCTTTTTCTGACCCTCATATTAACATGATTGGTAGCTCTGGTGTTTAGACAGGGAAAACAAACAGATAATTCTTTTATTCTGCTAGCTGTAGGCTTCCTGTTTGTTTATTTCTGGTCACAGATGTATACAGTGCAGGCAAATACTTTCCCTGGTCCAGAGCATCCAGCTCTGGGATCTCTAACATAAGAAGGATCTGGACCTGTTGAAAAAAGTCCAGAGGAAGGCCTTGAAGAGGATCAGTGGCATGGAGCACATCTCTTAGCCTGTGAGAGCTGGGGATGTTCAACATGGAGAAAAAAAGGCTCTGGAGATCTTATGGCACCTTCCAGTACCTAAAGAGAACCAACAAGAAAGCAGGGAAAAGACTTTATACAAGAGTGTGTAGTGATAGGATAAGTGGGAATGGATTTAAACTGAATGAGGGCAGAATCAGACTAGCTATAAGGAAGAAATCCCTTACAATGAAGGGTGGTAAAAGACTGGAACAGGTTGTCCAGAGAGGTGGCTCATGTCTCATCCCTGTAAGTGTTCAAGGCCACGTTGGATGGGACTGTGAGCAATCTGGTCTAGATCCCTGCACTTGGCAGGGAGTTTGGACTAGATGACCTTTAAAGGTCCCTTCCAACACAAACCATCTTTGAGTCTCTGTATGTGTGGTGAGAGTTAGGTTTTTTTTTCCACCTGACAATCTGCTAAGGAGTGAGGTGCAAACTCCCACTACTCATCAGTTCTCTGCATCCTCAGATATGAAGTTGTGATACTTCAAGGGTATTTCACCCCCATTTACCCTGTAGGAGATCCTTTAATGAAAAATATATGAGACATAATTCAGCATTGTGCAACCCATGAAAGCATCAGCATGCACATTATCCAGTGTAAGCCCTGTGAGGAGAGGATTGGGCTCTCCATAGACTCCTGCTACTCTGGTGTGCAGCCTGCCTCCCCCTTCTGTCTCAGACAAAAATACAAGAACTCTATAAAGCTAGAAAACCACTCTGAGGAATAAGTATCAAGAGTTTACCAGTGCCCTCCAGGAGAAGCAAAAAGGCACAGTGTGAATTCACCTGGCATACTCATCCAGCTGCACACAACAGCCTGCTATCACACACTTTGTACATCTGAAACTGTGACCCCCTCCATGGGTGTTTAGCATGACTTGAAGAACTCCGTATTTTTTATGGAGCTCTCAAAGTGTTAAAGTGTGAAATATGGTGTCCTTGAAAATAGCTTTTAAAGCATTGCTCTGTCACAAGGCAAGACATAAATGAGTCATGAATTGCACACATGCGCAGGACTGCTTCCCAGAGCTAGACTCAGTCTGTTCTGTAGGCTGCAACCACCCTTGTGAATTAAAGCTCCACAGTAAGAAATCCTGGGTGTGTAGCTCTTGCCAGAGTGAATTATCTCATTCCAGAGCTCTCCTTTGGGAAGAAGTATTGTTTAATTATAAAAAGCTTTGTACAAAAAACTTCAGTTTTGTTTTTATCATTAGATATGTTCTCTGTATTATTTAACATTTTATATTTCAGTGCTGAGAAGACAAAGCAATCTTCCACAGGCAGGAATACATGCACATCTTTCTACAGAAACATTAAAAAGTACCAAGGAAAGAATAGCCAGCCTTTTAATTAACTCTGATTCCAAGGAAAGGAATGAAAAGACTGTGAGCGGAACATTAGCCCGAGATAATGGACTCCTAGTTGCACTGCTACATAATTGAGATACAGCATATGATTTTATGAAAATTGGATGAAGCAAAAAGACTTATTTTTGGAGTTGGAAACGTTAATCCAGTGTCAACTTTTCTGCGTCATTCGTTGGGGGTCAGTACTGAAGGTGCCAGATATCTTCTGAATGTACTGACAGTGCTTTCGCTTGAAGTCAGTGAAGACGCTCTGCAGTTTGCAACTGTCTTCAGCACTGTCAGCTGGCAGGTGGTAACAGTGTGAGGTACGCTGCTGTTACTTGAAATACAGTAATATATGTAAGTTGCTCATGGTGGCTCTTATTACGGAGGGTGTGTTTAAAAGCGCTAGGAGGAGGCTCAGGGGTAACATGATTGCTCTCTCCAATTCCCTGAAAGGAGGGTGCAGCCAGGTGAGGGGCAGTCTCTCCACGCAGCCAGCCAGCAATAAGACAGAAGGACAGAGCCTTAAGCTGCAGCAGGAAAGGTTTAAGTTGGACATTAGGAAGGATTTCTTCATAGACCGGGTGATTGAACATGGGAGTGGGCTGGCCAGGGAGGTGGTGGAGTCACCGTCCGTCCCTGGAGGTTTAAGAAAAGACTGGATCAGGCACTTAGTGCCACGGTCTAATTGACATGGTGGCGTTGGGTCATAGGTTATTTTCGATGATCTCAGAGGTCTTTTCCCACCTAACTGATTCTGAGAAGTCACATTCTGAGGTGATAAAAAAAAAACAAAAAAAAAACCCAAAACCAAAACAAACAAACAAAAAAGCAGCAATGCGGGGTTCCTGCTGTGATGTTCATCTGAGACCACGTCTTGCAGCTTCTCGGGCACGCTTCAGACCGCTTTTCATTTCCACTGTTACTACTCCTCCGCTGCCTAAGTTACCCCGTGGCACCACGCTGGGTGATGTTACAGCGCTACCGTGCCGCCTCTGCCCGTACTTCTCCCTCCGTTCTGCGCAGCTCGCGGTTCCCCGCGGCAGGACTAGGGCCGCTCGCACGAGAGCAGACGTCTCTCGGAACAGGGTACATTTCTCCCGGCCGCTCCGGCCCCGCTCCCCGCTCCCCGCCCGCCCAGGCTCCGCTCCGCGGGGCGGGGCCGCCTCCGCCCGCGCCTGCGCGCGCGCCTCCCGCCGCGGCGGATGAGCGGATCAGGCGGCGACCGGGCGGGGCCGCGGCGGCAGCAGCGGGAGCCGAGCGGCGGGAGCGCTCCGTGCCGCGCGGGGCAGCGGAGCCCGCGCCCGCAGGGGACGGCGGGGCAGAGGGTCCCGGTCCGCCGCCGACCCTGCCGCCCGTCCGCGCCTCCCGCCGGACCTGCTGCGGGCAGAGGTGAGGGCAGCGGCGGCTCCGGGGCAGCGCCGCAGCGAGCGCGGCTGCGGACGGGAGGCGTGTGCCGCGGTGCCCCCCGGGTCCCCGCCGGGGCCGCGCTGCCGTGCGCGCCGCCTGCCCGCGGCTGCCGGGCGGGAGGACGTTGCCGGGAGCCCCCCCGGGTCTCCGGCAGCGCCGGGCCCGGTGGGTGTTGCTGGGTCCCGCGGGCCAGGCCGAGCGGGCTGCGGCTCGGCTCGGTGCGGCGCCGGGCCGGCGGCACGACCCCGAGGAGCCGGGCACCGCTCCGGGGACTCGGGAGCCGCGGGGCGGCTGCGGGCGGTGCTGTGCGCGCACCCCGGGCCCGCCCGGCCGCAAGCCGCCGTTGGAACCGGTCGCGTCGATGCAGTTAAAATGTAGCTCCGGTGACTGCCGGTAACCTTCCCCTCGCTCTGGGAAAGTAATCCTGCGCTGTAGCCGTGACCTGGGCAGCGAAGCCTAATTACTGTCCCCGGTCCCGTGGCGCTGCCAGCCGCGCTGCTGCATCTCTATGAGCAGGCCTTGCGAATGGCTCACTCCCCAAAGAGCCTGGGCTCCGAGGGGATTTGGCTCAGCGAGCTCGGTGATCGTTCTGACGGGGTTCACGCGGTTGCTTGAAACAGTCGTGTTCACAAATTGTGTGTTATAGCAGTGCGCTGTAGAGCTCTTCTCCTGAGAGGAGGAAAGCCATCAGTTCAGTGTGTCACTGAAGATGTTTCTAAGGTGTTTTGTGCTGCCACTGTCCAAAACAGAGTTCTTGGGACTGAGATCGGAATACCTTTTAAAAAGAGTTGATTTTCATTTGGCAACTTTCATAACTTCAGTCATTTCAACTTAATCATAGGAGGTATAAATCTGTTTGATCTGTTAAGTGCTAATGCACCCTGCTAATGCTTGTTATCAACGCAGTTTTGAAGTTTTCTTGAAAAGACCGGGGTTAACACTGAGTTGTTAGTCCACAGTGAGCATAATGAATGGGCAGTAACGGAACTGTGTAAGGAGCAGTGCTTCCCGGTGTCTTTGTCAGGTCTGTTGAGTGAGAGTTTAGAGTTGATACAGTTCTGGTTTTAAATCATGCGTAAAATATGAGAAGAACATAGTTTCATTGTTGGCTATCAAGTAACTGTAGAAGGTACCGGCGAAATTTTCTGTGTGCCGTTTTGTTTTAGAATTCACTGCAAACTTCTGAGGTCGTTTGTTGTTTCAGCCAAGTACTAGTTTTTAGGCAAAACTCCTGAGTTTGAAGTAATTTTTCTTTTGTGATTATGCAACTTTCCAAACCCTGGCCATAGAGCCGTCTTTTCCTGATGCTGATTTGCTCTGTCTACTTCAGAATTGAAACTAGTTGTGGGAAAAAGAGATGCATGATTGCAGTCACTTGTGGACCCTTTGGCTCCTCTTTACTCTTTTTTTTTTTTTTTTTTTGTTCTTGTTGTAGAGTTGTGAAGATCATTTAGCTTGGAATCATTTAGCTTGGAATCATTTAGGGTCATTAGACCCTAAAAATCATGTTGTAAGTAGACCAAATATTTTGGGGCTGATGTAGCTTAGACCTAGCAATACATAATCCTTTTTCTACTTCAGTCATGGGTCAGGGAACTAACTCCTTTTAGGCACACTGCTTTATCAAATTAGTTAAAAAATGACTTTTTAGTAAAGGGTTATCTAGTGCATATCTCTGCTGCACGTTTAAAACCCCAGAGTACCTCAAACTGTTCTAGAAATGCTTGTTGACGTTTGCTAACTTTTACAACAGAAGGAGAAATTTTCTGATGGTGCAGGAGACAATGTTGGTCTCGTGCACTTTTTATGGGGAACTGAGAAATTGGCTCATTTTTAGATTGCCTTTTCTTAAATTCTGTTGAAGTGATCAAGAAGGATCTGAGGCAATGCAGCGCTTAGCCATTTTGTTTTGTCTGGTCTGCTGCTACACTTTCAAATAAATGGTTGTGCAACTCGCTAGTAAAGAAACTGTGCATACTTTGTATTCTGTGAACTTGTGTTCTAGTCTCCTCTCCCTCCAGTAAATCTTCACATAGAGCACTCAGCCAAGTTTTAACAAACTGTGTTGAGTCAGTTATTAGGCTTTCATCTCTTCACTGATTACTGTTTTACCACCTTCTTCCCCACTGCATTTCCCACAAATTCTGTTTCCTGAAGCATGCAGGAGAGTTTTGTAAGGGCCTTTTCTCCCTTCTCCCTTCCTGTGCTGTGTAATTCCTGTTGCTGCTTTAGGCTGTCAGTCAGCTAACTTACCTCTTAGTCTCTTGGTCTTCAGAACCGAACATAAATTTGTTGGAGATGACACATAATGTCATATACTTAAAACTTACTAATGGGCCAAGCAGTGTGGTTTGTTGTAGTTCTGTTAGTTTCTTTTTAATGAACATGCATCAAACTCTATGTTACTCAAATTTACAATTAAACACAGAAGAACGGTTTTTATTGTTCAATAAAAGGGAGAATTGTGAAGGAAAACAAAAAACAAAAAAGACCTTCAGTGAAGAAATAGTGATAGCTGTAGAAACAGCGTAGTCTTACTCCCAGTAAGTGTGGGTTTTTCTCCAGTCTATGCAATGTAATTAAAGTAGCACAAACACAGAAGTTGCTGATCCTATTCTCTGAACTGTAATGTGAACATCTTGGTCAGGTAAATTGTGTTTCATTTATAGACTATGGTGTTCATGCCCATCTTGCTTCTATGACAGATGTACAGTTGGGAAGCGGAGGAACAGTAGCAGAAAGCTTTTTGGGGGAGGCATTTGTGTAGTCACTGTTTTCACAGGAAGAGTGAAACAGGGTAGTTCTTTGCCTAGGCTGTTTTGGTGAATTGGTGTGGAAGTTAAAAATACTGCTTCTAAGTGTGAAATGATTCTTTAGATGATTTCCGGAGTGAAGTGCATTTACTGTTTAGCTTTCTTTCCCCCCTCCCCCCCCCCAGTATTCTGATGTGGTCATAATGATGTTGAATTAGTTAATCTTTTAGACAGCAGTTAGAATTATCTTATGTTAGAACAGGTGGTTGATGGTAATATAGTTCAGAAATAAATCTTATTGAAGTCGGAAGAAACAATGGGCACCATCTTGGTCAGTCGCTTTGTTTAAAAAATCCCCAGCCCAACAAAAAACATGACAGCAACAAAAAAAAATGGTTTCCCCAAAGCCTTTGATTCATCTTAGAGTACTATCTCTGAATTTTGCCTAAGTGATTTCTTTTCCTGTTCTCTTGTCTTTTGGGTAAAGTTGATAACCTCTGTGTTTAGTTTCAGGTAGTACATAGTTCCCTTCCTTCCCTCTGCTGCCTACACCACTTCCACTAATACAATGTGGAGAGTCATGCTCTGAGTTGAAAGCTGGAGCAAATTGAAGGGCTTTGGAAAGCTTTTGCTTCTCTGGAGACAAGTGTGACTTGCACAAGTTCTCTAGGTGTTGGAAGGTCTAGTAATCACAAATCAGAAAAAATGAGTTACTGACTTGGAAAAATATTTCGTGATATTGATCACTAGTAGAGGAGATATATTATTGCTGCTTTGTGGACTAATTCGGACCCTGGACTTTGCATGGTTTTGGGGATGTTTTTATAAATTAACTTCTGATGAAGGAGGTAGTTTCTCTGCCGAAGGAACTCCATCAGTTTGAATGCAGTAGAAGCAGGTCTGTGTAGCTTTGTCTTAAAATATATGCTTGTCCAGCTTATGGGAACAGCAAATTGCATGTTTTTCTCGTGATTTGTGTCATTTTGGTAATTTCAGACCATGGTGGAGTTTGATGTTGTGAGGACTGACATGGGCTTTTAAAAGGAAGGCCTGTATAGAGTGTTGAATTCCATAAATGCAGCAAGTTTGGGAAACTGTTCATAATAGGCCACTGATTAGGAGCAGATATGTTAAAAGTGTTTTATTCAGAGTAGCTGGTTCTGGGTTGCACACAGTTGGAATCTGGAGCAGTATTTTGCTATATTTGTTATAAAACAGTGTTTAATCCCATCTGTACTCTACAAGAAGGAAATCTGTTGCAGATGTAACGTGTATAGTAGCATAAGAAGCTTCTTGAGAACAGCTAAAACTGTTTGACAGATGGTAGGAGGCATTTGGGAAGTAAGATTTTCACTTTGAGGAAATAGCTTGGACTTCTGGTGCTAGGAGAGGAATAAATAAACCTCATTTCCTTCACACTCTTAATTGTGGATGTGAGGTTTTATCTCAGCTTGTTCCCTCAGTACAGAGTACAGCACTTACCATTCATCCACTAAAAATGCTACATCTGTCTCTCAAGAAGTTCTTAAGGTTACAGAGATTTTGACACCATATGGGAATGTGTTTATCTGATCTTCCTTTTTTTTTTCCCACTTTACCATTCATTCATGCATTTGAAAGAGTTCTCATTACATGTAAGCTTGAGCTAGTTCATATGCTGTCTGTATGTTCAGCTGTTTTCCTGTGCATTAATCCTGTCACCCAGTGTTTGTGTTGCAGTACTGCAGAAGCTCTTAATGTGACTATTCAGTTGAGATAAGGAAAACCAGCATGTTTCCTTCCAGAGTTATCTTTTTCTTGCCTGTAAACAGAAGCCATGGTATTTTGAAGGTTATTTCAAAAGACCAGTAAGTTTCTTTTCAATAGGCTTGGATTTGGAAGTGCAGGTATAATACTGGTCATTTAAGCATGTGAAAAAAAAAATTGAGTGTTTTTGATCAACTTAAGGGAGCATGCGTATTGGAGGGAGACTTTTCTTGGTTGACAGTTTTAGCTATTTAAGGGATTACACATGATAAAATTGTGGTTATTTTTTTTTTTTTTTAGAATTCCCACGTTTAAAGCCAGTAGTAAGCAGGTGATCTAGTAAACAGAGTTGGGTACTTAACTGTGGCTTGGATATTATTTATCTATTCCTAAGCATTCCCAAGGCTTAATAAAATAAAGGATACTTTTCACCTCTCATTCCATCCCAAAGCAAAGAATAACACCCATGAAAGGTTTAAGTGACTCTTCAAGCAGCAGAAGCATCATTCCAAACCTGGCTTTGTCTCATGTACAGTAGGTCTTTTTCTAACTACCTAAGAGGGCCATGTCTCAGTGATTGGCATATTTTTCCTCAAAAATGTTGTTTAGATGTTGTTTTCTTACAGATGATTTGGAGAGTTAAGGCAATCAATTTATTACTTATAACTGGATAGTGATGCTTAAAAAGAGAGTCATATTGTTTATACAACATTTGTGAAAGTAAATTATAGATTTAGTTGGTGTCAAGTTCCCAAATCATAAAAGATTCCTGGCTTTATTCTAAAGGTGAAATGTGATATATTAAGATTCATGAAACACTTGGCCAGGTATACAGCAAGTTAGTTTGCTTGAAATTTCATGTGGATTTTTTCTAATTACTTTTAAGATGTGTAATAAAAAACATCCTTTATGGGCAACGTGAATCCTCTTTTTAGGTAAAATATGGGTGACATTTGCTTCAATATTGCATTGACCTAATTTTTTGATTAATATATTAATATTTTATGGTCTTGCAATCTTTACAGGCTTTAAAAATTAGTGTGTTAATGCTGTAAATCTGTGAATAGATACTCCTTAATGACACTGAATTGAGAGACTTAATATATTAGTTTTCCCTAGTCTGGTTGCAGTGTAGTAGAAAAGATCACTTGGTATGAGGCTACATGGTGACAGATATAATAAGCTTGTTTCAGTACTAAATAGCATATTTTTTCTTTATTCTTGCATATTTACTTCTGATGTAAATAGCTGCTTATGGGTCACTGTTTTCTCTTTGAAGCAGGCCATTATCATGGTTTGTTTCTGCAGGGCATGAAAATAACTGTGGAGTGTATGACTGGATTTAGGGAAAAATACTGTTCACAGCCACGTGCAGCTTTCAGAATAAATCCCAAGTTTGGCACTCCATGTGCAGGCTGTTCCTTGCAGTCTTGGCTCAGAGGTGGCCACCCGAGAGACCTGCGATGTGCGTGGGGACAGGTGGTGCAGAGGAGCAGGGTAGGGCTTGTTCTGTGTGTAGTGGGATGCTGGGGCTGCCAGGAGAAGAGGAGGTAGTTTATTTGCAGCAGAGGTTTGGTAATTTATGAACCTTTATGCTGCATTAGTCAAATATTGTTCTTCAGCACAGAAGAGATAGCTAGGATATTGTTTAGGCATTAAAGCAGTGGGTCTGTATAAACTGCAGTTCGTTGTTTGTCAGCTGTGGGACTCAGATAGAGCAGCACCATAGTGTGCCAGGAGAGTGGGTTTCCCATTGTTCCTCACTGGAGAACTAGTCTAAGAGGAGGACTGAAACATACTAGGCTTTCAGTCTGAGACTCTAAATACATAACAAATACAACAGCAAATATTTAACATGGCACTAGAAGGTGACCAGTCTTTCTCCTTACATAATTTTACGTTTGTCTAATAAGAGCTCTGTTAGAAGGCTTTTGATGTAATCAGGGCTCTTGTGATAATTCTTTCAGTACTTTTTCCAGTGGAAAGCAATTACAAGAACAAATTTATTTGTGTCTCTGAACGGAACTGGGACAGTTTAGATCTCCATTTAGAGTGGTGCAATTGATTACATAATGCCAGGAAAATGTTTTGGTCTAAACAGATGTATTATGGCAGTGCATATAATGCGGTCTACGTTACTTTGGCCTGACTTTTAAGAGTGAACCACTTAGCTTTTTCTTCTCCCTCATCCCCACCCTCACATGTATAGTATGGAAACGAGGTAGCTCATCTTCTTGATGGAGGCATTTATTTGTTCTTAGGCACTTTACCGTAAGTGCATCTCCTGCTTTGTAGACAGGCACAGATCATCTTTGTGCTTCCTGTGTAGGAACATGTCATTCGTGCTGACTCCTTGCCACCTACACCTACACCACGGCTGCTGAACGTGAAACTGCATTGGTGTGCTGTACTGAACACTGGCTCCATAGAGTGAGAGCTGGGAGCTAAATGAGATGTAAGTGACAGGAGTGGTGTTGGGTGGAGATGGTGCGAACCCCCAGAACTGCTTTGTTTCAGGCTTGGTCATTTTCAGGAGAAGAATACCTGTGAAGTCAACCAAGTGCTCTTTTTCCCCAAATAGGTGGATGTATAATTTAATATTTTTTGGTAGAAGTTGAATACTCTAATGCGGCTAACGCTAGCATTGTTGTTTTTCCCCATCTTGGAAGCTGCTGTACTGTACTTTTTGGGGGACTGTTGGACACTCAGGATTACTGGACTTTTCTATTAAGAAGACTGAGTAACTTTTTAAAAAGTGTAGGTATTTTAAGTACTTGAAGAGTGATGGTTTTATTAATACACAGTCCATATTCCATAAACATGGAATAAAGTAGCCCAAGACATCAGGTTGGTACATAAGGGAAGTGTTAACTGTGTTCTAGTATACCAGTTCTAGAAATAGAGGAGTGGTTCTGAGTTGAAAAATTAACAAGATGAAAATGACAAGACTTGGAAGTGGCACTTCTATTACCACTAAGGAGCATTCTAAGGAGCTATTGCTCCTTTTAGCAAGAGGTGTTTGAGTAATTATGAATGTGTTTAATCCAAGTCTAGAGGAAACAAATTTTGTCTAGATGCAGAGTTAAATACAAAAAAAAGCTTAAAAATTATTTGTTGAAGATGGCAAATAACAGCTAGTGTGATTGGGAGGGAAAACTGCAAAGGAAAAGTTCTGTAGACTTGGCCAAACACTGGCATCAGCTCAGTGTCAATTCATTGTTTCTGACAGCTTGTTCTCCTTCTGAACAATATTGGCACATGGAAATATTGTACACCAGCTGAACTTGGTTAATAGTCTGCACTGTAGATCTGGGCTAAATGGAGGGAAAATTTGGCTTTGACTCATCTCAGTGGATTTGTTACATGTACTGTATGGCCACCACACATTTATTCTGACTATAGTATGCCAGACAATATAATTTTGAAAAACGTGTTAAATATTGCCTTTATGACTGTACAGTTGCGTAACTGGTTACGCTGCAGCAGAAGATAATGCAGACATGCTCTCTTCTCTTAATGCTCATTTTTTTTAACACCCTCTTTCCACTTTGGGAGACAAAAAGAGCGGTCTCTGCAACAGAAGTCATTTAGGTGTTGTAGAGCCAAAGGACAAGGTCTACAAGTCGAAATTTCCATATCAATATTAGGTTTTAGACTTGCATATTCTCCAGCTCTCTAGATGGCTGATCATAAGTGATTCTCTGGATAAGAAATCTACTGGTCTCCTCTTTCCATTTCTTATGGGGGAGCCTTACAATGTTGTATTGGCTTCTGATTTTTGTCCCTGATAATATACTTTTCTAATTCAGGCACTGTCATGAAAGTTATGGTAATATGCAGGAGGGAAAGTAGGAGGATTGAGGAATACTGTTAAATTCTTACCTGAAGTAGCAGATAGGGTTAATTTAGTGTCACTGAACATCTGGCCATGCTTTTTTAGCTAACTTGAAGTGGATGTCATGTGCACATTACTTATGGAGGAGTATCTTTTGTGAGTGAAAACTACTTGCATCACTTTTCTAACCTAATGGCATCTGCAATGGCAATGTTAAGGTGGCCTTTTTGCTTCTCTTCTGTCCATCTTTTTCTGTATCAGTAGGATGGTGAGGGCCTCCTTCTGTTAGCTTTATTGAGGAAAAGATATCTGGGATTGCTCCTTTTTCTTGTGAGATATATCCTGTCTACTTTGTTTACATTTCCAGCTACATTACCTGTTCCAATTTCACTGGATACTTACCATCTGTCTTCTGCCTTGGTCTCCTACAAAAATTACCATTAAAGTGCTGGAGGGAGTTTTCTGTCTGGTTTCCTGTAGCTCTAGGCATCATCTGACTAACTGTGGTTTTATCTGTTTTTCAGGAGATCATAGTTTTAGAAGAGGGCATGACAATACCCTTATATTCTCTCCAGATAGATCAGACACTGTGGAGGAATACTAGCTGGAGGAGGGATTATTTTTTCCTTTTCCTTGAGTGATACGCTTGCCCATGTTACATAGACAGTGGTGTGTGCTCTGTGAATGTGATATAGGGCCTGTGTAGTATCTGCTTTGCTGCAAGGACTTGCTGAACCTGTAGAATATAATTTGTGTGTGTGCATGTATGTATTTGCATAGGAAAGAGTGTCCTAGCAATACATTAGAAGGAGATAACCTCCTGTAGCCTGCAAGCTGGCAGTTCTCAATGCAGGGCTCCCAGCTATGTCTTCAGCCTAACACAGGCCAGGGTGGCTGTGACCTTCAGTCCTTAATTTTATTTGCAGACTCCTTTAGGGAAAAAAAAAGTTTTTGGTATGGGTAAATAAAGCAACTTTGCTTCTCTGTATGATGGAAATTGCAGAATTTGAAGGTATCTCTGCTTCAGTTAATGTGTTTAAAAAATAAATTAAATTGAATCTGCACGGTACATTACAAGTTAAAATTCTAACACTAAGGGTCTTGCTGGCTGGTCTGTTATGATCTCTTGGAGGCTGGAAGATTTATGTTACAATACATATTTCCTGTGCTGAAATCACAATTCTGCAATTTCTTATCACTAATTGAAGTGTACTCTTTGTGCAGAGAAACCAATAAGCTAACATTTGGATCTTTTTTGTACACAGATTTAAGGACCCACACTAAGCTACCTATAAAGATTTACTGCTTACTGTTTTTAGAAACTGTACCTTGATTCCAGCTTGCAAACAGGATTGTAGGTAACTGTCACAAACCTGTGCTGCCTTGAAAATGGACAGGATAAACCTTAAAGCAAACAGCTACATTAAAATACCTGAGGTAGGAAGTTGTCAGAGAAAAGCATGAATTTGAGGCTTGTGATTCTGGCAAGCCAGAAGCATTTCCTCTACAGAAATGAAAATTTCATGCGTTTAAACAACTCACAAAATTACGGAGCATAAAACAAATTAAGATAAAATGCTGAAATCGTCAACAAGAATAAATATTCTTCCTTCATGCAAAAAGTTCTCCTTTGATTAAAAAAAGTAGTCTACCTAGGCAAAGGAACACTGAACAGAAAGCTTACACATTCTAATCAAGGTATAATGCAGAACAGAGAGCAATGAGCTGCCCTGTAAAGTGAAGGAGAAACTGATGAAAAATAAACCTGAGAGAGTGTACAGATGGATCTGTACCATGTCAGCTGCTTTAATTAAATATTAACTATACCCACTTACTGTCAGTGCTTCAATGAGCACTGCTCAATATTCCTCTCCATGTGCTAACAAGGATATTTTTCTTTGAAGCTTAATAATCAGTTTTTTTTCAGTGTCATCAGCTCTGTTTGGCTGTCAGGTTGGAGCAGGGAAACCTACTTTCTTCTTAAGTAAATTAATAACTGGGGTAAGGAATGAGGCCTGTGGTCTGAGAGCGCTTGGGTTTTGGTGGTCTTGCTTTACTTTTTAAATTTGTAGAAGACTTCTGCTCTGGTCACTGCCAGATCACATGTTATATGTGCTACTTTGGTGTTCAGAGGCACATCCTTGTTGAATTAAAACAAGCTTTAGTACTTTTCCTGTTTTTGGCTTATAAATAATACCTGTCTTCAGTAGACTTAAAGAATTTCTTTGCGTTTTTGTTAATTTCTACCATCTTCCTAAACAGAGCTTGATTTATCATGTCAAAAAGAAGATTAAAGATCTGGTAGGTGATGGTTATTTTTCAAGTGTAACAAATCGATGGCTGCATGTTGTACGATTGAAATATTTATTTTTTTGTTACTAATTGACCAGAAAAGAACTTCAATACACACATTTTTGCTCTTTATTTTATCAAGTATCGAATTGTATTTCACCCTTCTTTATGAAATGAAAAAAACTGGCTTTTAGTGCTTAAGTCACTTTCCTCTGTGATTGATAGATTATTTTTGTAAATTTAACCTACTTATGAACAGGACTTGTGTTATCTCTTAGTGTAAATGTACTGAAATAATCTTCATCTTATTAATTGCCATATTAGCAATATAGATGGAATTGAGGCATGAACAGAATAAGGTGAAAGTCAACATTGAGCTGTACTGTTTCAGTTGCTGTATTCTGTGAATGCTTCCACGGCTGGCCTTTAATTCAAAAAGAAATTATTTATCTTTACATCCTATAGAGATTAAATATTAACCAGTAGGAATCTCAGACAAATACATTGCAGATGTAGCTTTGCCTGTCTTCCTGCATTTTCATTTTGTTCCCTTACATGGATTTATTTCTGAACTCTGTTCCTTAATTATTCTGAATATGATTTGTGGACTCCTTCCTCTTATCACAGATACAAGAATTCATTATGCATCTGAAATATTTACCAGCATGACATTTCTCATGCTGAGAACAGTTAAAAATCATATCTTTCTGTCTTCATCAGAACTTGCAACAGTATATTATGCATCAGGGCTGATGAAGATCCAGCAGAAAAATTAGATGGCTTGGTCTGCTTTTGGAAGAAGAAACCAGTAATTTTTCTGTAACAACTTGGTATTGCTGTGTAGCAAGAGGAGGCTCAGGCTTCTCAAACTGCTGGCTCTTCTGGGCTTTGGGTTTAATTTTAAACTTCAGGAAGCTAAGGCTTGCTGCATTTTAAGAAAACAACATAAAGGGTAATTTCATTGTGTATTGTTCTTAAGAACTGAAGATAAAGAGTTTTAATTTGTTTTTCCTTTTAATTCTGTATGCAGAATATTATCTGGCAGTTGACTTTTTGTGAATTTATTATATAAAAAAGCATTTGTGCTGGTAGCCCCCAAAGAGGAAAGGAAAATTAGAGTGAGAGAGACCTGGCGTTGATTTCAGTGTATGATGTTCAAAAGTGATGGCTGAAACGTGTGTGAGGTTATTGCATGTAAATTTGAACTGTGATTCATTGTAGACATTTCTGTGGGTTTAAAAAAATGTGTTAAGTTTCCAGTGTTAGCTAACAATTTCATTGAAACAGTTTGGTTGGGGTTTTTTGACTGTTAGTTTCTTGTAAGTGATTAAAACAAACTGCTTGCTTAGCAGATATTTCCATCTTACAAATGCAGATTTTAAGAAGCTGGAGTTGTCTTTCTTGCCAGATGAGTAGCATCTGTTGTGATTCATTTGGCTTTAAGGTGTTGGGGGAAACGTTATGGAAGCAAGCTCTTGGCTGGTAGAATAGTTTTGTGAATATAGTTCAGTGCCTTAATAGAAATGGTGTTTGATTTTGCACCTCTGTCTGTAAACGTTTGGATGGAAGGAATAAAGAAAGGTATGTGAGGGATTTTGGTGTTTTTTTTTTCTTTTTTTTATTTGTTGTTTTTGTCAGGGACCAGATGGTGTTTTAATGACTTGTAACTTGCTGTAGCTGACCACCTGCAATCTGCACAGTGTGTTCTGCAACAGGGCAGCCCAGACAGGGGAAATTGAGGAGGAGCAAAAAGTAATTGCTAAACAAGTTTCATGTGAAGTCTTAAAAAGGACCTGAGTGAATGAAGATGTGCGTGTGTTATCAGGGTTTTACCTTTCAGCCTGAAAGCTCTCACTGAATTCTTACTTTCTACTCCAGTGTCAAGGGTCCCAAGAGTTGAGTGGTGAGGGAGAAGAAGAGAAATTATGAGGCTTTATTACCACTCAGAGATACAATAGGTACAATTTTCCAACTCCACTTGGCATCTGTTCTCTTCTTGTGACACAATGCTGCTGTTGCCATTGGTACTGAACAAAAGCCTACTTCAGCTCTGGCAGCCTTAGTTGCCATCCTGTTGCAGGGTCACATTTGCTTGAAATTTTTTTCTGTAATTAAAAAAAAAGAAAATGCACTTATCTCCATATTTGTCTTGCTGTAGTCCTCTTTTATGTGATGGTCCTGTCTCATTAATTGTTTTGGTTATAATTGTCTGACACTTCTCAACACTTTTCTCCATCGTAGCTTTATTCTATGTCCATGAAAGTTTTAGCTTTAGCTGCATGTACCTCTCTCCTTTTATTTCAGCATATAGTAGCATATTTGATTTTTCTTCTTTGCTGTTGTCCTGCCTGTCTTAGCAATTGAGAAACCTAGTGGCATTCTTCTGTGTTTTTGTGCTTTGCTGCACTTTCTCTGGAGAAAAATACAGGTGTTCACTGATGGAAGCTTGCATGATGCATGAATATTTTGCTGTTGTGAAATTTTCAATATTTCTACTCAAATCCCATGCATGACAGATTGCTGCTTACATTGCAAAGATCATGCTATTATAACAGTGTGGGAGAAGCTGCAGTTCAGGTGCCTGTGTCAACGTCTCCTCCCTCCTCAAACAAATTTCTGCAAGCATAAGCTATAAAGCAAAATTAGTAACACTCCTCCCAGTACTGAGTCCAGAGATGTTGTTATCAGCATAAATTTATTTGCTCTGACCAGCACTTGTAGGAGCCCTACTGCTGCTACTCTGGAGGAATGCAGTGGTATCAGTATCTCTCCATTACAGCCTTGGACTTTGTTTCCTGAGTTAATGAGGATGGCATATTATTGTGTCTTGGCTTCTGCTCTTCCTTCATTACTGTTTCTGGTGTCTCATATATCTTCTAGTTCCCAGCAAATGTTTTGCTGAGTAGCTAAGGCAGTAATTTTGATCTTCAGCAGGCTGTCCTTCCTCATAAGGAATAGAAATGCTAGGCTCCTATGAATTCTAATTTGTGAGCATTACAGAGACAAGCTTGCCTGCTCAGCGTCCTGGGAGCTAGTGTTATGTACTTCGCTTGAGATGTATAATGAGGCTGACAGCTGGGAGATGGATTTTATCTGGGGAGCACTGAAATTGTTGTTGAGGTGGTTCTAAAGCTATGACTTGCTAGTGATGGAGTAATTTTTCTTCCTGTTAGGAAATAATGTGATCCTGCCACGATGGTGGCATGGGATTTGCATGGCTTGCTCCTCAGTCTGCTTCTGGCATGTGCAGCAGAACACACAGAGTTGTAGCAGTGGGATATAGTGTACTTCACTTTTGTCAACTCCTGCTAAAATTTTAGGAAGAGAGAGAATTGGAAGTCAAAGCAATATATATATACTTACTTACATTATCCAGTATTGAGTGGTATTTCATTCCTTTGAAGCTCGTGCTGTGTATGCCATGATGTGAGCAGTCAGCTTCCAGAGAAAAGTGACTGCTTTTGGGGGATTCTGCTTGGAAAGTGTGTTGCTGACAGACTAGAACTATGTTTTAGCATGAAACTGAGATGTTTTCTATGCTGGCAATTGTTTTCTCAAGGTGCCTCAATTTCAAGTAAAGTGAAAGCCCAGGTGATCCAGATGTACACCTGCAGATCAGCACTTTGTAGTCAGAAATATGAGGTTACTATGGAAAAATTGGTTTTTCTTTTGGTATTCTAAACCAAAATGTCTGAGTGTGCTCAAATTCCATGCATGGGAACAGTTTGTTGTGGATTTCTGTTTTAAGGATGATCTCACCTGCAGTAACTTAACATTTTTGTTTGGCTGGTGTTACAGTACATTTTCTTTAGTCATCTGAGGAGGTTGCTTTTCAAGTTAAAGCAGCTTGTGTATTTTGTTACTGTGTGTGGTATGTTGTGGAAGTGCCTGATCTGAGGATTCTCGAAGCACCCTGGCAGTGTATTTTCCCTGTGCTGCAGTCCTTAACCCCAGGTTAGGGCAGGGAGGTGAGCTCTGTGAAATACTGCCATCTACAGCACTGTCAGGGATAACTGAACAGCAGCGAGAGAATTCCTTGCAAGTTACAAGGCAGGAAATGTGACATGAAGATCATTCTGACTTTTAGCCACTTCATAAAGGACCTGGTTTCAAAATGAAGAGCTAATTTAAGCTTGTTGAAATACTGAACAGATGCCTGGTAAGCAGATATATTGTGTATCTTTAAAAACAGATTCTGCAAAGAGGGAAGAGCAAGTAATTGATGCCCCTCTGAACTCCAGTAGTCAGTGACATTGCACTAAAATATAATACTAGAGTATATCACTGGGGAAAAAATGGATGTTAAAACTGAATAGTAACTATAAAATAGTACTAAGCAGCTCAGGTTCACTAGAGAATCAGAAATCACTTTACCTGCTTTTCCTTCTGTTACACAAGTAAAGTTATGAGAAGAAATTGGATCATCAGTCACATGCATCTGAATTTCATAGCAAGTAGGTATGTTTTTGTTTTTGTAAGAGGAAATATCTATGATGTAGGAAAGATGAAGTTAGAAAAATGAGAATTCTAGCTCCTTCTGCCTGTCTAGTTGTCCTGCTGATTTCAAAATGGCAGACGTAAAAAAAGCAGGTTGGATGACATGAGTAGATTTCTTTGTCACTAGTCAATCTAACAGGCAGAATAAATGAGAGAGAGAGAGAAGTTAAGGTCTTTGAATGGGAACTATACTGTACAATTAATATCTGTTGTTAAAGAGAGCATGAAAAGGCAAAATCAAACTTCATAGCTCACCTAGATCATGTTTATCTTTCTTCTCTGTGACTTTTTTTTCTGTTAAACCTTCAGTTTTGCCTTTATAAACCTTAAGTGTTTCAGGATCTTCATGAAAAATTGAAGAAATTTTCAGTTCTTGTTAAAATGAGATTTATTTATGAATTACAGTTTTTACTAAAACAGCTAACAGATCCTTGGAGGTTTTTTTTTAATTGTGGTAAGTTTTTGGTTTTTTTTAATTGAACGCTATTCTCCCATCCCAAAGTAGACAGACTGCTTAGCATTTTAATTGGTTTTCAAGATGAATTCAGGTTTAATGTTCAAGGCCAAAGACAGGGTTAGAAGGTTAATTGTACTTATTTGCATTTTGGGAACAGTCAATTCTCATTGTATGTGAAAGGTTGGCATAGTGCTTTTCTCTTGGGGGAAGATTGCCTATTGCTTCATGCTGGAACTGCAATGTTTGTGTGCTCATTTTGTTTAAGTGGTTTTGATGGGCATCTCAGTTACTTTACAGTTTGGTGCTTCTAAATGGCTTTTAAATATCTAGCTGATTATTCACTTTTAATCTGGATTTTATTAAGTTAATAGCACTTCTGGAGTTACAAGCCCTAATTTCATATGCCATGTCTGTTGCAGACAATTTGGATATGAAAAAGCTGAAGTTTTGAATTTCACAGACTTTCTAGAAGCTGTCATGGGAGTGTAAAATGTGCCACTGTATTAAGAACTACTGGCATATGGTTATTTTTTCTCAGGTTGTGATCAACAGAAAGAGGACAGCTCATCCTTCTCTGAATTCTGTTGAGGGCTACGAAATGAAGGAATGAAGTCCTTTCTCATGGGATTATGTATGCCAAGCTGGTTTTGAGATTGGAGGCTCTGCATGCTTGTTGCTGTCATAAAAATCAGTATTACGTGGGCTTTTGCTTCACAATTTTGGAAAAAAATCCCCGAAACCAATAAATTTTTACTCTCCTACATATTCATTATAAGATTTCTTGGACAAATCACTGCTTTTAAAAGTTAAAGACTGTAGTTGTAACTACACTGTACCTGCTGAAGTTGACTGGCTTGTATCTGGTTCAGCTGTTTTTGGACAATCAGTAATGGATTGAAAATGCAGGACACAAGGTTCCTCAAGTCACCCCTTTTAGCATTGCCCATGGCTGGAAGCAGGTACTGGCAGTTACTCTTACAGCTGCTCCTGCAGGGAGTCTAAATGGGAAAACCTGCAGTTTTCTTCCTTCTGACATCTCAGTGCAGTGTGTGAAAGTGAGCATCACAGATGGAATGTGCCCCAGGAACACACTCTTCCTCTATGGGTAGGTTGGGATATACATTTTTGTTTAGTTACAGCTTCTGAGCTATTGCTGCCTGGCTCCATTTACTTTGTGAGGCATATAAATTAGTATTTCGTTCTTTGCCTGCATGTTTGACTTGGAAATGCACGTGTAAGCTGCCTTCAAGGGAATAAAATGCATAACATTATACGTAGAGGTGTAGTTAACTGCTTTGGCAGAGATAGAGGGTGTTAAATTGCATTATGCTAATATTATCTGGGTAGTTAATCTTGTGTTATCTTGGTATTGTGTGTGGTTTTAAATATGAAAGTAAGTTATTAAATGCTATTAACTGATAATTCTTGTTGTTTTGGGGGACAGTATTGGAATACTGTAATGCTGTTAAATGGAAGGGTGTAGGTTTATTCCTTTCAAAAAAGAAATATATTCTCTCTTGGAGTTAATTCTTTCCGTTATTTATCATCAAAATAGCAATTTAATTTGTTTGCGTTTACAGGTGTTGCATCCTTCCTTCCCAGCATTTGTCTGTCTTCACATTCCTGAACTATGTGATGGCTCTTGCCTCTTAACTACCTTCTTTAACTAGCTGATTATTGAGGGGCTGGATAGAGGTTGGTGGGGAGGCAGGATTCAAAAGTTGCTATCACACATTAAGCCATTTTATGGGAAAGAGAATTGCCAGTACTTGTGCAGATTGGGTGGAAGAGCAGGAGGAGTCCATTAAATATTTGTCTAGCCTTGAACAGAATAATGCTTTGCCTAGGATGTAATTTTTTTTTCCTCTTTGTTTTCTTCTCTGAAGCATTTCAAAGGACTTCCAAGAAGTGTCAAGACTTTGTTTTCCTGTCCATGCTTATCCACCATTCCCTGGTTGTCAAGGTGCAGAAGCCTTTGTCCCAATCACAACATGTTCTCAACTGATTGAAGCAGAAAAAATACTGTCTTCTATATTGGTCTCTGAAGCAGAGCATTAAAAGTACCCCCATAATATATGGTTCTTGCTATGAAAAGTCTTAGTGTCTTCTTGCAGTACTGGGAACAAAAAAGCATTCTGCTCTTTAGAAATGGGATAGCTTTGGAGCAAATACATTTAATTTCTGTTCTTGATGGTTGGCTTTGATCTGTGAAAGGCTTGATTTCTATTTTCATGTCTGTCAAAAAATAGTTTTTATGTAAGTTGCTTGTTTGTTGCAAATAGTGTGAGCAGTGGCCTTACTTACATTCGGCAGTGATATTGACCTGATTTCTGAGGGCTGTGAATTGCAGGTAAGTTGTCACTTGATGATTCTTGTAACTCATCCATAGCTGTTTGTTGAGGCAGGCCAGGTGCTTCGCATTGCCCAAAGAAGTGTGGTAGAGGAGCTTGTAATTTGTTAAATAGAAATGGGTAGGTAGACAAGAGGTCTGTTGTTAGGTAACTTGCCAAGTCTGCAATGCAATAATGAACAGTTCCAGTGGATCAGGCTGTATGTTTAAGTATTGCTGGTTCATCCTATTAAAATAAAAGCTATGCAAGATTGTTGCAGCAGTTGCTCAGTAGCTTTGGAAGGCAAGCTTGGATATTTGGTGCTAAAAGCACTAGTTCTTGTTAAGCCTATATAAAGTCTTATTTGTAATATTTTTCTCCTGTATTTAAAAAAAACAAAACAAACCCACAGAACAACAATAAAAAACCTCTCAAAAATTCCCAACTTTTCCTCCCTAGGATCTCCGCAAAATCCTCACAAACCATAAACAGACAAATAAAAAAACAACCTTGCAATAAAAAAAAAAAAAACTATGGAAGATCCTGAATTGTGATCATGTAGAACAGCACTGACATCTAAAAAGCAAAGTAGGGTTCATTGCCTCATTTTACTTTAGTGTTAGAGTGAAAAAAACCAAACTTGGCATAACCAATGGAAATCTAAATTAGACTTTCTAAAGCTTTTTAATAAACCATGATGTGTAAACCAGATACTGTTGTTGCCTGTTTGAACCTGCTGCTGCTTCAAGTTAGGATTTCTAGGGTTTTTCCTATTGCAGTAGGGTACTCTGACCTTTTGTTCTTAAATTCTTGTACAGATATCCTGTATCTTAAACTTGTGTAAACTACCTTCTAGGTCTTGACAAAAGAAATGGAAATGAAGGCCATGTATCATGTCATCAACTCTATTTTAATATCAACAAGAGACACTGCTGCTAAAATAAGAAAATTAAATTGTACGTGAGAATAAATATAAGGTTCCTGTCTGAAAGATCCACATTTAAACCTGCAGAAAGCCCATTTTTTTAGAAACCTCTCACACAACATACTGTATTGCAGCCAGTACAGCTCAACTGAAACTTGTTTGTCTGTGTTGACTTTTTTCATATTTTTAATCTTGGAACTTGAATAGATTTCGCTATTTTATTTATTTCAGTTTAGAGCAGAAATGAGGATTGTAGTTGCTCTCTTAACCGAGTTCCTCTGAAGTGTATTCATGATGCTCATTATAGAGGTAATCTCAGTTCTTACTTTGCTGAATCAGCCACTGGGGTACAGAAAAATGGTTCTGTACTGGTAGTTCTTTGGGAGATCTGACACTTACGGTCTCCTTTTAATAACTGTGAAAATTTGAACGAGACCCTAAGGTCTCTTTTACCCTTGAAAATAGGTTGGGCATTCTTTTCAGTTCTCAGAGGTGGCAAAATACATAGTGCAAAGGAAGGACTAAAAACCTATTAAAATTGCCATTAGAAAATTGGTCTTTGCACCGTCTCAGTTTTGGATTAATTTAATGGAAAATCTTGTGGATTCATTTAGGAAATTGGCTACAGTAGCATCTGTTGTAGCAGTGAACTGTCTGTGTGCTTGTGCCAGTTTGTCCAAGCAAAATCACTGCAGCTTCTGAGATACAGAAACTTTATGGTAGTTTAAGCTATTTTTTTTATTTTATTTGTAGTAGGTAAAAAGCATTCACCAAGTCACATGTAGTTTATCTAGCAGTTAATAATTCATTGATCTGTAATAGTATGATTACTTGCAATAGTTTATAAATACTCTCAGAATAGCTTACTGAAACTTTATTCCTTATGAAATAGATTGACCTGCAGATGAAACTTAAAATATTTCTTATCTATGGTCTCATAACTAAACTGTGTAGCTACATCATTTGATGTATTGGACTTTTATGATCCTTTTACTGAGGCTTTTTCAGCACAATGAATTCTTATATTATTAAAGTGTTTTTCATAGTCTTTTGATTTGGAAAGTTCCATGCAGAAGAAATCCAGGTCTATTTGCTCTCTCAGGAGGGCAACTGATTCCATTTTGGCATCAGCATCAGAAGGATTTGTTCTGCCACCTATCCTTCTTGTCTATGGAAACATTTCTGCTGATTAATCTTACTTTTTCATTTCAGAAAAACCTCTGACAACAACATTGTTTTTTCTTTTGCCTTGGCTTGATTCCCTTTATTTCCTGCAGTAGTTTCCAGTTGGTGTTGGGGGTGTCTGTAGCTGTAAACACAGTCCATGCTTCCCCAGGCTGTTAGGGCTGGAATGGAGGCGAGTGAAGAGGTGTCCCTTAGCTGTTTCTTACCCCTGCAGCACCAGGCCTGCAGAAGTCCCATGACCCAGCTCAGTTGAAATGATACACCTTTTATGAGTGTCTGTTTAAAATAAATTGCAACAGTGGGGATTCCTCTTGATGGAAGAGGGTTAGGGAGCACCTGCACTTGGAGATCTGCAGGCAGTTCAGAAAAACCTCAGCCACAGTGGGGAAAGAGGTGGTGAGGACCAGGTGTGGAGGGCTGGTAATCTCCTAGTCCCTTCCAGCTGTCTCTAGCAGAGTGTGTCACTCTGCCTCTTCATACAGCTCCCAAAATGGGAGATGAGGAAGACAAAGAGTATACCATGTGAGACACTATTATCAGTAACTTTACAGATGTGGAAGAAAATCACAGGGTGGAGTTCTGAAAGGAATATAGTTTGCAGTGTCCCTAACCACTTAGTTTTAGTCCATCTTTTTTTCTTCAAGATCAAGACTGTCATTGGCCAATTTAACCTCATATTAAGGCTGCATATGCCACCCACATAGTTATTTTGCTGGTTAGTACTGCAGCAAAGTAACAAAAAAAAAGCTAGATTTGGTGTTGTAAGGTTTGAATAAATCTTCTTTCCCTAATTCACAATGAAACAAACAAAAAACCATCTGAATATTTTATGAAGCTTCATAGGTTCTCTCTTAAATTAACAAAATCAGTGGTTTATTGCCTCTCTTATTTTTATGCTCCGGAGTTAGACTGAGCCCTAGATAGTAATGGAGCATTATTCGTGGAGGCAAAGTGTATAATGCTGCAAGTAACTAGGTATCTTTAAGTGAAGAAATATACATTTTTACCATTAAGACCAACAACTCTTAGAGTCATGGAACAGTCTTGCAGAATAGTTATCATGAAGACTGGGTGGGATAACTTTGGGAGCTTTGAAGCATATTTCAATGGCCAAAGGCCTCCAGAACCCTAGGAACTCAGGCTTTTAGAGACAATGTTGGGATTTAGTACCTGTGGATAACTCTTACCATATTTTCTGTACTCCTTCATATTTTTCAGGACAAGTTTTGTTTGTGGAACACAGTTTGAGGTAGTAATTATTAAAGTTGCACTGGGCATTCAGAAGTTTGTTATGCTTTTTCCTTGGCCTTCATTGCCATCTAACTCTCTCAAAAGATAGCTGAGGTATCTGGACTATGCCAGGTTTTTTCCAGATGAAAGATGTTTTCAAGTCCTGTTCTGAAACATTTCAACTTTCCTGGGTTTTTTTTTGGTGGTTTGTTATTTGATATTTTTTCCTTTCTGAAAATAGCAATACAGAAACAGAGGAAACAGCTTGCTCTGCATGTGGACTGTTTATTCAGGAAATGAGAAGGCAGGTGATGAAACTCAGGATGGAAGGAAGTGTTTCATAAGGGTGGATTTCATGGCTGATAGCATTAAGTGATCACAGTGTACTTGGAGAACTTGAGGCAGTTGTTGATTCTGGTGTGTTGATATTTCAGCAGATTTTTGAGCATTCAAACATTGTAATTCAGAATTAATGTAACTATGCAGATTGTCATCTGTGACTTCTATATAATTACTGGTTTTGTCAAACTCTTCTTTTTGGACTGACTTCATAGTAGAAGGAATTGAACCTAGAGATTTACACAACTCTCAGATTTCTCTTCTAGAATTGCAGAATACAACCAGTTCCTAGTTCTTGTTAGTGTAAGATGCTTTGTTTGAGAGAAAAATTTGTGATTTCTTTGTTTGCTGGATCTTTTGCTGATTTTTTTTGACCCTGTTGCCACTCCTCCTCCTTTTTTACCAGTAACTCTGCTTCAGTTCCTGCTTTCTTGGAACCCAACAAACATGGGGTATTTGGCATGCAGTGGCACTGTCATGTGCAAGAAGCTGCCTTGATCTGTCACTTGATAATGGAGTGTACTTGGTCTGCAGACTTGTTAGCTGAGAAAGATAATCTGTGGCCTTGTGCTACAGCCCGGAGGCTGCTCTTCCTCTGGTGCTCTGTATTCAGAGAACCCTGAGAGTAAGATGCCACATCTATTATCTTCTGTGCTATTGCTGCTCCCCTACTGCATAGAGCAAAGTGGAAGTGCCTGCAGTAGTCATATGACAGCCTGAAAGACACTTAGATTTTTTTGACAGCCTTGGTTTGATCACCCTAGTTAGATTTAGGGTATAGATGTCCCTTAATCTCTTAAAACTGATCCTATAAGTCTTAGGAGTTATAGGTAGCTATAACTGTTATACTTAGCTCTTTATATCTAGGAAACTTATTCTTCTGGGTTTGTTTTAGCACTTAGATACTCTTAAACTTTTTGTGGACCTTATAGAACCGCTTAACTGGAATTCAGCTCGTTATCCTGACAGATAGTTGAACATGAGTCAGTACCATGCCCTTGCCATAAAAGACGATGCCTGGTGTCCCTGAATCATGTAGACAAAGCATTGCCAGCAGGTTGAGAATAGTGATCCTTCCTCTCTACTCAGCACTGCTGAGTTCACATCTAGGGTGCTGGGTACAGTTCAGGGCTCCTGAGTACAAGAGGGATGTGGATGTACTGGAGAGAGTCCAGTGAAGGGCTCTGAAGAGGATCAAAGTTCTGGATCATCTCGTGTGAGGAAAGGATGAAATAGCTGGCTCTGTTTACTCTGGAGAAGAGAAGGCTCAGGGGGAACTCATCAATGTGTATAAATTCCTGAAGGGAGGGTATAAAGGTGACACATACAGGTTCTTTCCAGTGGTACTCAGTCATGATACAAAAGGCGATGGACACGAACAGAAACATGGGAAGTTCCATCCCAATATCAAGAACACTTTTGGACTTGAAGGACAACCAAGCACTGGCACAGGTTGGCCAGGGGGTTTGTGTAGTCTTCATCCTTGGAGGTAGATATTCAAAAGCTATCAAGACATCCTTCTGTAAAAGGGGGCTTGGGAAAGGTGACCTTCCAAGGTCTTTTCCTACCTCAGCCATTCTGATTCCCTGTGAAATCAGAATGTTGTGACTGCTTTCCAGCAGAGACCTAGGTGAATTTTTAACCTTCTGGACCTCAATGTAAACAATTGGTTTTCTCCTAGTGTGCCTTGCCTTTGCTTGCTGCCATGTTCATCTTTAAAGTCCATGTATTATTATGCTTGTGTCATCTTAAAAAAAATACAGTATATTCTTATGTGATACTCATCTCAGGCAATTTAAATGCTTCTATTTCTTTTAGGCTTTAGGGAACGAAGGCAGGCATCCAGCAGAGCTTAGGTCAGTTTGGAGGTCAGAGCTCGGGAGAACACTTCCCCTCTGGAAAGGCTGGGTCAGAAGGCAGCAGGCAGCCCAGTGGCAGGTCACGGTGAGGCTGGGTGCTGGAGAGCAGGAGGGTGCTGTGATACTACAACAGATCACAGAGCAGTATCACAGTGCAAGTGCCATATCTAATGGCTGAAGGTGATAGTCCTCAGGAAGAAAGCTAAAACCTGCCTATGTAGTACGGTATGCAGGTGTTCAAGTAACTTGGTCCATTGACTAAAAAGAAAATGTATTAGATTCTGAGAGTGTCATCTCTACCACTTGTACTTTGTGGCTACACCTTGGCTGAAGTTCAGGAATTTCTGTGGCAACAGTGGGGACTCTTGATGAAGCTCTGCAGATTTAGTGAAGTGTTTGAACTGAAGCTAATCTTGTGTGGGAAGAGTGGAGGAAGAGTCCTTTTGTGTATTTAATTATGATTTAATGTTAGAAATATACCATATATAGGGTATTACTGCCACGGTGTCAGGGCTAAACTCTCTTATGCCTGGAACAAATATCATGTTTGGTGATGAGCTCCTGTTGCTGGCAGAAAAAGGGCCTTGCATTGCCTAGTAACCCCTTTATTTAGTTAAACATGCTCTGCAATAAAAGCTTATGTAATCTGATTAACATAGAGAATATGTAAGTCAATGCAGAGCACTACCATATCCACTGATCTTTATAGGACTGAACAAAAGCTTGCTGCCAGAGTTTCTCTCATGGCCAAGGCTCCTAAGTTGTGCTGCTTTTGATCTGTGGTCTGTGTAACTGTATCTAAGCGAATATTGGGTAACAGTGTGGTACTGAGACATCCATTTTATGGCTTTCAAATTTTTTTTAATGGGCAGGAGTTGTCTTCTTGAGTTCCCATAGGACTTTTCAGCATGCATGTATATAGATAGTTAGAAATGATCCTGTTCATGCAGAGTAGTAGCTTTCATTAATGCATATTTTTTCTTTTCTTCTGTGGGAGCCTAAGGAGGATTTTCCTATTCTCAAAGTGCAATGAACTGAAAACCAAATTGTTAGGAAAACTACCAATGACTGAAGCAATCTGTTAAAACTGTGGAACCACAGAATGATTTGGGTTGGAAAGGACCCTAAAAACGATGTAGCTCCAATTTCCCTCTCATAAGCAGGGATACCTTCCACTAGACCAGGTTGCTCAGAGTGCTGTCCAACCTGGCCTTGAACACTTCGAGGCATGGGACATCCACAGCTGCTCTGGGCAGCCTGCTCTAGTGTCTCACCACCCTCACAGTAAAGAATTCCTTTCTAATATCAAATATAAACATTGCGAAAGCAGAGTAGGTCTGTGAATGACCCCATGGACTGATCTGCTAACCACATTTCTTTTAATGCAGCAGCCTGGGATGTAGTTGGCTCACTGAGCTGCAAGCATATATTGCCAGGTCATGTCTAGTTTTCATCCACCAGTATCCCCAGTTCCTTTTCTTCAGGACTGTTCTCAACCCATTCTCCACCAAGCCTTGGGTATTTGTGCTTGCAGGTATTTGTGCTGAGCATAGCCCCAGCCCAGGTGCAGGACCTTGCACCTGGCCTTGTTGAATTGATGCCCTGAGGTTCACACAGACCCAATTCTCAAGTGTGCCAAGGTCCCCCTGGATGGAACCCTTCCCTTCAGCTTTCCAGCTGCACCACACAGTTTGGTGTCATCAGCAAAAATAAGATGAAATACAGGTATTAACAGGACACGTTATGGATTGTGTTATAAGAGGAAAACATTTCCCTTCTGCTTTAAATAGGTTTTTGGCTTGTTCAACCTTGACAGTTGGAGAGAAGGAGCTTATTTTGTGGCATAATTTGTCCAGTTGGTAGAGTGCTTTAACATAAGTAGTACCTCTCTGAGTGCCTGATTCTATCCATTGTCTATAAAGGAAAAATAGCTGACTGGCTGGATGCCATTATGGGGTTGTTTTCAAGTAATGTCACTTTGTGTGTGCCCTCCTGAACACTTAAGCTTTGAAGAGTTAAGATTGTGAAGGAGCACTTGTTAATTAAAACCTCAACCTGACCGCACTGCAAGCACTTGTTAATGTAAGAGAGCAGCAAAAGCATGTCATGAACATTCCCCAAAACCTAAAAAAACCCCAAATAAATAAAATTATACATTTCGGGTTGTATCTTCAAATTTAACGATTAGAATAGCTAAAGTAGAAAAGAGCTTTCTTGCTTGTTGAAATGCCCTTCCTAATAACCTGGCTGCATTTACAAATAAGAAAATTCCCCCGAACATTGTTTGGAAAATTGTTTCAAAGCCTTGGGGCTCAGATGGCTAGAAGCATTCTGTAATTTTCAAAATAAATCTGTTCTCCAGTTTCATACTTACTTGACACTTTGGCAATATCCTTTTGCTGAGAGACCCCTTTTCCTTCCTTTGAATTTATTTTGGCATATAGCAGAAGCAATATTGTTCACTTTCAGCCTTCATTTTGCCAAGAAAAATAAGGCAAGCTGGCTATCTACTCATGAGCTAAACAGCTTGGGGGAAGGTAGTTCTTAACCACTTTTGCACCTGCTTCACTGTTTAAAAATGAGCAGGTAGATTTTTTTTTTCCCCCTTCCTTTTTCCCAGAAAATTTCACTGCATCCTTTGGGAGCATGCTGGGTTAGGAGTCTTTGGGACTGCAAGTGATCATGAATGCTAAGAATTAGACCTTAGGGTACCTGTCTGATGGTACTGTTCCTGAGACTAACATAAGGAAGGCTGTGGTTATGTGAACAGATGGAGGAGCAGAATACACCAGGAGCATTGACAATAAAAATTAAGAGTTAAAAAGTGTTAAATATAAAAATGGGTTGTCAGTGTTTTAGGCTGAATATTCCTGTCAGTAAAGATGTGTTCACTTAGCTTGGGTATGGTTACAAGTTTGTGTAACTAAAAAAAGCTGAAAAAGTGTTGTAAATACCAGTGCTCACATCTGTTTGTAATGCCACTCCTTTTTCATCCTATTCAAAAGAGTTTAGTGTTTTTGCAAATTGAATATGCATGCACTCTGGTGTTGCTGAATTTCCTGCTAATAAGAGAACCTGAAATGGGTGTATGGGGGAGAGATGACAAGGAACAGACATCAAAAATCATCCCCAGTTCTGCATCTCATGTTTGGGTGTGGAAGGTAAGAGTTGAAGTGCCTGCTGCTCTGGGAAAGAGAGCTTTAGGCTGAATTCCTTTTCTATGGTAATGGCATCTTTCCTTTTATTAAATGCAAATTAATAGCTTGATTATCTCCTTTCAGATGCCTACTGTTTCTAATTTACATGAGAACATCTAGCCATACTTCCCACTTATGTACCACCTTAGTTTAATTGCTCAGGTGCTTGAGCAAGGTCCTCCTCGGTTCATTGGAATAAGTCATTGAAAACTTACCTTTGCAATTTTTTTAGCACACAGTCGTTTTGTTAAACTATTTTTTTAATGGTTCCTTGTGTGGCTTACTGGCATGTTATGGTAATTAGCTAGAGTGTATTAATACTGTATATTTTTTTCCTGAAGGAAAATTCTAACTTGCTTTACATAATACAAAACCAAAAACCAATTATAATAAAACATGGAAAGCAGTTAAATAAATGGTTATTCTTTTTAGTGAGATTTGTTTTCATGAGTGTCTGTTTCCTGAGACAGACCTTGAACCAGAAGATCCTGTGTATTCTGGTTATCTCCCATCCTCCTGCATTGAAAATGTTCCTCAGTTTCCCTGGAGGGACTGTGATGTGTCTTCCCACCTCACCCTTCTGTCTTCATCTGCTTTTACTAAAACTTTACAGTAGCTTGGTGCATGGATTAAACACAATATGCTAACATTATAGTGTAAAAATAATAACCATCTCCATGTTACCCCTGTTCTTGTGCAAGTGTTGGTTAAGCAATTGAGTTTGTAATTTAGCTGCTTCCTGCCCCCTCACCCCACCCAAGAAAAAAGGAAAGAAGAAAATTGTCTTTGGGCTAGTTCTCTGATCAAGCATTTGCTGTGGCTGGCAGGAAGGGCAGAATGAGTGCAGCCTTTTGGAGGGTGGGACCACAGGGTTTTTCCCTGCTCGGTGCTGACTGCTGTTTCGAACAGGTAAGCACACACAGCCTCCTCATCCACTGCTGTCTTGTTTGATGGAGGTCTTGGAGAGAGAGACAGAGCAATGGGCTGTAGCTGCACATCTCAATAGGCATCCCAGTTTCATCTGCACCTCTCCTTAAACTTGCTTAACAAGTCAATGGTTAAAGCACTTTTTTTCCACCAAGTTCTGCTTGATTCCAGGGTGTGTTTGTCTCACTAATAACTTCAAATATGCTGTGAATACTAAGATTCATTGTAGGTTTCATTCTCTTGCCAAAAAAACCTAAGTAGGAAATGTGTAGAGAATGAAGCATTGTTTTCTGTCTGTGTGTGGTGACCCCCAGATGAGTGCCCACTGAGCCACAGAAGGTGCTGGCTTGCACATATTTTCTGTGTTTTGGTTCCACAAAGCAATACATGGCTGTTTCTGGAGTTACACTGGAAAGCCCTCAACTCTGGCTGCCCCAGGATAGCTTTGTTTTGTACCCAAACAGCTGGCATGCACATGCCTGTGGGGTGGGAGCAGCATCCTGCTGGGAACTCTGGAACAACGGGAAATACAGGGCAAAACCTGTGGCTTTCTCTTACTTTTGCATAACTCTTCCTTGTTTGTAGAAGTGCGTGCTTGCCTCTGTGAGTAGTTTTTGTTTTGGCTGTTTTAGCTGGAGCTGTTCTCCATTCCTCAGTTGGTTTCTCTGGGTAAATGTTCATGTTTTGCAAAGTACTGTAAAATGCAGAGGTTATGGTATAAGACTATTTAGCCTCTAGAAACAGAGGGAAGAGAAAGTGTAGCTCACTACTGGATTTTCAGCACTTGGAAATACATTCTTGCATTTTTTTTTTTCCTCTCTAGGATCTTGAGTAGCAGGATGGAAGAGCTCTAACTGGTAGAGACAGAGAAAAGGCCCTTTCAACATGGAGAGCGTTCCAGTTGATGGGGAACTGGATAGAAATTCAGTGAGTAACTTAAGTGTGCCTTTGTGTAATGAGATGAATGCGAAGATGCTTTTGCAGGGAGAGGGTTAAATGACTTGAATCTGTTCCCTTTGGGTTTGATTTATACTTTTCTGGTGAATGCATTTGGAATATCATGTAGTATCCTTTACTAGATTCTCATGGCAGGAGGGGTGAATGTCAAAATACTTTTGAATTTTGGATTTGATTTTCAGATTTTTTTTCTCAGTCATGAAGGAAAAAGGTATTTCTCTAATTGGCACTTTACTAGTTAGTATCTATGGCCAGTAGAAAAAAATAATGTAGTTCTTGGTGGAATGAGGAGCAGAAAAGTCAGAAGGAGTGGTAATTATTTTATCAGAGTAGTCTGAGGTGTAAGATCTGATAATCTGTACTGATTATAAAATTTCTGAGGCAGTGAAGTTGTTTCTAAGCACAGTTCAAAAACAGGAAAGGCTAGGGGTGCTATTGTCTTCATCATCATCACAAATGTTGAAATTATTTAAGACTTTGGTTTTTCCACAAGCTGTGTCGTGTACAAGCACTTCAATAGCTGTAGCAGGAAATGTTTTATAGTTTCTAAAGTACTGCCTCCGAAAGGCAAAATAGGATATGTTTTTCTGTAACTGAGATGAAGGTCAAATTTATAGCACCTCATTACTGACAAACTTTATTTGTGATAGTCAACTGCTACATAGAGCTTCTAATTTGATCAAGTGTATTATTACTGTTTTTATCATAAGTAATGCGTTTGGAGACAAACTGTTTTGCAGTTTGTTGGGAAAATTTTGGGCTTTTTTTTTTTTTTTGTAATGAACAAATTTGTGCTGTGTGGCCCATGCATTTATTTCCCAGATTCAGCGTACTATGAGTATCGCCTTTCAACTGTGCAGTAGGGTATTTTCATTATTTAAAAAAATCCTGTCGGTTCAGTTGCTGTGCTCCTTGTTTCCTCAAAATATATCAAGTACCAGTTTACAAAACACTTCAAAGTAACATAAAATATGCTACTTTTCTTTTTGTGACATGCCTTCAGAATAGCTTGATCTTAAGAAGGTACCTCAGAATGAGTCTCTGTTTCACCAAGACTCCTTTAGAAAAATGCTAAGTGTAAGGATAGATTGCCTTTAATCCTGTGTGCTTCTGAAATGTCGTCTCAGAATAATGCTTTTTAATTTACAATATATTGTTACAGGCTACTCTAAGCATTTCTTACCAAAATATCAGCCAGTAGAGTAATTGTCTGTCTAAATTGCAGTTACAATGTCAAGTTTTGTGTGTTGCACTACAGGTGCTAAAAACATTTTTGAGAGTTTATTTTGTAGTCTAATATACAGCCCTAGTGTATATCATAGTAAAAAAAAAAAAAAGTGAAAATTAAATATTAAAAATACCATATGTATTTTAAGAGAGATTGACCCAGTAGTTTTGAAGACCTTTAGTCAATGCAAATCCTGACACTTCCCGGAAATCTAAATTTTTTGAAATCATGTTTAAAATTTTTCAGTATTCCAGACTTTGAGGCACATTCTGTTTGCTTGGGTTTTATTTTTTTAAAATTCCGTTGTCTTGATAAAACTAATGAAGTACATGAGATACATGTGTTCCAATGTGCACGAGGAATACAGATCACCTTTCTTCTCTGATTTTAAATCCTTTGGGATGTTTCTAGGAGGTATCTGAAAACACCTTGGAGGTGTCAGCTTTCTAATTTGCTTGTAAAAGAACAAGAGATGAGGAGATCACAGACCTTAATGCTGTGCTCTTTCCAGAATCTGTATATGGAGAAAAGTCTTATAGTAAATGCTCTTCCTGTCTAACAATTAGGTTGACATGTACTGAGTATAAATTTGAAGACAAAGGCTGTGACAGCTCAGCAAACTGTTTTTGTTGTCTGGCACCATCAAAAAAGTGCAAAATAGTAGATGCTTTGAGTTCTTGTTTGAGAACAGTTTTTGTCTACTTTTCTTTGAAATAATTAAATCAAGTCTTTCTGCTCCAGAACTTAGAACATTACATGGAAATGTATTGTATAAACCATTCTTTTTTGAAATATATTTTTCATCATTTTTAGTCACTTCTAATTTTTGCTAAGACCTATATTTAATAAGTAATTTGCCTGTGATATAACTTGTACAGTCAGTGTCGGTCCTTGCTACTTAATACATAAAAGTACCTTTTTTTCCATGAACTGTTGAATAGAAGTCCTTTTTATTGATCAGATTTGCAGGTTGGGTCAGTGGTCCTGTATTTAAATTTAACTGGATTAATTTTAATGGTTTGCAAGTATCAGAGACTGCCATCAGGGAAGGTCTGTCTTCAGCAAGGTGAAAGCTCAAACTTGGCTTTAGAATGTTCATTTAAGCTATTAAAAATTTAGCTGTGTATTTTGATTGCAAAACCAGTGTTTTTAGAGAACTTTTGTAATATGAGATCCAGACATGGTAGCATGACATATGCTTTTGCTTTTACCTTAATGTTAAGCATGAAAAGGATTTTGTTTTTTAGAAGAACTTGACAGATATAACTTAAAGTTTAGTAGCAGTTGTTATAAACTGTGTTTCTAAGAAATTAACATCTAAAAATAGTGCTTTTTTGAAGCACATGAGCTGCCTTTGTGTGCAAACACTTACAGCTGCTGTCTCATGATGCTTTATATTGATGGATTTATATTGCTGGTTTTGCTTCTAAGTCTTAGTCAAAAACTTTGCTGGGAGGAGGACTAGGCTTCATCTATTTTGGTAGCAACATTTTAAAATAATTGTGCCTCTGTAGAAATTAAATTGATCACGTAGTATTGAGAACTGTCAAAGGACTTGTTCTGTAATCTTTAATCAAAGTCATTAGTTGTATAATGTGAAAATGAGGCTAGGCTGTGCCTCTGGGAATGCACGTATGTTTCTCTTAATTTTGTATATTTAGAATAAGAGTTGTGGGTGGTGATGGACAGCAATGTCCTGAGAGCATTCTTTTCAGAGAAAGCCCTGAAGCAGTAAAACTGTCATGGCTTTTTCCCTTAGTTGTTTGGAACCCCAGTCTACAGTGAAAAGAACTGCAGATGATAGAGGTGCAGTAGGGCATTGGAAAATGCAAAGGTCTTTTTGTCCAAAATAGTTTCATTTCAACACCTTAATGTCTTGCACCAATGTTTAGAAATATATATTCTGCAGGTTTTAGGTAAATTCACAGACCCAAATACCTCTGATGAAGAGAGGGGGTTGATCAGCAACAGGGGGAGTTTGGTGTGTAAACAGAATGCCAGTTAAACAGAAGATCAAGGACAGAGTTAGACCGGCTTGTGTTTCAGCCTCTGGCATAGGAGCTGTTTGTACCAGTTCATAGGATTAACCATTCAATGCTAAAATATTTATGTGAAAAGCCCCTGCATCATCATCTCAGGTGATGGGTTGCCCTGCTCTCTGGTGTCATGTATCTTGGCCAGGGCTGCTTGCAGGGCAGGCAGTGAGACAGGATCTGCTGCAGTGCCTTTTCACTCTTATTTCTTCCACATGTAAGTAACACTGCCAGTGAGCATCTGGTACCTCTGATCCTGTGTGTCTGTTTACAGTGTATTTCCCCAGTCCTGTTCTCTTGCTTTCCAACTCCCAGTGACAAATAAAGCAGCCCAGGGCTGAATAGGTGCTCCCAGTCCTTCAGTCACTTGCTGGATCTCCGTATAGTTTCTGCAGGCTTCTTGTTCTCTTGTCATCCACTATTCTCTTGAATGTAAAATCAGCATAGTATAGGACAGTTCCAGGCTGAACACAAACTATTTGCTAGTCTGCAGTATGTTACCTGTGCATTAAGAGTAAACACTTCACCTTGAAGAAAGCCATTGAATTCTTGAATACATTTCATGTCCTACTACCCAAACCTGTCTGGTAAGTTCATGGGTTTCGCTCTTGGACCTGAATTTCATCCCTGGCAGGAATAGAAGGTTGTGTGCCAACTCTGCTTATTTTTTTATTTTATTTTTTTTTCAGTTTTTCCTGTTCAGTAAGATCCTGTTCCAGAAAGTGCAGAATTATGAAAGAAGGGTTCCCTTACCTTTCCAATGATGTGTACTGCAAACACTGTATATTCACTGCAGTACTTCACATTTGCACATTGCACTGTCAGTTTACAATTTAACACTCTTAGGCAGATGTGAGGGATAAAAAAAACCTCAGTGTTTTGAGGTCAGGAGTGCAAGACAAGATTCCTGCTTGCGAAGATTTTGATTATGATTTTTCCTTTTTACATTTCCTGCTGTTAAGTCCTGATAAGAGAGGCAAGATTGGATCTTCTTTAAAGTAGAGCAAGGATTTTGCTACTTGATGGAGCACAACTTTTTTTATTTGAGATATAGAAGATATGTCATGTTTGGATTTATTTTATTTTTAAGAAGGAAATGTTCATGCTTATCAGTGTTCTTGTTTTCTCCTTTTCTGTTATTCACAGATTTCAAATGTAGTAAATCCTTAAAGACATAAGTGGAATTTGCCTTTTATCTTTACATGGCTGAGCACAGTGGGATCTTAGCCTTAACTGTGGTCTTGGTTAGAAACGATTTAAAAAAAGATTCCAGATAAAATATCAGAAAAGTCTACATATTAGTAGTATTAGTGTGTAGTCACCCTCCTTTAGTGCCTGTATTTGATGCATTCAGTGCGAGAGAATTTTTATGCACCTTGGTTCTATGGAAATACTTAGATATAAACTGCACTGCTTGTCTTGCATCCCTAGCAATTTCAAGCCTTATCTGTGTTTGTAGATGAACTGAACCTGTGGCTTTTAAGTTTGTGTTTGTACGCAAAAGCAGTTTGGCTTGGATCTAGCATTAGTAGGTGCTTGCCCCTTACTTACGGCTTTGAAGGTGTTTTTGCTCTTCCAAAACACTTTTCTGAAAGTGGAGTGATTTTGGAAACATTTTGTGTTATTTCAGCTTTCTTCAGGGCTTCAGCCTTTTGAAACCACTGCAGCTTAAAATTTCTTAAAAAATGCTGTTTATCAAGTCATACAAGCACTAAATAGCTGCTGGAGAGTTTCCACTCAGAAGAAGTGGTTGAGGCAGTTGCTGTTTACTAATGATGGCTTCTAATAATGGCTTTTCTATAAGCATATTTGTCAGATTTGTTGCTTCAACTTTTCTGAACTGTGGAGTCTCTTGAGGTCTTGCCTTTGGCATTGAGGTGCATGTTGTATTTTAGTTATGAACTAACACTGTTTTCATTGTCCTTCTTTCCCACTGCTGCTGCTTTTTGTGCACTTGCTTCTTCCTGGCCTGGATTTTTATGTTTGCTGTTCTTCATTCCTCAATTGTATGTGTACGCAGCATCATGGTGAGAACAGAGACTCTCCCGGACCATCAAGTAAGTGACTCCTCTCTCCTACATTATCTTTGCACATATGTTCATAGTAGTTAGCATGTATCTTTGCGTTTAGTTGCTGGGATAAATACTAGGTTTTCTTCTGTATCATCATTGAGAAGTTTAAGTGTGATGAAAATTTTATGTTGGAAGAGTATTTTTCCTGGCATACCACTCATCCAAATGTTTCCCTACCATAGCCTTTATTTTTTTTTACTGGGAAAAGTTTATTCTTCACCTCTCCTAGTCATGGCCATGAAAAAAATCTTTTATGTTATTTATCTGGAAGAAAAAAAGCTACTTTTGTCAGTTTGAAATGAAACTTTCAAATGCTATTGTTGTATAGATAGTAAAGATATGGAAATAATGGTTCAGGAACAGTTTTTTTATTTTTGAGCTTGTCAATTTCTAGTGCTATGTGTGGTTCACTTAATTTCAATAATTTTACATATTCAGAACTTCACAGGTGTATATATATTGTAATTCTTCAGGATTTGATTTGGTGAGGTGCTGGGGAAAACTTCAGATGTATGTCTGTGCTTACACACAGCCAAAGACTTACCGTTGGTTTGTGGGCATTAGTATGATTGGCAGAGTAATTTTGCCTGGGATTAAGAGTTTGTACATGTGGGAAAAAAAAGATGCAGACACAAATTATTTCTTTTTTCTGTGAGAAATCTGTGCAGAAGCTGTGGTCTTAGCTGATATGGATTATTATAGACATTAAGAAACAATGTTGAATTGAATTGTAATAAACCTCTTATTGCATATGGTGTCTTTGTGCCATTTTCAGTGGTGTAGGCACTTCCACAGGCTCATTATAGAAACAGAGTTGGGAATCTGACAGTTCAGATTTTTTTTATAGCTTTACCTGAAATAAATTGGCTGTAAATACCTCAATTTATGTGTCTTCTATGGTAGAAGGCACATAAATTCATACAGGTATGAACAGTACTGACAAACTTTGATATTAGTAATTTGATGACCGGTATGATGAACATGAACAACGTATTCTCAACTCTCAACAGCCTCTAAAGAGTCACAAGGAGGCTTTGATGTTTACTATTTGTCGTTTCTTCTCTAAAATAGCGCCTTGTCTTTTCCCTCACCTCAGGGCAAACATCTGAACATTAGGATGAGGCATTTTGCAGGAGGGGGGACAACTTTCTCCTAATGGCTGCTATGGTGTGGATGAGTAGTTATGTTCTTAACTGATTTATTTCCATTTATTTAGTACTTTTATGATGTTTTGTATAAAAAGGAGATTTAAAAACTCTTCTGCCAATCATTCTCCAGCTTTATAGATAGAATTTGCTATGAACCCACTTGTTTTAAGACGTTTGCCTTGAATCCCCAGGCATGTGAAGTGCTTGCACATTATAGAATACATGGTATTCTATAGGAGGTGATACCTTGGCTCTTTTCCTACCAAACAGAGTTTTTCTGACAGTTCTAGGAGTTGTTGCAGGACCTAATTGACTCCTAATGAAGGAATATGAATTTTACAGCAAGCTTGAAACTTGTGGTTCTGTCAGCGTGACTGAGTCACTACTGCTGAGCGTAGCTTTAGTAACATTGGTGTGCAGAGCTTGCTTATGCTCTGGGTTATTGGCAAGTACTGCCTGAGAAATTCTTGCAGTGAGACAGCTTAGAGAAACCTTTGGAATTCCCAAAGCTTAAAGCTCAAAAAATAGTTAGCAGTGCTATATGCTGCCCATTCACAGACAACCTTTCTGCGCAGGTTACTCAGGAGAGGGTTGCTAGTGCAGCTCCTGCTGTGGAGCCCACAGCATCAGCTGCTGCGGTGGCACAGGGGCTGGTGGGGGCACCTGTAGAGCACAGTGGGCTGAGAAATCCCATCCCTGCAGAAGCTAAGTGGCCAGTGGCTCATCAAAAGGAGTTTTCAGCTAGTTGGCTGAAAGTTGGTCCTCCTTCAGTGCACTGTACACCTTAAATCTTTAAAGCAAGTGTAGCTCACTCTCCTTGCAGTGACCCATTTTGTGCAAACCTGTAAAGCAGCTGTTTCCTTACTCCCCTTTTATTTTCACATACAAGACCTCCTGTGGTACAGTCCCTTCCCAAGACTTCAGCAACTGCCCTCTTTCCCTTACTTGTAGCTGCAGAACAATGAACAGCTAGTTTGGTACAACAAGAAGTGCAAAATCAGACACTACTTCAAAATACCAGCCTTCTGGTACTGATAGACTTCAATTCTGAACTGGTAAAATAAGCTCGTTGCCTCCCTTGTCCATTTCCTCACATATTTTTCCTCAGCAGCAGTTCACATAGGGTATAGTTTGTCTGGAGCAGAGTTTTAGATGGCTTATCTGATGTAGAAAAATAATATAGGTGGGTGTGTTGCAATCTTTGCATTCTTCATGGAATCGTTTAGGATGGAGAACACATTTAAGAACCATCAAGTCCAACTGTTAACCCAGCATTGCTAAGTCCACCACTAAACCATGTCCCCAAGTGCTGCATCTATACATCTTTGAAATACCTCCAGGATTGGTGACGCTTTTCTGGGCAGCCTCTTCCAATGCTTGAGAAGCCTTGTGATGAAGAAATTTTTCTAATATCCAATCTAAACCTCTCATGCCACAACTTGAGGTTGTTTCCTCTTGTCCTGTCACTTACGTGGGAGAAGCTACCTTTCAGGTACATGTAGAGAGCAGTGAAGTCTACCCTGAATCCTGTTTTCTCCAGGCTAAACAACCCCAGCTCCCTCAGCCATCCTCATCAGACTTTTGCTCCAGACCCTTCACTGTCTTCCTCTTCCTTGCCCTTCTCTGGACACTCAAGCACCTTTTTATTTTTTTTCATACTGCTTTGTGTTCATTCCAGGTTTTGCTACAAAATGTTTCCACTACTGTAATAAGAGTAGTGATAAAGCTAAGAAGGCCTTTGTACTTTGCAGAGTCCATCCAGAGAATAGAACTTGTTTGGTTTGACTCAAATCATCTGCTGAACTTTTAAGGAAAGCTTGGGAACTCTTAAAATCATCCATGTTGTAAGTTCCAGTCTTTTCTTTAGTAAATATTGCTTGTTTCCCTCTTTGAACACGTTGTCAGCATATCTGCTTTCACATGACAGGTGTTACAGTGAAGTCATTCTTTGACTATGAAAAAAGGTACAGTTTTGTTGTGTGCAGCTTAATGAAATGTACAGAAACTGTAAAACAGGATGGCTGGCCAGGTGATCCTAGAAATAAGTTAGAAGATACTAGACAAATCTTTCAGACTGATGAGGTTCAAGGAAAGTAACTCTTCTGCTTTAAGCCTTTGCCTTGACAGAATTTGTAAATGATTTGTATCGCTAGATTTGTTTCTTGTGATGTATATACAGACATTCGTCTTAGCTTTCTGAAATGCTGGTACAGGTTGATCTGGCAAGGTGTTTCGTGGGTTGGCTGAGTTGTGGCTAGTTAAACCAAAAGCTATCACAAAAGTGGCAAAGAAAAGTATTTCAAAGGATAAACAACAGCTCAATGCTGATCTGTTGAGTATCAGCCTTTCTAACCTCATGTTTTTTTCATCTTTTGCCTCATGTTTTAGACTAGTCTTACTGGCTTCTTTCTGCCATCCTCTCAAAACCAACTATCTGGTTTGAAAACCTCAGTATTTAGAATTCAGTGTTTCACAGCGGAGCAGCTGAATACCAGTTTCATAAATAACAGTGAAGTTCTTAATAGAAATGCATCCACAAGCATACAGCATCATTGAATGGGCATCCATTTTGTATTTCAGCAGTGGTAACAAACAGTGATGAACAGCCTATAACTCCAGGAAAAATGAACCAGCATCAGGGGAAAGAAGCCTATTTTACTCCAACCAAAGAGTTACTCCAGCCATGTCTCAGTCCAGGAACTGCCCATAGTCATGGTAAGACAAAGTTATTTTTACAGATGTTTTAAAGAACTTAAATTCTGACATTAATTATCTGTTCCAAATACTGGTTCAAAATCACTGCCTTTTTACAATAAAGAGGTAAGGAGGAAAGCATTTTAAAATTTTGTATGTAATTATTTGTATCTTTATGTGTTAATCTGAAATAGGAAAGAAATGCTTTGTATGATGCACTAGTTTATTAAGTCATGCAATGATTTGTTTGATGGGAGAACAGTCCACGTGATGGTAAATGGTTATTTGTGTGTAGTCCTGTATAACCCGCAGTAACATTCTTTTCTCAGTATTAAAGTTGTGTCTTTATGCAGCAGTGTTATGATGTACCACAGGTGGAACTTCTGTGGAAGGATACTTCAGCAATTCTACTGAAAGATCCTTCTCTTTAGAAAAAGGAAAAAAAAAAAAAAAGAGAAGGCTTAGCACTGTGTTTTGCCAGCTTTCAAGTGGTCCCTCTGCCTTGATAAACCTGCTGAAAACAAACTGTGGATCTATGAGAACCTACTGGATGGAAAGTGAAACTCATTAGTAGACCTGACATGCTTATAGACTATTGAAGAAACAAAAAAACAAGTGATAGTTGGTCTCCTTTTGCTTATTTGCATTTGAAACTACTTGTATTTATTGCTTAGGAAGTTGTTGGACATCTTTCTTGGGGTATGTGAAGTTCTTGATGAAAACTTCAGGCTCTTAACATTAATATTCTTTTCCCTTTTACACTTGACAGCCATGCTAGTTATTCATACTTTGTTTAGTTTTTTTCATGAGTAGTGTTCCTGACACGGATTTATACGTTTAACTGGTTTTGGTATGAGTCTCCCTAACTGCCATAGCTTGATTTGTCAAAATAATGATACCAGTGTTTCAGTGTAATAAAGGCAGTGTCTTAGGTGACTTTGAATCATATTCCTGTTTTCCCATTCAGTTCTACCAGATGAGAAAAAAGCTTTGAAACAAGGACAGTTGTTGTTGTTGTTGTTGTGCTGAATCTGACAGTATTTTTGTGTATTTCAAAGTTGTTATGGTAGTATTTTTGATACTACTACTACTATGGTAATATTTTTGATTTTGTGATTTTGATACTACTACACAGCTAGATCAGATATGTTTTCTAATTCCTGGTGTTATCTCACTGGAACAGCGCTTGATGTCCTCTGGCTTGTGAAAAGCTTAGTCTGGAAATATTTTCTGCATAACATTAATACAGCTTGTTTGTAATTTTTATTATGTTGAAAGAACTTTCGGTTATTTTCTCTCTGTACTGTGTTATATCCTTTACTAGACAAATGCTGGAGTTATGTAAGTGTGTTTGAATATTCTAATCAATTCTTCCTTTTAGTATTGATGTTCCCACTAAGTTATAGAGTCAAACTGTTGGGTTTTTTCAGGGCTTTCACTCATAGGAGAATCATTAAAATGGGCTTGAAAAGCACTAAGACTTGATTGTCCTACATCAAGCTCCTTGCAGATATTAAGTTTTCTTTCCAGATTTTTTTCCTTAATATTTCAGGGCTTCTGTAAGTGAGTTTAAGCCAGTTAAATGTATTAGTGCCTTTTTTAGCATCAATCATCAGTGACTTAGTTTTCCAGGAGCACTACTAGATATAATGCTGTATTTTTATGAAACAAGATATTTGGCTTGCATTCGATTTCAGTAGAGAAATGGTACAATGTGAGCTAGGCTTCAGCAACCCACAATTACTGTCTTGCAGCCTGTCTACAGCTTGGAATGTGAGTTTTATGGAGTGGGTTGACCAACATTTAAAAAATCAGGTGAATATGCAATGGTAGTTATTACTATGGCAAAGTTACAGTGCTGGTGAAAATGTGAGCTTATTACATTGGAGAAAAAGAGATGTAGTGGAGGCCTGGGAAATATGAAGTAGAACGAAGCTTAATGTGATGGAGTACTTGAGGCTGACTGTTGTAACTGAAATCCAGTTAACCAAGGTCTTTATGATGTGCCTGTGGTACATTAAAATGAGATAGGAAATGTTCGGACAGAGAATTTGAAAGCCATTATAAGGAACTTAATGAAAATACTTTTAGTCACTGACACCTGAAGTCATCCTTAGGAGATGAGTAATGTAAATAAACAGTTCAGTATCACGTTAGGCACAGAATAACAGAGTCAAAACAGAGAAATGTATGATACCATCTAGAAAGAACTGATTAAATGTATGCAAGGGAGGACTGTGACACACTGTGACTTAGCTTTTGATGCTGGGCAGCTGGATGTTGTTGCTATTTGGCCACTTTTACCTAGGTTGTTTCCTGCTGCCTGTATAAAAAGCACCTGTGTTGCAAGGCCACTTTGACATAGAACTTGTAGCTCAGAACCAGGTGAGTCGGAATGAAACAAAGCCTGTGATGGGGCAGTCTGTGGAACAACCAGCACTAACTTCAGTGGTAACATGGAAACCACCATGGTGGCTGTCCAGCAGCTGTCTGGGGCAAGCAAGCTCAGTGACCAGTTTTGGGAAAATCTGCTGGAACAAGCTTAATCTGTGCCATCTGCTTGTGTTTTAAGTAAGGTCCTAATGACAAGTATTACAAATATGGTTAAAACTACATGAGTGTTAATGTGAAGGAGGGGAGGTAAACATTTAATATCAGTTTGAGCCACTGACTTCCTATTTGGAACGAAGAGAATGTACTATGTCCCTGTAAAGCTGTAAATGTTATGTATTTTATCATCTTGCTGCTGTGTATAAATACTCTTTTCATTTCTGACTATAGCTCTGGATTTCAGAAAGCTTCTATTTTCCTGTACTTGGTTTCTCAGTTTAAGTCATGTCTTCCTCCTCCCTCGCTCCTGTCACTCTTGTGAGTAGTATGTTGTCTGAGACAGAGATAGGGATCTTCTTGGAGTCCAATACAGATTTATTTTGTAGAAGTAGAGTACTGTTTGATCTGGCAGCATTGTCTAGTGATTGTTCAGCAAAAGTCTGTTTAATAAGTCACTTTTCTGCATAATCTTTGCACTGCTTTACAAAATACTTTTAAGATCTTTGAAGTTATGCTGTCCTTTATTCTGAGGCTGCAGTAGCTTACCTGTGAGGCTACAGACTGGCATGTGTAGGTGTGGAATCACACTCACTTCCATAGGAGGCTTTAGCAAGGTTGTTTGATGGAAATACATTACAAAAAAAAAAAAAAAAAAAGACTTTTTTTTTCCCCCTGTATGATTTTAACTTGTTTATGTGGAAAGTTTAGAATTTTAGTGACTGAACTAACTCGTCCATATATAGCATTGATCCTGAGATGGGCTTTTAATTTTAATTTTTGTGGATTTAATTTATTCCTGCCTTGCCCACTAAGTATTTAACTAGAGCATCAGAAAAGCCTAGTTTAGGATGGTAATGCTACAACTAATGTGTGTTGAACATACTAAATGATTATACTATGTTTGTTTTTCTCAATATTTTACTTAGACTTGTCAGACCTGGAGTAGGACCTAAATAATTCAGTAGCCTTTTGATGGAAACTTTAATGAGGTTGGGGAGTTAGCTTTATCTGTGAAGCTTTGCTTATGTTTGTGGGATGGTGTGCCTTTAGGCTCTAGTGGGCAGCATGGCCTTGCCAACTCACCTAGACTGTGTTTTTAAAGTGTAGTGCATATACATGTTAGTACTGCTAAATCATCTTTCATTTCTAGCAGCTGACATATAAATAGAACGATGCTAATTTAGCTCATTTTCTGTGTTTGCATTCAGTGGTTAAAAGTGTTATTAACTATTAATGAACAAACAACTGAATTTTTATTGAGCTTATTTTGGAATGTTTCCTTTTCTAGCCTAGCATGTGACCAAAAGGAATAATTGACAAAATTATTTTATTGCAGTTTAAAAATTAACATTAAAAATGCCAAGTACAAGACTGAATGTTCAAAAGTTGTAGAGCAGAACTCTGCTTGCTGATGTCATCTGTTTATGTCAAATTATCCTTGGTAAATTGAATTCTTGTAAGTCTTATTAATTTGGGCATACTGATTTATTTCTTCCATGAAATGAATTAATGCAGAAATAGTGATCACATAAAATTTATTAAAAAATCAGCTGTCTCCTTATAAATGATTAATAATGTTTTAACTTACCAATATTTTCTTAAAACATATTTCAAACCTTTTATATAGACAGCATAAATTATTAAATGGCAATATTTGTGGTAAATGGAGGAATCTAGTTAATATAGTATTACTGAAAATTCTGTAATAGAATGCTTGAAGATGTCAGACTCTTCTGTATTTTTTTTTCCTTGTCTTTATTCAAAACATCAGTGAGATGTGGCTGAGGTGAAAATGTTAGTCTGTCCCTGTGGGAAATGTGTGCCCAGAAGGTGCCTGACAGGAGATGAGAAACAAGATCTGCCTTTCTTTTCCAGCAGAGCAGTAGTAGTTGTTAATTCAATTTGCAGTGCAATTAAAAACATAGTGTTACCTGCCTGAGAAACAGAAGTGGCTTAGGTGCAGGGAGGAGGGTTCACAGCAGAAACAAAATTACATGTCTGCCAGTGATGATGATGATCACCATGAACTGGAAGGAAGTGAAGGTGATTTTGGGGAAATGAAGGCATTTGTAGCTGTGCTAACCTTGTACTTTAAACAACTCCGGTAGAAACATTTAAAGGATATGCTAGTGCTAGGATTTTAATCTGCAGGATGGTGCATTTTTGGAGAAAACAGGAATTTAACTATTTGGTAAGTGAGAGAAGGCTGAATGTTAAGAATAGGCATTTTCAAGCAGTAGAACTAAAGAACAGTTATTAGCTGTTGAAGGGATGAAATGCCTTTGGAGCCTTAATGTTCCAGAAAATATCAAACGCAGATGTTACTGACTGTGTACCCAAGACAACTAACAAGTTAAAGCTGATTTGTTGTTGACCTGTGCAGCTTGCAGCTTTAGAAAAAAAAACCAAGCCATTTTCAGTAGTTTGGCTCAGCTTGTCAGCGGGAGCACAGTTTGTTACAGTGGGCAGTAACAAAGGTCTTGGAGCTCCTGACTCAGTCATCCCTGTTCCGGGCTCCTGGTAGTCAGTGTGCAGGAAGCCCTGGAGATACAGCAGTGCGTCTCCTCTTAACCAGCTGTCAGTGGAAGGCAAATTACTGTGGACCAACAGAAGCAAAGATGCAGCCCTGTGACAGTGAACTCGAAGCCTTTTCAAAGTATTGGCAAGTCAACCTGCGACAGACACTTGGCTGTGGTGCTCTGGGCATGTTTCTGCCAAGAGGTCACAAGAGCCTGCTCTTTCATACGGATACATGAGACTGAAGCCACAGCAGAGGGGAACTGCCTTGGAGCTGGGGAGGGAAATCCCACTGCCCATAATTGCAGCAGATGGATCCATAGAACACAGGTGCAGCTCTAACTCCACTGGGAGTTGATCACTGCTTAAATGCCAATTAGTACTGTTATTTTTTTTCCTCCAACTAGTGCTTTCAGTGTGTTAATAATTCTTTTTGATAATAATAGTTGGCTTGCAGAAGGCAAAATCTTGCCAATCTATCTGGTTCCAAACCAAGCTGTTTCCTGGATGGTTGGGTTATATTTTATCTTTAGTAGTGATTTCTGTTTTTCTTTTCACCTTTCCTGTGAGTTTGCTCTCTACATGTAGGCTTAGTCATGGAAGTAACTTCATGCAGTCTCCTGTTTCCCTTCATTATATCTGTTCTTTCCATAGAGAAGCTGAAGAATGGCTAAATAACTTAGTATCTTGACACAGTAAGAACAATTTATTACTAAGCATGTTGTGCTTTGTTACTTCACTTAATCTTCCTGTAAGTCTGTCTTCTTTAGCAGTGAGATAATGAGAAACTGTTAAAAGTCTACTTGAGGCTCTCCAAAAAGCTTTTTTCTTAATACTTGGATATTAACAATAAGTGTTGCTTCTGCAGTAAGGCACCTTCTCTGCAGAGTAAGTGCATTTAATGTCTTAGAAAAATACTAACGCTTTTGATTTCTCCTGTCACATAAGAATTCTTTTGAAAACCTTGGAAGCCCTCATGCTTGGAGACTCTTGGTCTTTGTTGTTTTATTAGGATGCATTGTAATTTGTCTTGCCTTGCTTTTGATGATGAGGAAGTATTTTGTAACCAACTGTGTGTGGGAGCCATGGACACTGGTTGATCTTTAGGTGGTATTGGATTAATGCCTGTTGTCCTGCTGCAGGGTCCTGAGCCTAGGGACACAGCTGGTCACTTTTCAGATTTTCGACAGAGTATGGAAGTGAAGCCCCAGTTCCACAAAACCATATAACTAATTCAGCTTTAGCAATGATTTTCTTAAATGGGATGTGAGTGAAGCTCTGGTCACAGTAGGAGGAAGGAGCTTGCACCCTAAATAATCTGATGTTAGTTTGTGTTGTAAAACTGAATTTCTTGTAAAATGTTTTCAGTTCTGCTGTGTGTGGTTAGTCTCCTGAATACATTATCCTGACCTCCTGTTTCTTACTGTCATGCCTACTCCGGCACATTCCTCTCTGCAACTCATTGTGTTTATTAGGACTTGCCATTTCTGAAATGCTACTCCACCCAGTATTTGTAGCTGGAGTAAATTGAATATAGTGCTTTCTGTGTGGGTTATAGCTTTATGGAAGTGTGGTACTGGGCTTCAAAGGCACAGCAGGGCTGACTGCTGTGAAACATCTCAAGCAAGTTCTTTCTTCATGACAGTCTCTGCAGGACTGGCCAACGTGAACCTGAGCTGTGACTTGGAGAATTTCATAAGGGTTGAGATGACAGTGTTGAAACCTGAGCAGTGAGCAAAGCTATTTCCTCCGTATGGGAGGAGCTGAGCAGGCTGTTAGCAAGTGAGGAGGTGCAATCAAGTACAGTTGCCAGCGGTGCCTGGGAAGCCTTGGTGGTCATTCATCACCACTCTCAGGCTTGCCTCTGGAATTACTTCTCAGCTAAACTGCACTGGACTTGGAAATAGCAGAGAACAGAAGAATATTTGGTGAAACAAGTTTGCCTCTCTCAACTACTCTCCAACTTGTAACCCCATGGTTTAGGTATATTTTTTTTTTCTGAATCAAATATCAGTGCTGAAGGCAAGTATATCTTTAATACACTTTTTATTAAATAGGAAAAAAATGCTTTTACTTCAAATCTACACGTGAAAATCAGGTGTTGGATAAAACCTCTGTAGATATGATAGTCTACCTGTTTTCTTTTTCTCTTTTCTGCATGCTGCAGAAAGAGTGTGTTTATACTGCATGTAGAGAATTATTTATGACCTTTTCATGGACTGGGGGGAGAATTCTTCTGGAAAAGGTAGTAATGTTTAAATGTCAGGGCAAATTACTGTCAATTGCAGGGCATGTCTAAGAAGCTTCTGCCTTTCTCTATGCCGAGCTTTCCTTCCTCTTTCTTTTTTCTCTAGCTTTCACAGAGTTTGGTTTTAAGAAGATTTTGGCTTTTCCTTGGGTATCTGTAGGGGGAAAAGGGTTATTTTTTTACATTGCATCACTAGACATAGTTGTATTACTGCATCAGTATCAGTTTCTAGAATGTGCTAGTTACTCTAAACTTCTAAAATCTCTAAAAAAAGGGTTATTATAGTGAAAATTTCTCATTTTGGTAGTCCAGATAGATTTGCTTTGAGTTCAATTTCATTGAATTCATGCCTTTACAATTTAGAGAGGTAATTTTTGTTAAGACTGTGGTTTTTTTCAGCTGTAAATATTTTTCTATTGGAGAAATGTTTTAAAACTAAAACCAGACTTTATCAGGCTTCTTCACAAAGTTGTCGGACCTCCATGTATCTGCTCTTTGACTTTGGTACACTGAGATTTTGCATTTTGCTCCAGGTAATATCCTGGAAGAATGTCTTAAGCACGGGATTAGGATTGGTGTTTCAGCCAGTGTTTACTATTTACGATTGGAGAAGCCCTGGTTGATTCACCTGATGTGAGAAATGTGATCTCTCCTTTAGAAAAATATATACATTAAGTAAGTTTTTCTCCTCTAAAGAGATTGACTGAGAAAGGATTCTTCCCCTAGTGCTCCCCCCTCTCCCCCCTGCTCTGAGATACATGAACTAAATATTTCAGTCATCTTGGGATTTTTGTCTTCCTACTGATACAGGTTTTTTATAAAACAGAGGTACCAGGAAACTATTTTTCTGTTTCAGTAGCATACTTCATCTAGTGCCTCCTGTCATGACTTATATATTCGTGTACAGATACACTGTCATGCACCTGATGCCTTTAAGCTAAAGTGCAGATATTTCCCTATTTATGCAGGCTTTTCTGCCATGTCTGACTTATACAGTTGGACTTGGCTGTGGTTCTATTTGTGAGTGTCTAAAACGGTGTAAACTTCTTAGCTGTGTATGAGAATGCATTTTCTAAGTACATAAATTCTTAAAGCACTCAAAACTAATACCAGAAGGATAGAAAGCTGCCTGGGATGTTATTCTAAGATCACAAAGTCTGTTTCATCAGTAGATGGACCTATTCTGTCTGAATTTATTTTCAGGAAGGAGAGAAGAGGAAAAAGGATTTATGGGGTTTTTTGGTCTTTGGTGGGGGAAGGAGGGAGGAGATGAAGGAGGAAGTTTAAATTAGATTTTTTTTCTTTTCTTCCTGTGTTGTATTGGTGAGACAGAGTCATATTTTGGTAAAAGGCTCAGAGCCTGCCTCTCCTGTGTTGCTGTTGGCTTAAGGCAGAAGGCACTTAGAATACCTGGATGACGGCTTCCTTGACTGGAGAGAGCATCAGAGAGGGGAAATGTAACATTATCTGTGTTGAAATTCTTAATTTTATCTACCCAGAGTTCAGTTTCAGTTCTAAGTGGAGAAAAGGGCATAGGAAGGAGAAAGAGGTATTTTAATCTGTTCCTGTTTACAGTTTGGTTACATGAGCGGTGTCAAGGGACCTGAGAGGGCATGGAGAGAAGTAAGGGAAGGCCTTCAGGATTATGTTGTTTCCCAAAATCCCTGGGAATACAGCCACTCCTTAGTAATGTGAACATAAGGTGGCAGAGAGTTGTGAAACAAGCTGGTGGGCTGGCAGGAGGGGCCCAGCAGTTGGAGGCAGGTGCAGACTGTAGTGTGCAGGTGTCTGATGGAGGAACCTTCCCTCCCTTTAGACTGTGTGACCCAGCCATTACAGTAAGAGAGAGACATGGAAAAGCTGGATACAGTGTTCTGGGCAGGGTCACAGCCCTGACTCTGAAAGGGGAGATAACAGCACCATTAACTGGGCAACGTAGGTCTGTAATGAGAGGATACAGTTCCTTCTGTGTGTAAGGGGAGTTCTACTGCAGCCTTCTCTTGATTTTCACTAGGGAAACAAACAAACAAAAAAAAAACCAAAAACCAAGATGTATATTCTGAATTGATTTGGACCAAAGTATTTTCTCTATTTTGTAGTTAAGACAGATTTGGAGAGGTGATACGGAGCTGTGTTTATTAAAACAAACAAAGCAAACAAAAAAAAACCCAAATAAAACCAAACAGAAAAAAAAAAAGTAGTTCTCCCTTCGTGCATTTCCTCCTCATTGCCGCACCACTCCACTCCTCTAGTTTTTTAGCTGCTTTTTCTGTTCCTTTTGGGACATCTGGACAAGGGCTGTTTCAACTGAAGGAAGTGTGACATGACTGGATAAATGGAGACAGGCTTGAATACATGATGCTTATCCAGTTTTCCTACTCTCTGTGTTTAAATTCATCGTTTTTCATATAGCATATAATGGTTTCTGTTGATGTCTATCAATGCCTCATCTTTGTTTTTTTCTGGTACATCTTTTTACCCTGTCATATATTGGGAAGTTAACTACACTTCTTTTTATATGGAGTAAATAGTATTATTTGAGGATTAATCATGTTCGTGCTACTATTGATTTAATTTTTGGTGTGTGATTCACTTTGTAAGAAAAGGAGACCTCTAGTATAGAGTAAGGTAAGAGCTCAAGTTCTTATTTTCAAGGCAATTCTTGGTGTCCCATTGTCCTGTTTTTAGTAGAGAAGGTTTCAAAGCCTGTGCTGTCAGAAGTCAGGTTTGATGGGGAAAATGGGACCAGCAGAGAAGTGGCAAATGGAAGTTCCACGTTTGCAAGAGCGTGGCTGTGCCACTAGTCATTGTGGCAAAGAAGTTGCCCATGTGACAAGCAGTGGATGAAAGTGGTTAGGGGGAGATTATTTGGCTTTACATTCTGGTAGCTGCCAGGAGGAGGAGTTTGAATCAGCAGACTTCTAGTCTTGAAGCACAGTTTACTGGAATATTTATTATGTTTAAAATTCAAGCTGGCCCATTTAAGTGTTTTATTCATTGAATAAAATATTTGGGGCATTAATAATAAAAAGCCTTTTTGTGGAGATTATTTAGGGCAGCTCTTCCATGAGTCAGGCTGGTTTGTTTATTAAAAAATTGGGAGAATTTTAAGATGAAAAAGCAATTGTCTCACTTTTTAATGAAAAATAAGAACTGAAGATGTGGAGGCCATGGCAGTCAGTTGACAGAAACCACTTAGGTGAGTGCCTGAACAGGAAAGTTCCACTTGGCTGCGTAATGCAAATGACTGACTCCCTTTTCAGATTCCCATAGTGTACCACAATATCAAACAGGGAAGCCACATAGCTCATGAGTTGTCCTTTGTGCAGTATAAATTTGGGACTTGAAAGACTAAAAGGAACTTGATTTAGGGAATACTTGAAACATAAATACAATTTTTGTGTGCTTAGAAATGAGTAGGACCAAAACTGAGAGGTAAGAAATAAGATGTGGTGTGTTTGCCAGAAAAAAGGAGCTGAAGCAAAGCCATTCCACTTTAAGCATCCTAAGGGCTTTGATAGAAGACTATAGCGTTGCTTGGCTTGCTGCTGATTTGGCAGCCTCTGTCTCCTCACTGCATTTTTCATGTGCGCCCTTCGTTTGTTTCTTTTCTTTCCTCTTTTGTATCTTACTCATCAGAATGTGAGGTAAAAGGCTGCTACTGCAACACTCTTGCTCCAAGCAGCTTATGCTAACCAGCTTTCACAGAGAACATAATCCTTACACAAACACGTTAACTCATGAAGGAAGAAGGTCCAGTGCGACGTAGGTTTTCTTCATGTGCTGGGATTTCGTCGGTGTTTTCTCCAAGAGCTGATGGCCGAAAGCTCATCCGGAATGCTTCGTTTGGTGGATATAACGAGCTCTCTCCTGCTTTACCAGGTTTGTTTTGGCCTTGCATTTCTTAAAATGTACAGAAGCAAATATAATTTCCACCTCAGATTTTCACGCTCGAATGAAAGTAATGTACTGAGATGTCGGTAGAAATCAGAAAGAGTATCACTTGTGTGCATTTAGATAACAGCTCTGTGTAGTGGCAAGATTTGCAGGCAGAGAAACAAGTAAGTTAGGTTTTACACTGCCACGAATGTCACTTCAAAATGCACTGTTGTATTTGAGACTGACTAGATGTTTGTTTTGGTTGTTTGGGCTTTTAGGACTGAGGTTCTGTGATGTGGTTTATAAATGCCTTCCTCTCTTGTACTTTCCACTGGCCCCCCTCCAGCCCCCCCCACTACACACACATAATAGCTCTGCTTTAAAATTGTAAGGTACAGCAGAAGGTTTTCATTTAGCTGCAACTGCTGGAAAATCTGCAGGCTGGTCATCAATGGTTTGACATAAAATGACAAGATGGAAAATGAGAGCTAAAAACATAGCCTTGCTAAACTCTGTAGTGCAAGATTTTTGATGCCTTACAACCGCGAAAGGGCTTTAATCTCCTTTAGCTCAGATTTGTTGTTTCGTGAAAATCAGTACTGGAATATTGAAACTAATTTGTAGGTCATTGCGTGTCATTGTTCATAATGTGCACTTCTGACATAGGTACCTGAATTTTAGCAGTGTATTTCAGAAAGCTTCAGTGCTTAAAAATGTGTTACAAGGTCACCCATTCCTGAAGGGGGACATAGTACAAATTGTGCATTCTTTCCAGAGTTGCTTTGGATGTGTGATTTGTCTTGTGCATGCACAGAGGTGCACTTTGTTGTGTAGCCCCACAGGGCCAGGATGATGTGGGGAAGGAAAGAGGGAATAAAATAGTTTTCACTTTCTCCTGCATGCCTCTTGCAGCATGGCTCACTGATTTTGTAAACCCTAGTTCTGAAGCCCTGGAGCAGAGTTGGGTGCAGAGCATGGGGGAGGTTGCAGACACCGTGTTTTATTAAACTTGTTTTATCCTGGAATGTTTCCTTTCACTCTGTTTCAGGAAATTATTAGCCTTCTACCAAGAGTCTAATACTGAGTTTTATTCAAGCTGCTTTGCAATAAAAGATCCCAAAGCTTGAAAGCATGGGGTTGGCAACTAGACAGGTACTTCGTACCTTTAAAATAAATATAAGGAGTCTGGTAATTAGTGGGGGGGGGAAGGAGTCTCATTTTGTATTTGTTTCCTTTCTGTATAGAATTCTGCAGTTAAAGCTGATCACTGTTCATAAGCAGACAATGAATGACTAATTAAAATACAGAGCAAATGGAAAACAGTTTTTAAGGAAAAAAAATCAAGTGTGTACATAGAATTAAAAAATGCTTTGTCTTTTGGACTCTTCCATATATCTCTGAAGAATTTCAACATCCCTAACATGTCTAAAGAGCATTCTTTATATACTCTTTCAGATTGGTGTAAGCAAAGAGTAATTGTCTGTTTTAAATATACTCATGTATAGTTACAGTGATGACAGTCTTCAGGTTTTTTGCTTGCTTTTATTTTTTATGGTGCTTACAAAAGAAAACACTACTGTTAGAAAATACATAAAAGGACTTTGCTTACTTTTCTGGTTACTTTGCTTTCAAAGTCCATGCAGGAATCTGAATTAGTTAATATGGAATTGTACTCTTAAATCTGGTTGTCAATAAGCTTTTGAAACTTAGTCAGTTAAAAAGATTATGGTTCCCTGTGTTCAATTCTTTAGAAAGATTTTTCTGCTATGTTTATTGTATAGCACCAGTACTGATAATTACCTCATAGTTCTTCCAGAAGCATTTTCCAGCTCAATTATTTGTTCCTCAAAACTGTACTTGCACACTAGTAATCAGTTCAGGCTGTTCCTTTCTTTTCCCTTGGAAGTCAGTAATATTGTTGCTTGGATTGCTATTTGTGATCTTTCCAGGCATTGCATTGGTGGTTTTTCTTTACTGGTTTTTTTTTCCCTGTATGGTTGAAAAACAGCCTGCAGTGGATAGTAATTATTTCTTTTATGGATAAAATAGGTCTGACATTAAAAAGTAACATGGTTATTTTCTGATGTATTTGTCTCATGTATCATAATTGCAGATGGTGTTTATTGAGAGGCACAAAACCAGTATTTGAGATGTAAGAGTTATGTGTTCGGTTTTGGTTTTTCTCTTCCTTCAAAACTGATTGACGGGGCAGATTGTGGGTGCAACTTCAAAAAGTATATGCTATGCTTGAAAATTTAAAAATATTACCTGTAGAAAATGTGCTTTTGCATTTGGTGTTATATAGGAGATGTGGCTTCTACTGTCTGGATTTTTTTTTTTTTTTTTTGTGGATTCCCTAGTACTACAAATCATCCACTTGTCATGGTACTTCTTCCCCTGTTTTCAAATAGTCTTCTACATTATAAGTTTTCATTAGCTGAACAAATCTGTTGCAGGTGTGTTGGAAAAATTTTAAAATGAAGGATTTAATGAACTATGCCCAGGTGGGGCTTCTATGAAGATGTGTGAAAGTTGTTTGTAAAGGCATGTAGGGTTTCCTTTCTGTGAATGTAAAATATGATGTTTTAGTGCAGTATATAATTTTTAAAAATCTGATCTTAAAAAGGATTATCTGCACAAGGTAATAAAGGAAGAAAAATCCCCAAAAGACTGATTACCAGACGAAAATCAAGAGGAATTTTGAGATTTCTCATGTAACCTGGAGATCAACCTAATGCCCCTTTAACTCCATCAATCTTCCCAGGATGTGTAATTGTGACAAATGAATCAGTTCTGTCTTAGGGTTTCTAGGTGTTATAAGTTGTGGAAGGCTGAAGATAATAACAAAAAAAAAAATAGGAATTCCTACTATAGACAAACAACCCAACACTGCTACAGAAAGTAAAAATTCTTTCAAAGCTCATAATTTCCCCTCATATACCCACATTCCCTTGTAGAATGTGAAATCAAGGAGTTTCTTTGGTAAGCCTTCTCATTTTGGGGATCAGAATATTGATTTCTGTTTCAAAGTTGGGACCTTGCCCAGAGGGATGATTCAAAGCCCTGGTGGTGTCCATGTGTGCAGTGTGCCTGCTGGTTCCATGTCCGTGGGTGCAGGGTGTCCCTGCTGGTGCAAGTGCCCTCTCATGGGCACAGCTCTTGGACATTCCTGTGTCTGTTCTGAAATCCATGCATGACTTCGTGGTCTCATCTGCCTTCTCTCCAGAGGGTGTGTAAATGATGGCATGCTGACTTACTCAGATAAATGCATTGTGCAGTTTGTTTTATTCCTGTTTATAGAAGCTTTATGCTGCCACCACCCTTTTCAAACAAAATGGATCAACAAGTGAGATGTGTCTTGTAAGCACAGTAGGTGGTTTTTCTGTGAGAGGGTACCAAGTTCTCAGTATATGTTCTCTGGCACATAGCAGTTGTGTGGCAGCAGCCATACCAGCTGTGTCCCTGTTTTCCACTGTCGCACAGACACCCACCTACTTTGCTTTTTGGATACTGGGGGGAGTGTGGGGTTTGTCACAGAAGAGAAACATGGGATTTTGACAACTGTTTTAATATAAAGCCTTGTAGTTATGCTTCTTCAGTGTCAAGTTGAAAGTATAAATTCAAGGCTAATGTTTTCAATTTTCTTGCAAAAAAATCCTGACTGATGATTTTAGTCAGATTTGCTTTCATGTTGGTGGTATTTAACAATTAATTAGCTACAGAAAGCTACGGAAATGAACAAACAAACAAAAAAGGGCTTTATTTAGTGCTCTTCTCTGTGCCTGAATGTATGCAGGTAGGGGAGAATGTGAAAATAAAAGGCCAAAAGTTGGCATGTTATATTTGCAATTCATCAGGTTATTGGATCAGGTACAGCATTATCCAAATACAGTGGCCTGTTCTTGCCTCTTAGTGGCAAGTATTCAATTAGTGTATATGGTAGTAGCTGCTGTTTTCAACTGATGAGACAGATTGGTATGTATTTGTTCTTTGAAAATTTGATTTACTTGTACTTTTTTATGGTAAACACATTGGCAAATTTATTTCAAAAACTAGTTCTTATACATTTTGTTAATGAATTTAAGTCATTTGCAACAATACTGTTTTCTCTTTAAGGTTTTGACAAAGGGAAGGACGATGCATCACAAAATAAAGATGATGCAGCGTATTCTATGTCAAAAAGCAAGGTAAGGAAAACAACCTCCTAACTTGTCCTAAAAATGTTGGTGTGTAAAGGAGTTACACATTTTTAATTAAAGGCAAATGTATTTAATTTTTATTATAGATAGTCTTGAAGATTACTCTTCAGATTCAGCTATACATCGAGGTTAAAGGGAATCTCTTAATGTAGTTCCCACGATGACATCGCATCCAAATCTGTGGTTCAAAGTAGTGAAAATTAAATATGAAGTCTTCTTGCTGTTTTGGAGTGGGGTGTTGCCTTGACATCAATTTTAAATTCTCTTGCCATAGAGTTTAAGGGCTCTAACTTACACAGCTCTGTGGTTTTCTATATCCTACTAGGATGTCTACTGTCTTTTAAAGAGGCAAATATGGTAACAGACACTTAGATTGTTGGAGTGGAGCAGGTGGGGGTTGCTCTGGAAGGTGATGACTTCATCTAGAGCACAGCTAGCTCCCAGGGAAAAGGGGGAAATTCCTGCTTTTTGCTGCTTCTGCACACCGCTGTTCCCATAGCCCTCTGTCCTGGCCACAGGCAGCCACACCCCTTGGAGATAAGGTTTGCACTCGAGGTCTTGACAGATTTTTCTGTGTCATGGGATATATCAGAGCCATAAAGAGAAATATTGCAAAGATGCTGAAGGAAAGTGAAGACACTTAAAGATTATAGTAGTATTTCCAGGCTTAAATGGTGTAATTGAAATTGCAATGGGATAAGCAGTTTAGATTCTACAGCTGATGCTGCAGTTTTGTGTGTTGCCAAGCATTTCAAACTGTTGATGTCTTGCACGTGACTAGGAATCACAAAACTTCATATATTTTTGCTTCACTGCGTCCTGGAGACCCACTTGTCAGGGATTTCAAGGAAGTATACTTTACCATCCAGCTTTCTTGTGATCAAAATATTTATATTGGCCCAGAAATCTCAAAATCAGTTTGACTTGGAAGTCAAGTTATTATGATCTTGTTTGACTTGTATTTATTCCAGACTCTCAGGAATTATTTATCTTTCCCTATCCAATTTCCTTTTTCCTGCCCCTTATATTTATCTTTTTTAGTTCTTGTCTTAACACGATCTTAAGTCTTTGGGTTCTTTGTTGTTACATTTTTTGTGTCTTTCTGTCAAAGATGAGAACAATATTATTACTTCTGCTAAAATATGTTTTTATTTGCCTTTTTTTTTTTAAATTGTTGCACATGGAGCTTGGTTTTACTAGTGGAAGTGAAATAGTCCTTCTTCCTAAGGGGGAATGGAAAAGCAGTGATGGGACTTGCCTGGAATCTTGTACCGAATGTACCTTGCTGGGAGTTACAGCAGGTTCTCTCAAAATGTTTTCTTCTAAACCTTTTATCCCATCTGCTTTGTGTAGGTAAAACAGTTTAGAAGGTTGCTGGCTTAAAAATACACAGATCACTGACCTTTTTTATAACATGAACAGTTAAATGTAGACCTTTGATTAGTGTTGTATTAATGAGCTTTAAAACTGAGACAATGAGAAAATGAGTTTTTGTAGCTTGGGAAACATACTGGTTTGGGGCTTTTCTATGCATGACCTTTAGATTGCCTTAGCTTTCTGTTAGTGAGCAAATAGAATATTTATGAATGTTTTGCCTAAGTTGTTCCATTATAGCTTGCATAATGAGTTCATTACCTCTTCTTATGTGACAGAGATAATAATTTTCCCCCTCTTCTGTTACTACATTTAGAGTACTGTATTTCCCTTAAATTCTAGAGAGAGGAATTTAATTTCAAGTTGTGCATTCATCTTAAAGTGAAATTTTGTGTGTCGAGAACATAGCTTTATTACAAGATGTTTCCTTCATTTTTTCAAGACAGATACAGAAGTTATAGAACATTTACCTATCATTAAAATTTTTTGAGCTAAAATTACTTTTTGCCAGTTATTGCACATCTTTTTTACAGTAACTAAGTAGACTCCTGTAAAATCTTGGTTCTGAATTAAAGATGTAAAGTAGAATCCAGGTTAGATTGTTCTGTACAGCTTGTGATTCTTTAGGCTTTGTTTCTTTTGTTTGAGCAGCCTGTGAGTTAAGAGAATGCTCAAGTGCACTGTTTTTATTATTGCTGTAAGTTTTACTCTAAGCTTGTATATTTTTTGACTGTTGTTTTATAGTATTCCAAAATACAAATTCAGTGAGTAGTCTTTGCACTGTAGTTTGAGATTTGACATGTGGAATGCCTTGAGGGTCAGTATTGATAAAATGTCCTTGAATTTGAATTAAATACACAGTTAAGAATGTAACATTGTTTTTTTTTGCTTTGTTTTGGTTTTTTTTGTTGTTGTTTTTTTTTACAATGCAGAAATTTTGCATCAACCAGGCTTATGTTTTAGTGCACATAGAGATACAACTCTGTAGTTTATCAGAGGTTTGTATATAGTGAATACTGACTCAGTGTCCTTTGCTTTCCAATAGGAATGGTATGAAAACTCTCTCATAGATGCCTCTTACTCGTCTTTCCCTCCTTTTTTTTTTTCCTTTCCCTAGAGAGTGCTGTTCCCAAAGTGAACAGTGGCTTGAGTTCCCTTTCAGCTAGTAGGCAACAAACCGCTGGGAGTAAACTTTGAACCTTACAAGACATAGGGGAGAGGCGGGGGGAGAAATCATGTGGTGCTGAGGCAGCTCACTGTCCTGCATCAACAAGACTTGGGTGTCACGAACAAACCTGGGTCTTGTTCCGGCCTGACACCACCATGAGCTTCTTGAAGATGACTTGCAAAGTAATCAGAGCGTGGAATTAGGGTGCAAGGAGCAGAACAAGTGCCATTAGTGGGCAGTTGTGCTCTGATGATTTCCAGAGCACTGAATCCTAGACTGCAGAGGCTGTCTTTTCCTTCATGAGTCACAGGGTAAGTGCCTCTATAGCTGTCAAGTTGTGGAGCAAGACAGCTGATTCTATATTCTGATTCATATATCCTGGGAACGACTTCTGTGTTAAAACACGTGGATTCTCCTAAAGCATCCTCTCTCTGCTAAAATAATGCCTAACTATTCAAGCATTCTCTCTCTGGTAACAGTCTACATGAGCTAAATACATACTGTGTAAAGGTCAGCTGCTTCCAAAGGAACCTCAGACTTCTTTCCCAGAAAACCCTTACAGAAAGACTCCATGGATAGGTGGTGAACAACTCATGTTAAAAGTTGTGAATTATTGGATTGTTTGGGTTTTTTAAATGGGGGAAGCAGTAGAGATGTGTGAGGGAATGGGAACCTTGCCAACATAATTGCACTTGAAACACTTGCTTAAGTGCTAGCATTGGTAATATATTCTTGTATCTATCATTGTCATTTATTTATTATGTGTGTTGTGAATTTCAGTCTGAATCCAAGCTTTTCAATGGCTCTGAGAAGGACATCTCTCAATCTGCAAGCAAACTTACAAAAAAAGAATCTCTCAAGGTGAATTCATTTCCTAGTAAATCCTCATGAACTATAAGTGCACTCACATAGTTTTACCTTATTCTCTAATGAGAAAAGAAAAATGCCAGATAATGATGAGACTTGGGGAATATTTAAGTATTGTGAGAAGTTGTGCTGTTGAGTCTCTTCTGTATTTATTTATTTATTTTATTTTTATTGAATAATGGCATCTGTAATACAGTCTTTAAGATGGCACAATGTTGTAGAATAACTCAGAAGATCATAGGTTATTTCAGATTGGTAGGGACCTCAGGACATCTACATTCAGTGAAATGACAAATGGAATTATGAAAATAGCTATTTGAATGCATTTCTACTGCCCTCTTCCCCCTGCACTGTAGGAAGACCAAATTCCACTGTTTGGTAGATACCATTTCAGGAGAGACATAAAATTATTTGGCTTTAAATGAGGGAGATGAATTGCTGCAAATTTCTCCTGGGGGGGAACATAAATGGTGGGTAAAGACCAGAAATGAGATAATGTACCTGTACATTGGAACTTGATTTGGTTTGTTGTTCCTCCCCTTTGATTCTTACAGGAATTTTCAAGTCCTCAGTTTTAAAAGAAATTTGCAGAAAAATCTGAAATTTGCTGTGTCATAGCTGCTCTTGAAGTAATTGTTCACACTTTGAGGTCAAACTGTTTTAAAGCTATTTTTCTGTATCTGTATTGCAAATTGAATTTAGCAGGCTTTTCCTCAGCTTGTGTTGGTTGATACCTTTTTGTGCTGATAACTGGCTTATGGCCATGACATTGTAAACATTTTCATTATTACTTACAGGTTCAGAAGAAAAACTACAGGGAAGAAAAGAAGAGAGCCACTAAAGAATTACTTAGCACGATCACAGATCCCTCAGTTATTGTTATGGCTGACTGGTTGAAGGTCAGAATCCAAGTGTGAAACCTGAGTTGAAGATGGAGCAGTTAGTTGCTTGCTGCTTTCTGGCCAGAATAGAAAAGGCTCAATCTTTTACTTGCTGTTAATGTTTTTCTACAGGCACAGCAGCCACTAATTGCATCCCAAGGGTTCTGTGCTGAAATCCTAGGGGACTAATAGAGGAATTTAGTTCCCACTTACTGCAGTCACCCTAGTCACATTATTCTTGTGTGCATAGCCATCCACTTGGGATGAGTTGGCTTTGCAGTTCTCATTTTGTCCTTCTCATTTTACCCTTTGAAGTGACTCTGTTACATACGTAACAATTGCAAAAATAATTCAGTCAGATATTTCAGTGCAGGTTTCTTTGTGTATTTCTGGTAGTTCTCCTTTCCTCTCTTAAGAACTATCTGGTACTGCTATCTTAAAGAGAGCAGTTGATATTATCAACAGTAGTGCAGTAGAATTGTCGTACTTCCCATATCTGGATGTGTGCATACCCATTTGTAGAACCTAGTGTTCATTAAGACAGAAGAACAAGCATACCTTTATATTCTTTAATAAACCTGGGTAAACTTTTAAAAGACCTGATAAAACTTGCTCTGAAATAAAAGCTAATAAATTTCAAATCTAGTTTTGTAAAGCGGGATGGTTTTGGTATTGACTTCACTGAGATATAACTGTAACTATTTATCTTCTAGATTCGTGGTACCTTGAAAAGCTGGACCAAACTGTGGTGTGTACTGAAACCAGGAGTGTTGCTTCTTTACAAAACTCCCAAAAATGACCAGTGGGTAGGAACAGTGCTGCTGAACGTTTGTGAACTCATTGAGAGGCCTTCTAAAAAAGATGGCTTTTGTTTCAAACTTTTTCATCCTTTGGAGCAGACCATATGGGCTACAAAGGTTAGTGGTAGCATGCATGGTTTTTAAGGGATGACTAGCATTAATCAGCTGCAAGTAAAGACAACCTCAGTGAAAAGCTGAATTGTGTTTTGTGTTTCAACATCAGTGAAACACATTGTGTTGATTCTGAATATAAGCCCTCAACATCTAATCCCATTCATCAGGAAAAGAATTTGATTTATGCTGCTCTGTGTACTTAAAGAGCTTCAGAAGTGCAGTGTGCAACAGTTTGCCATTAACAAGTTTAATGCCATCACTGCAATCACATAAATTAAAGGAATGAGTGTTTGACATTATATTTTATGTCAGTCAGATGTGAGAAATTAAGGTGAGATTTGCCAAAATGAGAGTTTTGTTATAAACATTTCTTGGTGTCCAGCTCTGTATTCATGTAATGAAATGAAACTTTAGTTCAGCTTGCTTGTCAGAGTCAAAAAGCAGATTATTTGCTTGTGCAATAATAGTTCATATTGCAACTTGTTAGCCAAGTCTGTTCCTTTTCGTTAGGATGATAGGAAGATAAGTGTTTTCATTCAGTTCTGATGTCTGTTTGCCTTGTCATACATGGCATAATATTGTAAACAGCTCTTACCTGTGTTGAAAAGCACAGGTGTGTTCTGCAGAGCAAAAGCTTATTTCAGTATCTTCTGAGGATCTTAAATGCTTGCTCTTACTCACTGTTTATAATCTGATAAACTATTTTAGTCCTTGTTTTGTGTTTACGTGTGGAGAGGGGATGTGGAAGCACAGCACAAGTGAACATATTATCATTCTAAAATTAAGTCTTGCTTTAGGTGAAATTACTGTACAGTATTAGGACCCTTGTTATAATTAATTAATTATACCCTCTAAAATATACATCTTACAATCACACAGTAGCTCTTCTAAATCTTACTGGTAAGATGTATTGTCACATCTTTAGAATGTGCTGTGTTAAATTTGTCATGCTTTTCTTAAGGAATTCAGTATAATTCCTGATGCTTGTGGTCATTCTGGATTGTGATCATTTATCAGTGTTATCTGAATTTACCAGATTTGGTTCAAATAATTGGTAGTTTCTTTTGAATAATTTTATTTTATTGTTGCTTAGGCAAACTTTTCAGTAATTAGTGGTGATCTCACATTTGCAGAACACAGACTCCATATCCTTTTCCGAAGCTATAGCATTTGGTGTTAATGTGCTTTATTTATTATGTATATACATACATTGCAAAGTGGTGGCCTGTCTGCAGAAGATCACAAATCAGTCTTATATTTCTTTATTGCTTGGCAATGAGAAATGGATTTGTTTGTTTTTTGAACTAGATATTTAGAATTTAGAGGACATGCCCTACCAGATTTTTACTTTTTTAAGGTAGGTCAAATTTTGAACCTGAACAAGTTGATAATTGTCCATTCTAAATGTGCTGAGAGCTGGAGTGGCGTTTGTTCATTTTGGTATGGCTATTTGCAGTTGAGAATTACTGGATTCGATTAGATAAAAGGCCTTTAAGTTGAAACACTTTTCTGACTTGTTTACCTAGTCAATCATAATGTCCTAGTTACAGATTTATCATCATGAGGGCAACTTGCATAAGTGGAATATCAATTGACTGATCTAGAGTAGATTTAACAGAAAGAGCCTGAAGTCCAAGGCAAAGTGAGCCTTGTTTGCAGTTAGTACAGAAAGATAGCATTGCAAAAAACATGTTTAGAGGTATAAGTACTGCAGAAGATTTTCTCACTTGAACAAACTACCCATGGTGTGTCCTTCTGGCAGACTGCAAATTCTCTTCTGCAGCAGTTTGTGGCCAGTCACTTCACATGCTCCCTTAAGCCTTTTGCTGTGGTCTTTGATGTTCCTCCTGCACTCTGAGGTAGAAGATGCATTGTACCTTGTTCATCTTCCTTGTGTGCCTGGTGCTGATGCCATCTCAGTTTTCTGCAATTAATAATTAGAGAAGTTAATGCAAATAATTTTTTTCTGTGTGAATTTAGTCATGGCTGACTGCATAGCAGTTTTGATTGTTGTCTTTGAAACAATGTTCATGGCATTTCAGTTTTCCTGGCATGAATATTCTGTAAAAAAAAAATAAACTTCAACTTTTTTTAATCTAATGGAAATTTTAACTTGACTATTGGCCTGGAGTAGTAGCATCGTTCCATGAGAAACAGAGACAATCCAAATAAAGTCACCCAGCAAGCAGGAATTAATGTGCCTATTGTACAGATCACTAACTACTGGAAATTGGTTTTGAAACCATAATGGGTGATACCAAAGAAAAGTATTCAGTGCTGTTGGAACAGTAACCAATTAGAGTAAATCAAGATCCACGAGCAATTATACAAGTCAACTTACTTAAATCTTTGCTAAAAATTACTCACTTGGTTTTAATGAATATATTGTTAAAACACTTAGGGAGTGTAACTTCCTTGAATTCAAAAAACAAGAGCAAAACCAGGCACTAAAACCACTCCTCATCTCTAAATGGTAGTTGTTTGGTACACAGTAAGTAGCATACCCTAAAGTGCCCACAGTACAAACCCAAAGGGCAAATCCTGTGAGCAGAAGTGTGCCCTTAATCTGCCCCAGTGTCCCATGACCCAAGGGTTTCAAGGCTTCTGGTGGCTGAGGCCTTTGCACGGTGCTGGCTGCACCCCAGCATCTCTCCCACCCCTGCCTGGTGTGGTGCCATGGTGCTCTCCCCTCCTCAGGTGGCACTGGGCTTCTTCCCTGTCTTCCTTCCCACCCTTGGGCTGAGGAGTGATCATGCACTGGGGGTGTTCCTCTTGATTCTTGGGGCCCACTAACTCCTAATCCTGGTGTTGCTCCTTCACCAAGGACTTTTTGTAGGCACACCTTTCCACTCTCTCAGAGGAAGGCTGAGGTTTGGAATCTTGTTTCTAGCACCCACTTGCTGTTACTCTGCACTGACTCCTTGGGAGTTTCTGAACATCATTTACACCAGCACTAGCTGGTCTGTATTGGTATTTAAGTACCGCCAAGACCACTCCTTTTCCCGCTTCTTGCCCTCAGAAACGTTCTGGCTGTTTCATTTGCTTGCTTCTAAAATTACCTGCCTTTATCTGCTTTTGCTCAAAACTTCTGCTGGCTTTCCAATTCCCTCTTCTAAGTCTTATATTGGTTTTCCATTAGGCTTCTCTGGGGGAAAATCAATAAAGATCAAAATACGTTAACTCATCAGTTAGGCAGGCTTAACCCAGCTTTCAGCGATAGCTTCAAGTATGTTTAATACAGCCCTCTTTGCCTATCAATTGTCTTAAAGTTACCACAGATAAACTTTTTTTGGAAGGGACTTAAAATGGTTATTTAACATTTTATTCCAAAATGAAGGTTGACGGAAATGGAAAAGTCTTTTGAATTTATTTGTTTTAAATGTGAAGCATTAAGAACTTCACAGTGAAAATAAAACTTCAGCCAAGTCTGATTTATACACCAAAAAAAAAACAGGGCACCTCCCAAAAAAAAAAGCCAAAAAACTGCACCCAAATGAAAAACAAACCAAAAACTAATTTTTTTTTTAATCCCAAAGACCATTCTTTTGAAAAGTGAGCTTGAATTGGGTCCTATACTTCGAAATTAAGTCTTTGAAGAAGCAATCCAGTGAAAGAGGGCTGTCCATCTTTCCATTCATGTCTTCATTAGATGTTGCTGAGTGACTGTAAATATCCCTGCAGTGTGTCAGCTTCTTACTGCATTGAATGATAAACTGTAAAACTGAACTAAAATATCTAATGCTGTTTCTTGTTTTGTGTGTTTCAAGGGTCCTAAAGGTGAAGCAGTTGGTGCTATAACTCTGCCATTGCCCAGCAGTTACTTGATCATCCGAGCTGCTTCAGAATCAGATGGTAAATATATACTTCATTGACTTTCAGCAGGGATAGCACTTAGTTATGAGAAAGATGGTTTCAATTGTCTTATCATGTCTTTTACAGCACTTTGATTGCAGTTTAAGGTTCTCCTTTAATTTAGAGCATTCAGTTATGTTGGTAGTAGTATTTTTTCATGGTTATTAAAGGGGAGTATTGACCTGAAGGAAAAGTTATTGAACTCCTTGCAGTTGACTGGGTAGAGGAGGAGGAGAGGGTTATGTGTAATTTAGCTGTATTAATGTGTGTCTAAATGCCAAGTGCCTTTGTAAAGTGGGAATATGTATGTATTCTTATTAAAGCATTTCTGTGTTAAATGCAGCAGTTGCACAGAGCTCTAGTAGTAAAAATTCCTTCAAAATGTAGTTCTGTAAACAGCCTTCACTAGGAAGGTGTTGATCAGTGCAACTACCTTCTGAAGTTACAACGTGAAAAAAAATTGAAGACTATTGTGTAGCTCTTTCTAGCAGGTGCTTTTCATCTACTGGTTAATTAAGCATACAGCTGCAGACTTTAAAAACAGGGCTCTCTGCCTTCTGTATTGAGAAACGGATTAGATACATGGAAAAGAAGAGGGGAAAAGAATGCACAAATTTGTTCAGTTATTTTTTGCCAAAGGAAATTGGAATATCTGCTTTTTATCTTTTGAAATGTTATGCACTATAATTATAGATCATTTTCCACTGTATTCTTCAGAAATAGAGCAGGGCTGCAGGCAACTTTGGGGACATTGCACAGTCATGGCCAGGGTGGAACCAGACTTGCATTAAGGAAGAAATACTGGAATATGCTCTAACAAAATCATGATTTACCTTGCTTGTCCTGCCCTGAAGCATCCCTTGTACCGAAGCTGGGTGGTTGTGAGTTGTTCTTTTGTCTCCACCAGACCATAAGATCCAATGCATGTAACATGGAGCAGCTCTCAAATGTTTCTTCAAAGGCAATGCAAGCAGGCTCAAAGGACTAATTTTCCCAGTTAGGAAACAGAAGTGGTATAGTTCTGTTAAATCCTTAATTTTTAGTCTAATAGTAAATTTCTGTTCAGGCAGGTGTTGGATGGATGCTTTGGAGTTGGCATTGAAATGTTCAAGTCTGCTTAAACGTACAATGATTAGGGAAGGTAAAGAGCATGATTTGAACTCGTCAGCCGACAGTACTCATGTTTCTTTCTATGGTCTGCTTCGTGCTAACAACTTGCACAGTGGAGAAAACTTACCGTAAGTGAATTAATTACTAGACCTGATTGCTTTTTGGCAGAACCTTGTAGTGATAATTTTGCCACAGGGAGGCTAAGGCGGCAGTTTGTTTTGCTCTTGAGTTCTCTTCATATGCCTTATTTGTAGTGTGTTTCATGCCCTGCACATAAAATGAAAAAAATTTTTAAGCAAAGTGGGGAAGTTTGACCCATGGAACTTGGAGTATTGCATCTGTAAGTTTAAGTACTCAGTTAAACTGTTTGAAATAGAAAACATAAAATTTTAAGTTGGTGACTCTTGTTAGCTTCAGAGAGGTGCTTGATGTCCCAGGCTTATCAGTATCATTTGACAGTTCAGTGAGAAGAGTATATGTCCTATATGTTTCCAGCAAGGCTAGTTTGACACTGCTGCCACCTCGGGATTGATACTAGTAATTTTGGTGTGTATTTTATTAAGATCCGGGTTTGGAAAAATGAAATGATTGTGTAAAATTAAAGATTCATTTATCCTTTGTTTTTAATAGGTTAAATGACAGTGAAATTGAAAGGCATCACTTCAAAGATCAGGATACGTACTCTGACAAATCTGATAAGGAAAATGACCACGACCACGAGGAATCTGATAACGATGGATTGGGAAAAAGTGAAGAAAGCGATAGTGACACATCGGAGCGGCAGGATGATTCTTATGTCGATCCAGAGCCAATTGATGTCAGGGAAACTACTTACTTAGAACAGAGTCATGAAGAACTTGGGGAGGTAAATGTGCTGTTGATGTGTTGAGCAAGCAGCTTCTCCAAATAGTAAGCTGATATTTTAGGGGTCAGACTACACTTGAAAGTTGACTTGCAGGATTGGCTTTCATATTTTCAGCAATAATGTATAGAAAAGGTTCTGCTCACCCATATTTTGCTCTGCCTTGCCACTCCTGTGCTAGTGTATGAGATTTTAACAGAGATAATGAAATTACATGGTGTATTGCTCAGACAGAAGGTATAGAAAGGGCCACCTGCAGCAGAAGTTCTTCATGACTACTTGTTCTTTTGTTGTTACTTCTGTTTTGGTTTTATTAACTTAGTCCTGTTTTTTTCTTCAAGTAAAAATCTTTGAGTTGAAGGTTTGAATGCAACCTTGCACTTCTTTTTTTTTTTTTTTTTTTTTTCTTCCTTGCAAGAAGGAAATAAAGCATTTGTAGTCTGCAGAATTTAGTGGAAGGCTTGCTGTGCTTCTGATGTCACCTTGCATTCTAAATATTCCCCAGAGCTGCTATTCCACTTCTGCAGGTTGTTTTATGTGTTTGCCTATACAGGCAAATATGACAGGGATTTGTAAACCAGAAGTCTTGGCAGCAGAAATTAAAATAAGTCTTTTCACAAATCTCCTCTTTCTTCTTAAGAGAAATGACTATGAGATATTTTTTTAATGCTCATGGAACTTGAATATCTTACATTGTAGTGCTTTCTAGTATCATGTCTAAACAAAGCAGTATTTTAGGAAAAGCTGAAGAGTTTTAAGTGACGAAGTTTTGAGTATGCATTTTAGAACTGTTCTGGAAAAAGGGATGCCTTTCCTTGCTTTTCCTACAACCACTGCTCTTGATTTCAGAAACTATATGGTATAATATCTCCCCTCTTCTTGGACAGAAAGGAGATAGAGTATGCCTGCTGGTTTTGCTCAGTTACCCCTAAGTTGTGTATTATTTTAAGGAAAACCACTGATGATGCTGGCTGATCCAAGGCAGTGAGAAACATAGATACGTCAGCTTTCATGGTTAGGAAAAGCTGGTATAATGAACAGCCCTTTGGTGGATATGTCCTCCATGTGAGAAGTGAATAATGCAGTTGATGCCTAGGAAAGGACTAAGGAAGAATTTCTGAGCAACATTTTGCCTCAAATTTTTCCAACCTAGAGATGATGAAAATAAATGCAAATGAAAATAAATGAAAAGTTTTAAAAGCTGAATAGGTTATCTATTTTACTTCATTAAAGATGTATCATAAGTGTTTTTATAGAAACTTGATCTAACTTCCATAGTTGCTTCAGCATGCCAGAGTGGTTTATTTTAAGTATCCATTTCCCATTCTCACTGCAACCTTAGAATGTGTTGACCTGTCTTCTGGAGGATTGTTTGCTTTCTCCTTTCTGTAAGCAGTTTTGTGGCTCATTCCTAGGCAGGTGAGGCTGCTCAGACAGAAGAAGTGTCAGAAGAAAACAAGAGTTTGATCTGGACACTATTGAAGCAAGTCCGGCCGGGAATGGACTTGTCCAAGGTTGTACTGCCTACATTTATTTTAGAGCCTCGCTCTTTCCTGGACAAGCTGTCTGATTACTACTACCATGCAGACTTTCTGTCTGAGTAAGTCCATCCTGTCTCTGGTTTTCATTCTTACAATTTGTTAAATTGAAATAGGTAACAGTGTCAGATATTGTCATTCTCTGAAAGCTAACTGCCTTGAGAGCTCATATGGTACATCTTGAAGTCTGCCCCCTCCTACAATTTAGTAGCAGTTGTGTTGCAGGCATTTCTGGTCTAGCTTCTGAAGACTGGTTGAATGACTGAAAATTAGTTTAATTTTTTTTTCTCCAAGAAGCATGTTTGAAATGAGAAGCCAATACTTAATAGTTAATTTTTTAATACAGTGTCAAGTTCTGTCCAGATTTACAGTTGCCTGCTCAAATGTACATAGTAAATTAAAGACTGTTAATTGAAATATTATTCAGCTCTGAGCTCTGCATGTAAGTAGGCTGCTAGTAAAAAGATACAAAAGTAGTAACCTATAAATGGAAGAACCTGAGGGGGGTGGGACAATTTAATGTTACAAAGAACAGACTCAAATATGGAAATACTTTTTCAGGCATTTTGTTTTACTTCAGTTTTCAGGCAATTATTTGAAAACTTTAAATCTGGGGAGGTTGGCTGAAAGTTTTACAGTAGTGCAAATCACAGACCTGTTTTATTCAGCTCATAGATTCAAGATATGTCACAACAATTGATAGCATGTTATAAATTATGAAAGACTGATATTTGATCTGTGTGTTCTGTTTCACAGAGCTGCTCTTGAAGAGAATGCATACAACCGCATGAAAAAAGTAGTAAAGTGGTATTTGTCAGGATTCTACAAAAAGCCAAAGGTATGCTTTCACATATCATTTTGTCTTTAGTCACTGTGTCTAGTTAGAGGACTTAGGGATATGCTGAAGTAAGGTTTTAGTTTAAATTTACATTTTAATGCATTTTTTTAAAAATCAAAGTTAAGTTTTCATGGCTTACACAAACACATCATGGACATTTTTTGTCCCTAGCAATGCTTAAAATAGACTACATTCAGTTGCTTTCATCCCTAGGAGTAGGAGGTGAACTAAATATTTTTTGGTAAAGTTGAGCCAGTTCTATATTTACCATTCTTCAGTGATAGCAGTCTGAAATTAGAGGACTAATATTTCCACCATTTTATTTAGCTTTGCCCTAAATACTCTTCATAGTCATGTTGTTGGGAAATACTGTTGACAGAAAGTACTTACTACCTATCTTCAGACAAAAGCTCTGGAATAATTCTGCAGAAAACCCAAACCCTTATATTCTGTGCCCTTATGTGTAGAATAGTTTAATGGATATACTGAATGTATGAAAATTCCCTTAGAATGAAGAGCAGACTAATTGAGCATAATATTCAAAGGATTAAATCAAGTACCATGTACTTTTATAATTTTTTCCCTGTGTGTCTTATCTTCAGTGATAGTCTGATAAATGTTTTGTGATTTGTGTACATGCACAGTATGGTTACTCTCTATTCAATTTCTCTGTAGGGACTAAAAAAGCCGTACAATCCCATACTTGGAGAGTTTTTCCGCTGCATGTGGATTCATCCAAGGACAAACAGCAAGACTTTTTATATTGCAGAACAGGTAGATGCAATAACTGGAAAAGATAATTTTAAGAAATAAATGTATTATATATTTGTGCTAGATAAATGCTATGGTAGTTTCAGAAAATGTATTGAAATATACAAATAGTATCTTAAAACCTCTCCTGGTGAGTATAGTTTTCTTACAGACATCTCTTAAGTGTGCCTTCCTAAAGAGAGAGAGGGAGGAAAATGCTTCCAGTATTTCTGTTCCTCTTCCCCTGGAACAAGTCAAGTGCTGATTTTCTTAATTCTTAAAATTCAGTAGGTGATTGCTTGATCTTTATCTCTGAAGATTTTAGTCAAACTTCACATATATTAACTGTTTTCTAATACGTGCAAAATTCTAATGTGAATTTTGCGTTGTCATTATTAGCTCAAAGTTTATACTGTATTTACTATATTGCTTGTTTTTGTGTTTCTCAAATATGTGGGTTTTTTTTCCAACAGGTGTCACATCACCCACCGATATCTGCCTTCTATGTAAGCAACCGCAAGGATGGTTTTTGCCTTAGTGGTAGCATTCTGGCCAAATCAAAATTCTATGGTAAATAATGGGGATTTTTTTGGTTGTACATGTATTGAGGGATGCAAAATTCGTGCACGTCAGCTGTGTTTTGTGGATTAAAGAAGGTTATCAGAAGGGTCAGTGTTTGGGTTGTTTTATTGTCCTTTCCTTACAAAGTTTTTGCTACTGGTCTTCTGAATTTTAATTTCTATTTTTGGAGTGTTTTACTTTTTAATTGGAGGCATATTATAGTGGCTTCACTAGACAGTATAGGTTGCAGTGTTAAAATATACTGATGTTCTTAATTGTATTGCTTAGTTATAAGGGAATGTTGACTGTTGTCTTGCAGGGTGAGAAATGTGACAGTCTGTCTTTGAATTTCAGGGAATTCATTATCTGCCATACTAGATGGAGAAGGACGGCTAACATTTCTAAATAGGGGAGAAGATTATGTAATGACAATGCCATATGCCCATTGTAAAGGTAGTGTTTTTTTCATTCTCTAGATGGCAAAGTAACAAGAAAATAAGTTTGTTATTCTAAATAGTTCATTATTCTAAATCATGTGCTGTGTTGGATTCAAGCCTGTCATCTGGAGGAGAATGTTCTGAATATTGATTGGCAACATTGGTGGCTCTAGGCTTCCACAAATCAGGAGTAAAATACATCTGTTGTTCAAGCCATGTTTTACTTTTTCATACAGGAGAATATTTTATTTTTTTTTTCATACCTAGTGAGAAATAGTAAGAGTGTATATATATATATATATAGTTATGTCACTACATGACATGAATTTACTATTTGAGTTACCTTTTTTCAGAGCGGGAGCTTTTCCACTATTTTCCTCTTGTAAACATAAAAGGCAATGTAGTAGCTACACCACAGGGTGATTTGATTGCAAATCATGAATATTTACCCTTAGTCTCACCATGAAAAACAGGTCAGTGCTTTGTAAAGTTTTCTGGAAAGTCAGTAATAGCACAAAATAGATTGCAGAATTGCTCATTTTTTAAGCTGTAGCTTAGTCAGTATTGTCTACCCATATACTCCAGAATTCCCTTTTAGTATACACAGAATCACAAAGGAAAGGTCATCTGAAAATACTTTTTTTTTTCCCCTCTGGCACAAGTATGTTTACTCTAGGAATTGTACCCAAGTAACTTAGGTTTTGTTAACCCTTAACGTGTTAGCCATAAACAAACTTTGCTTTGTTCAGTTAAAAACTTTCGTTTTAGCTGGGGATTTTTGTTTTTTCTTCTTCTTTTCTCTTGCAGGAATTCTTTATGGAACAATGACCTTAGAGCTTGGAGGAATAGTCAACATCACCTGTGAGAAAACTGGGTACAGCGCAACGATTGAATTCAAACTCAAGGTTAGTGAATGCTGTAAGTAGGAATAAGAAGAATTAACATAATGTCCACTTGCATAAGCTAAACAAAGTTTTCTGAACTACTTGTAGATGGCTTCTGAAAAATGCAGTTGCCATCCTTGCGGTGGAAGCTGATTTAAAGCTGAAAAAACAGTTTTTGAGAAGTGTGCACATAGAGACGGAAACTGTATTTAGTTGAAATTATAGGGGAAACATTAAACTTGAGAGGCTGTGTTAACTGACAGTTTTCCTTGTCAGTCCACAGGATACATGTGCAGCCTGTCAAAAGGCCAAAGAAAATCCCTGGCAATTTTTGTTTCTACAAAAGACAATCTCTAGTAACAAATGGCCTTTGGCAAAGCTGTGAAATTAGCATAACAAAGGACGGTCCCCTTCAGGATACCGTGTCACTGTTTTCTGCATTATTTTATGTTTTCTCTCCACGTGTGTTAGACAATACTTTTACTCAGAAAATCTTTTAAGGGAAGAAGAAACTACTTACTCTGATTTTAGACTTCTTTAAGATTAATAAGTAGAAGGTACGATATTAAATGTATCAGGGCTGTTTATTGCACATTTCACATTTTTCCTTAAGACTAAACATATAAACAAAAATAATATGTTATTAAAATAAACATGAAATGCTTATTTTTTTGTTGTTGTTTTGCAGCCTTTTTTGGGTAACAATGACAGTGTTAACCAAATATCAGGGAGAATTAAGCTTGGCAAAGAAGTTCTGGCTTTTTTAGAGGGTCACTGGGTAAGTAGTGAATGATGCTCTTTTATAAATTCTGGCTGTTGATGAGACAGGCAAAAGTAGCACTTAACGTTTTTTAAACCTGAGTCTTTTTTGTGTTTAAGTACTGCTTTTGCAGAAAGTATTCAACAAAGGATAGAATCAACATTGTTCTGTTTGCAGCTCTTAAAAGATGGAAAAGTGCGTGTTTATGTAGTTTATGAAGAAAATTAAATTTTGCTTCACAATGAAGCTTATGGAAATATATTGGTATATACGCATTAGTACTGTAAAGAATTTTTATGGCACCAGCATGAAACACTTAAGGTTGTTTCAGTTCTGGTGAGGTGACATGGCATCTCTCATTTTTGGATGTGGTAATGATTGCAGTGCATCTCTGTTCAAGCTGGAACCTAGCACAGAGGGCAAAAATTGAATTTTAAAGTTAGCATATCACATTATTCTTAACTGCACGCATTCTAAAGAAAATAAATTCTTACTATAAAAAAAAGGCTTATTCCTTGTTTTTTTGTAATTTTGGCACTCTTTGAGATAATTACAATTGAGATACCAATCGTACCTGTTACAGGACAGTGAAGTTGTTATTAGTGACAAGAAGACAGGTGTTTCAGAGACATTCTGGAACCCAACATCTGATATAAAGCAGCGTAGATTACACAGATACACTGTGAAGTTTGAAGAGCAAGATGACTTCGAGTCAGAGAAGTAAGTTCACTTTAGAACCATGTATTTATTTTGCCAAAATAAAACTCATAATCTTCTCTAAATTAAAAGCAAATTATCATTACTTTCCCGTGTTTGATGATACTAGCCTTTGATGATAAAAGAAAGTAACACTGTTAAATATAAGATCATTATTTATATACCTTACAATCAGGGAAATATTGATAGAAATATAGATAAAGCATCTATTAAAATGGTAATATTCTCTTTGGAGGGGGTCCATTTACTTAGCCTATAACTGAGGAAATTGTTTGCAATTATTTCTGTCAGCCAGATTGTGACTCTAGTGACTCTGTATATTGTTCATTTGTCAGGCTTTGGCAACAAGTGACAAAAGCAATAAATAATAAAGACCAAACAGAAGCTACTCAGGAGAAATACATTTTGGAAGAAGCTCAGAGAAAGAGTGCCAAAGAGAGGAAACTTAAGGGTGAAGAGTGGACATGCAAGCTGTTCGATCAGGATTCAGTCACAGGAGAATGGCACTACAAATATGCTGAGTGAGTCCTGGAGTGCTTGGTCATATTGCTGAGCCTCTTCCTGTGGTTTCAGCAGCAGAAGAACTGATCCATATAGCTTATATATGTCTAATGACATAGCTGTGCTATGTTCTAGATTTTTTGGGACATCGCATTTTGGGGTCCATTGTCCTCCCTTTTTCTTCCCCTAGACTGACCAGAACATCTACACAGATTTTTCTCACACTGGAAAACATGGTACATGTGGGCATACCACATTGAAATTAAAAGATCTAGTGTCTGAAAATCAGAGAAGGCTGTGCTCAGTTGTATTAAGCCATTCGATTTGTTATGTATTAGAATAACTCAGAATAGTAGGTTTACAGCCATAGTTAATGCTGGGACCAGGTGGCTCTGCTTGGCTGTCAAACATGTCCTGCACATGAGTGTCTGTGAATCTGTGTGATGCTCTGGGTCAGAAGCTGAAGATATAGCTGTCTCCCTGACTGCTGGACAGATGCATTCTGTGACCTCACCAGTGTTGCAAAAGTCAGCTTGAAGCTGAGCCCTTTACTAGTGATCGTCTTCACAGAGCACCATGTTCTGCTGACTTTTTTTCAGTACCCAGCATGCTTCTGTATTGTAGGGATTGTAGAGGTAAAATAGCCAAAGATGATACACACAGAGTTAAATAACTTTGAATCCATGGGTGCTGGAAGCATATTCCCAAGGCTAAACCTGTATAAGAATGGTGATACTGAGGTCATAATGTAAGGCCTAAATGTATGTACAGGGAAGAGTACAAGAATCCCGAGTACTCTGCATGTCTCCAGCAAATTTTCAATTTGGAGGTTTCCTGGAACCAAACAAGGAATCTGTGTATTTAACGACTCTCAGTAAATTTATTTTCCATGAATTTCATTGGTTTCTTATTAAGTTTGTGCAGACTTTCACCACTGAAAACATCGTGCAGCAGGGAAATTCTCCCACTAAATGCTCAGTGAAGCACCTTCTCTTGGTTTGAATCCTTTAGTGCTGTTTGTGCCTCTTCCTGTTGGAAGAGTTGTGAACAGTTGAGCTGAATTGACTGCCTTGAACAAACCTGTGAACTCTTGAACCCCGTGCAAAACCATTAATAAGAGAACTGTACTTGAAATCTGTTAGACTATCCCCTGCAGCTTTAACACCTATTTTGTTAATCTGCATTATTTCTGATGTCCTTGAAGCCTTGTGGTTCAAGGATGTGCCACCAAAATTTTGCTGTGTACCAGAAAGCAGTCTTCACTGACAGCATTCCCTGGAAAAAGCCTCTCTCTCCTTTCAAGCATATAATGCTGGCTCCCCACCTGGTCTATGTAGAGAGTAGTCTTCTACATTTACTATTAAAGATGTGTTCAGTGAGCTGGAACATTTGTTAAGGTATCTGGATTACGGATTTAGGCATCTGGATTACAAATAGAGAAGAGAGAAATGCCTAGTTCTTAACCCAGTTACCTCAGATGACATTTAATTCAAGTCAGGTTAAGATAAGATGTAAGTGAAGGTCTGTGTTCACAACATCTGAAACAGCTACAGCTATTTAAAAGGCATACAGAAGGACACGAAAGGAAATCCATGCTTAATCTACTCTCACTAAAGCTGTGTGACAAAACATCCTTCCTGCAGCTCACTTGCAATTTCTGTCCTGAAAAGTCTGCAATCAGTGCTGATATTGGTATTTTCCTTTGCCTGCTTGCAGTTCTCCAGTGAGCTATGCTTTACGCTGCTGTGTTGTTTTGTTTTTTTTTTTCAATTCTGTATCAGACTGTAATTGGAAAAGCACTCTTAAAAAATCAGAATAAGGAAACTGCATAGCTCATCAGTGTTTCCTGAAACCAGTCTTGATTACCAATAGCCACTTCAGGATGAAAGCAGGTTTGAGGTAACTCATTCTCAAAATCTCCTTCACAGGCATCTTTTAAAAGGAAAAGAAGAAAATTCAATAAAAAGCAGTCTAAATATTTGAAGACTCTCCTAATTTTCCTGTAGTTTTAAAATAATAACTGTATCTGAAGCAGGAAATCTTTCTATGTTTGTAAATGTGTGAGATTGGCAAAACAATTCATAATTATAATGTAAGATAATGCAATAGTTTGTGCTCTTCTCAGGTGGCTGGGGGTTTGATCTGGAGTTGAAATACATTTTTTAGCTCTGTTGGCCCTTCAGGTTAAGACTGGACCATAGGTAGAAGATCATGATGCCATGTCTGATTTCTATATAGGAAGAGTTTTAGCCTCTTCATACTGAGTAGTTTCTGAGCAAAGAAATACTTCTTATTTAAATTGCTGTAGTATTAATAATTTTTACTTTGTCTAGTACCAGACCATGGGACCCTTTGAATGATATGATCCAGTTTGAAAAAGATGGCACAATCCAGACAAAAGTTCGACATCGGACACCAATGGTATGTTCCAGTTCTGACAGCACATGCAACATCCAGGAACTGGTGTATATTATACATTACGTGTATAAAGATTGTCAGAGCACTGGGATTGATGGGAAATGCTATTATCCTACAAAAATGTTCTCTGCATAGTCCATAGAATGTCTTTCACTTCTGTGTTTCATCCTAAGCGGTAGAAATTACTTGATTGCATAGGAATATAAAATATTCAAACTTGAGCTCCGCAGTTTAATGTGTATTTTCCCTTAAATGGGAAGATGCACAGAATTCAGACTGCTAATACATCAAAAAATTTTAATTTAGATTTCTATTAGATATTGTGCTTTTAACTGTTGTTGTTGGAATGTGCTGCTTTCCTACATTTCTGGTTCTCTGGAAATAATATAAATTTATCAATTTTAGGTTACTGTTCCGAAAATCAAACGAAAGCCAGCCAGTCAGAAGATAGGAGAGTGTGGTTTCTCATCCCCAGAGCCTGATAACCAGGATTCCTCTGGGAGTGAAGGTACAAAAAGATACATTTACGTACAGAAATTATCTGAAGAGTTCAGTGTCATGCATACTCTTCTTATCTCAATGTTTTTATTATGCTTTAGTTCTATCCAATGTGAAGCACATACTGGAAAACAGAAGGAGAAGAATGGCTCGTATTTTTAATTGTAAATTTTCCGGTCTTTAAATGCAGTGTAGGTTGGCTTAAGTGCTGCATGTATTCAATATCTAGAGAAAAAGAATGGTGTTCATAAACTGTTTTCTTTCTTAAAAGGTTAATTGTTTTAATTTGTAGATTAGTATCTGGGAGAGAGTAGATTTTTGTTGTTGATAATGTTTTCAGAAGCTAAACAATATGATGAGCGTTTAAATGATATTTCAAGCACTTCAGTTGCCATCCTGTGGTATAGGTGACTCTGAAATAAAGTTTTTGATACAACCTAGTTAGAAAATTTTCTCCTCATTTTTACTCCAGGTTTAGTTTGTCATGTGTACTTTGTTCCTTTTATGGCAGCAATCACTTCAGTCAATTGCATCTACCTTCTGTTTCCTTCTAGCTCAACTGAAGCATAATACAAGAATAAGGAAAAAAGGGGCAGACCTTGGTGAACTGCAGAGTGCCATTGAGTCTATAAAGAAGACACAGGAAGACATTAAGAGGTACTATTGATTAAAATGGTTTAGAGAATAGTTATCTCATAGGTTTGGGTTTTGTTTGTTTTTTTTCTCTTAGAAGCTGGTAGGTATCTTTACTCTTCTCAAATATTCCTTGCTCATTGATGTTTCACAGTTTTCCTCTAAAGCTGCCTTCTGAAGGGAGCCCTAACATAGTAGAAAATGTCAAATTGTCTGGTCTTTAATTTACAGAATATTGTTTTCTATCTTGCAGGGAGATCATGGCACTACGAAATAGAGTCATTTCTAATTCATCACCCTGGGACTACCATTCCTTGCAGTTTAAGCACTATGTCTTCATTGTACTCATGGTTCTGCTACAGCTTATCATTAATTTCTTGTTCAAATAAGAAGTGTGAACAAGGGCCTTCTTGAACTGGAATAATCAAACTGTTACTGGGGACCATATTTTAAGCTGGACTTTAAATGATGCAATATTATGTAAAAGAACCATGTAGCAACAACTCACAGAACTATGCCTCAGCATTCATGGTTCAGAATCATACTTCTGTCTACCCAGTTGCAGTAAGAATTGTGTAAGTGCCAGTACACTCTTGTTCCTGGTGTGTGCCTCTGTGTCACTTGTCTTACGACATCAGCCTTGTGTTTATATTGTGTCATACTGGTGAATCTTCAGCACAGAATAGATCAAGTTAAACACTGAGGTCAGACCCTGTAGGTAGGATATGATTCCCATTATGGTAGAGTGATAAACAGGCATACTTCATTACATATAAACTTACCATTTTTGTAACAAAGAAACTTTTGAAGTAGCCAACAGCTTTTGTAAATGGCATTGGGTGTTTGGAAGTAAATTTTTGTTTAAGATCAAACAAATACCTTATTATATGAAAAATTTTGAGTGTTAGGAAATGGCAAGTAAAAAGCTAAAGTCTTTGGGAAACCTGCGACATAATGTCCTTGACTTGTTTTGGAAGTATTAGGTATTTGTCCTGAATTACTATAGGCTTGTAAGCCAGCTGTTTTATAGTTTCAAAACTTCAGATTCATCATAAAAACATTCCCCCATCTACTGTATAGAGCACATCTTTAACAGTACGACAGCCAGGGAGGTACTGTTTTGGTCTACTCTCATGAATCACAAATATCATGGATTTCTGGTATGTTTGTAAGTCTCAAAAAATCTGCAGCTTTGGATTTACGTTTGTGTATGGCCATGTCACAGTAAGCAGACAGAGTGCTGATGCCAGGACTCACGGTTATTTTTGAAACAAAATGTGAAGAGATGTACTTAGGGTGTATCTTGAGCTGAATCTCCAAAAGGCAGTGTAGAATAGAATTCAGGTACTGTGATGAGTAGACTTGCAAATGAAAATATGTGTGTTTACACAGGGAAAGCTCGGAAATTGTGTGATGGCTAACACCACATATCTCTGAACAAATAAGAGGAAAATCAGTGTTTGTGAAATCCCTCTTTACTGCAAACATATACTACCTACCAGAATACATGGAGGCACCTTCTTAGTATGCTGTAGGCATACAAATTCATGCAAAGCTTAAGTTTAAATTCAAAACCAGGGTTTCCAACATTTTTTATTTGAAGAAATATATGCATGTATAGAATTGTAAAATTGCAGCAAAAAATGTAGTGCTGGTGTTTATCTGGTTAGTTCCCTGTGCCAGTCAAGCATGCCAAGGCAAAAAGGGGCTGTAGAAATGAAAAGGTATTTTCAGTACCCCGGGTGAGACAACAGGAGGATGAGTGGCACAATGTGAAGGACAGCCAGGTTTGATTTCAGAAGATCCTCTCAGAAATCAAATCCATCCTGGGCAGTGGAACAGTTCAAAAATCACATTTGGCTTTTTGCCATGGCAAAGTTATGCTTCTGCCTTGGGTAGCTTACCTGACTCTCCAGGTGATCTGCCGTTCCGTTCTGCATCAGTCTCACTAGTATTTAGTGAAAATACTGTTTACTTGTTTATCTGTCCAGCTTATATATTAGTGTGGCTGACAATTTCAGGCACCTCCCTTTCTCGTTAACCTTTCCTCTTCCTTGGGCCTCAGCTATGTAAAAGTTTATTGTGTAAGCAGTGAACTTTAGATATTTTGTATAGCTTCATCTTAGCATGGTTTGGTCTTGAATAATTTTTCTGGAACGTATTAAGTTAACCAGATCTTGTAGCCATGGGCAAGACCAAACCTGGTTGGACTTCTATTAAATCTACAGCTGATGGGGCAAGATTTGTGAACATGGAAAGTCCCTTCATAAATAAACAAAATAATTACAAATGCCTCCATCTCTAAGTGGAAACTGAAGTTGTTATCCATGTATGAAATGGTATTAAAGCAGAGTATTACAGCATTCACTTCAACATTCTTAGCCTGGAATTTGGCTGTTCATTATTGCATTCAGATGTCAAAGCTTCACCTGTCTTACGATCCATTACAAGCCTTTAAACATACTCTGAACATGAGAATAATCCAATAAGTGATATTTGGGCAATAATTTATATCCCCTAAAATAATACTCTGCTAAATTTGTGGTGCTGAAACTCTTGACCGATAGTTATAAGCTTTTATCTTCCTTGTAAATAGCAATGTCCTGCCTTTTCATGCTGATTTTTTTCAGTCACTTCTATTCAAGGGTGGTGAATAACACAGTCTGCATGCATTTTTACATGGGCCACATGGTAGTGACTGCATTTGACCCAGCCAGCTGGCTGGCTGGCAGCTTGGTGTTAGACCATGTCAGACTAAAAAGATACTCCATAGCTGAAGTTCATGCTCAGCTCAAGATGAGTAAAAGACTTGAACACAGCAAAACAAAATCCTTATGCTTATTTTCTTTTTAAACTAATTTTTTAGAGTTGAATTCTGTTGAAAAAGTTTTAGTGATGATCTGGAAAGGTCAAGGATATGTGATGAAACTTTGCTAGTGGAAACCTAGCAATTTTTATTTTGCTGGGTTTTGTGTGTTCCCTCATTTAAACAGAACAAAGACACTTCTTCCATAATTTTTTACTGTACAGTTGGTCACAGACATGAACGGATCCTTTTCTTTAGTGTGTCACCATTGTCCTCTTCAGCCATGATGTACAGTAGATCTTGACTCCTACCTGCTTAAGACTGAGCTTTGCACATATATAAAAATTGATTGTACAGTTTGAAGATGTTTGAGGGCTGCGGCCTTCTCGTTTTTAAAGTTTATAACAGCACTTGTTTTCACATTTGATTTCCAAATCCTGTTTTGTTTGGGTTTTTTTCCTTGTACAGGAAATATCTGCAGGATTTATTACCATGTGGTTGTGTTGGGTTGGTTTGTTTGTTTTCAGTGCACTCTGTGCCTTTAATTTGCCATTTTGGTACAGGTTGCCTAATTGGGTACAGATAACCTAAGCTAAGAAAAAGTAAAGATGCCATGTGAAATGCGACAAGTATCATTTTCAGTAGACAATGTTTCTTGAATTTCATGTGTTGATTCCTTTTAAATAGCTGATATTACTTGATGAAGGTGTATAGCCTGGTTTTTGTGTCCTTCCTCACACTTGTGAAATCCCACAAACTATTTGCAAGGTTGTCCTATAAAATGTAAGGGTTGAGGTTTCTTCCTTTTAGTTTGTTGTTTGCTGCCCTACTGTGCCTTTGGCAATTTTTTTTCTTCTTAGACTCGTGATGATGAAACAGACTTGTAATTCAGTGTTTCTCAAAGGCTGTTATTTTTAGCTGTTACCATTGTTTGTGTAAATAATGTCTAACAAAAATTCTGTACATCTAAGTTTAATTATTTTTATTTCAAGAGTACCCGCAAATCACAGAAAATTTAGCAGATATTCAAGTATTGTAAACAGTGCCTTCTTGATGGGTTTTTATGCTGTTCGGAGACACGTAAAGATTTGTCAAATTTGTGCCATATATAATATCAGACTTTCTTTGAGGGCTGTTGTGTTTGAGAACTGATGTTCCCACTTAGTCAGACTCGGGATGGGGGGGAGAGAGGACAAGTCTTGTAACATTATACTATTCCTTCTTTCTGGCTGGTGAGCCGAGAGTGGGAGATTTGGGATGTTTACAGTGAAGCTGCACTACTTTGTGGTAATACGGAAAGAGCTCAAACGATGTAACTTCAGGGCAAGATTATTTGGACTTTTTCTCCTCTATGCCCTACCCCGGCCTTTGGCTCTGCCAAGCGGGAAGCTTAACCCTCAAGCCACGGCGCCCGCTTCCCCGTCCCGCGTGTCCCGCCCTGTCCGACACCGGGATCACCGCTTTGTGTGAGGGATCTGAACTGTTACGGGCCGCCTCCAATAAAGATGTGTCGCACCTCCGCGTCTCTGGGCTCTGTGCGCCGCTCCCCGGCCCCGCTCCCCCTTCCCTGGGGCGCGGTTCCCGCTCTCCCTGTCCCTCCCCTCAGCCGCGGCCGCGGCCGGGGCGCGGCCGTGACGCGCGGCGGGCGGAAGGAAGGAACGGAGGAAGGAAGGAACGGAGGGAGGGAGGAAGGGGCGATGGCGGCGGCCAGACCGCAGCAGCCGCGGCTGTGGCAGGAGGCGGCGGCGCTGGCGGGCGCGGTGCGCGGCGCGCTGGGGCCGCGGGGCGGGCGGGCGCTGCTGCTGCGGCCCACGGGCGAAGCGCTGCCGACACGGGACGGGCGGCGGCTGCTGGAGGCGCTGAGCGTGGAGCCGCCCGCGGCCAGGTACCGCGGCGGGCGGAGGGGCCGGGCGAGGCGGGCGGGGGCGGCTCCCTAACGCTGGCCGTGTCTCCGCAGGGTGATGACGGCCCGCGCCTGCAGCCACCGCGCCTTGACGGGGGACGGCGCCAAGAGCTTCGTGGTGCTGCTGGCGGCCGTGCTGGGCGCGCTGCGGGCGGCGGGCGGCGGCGCCGGGCTGCGGCGGGCGCTTCGCGACTTCGAGGTGCAGGTGTTGGAGCGGGCGGCGGCGCGGGGGCTGCGGCGGCACCTGCGGCCGGCGGCGCCCGGGTTGCCGGAGTCGCTTCTGGAGCCGCTGCTGGAGCCCTACCTGGCCGGCCGGCTGGGCCCCGGTGAGCGGCGCTGCCTGGCGCGGCTCTGCGCCGAGATGTGCCGCCGCTGCGCCCCGGCCGCCGCCGCCCGCCCGCAGGTGCTGCGGCTCCTCGGCCGGCGGTTCCCGGAGCTGCACGCCGCCGTGCCCGGCCTGCCCCTGGCGAGCTCCAGGATCCTGCCCGGCATCGTCCTCCTCAGGGACTTCGCTGTCTACTGCCCGACGGCCGGGGAGCTGCGGGCCCTGCTTGTCACCGAGCCCCTGCGGCCCGCCCTGACGGCCTCCGGTGTCGAGTTTGTTGTAGATTCCGAAGGTCAGTATCAGGCTTCCCTCCGCTGGATCACCGAGAGGACAGAAGCCTTAATGAAACACTTGCAGAGTAACAACATTAAGCTGTTACTGTCGAGAGCGAAGCAAGAAGAAGTAGTTATCTACTATGCGAAATTATACGGTGTGTCGCTTGTAGAGTGCTTGTCGTCAGAAGAAATGGCCCTTATCAGTGATATCACCGGTGTCTCACCTTACACACCTTTCAGTGGTAACAAGGACAGAGAAATAACCGAAACTGCAGTGGTAACGTTTTGCCAGCCCTTGCTGCTTGTCTCCAAGAGATGTGTGCACATTGGCTTCACCAGTGTGTGTGCCTTCCAACCCCACTGCCTCATCCTTTGTGGGCCGGTGGATGGTGTTAATGAGCAACATGCTTCTGCTTTACAGGAGGCCTTCACAATGCTGCAGCAGCTGTTTAAAACAGTGGATCAGAGGGAGGAATGGAAAGCAGGAGGTGAAAGCCAGAGCAAAGCCTCAGATATTTGCACTTGGCATGCTTCAGCTATTCAGAAACAACTGGTAATAGAGAATATTTGTAATAGTAACCAGGTTTCTGAATGCCAGTTGAAAGCACTTGGTGATGAAACAGAGAGAAAAATTTTAGACCCTGGTAGAAGTGATCTGCTCGTCCACAATCAAAAGGACCACAGCACTCCTGTGTTGGTGGCACATAACGCTGATACAGGCACTGTGTGTGAGTGCCTGGATGTTGGCAGAGGTCTAGAGAAAACATGTTGTCATATAGTTCCATTTAAACGGGAGAAGAGTTGTGCAGGTATAGCACAGGATTACACCAACTGCTTCATACAAGCAGGATCAGTTTTGCCAGTAGGAGGTTACTTTGAAATCCTGTTACATTATTATATAAAGGACTATGCAAAACAGTGTCAGCAGTCAGAGGTAATCATTGTATCTAACATGGTTGCTGATGCTTTGCTGAGTATTCCCAAGGCCTTGTACCAGACAGCAGAACGAGATGGCTTTACCAAATTCTATCTTGAAACCACTAATTTACTCCGAAAAAATCAGCCACTGCCTGTAAATGATGAAGGCTTAGAGTCAGTGTATTGCAAATACCAGTTAGTCATTTCAGTTCTTCATTGTGTTACAGAGCTTCTCTCCATAGATTTTGTAATTGATATTAGGCGGCCACTCCAAAAAATTGAGGATTGTGACTCAGAAGATGACTCTTGAGGTCGTTAATAAAGAATAATTTTGATTATGTGTTGTTTCCTTATGTCTTCTTGCCAAATGGGCACCCTCAAAAGTCGGTGCTAGAGACTAAAAGATGCTTCTTCTCAGAAGAAAAAGGCTAACTAGCTGAGGCTTTGGGAAATTGGGTTATAAACAACATGAACTTGACATTTTGAGCATGAGGAAGTGTAGCCAGTTTCCACTGCAGAAAATGTGCAGTGCAGTCTCTATCCATGTGCTGAGGATCCTGTGCACATTCAAGCCAAGGGTCAGTTTGCCTCCTTTGGTGGATGGGGTATTTTCACAAGCTTAGATGTGATTTGTTTTCTTGGCATGTTAAAATTTGCCACTATGGCAGAGGCACTGAACTTTCAAGTTACAAACCAAAGGGTGGGTCTTACAGCCTTTATAATTAGCCGGGTTAAATGTTTTTGTTTTTTTTTTAATAAAAGTGTTTTGTATACATTGTGAGTTTGACTATTAAGGGAAAAATGTAACTGTTGTTAGCCTGTTCAGCACTGGGGCAGGCAGCAGTAAACCACTGTTGTGTATCCCAATGAAGAATTTTCTGATAGGAGATGCAGCATTTTTATCTTCATTGAGTTCATTTCAGTTGAACTAGAAGAGTTAATAATTTCATGCTGTGACCCTATGGCAGTTTCTCTGGAAAATTAGTTTATGTGGCATTGCTTAGTACAACTATTGATTTTAAAACTACCATAGGTTGAGTTGAGGTCCTGCTATAAAAGGCTGTGTACTTATGGGAAAAGTTTACCCAGGCACTAATGCTAGTTCTAGTAACACTAGTTCTGTGTGAAAACCCTGGGACAGTTCAGTTTTTGATCATTAGGGATTTTATTCTGGGTTTGGTTTTTGTTTGCATCTGTTCTTCCCCTAATTCTTTTTTCTCCAGAATTTTCACAGTAATATTTGCCCAGTAGCATGTGCATGTGTACCTCCTTTTCTGCTGGGTCCTAAAAACTACAGGTTTGATGGAGGAGGTTTTTGAGTAACTGGACCAGCTGCAGCTGATAATTTTTTTTCTGTGTTTCCCAGTGTTGCATAATACTGAGAGTAATGTTGTTGGTTGGTTGGTTGGTTGTTTTTTTTTTGTTTTTTTTTTTTTTAATCTACCATTAAATAGGATTTGGTGGGGCTGTTTAAAACCATAGGCATAAATCATATTTACCTGCTCTACCTAGGATGATTGCAACTAGAGATCTTTCCCCTCTATTAATTTATGCTTTTCCTTTTTCAGTTTCTTCAGAAGACTCATACTACCAAAGTTCTTTCCTTTTTCAGTTTCTTCAGAAGACTCATACTATCAAAGTTCTTTCAGGTGTTTTGTTGTTGAAGCATTGTTCAGCAATGCTTTGTTTGACTACAACTTTCCATTGACATTTTACATATATTCCTGGTAATATGAAACATGGTATTTTTTTTTCCTGATGAATACACTCTTACAGACATCTGCAGATGAATAACAGTGAAACTCAGGGCTCACTAGAGTGATTTCTTTAATAAAGAACTGAGGACAGTAATTATTTTTGTTAGAATCTTTTGGCAGGTGCGGGGATGGGGGAAAATTAAACGGAGAGGAAAGAAAATCCCATTCTTGTTGCTGCCATGTGCTCTTGGAAGCTGCTTAGAGCACCAGGTCCAGTATGAGCCTAGAGAAATCTCAGCTGTGGAAGGTTTCAGTGCTGTGTGCCCTGTTCTGCCTGGGCAGCATCGGGAGCTCCCACCAGCCCTGGCACTTCTGCAGGTACTTGGGTCTGAATTTTACTGCTGTAATGAACTGATGAAACAGTTTTGCTCTTGCACAGGTTTCTCCAGTACTCTCTTGAAACCACTGACCAACTTGCTGGCCAAAGATGAGTGATTGACTCTGTGGTAGTCTTATCAGCTGGGACACTGAACACGCGAGACCTGGCGGCAGTGGGGGTTCTCTGCAGAAGCAGCTTTTGAATTCCAAATCAAGGTGCTGTCTAAATAAAGAGAGCACTGTATCATTTCACATTACTTTATACCATTTGCACATCTGGTTACTTTGAGATTTACTGCAGTTTCTTTGAAAGGTTAAAAATACTTTGTTACATGAACAGCCTTCTGGTCATTTGATTTAAATTGTGTCATTCTTACTGAGAAGAAGAAAGTCCAGAAATTTTATAATGAATAGAACTCTTTTGCGTGCCAGAGATGCAAAGGAGAATTTAAAAATGACAGTTATGTAAAACTTCTTTCTGACCTGTTTTTGGTGAAACCTCTTGAGTCTGGAGATTCATTGAAGCGGGAACTATATTTCTTTGACTTCTCTGTCCTTTTATATTTTATGAATGATCAGTTTTCCATTTTGAACTACCGTTCCACTATTCTGTCTGCAGAACTGGGAACATGGCAGGCTTTTCTCTTGGAGAGGAATGTCCTTTCCTTCTTTGTCCTGATCTGCAGGAGTGGATGCTTGGTCAGGATTTGGCTGTTTGGTTCCAGTCCTGGAGTCTAAGCTTATTACGAGATGTGCACCAGCTCAAGGGGAAAATTAAAAAAAAGGCATTAACTTGGTCTTTGGAGAGAAGAACAGATTTACTGCTGGATTCAGCTCCTTCTTATCCTTAGGTGTCTTCTCCAGTAATTAGCCTGGATGTGTAAACATGATCTACCTTAGAAAATATTCTGGGTTCACTGCTATCCTATCTACCCTTTAAGAGAAAGGCTACTTGTAGCCCTGAGAAGCAGCTTAGTCTGTCTTCTGGGTTCTGGCTCTGGTGCTATCACTGCCATTTCTGCTCTGCTGATGTTTCTGACCTGCTCTAGCAGTGGCCCTTCATTGCAGAGGTTGTCTGGGCTATTAATGTTCCTTGGTACCTAAGCCTTAGGTATGCAATCGTTCATGGCATCTCACAGCTATCCCAGTTTTTAAAGCCATCTCTAGCTGTAGCTTGCCCTTTGACAGGGGGACAAGCAATCTCTTGACACAGTGACAGGGACCAAAGAGATTACCTGGGACAGCTTGGGACAACATGTTTACTCACTCAAAACCACAGGGACGGGTATGTAGGAGCATTTACTGGGGGTGTGACAGCCTACAGCTTTTTCTTCATACACTGTTTCACAGGGATTATTTCTATTTTGCACCATTATTCTATTCTTTTTATATTTCTAAATACGGGTTGGCTTCCATGCAGAGTGGAAGTCAGGTACACATGGACATGTTTCAACTCAGACCCAGTCTTGAAATACGACATAAAGTTCAGGTATGCTGATGCTAATAGCCCAATGTTAAAAGAAAGCCTTAAAGAAGGTCTTGATGTTTAAATCTCCTTTCTGCAGCTCTTGGCAAACTTAAATTTTGCCCCACATAAAATTAAGAATGTTGTGAAGGCATTCACCCCACCCACAAGGACTTGTAAGTATATTTTAAGCAAGGTAATCCTATTTGTCAGGTAGCAGATTCACATATACAGGCAGGTAGTTTCTCATTTTCCTTAAATTTTGAAAACCCCAGTTTTAATATATGTCTCTAGTAGTGTGCAGTGAGACTGAGTTACAGCTGCCTCCTGAATGCAGTTCTTGACAACAGGAATAATCTATTTACATGACAGGAGCACGCTGGTTTTTATTTGTTGCTTTGTGTGGGAGTGAAGTCTGAACAGAGTTTTGCAGGGGCTGGGACCACACTGAGGCAGCCCCTGTTCCCCAGCTCTCCTGGAGCTGCTGTCCCCACTGCTGACCCCACCAGCTCCTCACTGCTCAGCACCTTCCCTGGCCCTGCTTGATGCTCTCCATGACACCAGCTCCCTGGTTACCAAACAGGTATTGCTTAACTTCTCTAGTGGAAGTTATGCAACCTGAGTGTGGCCTTACATTTTCATCCATGCTTAGCTGACCTTGAGCATTTTTGGCAGCCATACACAGAGCATCATTAAATAGGAACCAGGCACAACAAGGAATATTGTTCTGTTGTGCCACAAATCTGAAGCTGTGGAATCACATTTGCAAGAGGGGATAGGAGAAAGCAAAGTTTTGTTTAGGAACATAACTATAGTGGCATATTTTCCATTTTTCTGTATATTTTATATGCAGAAAAATTATATTGTTTCTGTTGCTCTCTCTAGAAGTCATCTTTCAGAGCCCATGTGAGAAGATGAAGGAAGATTAAATTCTTCACTTACATATATCTTCTGGACTTCACTACCATTGCATTCATCTGTTCTGAATTTCCTTTTTGTTACATGAGAGATCTGCTGTTAGTGCTAGAAACTTCTGTTTTCATTGCTGAATTATTTCTATGCTCGTTTAGTTTAATCTATCCTCTTGCATATTTTTTAAATCAGGTTCTTTTGAATCTCATATTAAGAGAGAGAAACTTTCAATGATCAGTTGCAAAATTCCGTTTGGTTTAATTTTGATCTTTAAATCTAAGAAACTATATGGTTTTGTGACTAGCAAACCCAAATATTAAATAGTTGCTCTAATTACTATAGTGTTTATCCCATTATTGCTATTAAGACTAAACAAGAGAGTAAATGTCTGAAGTTAACACCAGTCACTTTGGAAATGCATTGGCTGTAATTAACACAATTACAGTTTTGCGGTATCACTTTGTGTAAGGTGTCAATTGTATTCTGTTAATGAGACTAGAAATAGAAGTTTAAATCTAGGATTATGCAAATTACTTCTCCCTTAATAGAATATTAAGATAATAATTACTTCCAGGATTAGAATTTAAATGTTTGCATTCCAAAACTAAAAACAATAGCAAAAATGTAATAGATGTAATACATAGTAGCTCCTTCTTTATTATATGATTCAATAAAGGATCAGACTTTGTAAGTGATGCTTACTTCTGTAATAGATCAAGCAGTGCACTCTTTTTAAAAACAGTTCTGGCAAAAAGAAAACAAAATGCTTTTCCATAGGGACGCCATTTGTGCTGGTTCAGCGAACAGCTTGTTTCTCACAAAGTCACCAGCAGATAAAAGAACTGTGTTACACAGAGGCTTTGGTCAAGTGCTGGATTAAGGGCACATCAGTAATGCTCTGTTGTGCATGGCTGTGTCCTAAGCCATCGACAGCAGAAATCACTACAAAAGATAAAATTTCCATTAAAGGTATTTTAAAAAACAGTATTGTTTTACTGAACATATTTTCTAATCTATTCTTATTCTGAGATTCCTGGTAAAACAATCCAGCATGGTGATCTTGCTTTTGATAAGAATCATGACCTACTTTCAGTGGGTGTTTTCATTTTGCAGGCTAAGAATCTGCTTAAATATTACCTTAAAATGGAAATGCAGAGAGGAAATACATAGCAGGGTTTCCTCTGTGTACTTGGGGGAACAGACAGCTCCAGATTAGAGTAATATCCACTGAGATATTAACTTTAGATTTGATACATGTCTGGTATAATGTATAAGGATTATATTTATATGTTAGTGCTTTTAGAACACTGAAGGTGATTGTAGAAACTGCTGGATTATATTCGTACAGCAAATAAACTGCTCAGGAGCTTTTTTCTATAATCAGAAATACTCTGAGACTTTTAATTACTGATGCAGTTCTGAAAAAGTATGGAATAGTCACAAAGTGCTGAAACAATTTAAATCTGTTATCAGTGTTGACTGTACCAGAGATGTTATTGACATGAGTGTTTTTTAATGTCCTAGTGTTAGGAGTATAATCTTGAGGAGCAGTGCCCACAGCAGGGCTGCTGCTGCCATTGCTGTTGGTACTGGAGGTAGCTCTGCCCTTGCAGTCCAGCAGTCACACAAAGACAGGTCCTACGGTGCCAAGATTAGATGTGGTACAGTTCACCTTACCAAAGTGCTTAGGATTGAATTTCAGCAGCTCAGCAAATCTTGCAAGTTGTAGTGTAGGTAAGCAGAGGGGGTTTGGGGGCATTTCCAAACAACCGCTGTTTATAATGCAGCAAGTATCAGAAATTACATTCCCCGTAATCTGAGACATTTTTGTCATCTTGCAGAATTTTTCAGTGAGATATGTTTTAAGCCTTGGCAGTAATTAGCGAGTAGGATCAGGATCATTTTGTTCTAGGACTTCCCTCTGTTAAAAAGTTTGCCACCTGGGCTGTAGTCTAAGTGCTGCAGAAGTTACCAGAGGAGCCGATGTGTAACCATGCAGAAAGCAGGATTTTCTTCCCCTCCTGTGTCATTGCTTTTTCTTTCTGTTTGACTGTAGAGCTAATGAGGCAGAGAAGTATGGTAATGACTCCATGGGTGTGTGGGTGGAGAGAAGGAGGGACAAGAATAAGAGAACACAGGAGATAAGAAGACCCAGTTCAAAAGGAAGAGGGAGGAAAGATGAAGTTTGATTGTTGAACACAACATAGAAAAGGACTGTTGTGTGGAAGGAAGAATTTAGAGTCTCAGATACATGAATGGGGAGAAGCAGCCCCAGCTTCCGCACTTCTCCCTGGATAAGCAGTAGCAAAGGGAAGACATTAAATTCTTTACTCCCCTTGGAAGACTGGTTGCAAACTGGAGTTGCCAAATGGAAAATGATAAAATCCATAAAACTGATTTTCTCCTGTCCTGGTGTAGGGGAGTAGCTATCTTGGAAAGCATTAGAAGCTGTGGAGACAGTCTGTCTACATATGTCAAGGTGTCCTGTTCTGTAAACTTGCAACAGCCTGGGATAAAGATTCACATTTCTGTTCCTGAAGCTCAGTGTATAGGGGTGGGAAAGAAGTTACTGAGTGTGGATTACATTTATTTACATAGCACATCTTGTCCTCACTGTCCTGAGCCTCTGGAATGTGCTTTGATCCTTAGGTCTTTCACAGGTACAGGCTGGTATCAGCAATGCAGAGTTTGGCTCCCCAGCCTCAGTGATGAGGGGCTCGTGCCTTGAGCTTGAGTGGTGCCTTGTGCCTGGGGAACGTGCACAGGTTCGTGTTTAGGGCACCTGGAGAATAACACAGGGCTGTAGGGGGAAGCTGCTGGGTTTACTGCTTTGAAAATAATTGTATGAACTCTTAAGTAATAAATCATCAGCTGATAAATTTGCCGTCTACTAGGCCTTAGATAATTAATCTAAATTTACTTGTGTTAGAGCATAGAAGGCCTGTCTACGGACTCCAAGCTTATTTTTAATAGTGAAATATAGCAGGAGTTCAGTGCTTTTAGCCTCCTTATTGAATTGTAGGGAAAAATAATTTTCTTGTGTAGTTCTCACTTGTCATAAAACTGAACCATTTTAAGAGAAACAGTTCTTGTAAAAATCATAGGTTTCCAGCATCTCCAATACCAATCCAGTATTGGTAGCATCTTGTCTGTTTAATAGCTAGCACTTACGAAAAATGTCTGTCTCCTGCTGAAAACAGCAGGTTTCAGCCTGTGCATATTCAGACCCCAAACCTCTAATCCAAATGTATTCAAGTGATTATAAGCAGAAGATATTGGCTTGACAGAGTACCAGACCAGTAAAATTAATTGCCTAGCACTTTAGAGCAGATGATTGATAGCAGATTTTTTTTAATAATAGTTCACATTGCTTTTCCTGCTGAAAAAAAAATACATGGTTGAATTAAAATGCATGAACAAGATCATCAGTCATTTTCTTGCTATTGTATTTAACATATTTGAGTTTTAACCATTTATTCAGTAGTGTCTCTAGGGCTTTGTAAATATATATATATCTTTAATAAAGATATTATTTCAAAAGCCTTTTACTGATTTGGTAACTGACTTCGGCTCTAGCATTTTAACTGCAGAGATCAAATTATAATAAAAATGTAGGAAATATCTCTGAAACATCTTGGTAATCTGACTCCATGAACCATTGGGGAAACTAGTGGATTTTTTCTTCTGGAGTTTTATAACAGTCTGTGCCTGAGGTTAGGATTGGATCCTGAACTAGCAGCATCTGCAAATGGCATTTAGGATCTCATAAACCATGCAGCTTTTTAACAATTGTACCTTTACATTTTGACATTGCTCAAGCTTTTAAAAAAGTCTGAATTTATATCAAAGTGCAGAGAAATAAATTTCTCATCATTATTCCCCCTGGATTCCTGTTGTCAGAATGAGTGGGTGTTCATGTCAGAAGGTAGAATTAATGCTAGTGCCTTGAAATGCTGCCTCTACAGCTCCTAACGGTGTTGCACTTGTCATCGTGAGCTTTCCAAATGCTCCAGTTTTGAACTTTGAATAAATTTACTCCACTCGTAAAAACACCCACGTGTGTAGGAAGAAATGTGTGCATGCACCTTTCTTTAGTTTCCGTAATGTGACATGTGTTTTCCCTCCATAATTTTCCTCCCTGGCACTGTTTTGATGTGCCATGTGACACTGGCCATTCCTTGTCCTTACTCTTTCCTCAAGGTTGAGAGTTGTCATGTATTGTTAAAATCTTAGATGCCAGAATTTCTCTTGACTTAATACTTATCTGTTCACATTTTTTTAATCATCCTATTCAAAAATTATGTTTGAGAGTAATTGAATGATTCAGTGGAGAACAGTAGATATGAATATTCAATTTAAAGAAAGCCAGTGCTGAGGACTTTTCAAACTTTTCCCAATAACAGGCATTTATTGTAAAAATAACTAACCAACTGTTGGTCTTCTGCAGGAAGAGCTGTTAAATACCATTGAGTGACAATAATCAGCTAGAGGGGGAGGCAAAGTTTAGGACCCCAGGGTTTTATCATTGCTGGCATTGATTTACTGCATAGCCTGGAGTCAGTTAATGCCCACGTGATTAATTTTTCATCGTGAGATATTAATGCGCTTCATATTCACAAAGGTTTCAGACCATGCTTTAAATTGTTGGGAATTCAAGGATAGATGCAAGTGCAATCACTGGCTGTTTGGGGGAAAAAAAAAAAAAGTTATTTGTTATATATCTTCTCATCTTCTCAGTCTCTCAATTTTCTTTTTATAGAGTGAGGAAAACTGTTTGTTCCAGGACTGTGGATATTGCATATTGTATTCCTTTACCCATGACTGCTGTAGGAAAATGAGTTGCTAATGAGGAAGCAGGCACCATTTCCTAAGTTCCTTTCCCTTCTAATAAAAAAACCCAGTTCCCTCAGATGCTAAGGATTTCTGCATACAGTACAGAGAAATGTTTAAAATGCAATGTTTTCAATGGTTTTAATGAGTTCTTCCCTTTCCTGTACTGCAGCTCCATATTTTTTTTTCTGTTTTTCTCTGAGCCATTGCTTGTGATTTGGACTCCAAGCAGCATGGAGCAAGTGAAAACCTGATTCTGTGTTTCTGTGAAAATCAGAATATGTGTTGTGTAGACCAGCCAGGACAGGTAGCAGTGACTTCCAGAAGGTGCAAAGGAAACCCTGGTATCCCTGGCTGAGCCAGCCTTCAAGGGCAAGCTTCCTCCCTTCTGGAGCTGGCATGTGTGATGTCCAGGTGAATGATACGACCTTCTCCATAGTCAGCCAGCCAGGAGTATTTCCATACTGCCTGGCACCAGCTCTGTCTCCTAGAAGCAGTGGAGGAAAGGCATATGGAAAATCACTGCCTGGGAAACTCTCTCTTCTCCCGTTGCAGCCAGATCTTTCATTTATTTGTTCCTTAATCCAAGTCCAGGTCTAACCTTTTAGAGAACAACAAATTGTTGCACAGTGTGCCATTTGGTTTGCTAGGAGCCTGGGTTAAGTGTGCCGCAGACTACCTGTGTAACACTGGGTGATTTCATTAGGATGAAACGTGGAGATGGAGACTATTTAGTGGGTTGTACTTGTCATATAATTCAATATTTGCTTCTGTTAATCACCAGCACAATAAAAATGTCTTGCCATTCTCTTTTGACTACTGAACTTTAAGAGTCTTCATGAAGTAGTCTTCACTTTGGAAGACTTACTACTGCCATTAAAATAATGAGTCCAATGCCTACATATTTATCATTTACCTATGGAATTTTGCTTCTTTCTCCGTAGATACTGGAGATCACATTTTTAAAATAATATTAGAAACTTGTAACTAATAAGTTATAATTTCTAACTTTACACTGATAACAGCTCCAACACAAATCTCTAGGTCAAAATCAGGTACTTATCTCGGATCCTAATCCACATTCGGTCCTTCAGTCCTAATCTACAAAAGAGAAGTAATTTTGCTCAGATTTTTTCCAATGGACCAAAAGCAACATTTTTGGGTGTTATGAGAGATGATTTGGGTTGCTTTGGAGTCTGCTGTGTAATACTTAATTCATAGAATGCAATTTCTATAGCAATTCTTGTACTCTGAATGAGTATTAGATATTTATTCATAGAATTACATGTTAGTTGTAGCAAGGTTGTTATGATGTTCTGACTTTGAACTTAAACTTCCACAGGTACCTTGACAGAACATCCTAGCAGCAAAGACAAGGACAGAGAGGCATGATTGTTGTTAAAAAGCTGATTAATTATCCTCAAGGTTAAATGGGAAAGTCAGAGAGAACTGAATCATATGCCATTAGCAACTGAAACCCGAATTTTATGTTAAAAAAAAAGAAGGTTGATGCCTATTGTTGCTCATAAAACAAGCAACAGATTTTGATTAAAATCTGACTGCTGCTGCAAAGGAGATTGACTGGTGAAGCCCAATCCCACCAGTGCACGGGTGACATTAAATGACAGAGTACTGATGGAACTGGGAAAGGAGGGGGATGTTTTTTCGGCTCTGCTGTGCCACAGTGGGGCAGACTGGTTTAATGCCCTGGGCTATGGAAAGCTGCCTTGCTTTACTGCTGCTGAAAGAAGTCACTTGCAGTGATTTGCCCCAATGTATAAAAATCAAATCTCCAAGTGCAAGTGGGAAAAATATCCAGAGTGTACAGTCTTGGAGCTTGAACTCTCCTTTGCATTTGGTGAAATGAAGACCTCTTTTGTTACATACTCTACAGAGCCTGGGTTCTCACAGGATGGCAACTTGAAGGTTTTAGGTTTTAAGGCAAGAGACATTTGGGAAGGGCTGATGCTGAACTCTGGAGAGCTGATGGAATGCTTGCATGGACTCCTTAAATTTGAATTCAGATTGCAAGTGCTGTGAAATGGGAATGGGAGTCAGGGATTGGATGGAGGGGGCCTATTTGCATTTGTCTCCTGTTTTGTTGAGAGCATCCTGCATGTTTATCAAGCAGAGGATATCTGCTGTCTGCAAGGCAATGATTCTCAGTTCCTGCTGAGGTGCCAGAACTGCAGGAGACAGAACTGGCCATCTTCCAGAGGCGAGCTAACATTCCCTGTGATGCGGCAGCCTCCCATGCTGAGGTTGGCTGTCTCTCTCTGACTGCTGTGTGTGGCACTAGAAAACCTTCCAGAGAAGAGAATTTTTTAAAAAGAAACACTTTGTATCAGTAATGAGAACAGATGTTGGCCTCAGATGCCACATCTGCTTCAGGTATCCTGGATACTCTTCAGAGCTGTATTCACAAGCACTTTAGGTACTTTTATTCTAAATGAACCTGGATCCCCTCTATCATTTTGACCCAGATGAAGGGAAGCCTCTTTCTATTTTCCTAGAGGCCTTCCTCCTATCCCAGACACTGCCTGTGAAAACAGGTAAAGGCTGTATGTACTCCCTCCATTGTTGGTCAGTTTGAAATGTCACCAAATGATGATGGAGAAATCAGGAATCCCAAGAAGCTTTGCAAACATTTGCTTGGTAAGTGTGACCCAACAAGTTAAAAGACTGGAGAGCCTCTTGGGCTGATCTGGTAGTCCTGCTGTTATCTTACAGTGCCCTTCCTTCCATCCCCTTCTTTCTTTCCTGTTAATGTATTTTTATAAACTGTATGCAGCTGAAGCATTTTGTCTCCTCCAGGCTGCTTCTTCCTACTGGTTCCTTCATTTCTTTGAAGTTAAGAGGAAAACCAGCTCCACAATATGGAATAACATAGTATTTTTGGTGATGAATGTGGCTTGGGTCTTCAGCTTTTTTAATGCCTGCCTGTCTCTAGAGTTGAGATGTGAAGGTGTGTGCCTCCTGGAATTGTCTTAGGTGACCTGGGTCAGAGAGAGCTGTGAGCTCTCCCCATTTCTCATTACAAGTTTTGGATATAAGAGATAAGCAGACAGCAGGGCTTGGTGTTTCATAGCTGTTGAGGCAGGCTGCCTTTCAGTTCACATTTGCTCTGTGTAGGACAGAGTGGCACAGCTCTGTCTGCAGCTGATATCACTGGTGGGATGGGATGGGATGGGATGGGATGGGATGGGATGGGATGGGATGGGATGGGATGGGATGGGATGGGATGGGATGGGATGGGATGGGATGGGATGGGATGGGATGGGATGGGATGAAGAAGAGCACATCGTGTGGTCAGAAATCTGCCCAATGCCACTAGTAAATATAAACCAGGAAAGGCTCACCTTCCTGACAGCTGCATGGCAGGTGACTGCACATGAATGCATACTGCTAAAATTCATAACTGTGTATAAGTAAATGGTGTTCTTCATTCATTTTGTCCACTTTTCTACTTGGTTCATGTACAGCATTCACTTAGTGTTTTTTACTAAGTGGTGGTCTCAGTGCAATTGGCAGTCACAACAAACAGCAGAGGAGAAAGTTCCTTCCACAGGAAAGACACATTAAAAATAACATCACCCCTGGAGGAGGCAGTAGTTGACACTGGAACTTTTCAACTCTCTTCATTTGCTAATGTTGTAAAAGATGGCAGCTATTTAAATTGGTGACAGCCCTCTAAATACATCATGGGTTTTGGTTTGTTTTTTTCTTAAATAAGTAATCCATCAGAATGGCAAAATACCTTTGGAAAGAAGAGCATTGTGATATTAAGTTAATCTAGAAGTTACAGAGAAAAACACAGCCTGACTGTTAATTGCTTTACTTCAATGTCTTTTGCTGATATTGAGAATTTAGAAGAGCTCAATAGTGCTTTCAATTACTTGGTTGTTAATCCAAAAAATGACAGTGGAGTTGGTCCAGATTTACATACAGACAAATGAGATTTTAAGAAATGTCTGTATAGTTTCCTTTCAGGCTTTAGATATAATTATCTTAATTAGCCTCTCAATTCAAGGGTCTAATTTCCACCATGGTTAATGAAGAACACTTACACTTAGTGGCTGAATTATCTGACTTGAATTATCATTTTTAGAGAATATTCTATAGACTCCTAATGAGAAAAAAGCCTCAGAGTTCTCCAGCTTTATTTTTCCAAATATAAAGACTAAATATAGCATGTGGTCCCCAGAAAATGTGAGTGACAGGGATTAGTAATTCATGAACAACATGGCCCATTTACAGTCCTACCAGCACAGAATTCACCGTGGCATGGAGAATATCAAACAAAACAACTCAGTTGAGTTCCAGGCATTTAAAACAATGAGGAATAAAGGTTTAATTCAGACTAAAACCCCCAAAGCTCCCTGGATTTAGTTAACACTAATGAAAACATTGAATAATAGCTAAGAAATAAGATGAAACCCAAATTTTATACTGCTGAAAATAATTAATTAATCTCAAAAGTATTAAAAATTGTTGTTGAAAATGAAGCTGTGTTCTGTCACAAGGCTTTGTACTTTTCAAAAGTCCCACCAAAACCCACTGATTGTGTTTGTCAGTGTTTTAAATCCCTGCCCTTCCAAGAGGTGATATGTTGTGACTATGAGCAATCCGTCAAAGCGTTTCTTAGCAGTTGAACATTTTTGCATGGTTTTCTTTTAAAATCAATCTCAGGACTGGGCTGCAGGGGACTCCAGTTCCTCAGGACTCATTTGGAAAGGGAGCATTTTAGACTCAAAGCCCTGGGCAGGTGTGGAAAGCAGAGCAGAGCAGTGCTCCCAGGCAGGCTGGCTGAGTTCCCTGTTACTGGCAGAGGAAGGTGCATTGTGTGGCAGCTGCTTCAGGGGCTCCAGGCCACTGAGGTCAGTGATGGCAGCAGGTCTGGGCAAGGATGGCAGAGCACGTTCCAAACCCCTGTGAAGGGACACCAGGCAAATGCCACTGTGGCACGTGGCACTTGAGTGTTGCAACTGCCTTCACATCTTGCTGTCTGCACAGTACTCCTGCAGTGCCAGCAAAGGAGCAGCAAGCCTTGAATGTCCATAAATTATTGGGTAAGCTATGGGAAATCAAATAACCTTTAAATGACTGGCATATCGCCAGTTTTTGAGACTCATACTGCAGGCATGTTTTGTTGTGTTGCCATGAAGTAACATGGCATCTTGAGCAGGAATTGCTGTCCTTCTCAACAGAGGTAATGTGAATTACCCAACCAAAGCTCTCCTACTCACCACCTTTAAGTATTGCATATTGTGTCTTCAGAACTGGTCCTTTACACTTTGGTTTGTTCTCCCCAGCTGATTCCTTTGAGACAACCTGCTATTTATGCCTGTCCAGTCATGCTTCTGGAAAAGGAGAAGTTGATCCAGCTGTACCTCCAGTGGCTGTAGATAGGAGGAGTTCATGTGTTTGCTGCCTTCTTTCCCCTTGCAGTAGTAGCCCAAGTCCTTGCAGCTTTGAGTTTCATTTTGTACCTCTGCTTTGCTTCAGGGATAAATCACCCACAGCAGGCATTTGCTGCCTACTACACTACAAAGCATCAGGCATTATCTGTAAGCACTGCACACAGTTTTGCTGCAGTTCAGTAAACAATGTACATGGCTGCTGTGCTCCAAGTGAGTCAGAGACCTAGAAATGAGCTGTTACTGAGCAGCAGGGTAAAAACCAGGCCTTTCTTTACCCGGTCCAAGCATACAAAGCGAGTTATTGCTGTAAATATTTCTCTGTGGCTATTTTTCACTGCAAAAAGAGGCACTTTCCTGATGTCTGTTAGAGATGCAAACCACAAACATATGAAAATATATTTGATTGTTTATTGTATCTTTTTAATCTGCCAGCTCCTGTGATGCTAGTAAGAATGAAAAGGGCACCTTTCCCGTATGTGGTTTTGTCCTTGGTGTACTCAGGACAGCAGCTTTAACTTTGGAAAGCTAAAGCCATGTTTTCACATTTCTTTTTTTAACTTGTTAGGAAAAAAATCTTTACAATACTTGTACACTAATCTGCTAATAATCCCACATCCGTAAATGCACTGAGTGAAGTGGTGCAGGATGGAAACCTCACCTGGGCTCAGCTGCCATCAGGAGCTGGCCCTGAAGGAGGAGTTAGGCTGGCAACCTGGCTCCTGCCAAACACTGACCTTGCTTTCCCTGTGCTTCACCTTCTGGGCTGGTGAGAAAGCAGCTGGTGTGATGGGCATTTGGCTTGTTGCTGTGCCACAGCAACCCTTGGCATTAGAAAAGCACAAGGATAGGGTTGCTGCTGAAATCTCCAGCCTTTCCTCTAGTAAAGCCATGGATTAAGCAGCAGGAGCCTTCTCAGGTATGTGTGAATGATGGAAAGTGGATTCCAGCTTATTTTTGATGGCTGACAACCGATGCCTTGCTGTGCCTCACCCTCCGACCCCGTTCTCAGTCTTCTGGCTACCCTTGACCAGCCTAGCCATTTTTTCTTAATTTTTTTTTCCCATCTGGTTTTAATTTAATCCTTTTCTCAACAAATAAACAAAACCTTCCTGTAAAATTTTCTCTGCATGAATGAATCATTGTCATGGTTTTTCTCCCTTGCCTTTAATAAATGTTATAGGGTGAATATTAAATAAATAGAAAATTAAGAAAACAAAGTAAAAGAAGTCAATCTCTCTGTCAGTTTTCTCCTGACTGTAAGACAACAGCAGGAATCCGGGACTATCAGCCATGTGTGGCCTGCAAACAAAAATCTTCCTGAAAAGTGGGAGCAGCCTTCTCATGGCTCTCCTGGGGAGAGGCAGCACACTTACCAGATACAAAGACTGCAGTCAGTAGCTGCTGGCACAGATGCTGCCAGGGAATCATGCACAGTTGAGCAGTAAGGCAAACTGCAGGAAGACTCAGCCTATAATTAGGTAATTCCTGCCTGAGCAATTGGCATCAAGCAAGTGAGAAATCAGCTGTGAAAGAGAGGAGCTGACTGGCTTAAAAGAGAGGCAGATTAACTGGCTTTATTCTGGGGGAGATGGTTGGGTATTTTTGGCTTTTTTTATTTTCCTCTTAGCTACTTTTGGGGTATTTTCCCTTTCCCTTTATTCTGCCTTGTGCACCTACAACTCTTCCTCTCTCCTTCCCTCGCCCATCCCTGAGATGACAAGCAGATATTATACATTATTATACATATATTATTGTACACATCAGCTCATCTATTGCATCAATTTTTTTTCCTCCCATGAAATAATCTGGAATAAAACTTTGGGGAACTGGCCCCAGGTGAGTGCATGTGCAAAGTCCAGGCAAGTGTGGTCCCAGGAGAGAACACCTCCTCTACCTCAGATGGGGTAAATCCATTCAGTTAGAGCTTGTCTGCTGGCACATTCTGGTTGTGATAAACTCAGGGCAACTGTACATTACTCAGACAGTGCTTACCTCCACATTTGCAAAGGCTGCTGTGCCACAAGTACTACAGGCTGGTCAGGGCCAGGTGCCCAGTGCTTGGAACAGGCTTCCTGCTCACTGGTGTCTCCTCCTGAGGTGTCTCCACACTTTTCCTGGCCCAAAGCCACAGCTTTGGTCTCAAAAGTAGGGATGCAGGTGCAGGTGGGTGGCCTCCCACAACCTTCCTGCATCTCTTGCACCAGGTCTTCACAGGAAGGCTGCTGCAGCTACTGGGAAACCTGCTTCAGCTGGGTTTGAGTAAATCTCATCACTTACCCCTGGGAAAGACAACTATAAGGAAGGTCTCCTACAGCAGTCTTTTGCAGGAAATTTTTGTCTTCTGTGTGCCTGGGTACAGAGCTGTCCTACCCTGTACTTGTGTTAGTTTTAACACCTGTACTTATCTGCACATAACAAAAGTATCTGTTCCTCGAGAGTTTCTGAAGAACACGTGAATTCACTGAAATGTGAATTTGTGGGGTTGCTTTGATGTACTATGCAGAGCTCCTTTCCCCTGCTAATTCAGGCCACAGTGGTGGCACAAGCATTAGTGCTCAGGCAAAACTTGCTGCAGAGTTCTTGTGCACCTGATCCCAATGAGCTCCTGGTTGGTTCAATTCCCCTGGGACTGACCTGAAGGCTGCATTGTTTCAGGCAGGCTCTAGGAGACCTCTGCCTGCCAGTCCTGCCTGCATGGTGCCCACGCAGGGCTCTGGGGTGTCCGGTCACACAGCTGAACATCCAGCTGTGTTCCCCTTCCAGAAGGGGAAGGAGATTCATCTGGAAGCACTCAAGGGCAGGCTGGATGAGCCTCCTGGTCTTGTGGAAGACGTTCTTGCTCATGGCAGTGGCATTGCACCGCATGATCTTTAAGGTCCCTTCCAGCTCGAACCATGAGATGATTCTGTGAGTGAGCACTGCTGTTTCTGCTGTTCCCTCAGCTTTGCTGAAGAGCTGGCTGCCTGGGAGCTGCGGGCCTGGCAGAGGGGCAGGACACGCTGTGCTCCGGCAGGCAGCCAGTGCCACTCCTGCCAGCTCGGGCTTACTCATGGGCAGCACAGTCATCCTGGGACACCGAGGCAGCCCACGGGGGGGTCAGCAGTCATGATTTGAGTGGGCACTGCTAAATTAGCCACAGAAATCATATGCTTCGGCCATGGGGCACAAAATGCACGTCCCCAGGGATGCTGTACCCAGCCTCAGATGTGTTTGCCCAAGGTGATGGAATGGGACCTTATGGGGGTGCAGCTCTCCCTGTTTCTGCACCTCTGGGGCACCGTGTTTGCACAGGAAAGGCTTGGCACCCACCAGGGTCTGACGAGTCCCGTGCAAGCAGTGTGTGTGCACAAAGCCTCCCGTGCTTCTGGGCACAAGGATCTCTGCTCACCCTGTGCCACGCACAGGAAAAGTGCACGTGTGCACCTGTGTGCAGACGTGTGCACAGATACAGCTATGTATATGTAGGCTTGTGTGTAACAGCAGCTAAACTGGCTGTGCAGGTCAATGCCCTCAGTCTCAATGAACAGAGTCAGGTCTGGGGAGAGGACTGGTACCTGGTGGGCAGAGGTAGGAATGCAAAGATGGATGGTCAGCACAGGAAAATGTTCAAGGGCCTGTGCAGGCATCTGGAGACTTGTGCTAGGCTAATGACTCGTTAAGGATTGTAAACAAGCAACAAGAGTGCCCTGGTGTTGTGAGGAGTGCTTCACAGCCATTGGAATACTGTTAATCTCTCATTTCCCATTGCTGGTCCGTTGGAGACTAGAAACTGGCAATGGGAGAGTGATTTCAGAGGTCAGGTCTGCTGTGTGGGAGTTTTTCACCTTGCGTCTTCTGTAGGTGAGGACACACAGGTGACCAAAGGGGATTTGGCTCACAGACTCCTTAATTCACTTTCAGCTTAGTGGCTGCTCCATGGCTGTTGTGAAGCTCCAGCAAAACCTTAGCACGGCTGACTCCAGCTTGGTAAGCAGGAGTTCCACAGCGGCTTTGACTCTAACCGAGAGGTATCAACCAGTCCCTGAGAAACTGCCCCGAGGGATACAGATGGAATGTCTAAATGGGAGTACTTGGCAGCTCATCCATTGCTTGGGAGGCTGGTCTAGAAGAAGTAACACCTAACACCAAATCTCTGCCTCGTGTTGTGGAATTGTGTCTGTGCTGGCCTGAGAGCAGTCTCCTCTGAACTCCTCTGAGCAAGGGCTCGTGGTCCTTGACAGCCAAGATCAATGACCTAGCCTGGCTTCAGAGGCTGCATAAACAACAAAATCACAGCTGAGCAGAAGCAGCCCATCTGTCCTGAGCCCCAGCTGACTCTTCTTGCTTTGTTTTGAAATGATGTCCTCCCAGTGGTGTTTGCCATTGCCAATTTTTCTTTGTTTCTTTCTCTCCCTTTATCTCTAAAGAATTACTCTCATGCTATTGCTGCTGCCCAAATGCTTAAAAATCATTTTGAACACCCTTGCTATTTGCTGGAAAGAAGAGCCCTCAGGACATCAGTTTGCCTTCAGCCCCAAACATATCAACCAAAGGCTGATACACGAGGCCCCCACTGTCAAGATATGTGTGTCCTTCAGAATCTGAAAACGGGAATGTCACACCTGTCTTGTTATGCCTTTTGGGCTTTCAGGAGGAATATGGATCTTCTGCTTCAGGTGGTTTATTCTTTGGCATCATAGTCTGTGGGGTGCTCTGATGGTGTTGATGCAGCATGAGACCCTACAGGGATGTCTGCCTCTATCTCACCTCTGCTGCTGTTCCCTGTCTGTGTGTCCTTGGCTGCTCTGAGTCCTCGCCATCAGGGAGGGCAATCACCTCCTGCAGCATTCAGCCCCTTGACCCGGAGTGCCGTCTCCAGGGGCTCATGATGTTGTGGCTGGCATGGCTCACAGCTGCTTGCCCAGGGCCAGGGGGCTTCAGGTCCACCCCAGACACCATGTAGCACCATCCACAGCAGAAGGCAGCGGCCACAGGTACTGTCTGTCATGGCCTTGGAGAGGTGAGTCACCCACAGTGATTTCTCATTTTACCCTTCTGAAGCTCAGTACATACTAAATTTAAAGCTATCTGGAGGTCAGGTTCCTTCAGGACATCTCCTGGCTGGGATTGGAGGTTACTGAGGCTGCTGCATCTCCTGACTGACTGCCCAAGTGCTGATGGTTTTAGTGCTGCTCTCAGGACCTCTGGAGTAGAGTCATCCTGCAGTATGGATTACCTGGCACATGCCAGCCCCAAGGATATGGCCTTCATTATGCAGAGAGGCAATTTGCCCAAGGAGAGGAAAGCAGGCTAAGCCATGTCTACCGGCACGCTCCCTGCCAGACTCTCTGCTCCTGGGAAGATGAGGTGCTGGTGTCTGATCCAGTGCAAGAAAAGCAAAAGCCAACCCAACAAGTCTGCCTAATCCACCTCCAAAAATATCCCCTGGCTGTAAGAGGAAAGGCCCTTGGAGTTGCTGGTTGCCTGTTTTGCTTTAGCACATGGAAGGAAAAAACACAGACCATGAGGAGAGGAGTGTGGGGGCATGTGGGGTTGTTTCTGGGCTCCCCACTCAGGCAAGTTTGAAGGGTGAGCAGCCCTAAGGTGAAAGCAAAGCTGTGGTTTCACTTGGGTTTCACTGCAGGGTGGTTTGCCAAGGCTACCCACTCTCCCTGCCAGCTCTTGTCCTTGTCCTTGGAGCATGTCTCCTCCAGGATTGCTTATACTGGCCTTTCCCTGTCAGGTTGGAAAAAAAGACAAATTCCACTCTTTCTGCCTAGCAGACCTCTGCAGTTTCCTTGTCTTTATTTGGATTCAGAACTGAAGCAGACATCATGCATTAAAAGAAGTAACCAAATGAGTTTCTAGAATTCAGAATACTTGGGGAGGAGTGGCATCAATTTGCAAAATTTTGATAAAATATCAGTCCTAAGACTGAATGATGCTACATGTGACCACAGGTGAAAGGAAACTGCTTATGTGTGGATGTGAAAATTGAGCACACTAAAGGAGCTGCCTTGCTGCCCATGTCCCCCCCTGTTCAGCCAGGACACAGAGAGAGGGAAGGGAGCTCAGGGATGACTGGTCATTGCAGCCACTGCCTCCAAAAAGCAATCTGAATATAAGAGCAAGTGAACTCTTTCCCTGGTTTTACCCTCTTTTGATATTTTTGCAAAACTGAAAGAAGTCAGGAACAACAGCAGTCTTAGTCTGGTGAGCTATTTAATCCTTGTTCAAGGAAATAAGCATTTTCAGCCATGGCTGCTCCACAGTATATCAGCAGTGCCAGCAGGGACCTGAAACCATTCTGCCCTCTCTTTTGGGCAGAAGGAGAAATTACTCATGCCTCAGTACTCAGAGCCCAGCTGCAGTGCCCAGGCTCTCAGGGACCCCAAAAGTGCAAAGTAGGACACTTTCCCATCCCTCATGTCCCCAGCACCCAGCTGCTTCTGCTGGTGGCCCCTCTCCCTGGGGCAGCGACCAGCCACCTGCCTCCCAGGGGCCTTGGGATGAGGAGCACCTGGCCAAGGACACCCCAGCCTGTGCTCACCAGAGTCCAATTTGACCTGCACAGCCCAAAGCAGGATAGCCCTGGGATGGATAAAACGCAGCTCCCTGAATACCTTGTCCTCTGCACTTAAACCAGGCTGGGTACTGAAGGCTCTCCCAGCCCAACAGTGCAATTCTCACGCCTGGGACTTGACTGTTGTTGTTTGATGCTGGTCAGATGCCAGGCACTCATGAAAGCTTCTTGCTCACTCCCCTCTGCAGCTGGACAGAGGAGAGAAAGTTTAATGAAGGGTTCATGAGTTGAGATAAGGACAGGGAGAAAGATCACTCATTAAATAACATCAAAGGTAAAACAGGCTCAACTTAGAGATATTAGCTGGTGTGGCCGGCTGGTGGGGACAAAGATGGCTGGCTGGTTGTGTGTTTCTCAAAGCACATGACTAATTACATACATACATAAATACATACAGTGCTTCCTTGCTCTGGACTTTGTCTATATATGCTGGAAGGCATTTGAAGACAATTAGCTGACCAGGTGGCTCAGTGTCCTCAGTGTGTCTGACTATGTAAAATACTGCTTTGCACAATAGGGAGGTCTCTCCTGCTTGGGAGTTCTGAGTCTGCACCCACCAGAGGATGTGGGAAGGCTCTCCTGAGACTCCTGAATGCAGGGACAAAGCACTCTGCAGTCTTTATGCTCACCAAAAGTGTTAGAGCAAAGTGAACCCTTGGCATCAGGGTTTGTCAGGAGAGCTCATAGCTTTTATTAGACTATCAGACAGTCAGACAGGAGAAAAGAGCTGTCAAATTTCGGGGCATTTGGGTGTCTCCATTTGTTTTTTAATGTATGGTTTGGTCTAAAAGACATGACTCCTCCTTGCAAATCTTGCTTTCCTTCGACCTTAGACCATGGCAGTGGCAACAGCCTTCTTGGCATTGTCCTTCACAGAAATATAGTAGTGAACAAAAAATGGTGGGCACCAACAAGTGCTCCAGAGAGGACAAATGAGAGGAGGGGACACACCATTAAAAAAATAAAATCCCACTTTTTCATGCCTTTACAACTATTTCTTGGGGGAGAGACAGCCAAGAAGAAGGGTACTGGCTGTGCTCCGAGCCTGCTTTTGTTCTGAAAGCTTCCAACAACTGGGGTTTATTTTTGTCCAGAATGATGATTCCAGTCCTGCCCCGAACTAAGTCAGGTTAAGCTTCTGAACAACTGGGATGTCCTTGCTCAAGACTGTGGCATTTTGTTCTCCTTGACTTCTATCACTGACAAGCAGATATTCACAGAATCACAGAATAAGGTGAAGTGGAAGGGATTTTTGATCCAACTCCTGGCCCTGGACAGGACCATCATCAAGACTCAGACCATGTGCCCAAGAGCCTTGTCCAGATGCTTCTTGAACTCTGTCAGGCTGGTGCTGTGACCACTGCCCTGGGGAGCCTGTTCTAGCACCCCCCCACTCTGTGAGTGAAGAAACTTTTCCTAATACCTAATCTAAATCTCCCCTGGCACAACTTCAGGCCATTCCCTCTCGTCCTGTCACTGGTCATCACAGAGAAGAGATCAGTGTCAGCTCCTTCTCTTCCCCTCATGAGGAAGCTGTAGCTGCCCTGAGGTCTCCCCTCAGTTCCCTCAGTCCCCTCAGTCTCCTCCAGGCTGAACAGCACAGATGACCTCAGTCACTCCTCACACAGCTTCACCTCAAAGTTCTTCACCATCCTTGTTCCCTCCTTTGGACACTCCAATATTTTAACATCTTACCTTGTGGCACCCGAACCTGTCCCCAGCACTGGAGGTGGGGCTGCCCCAGCTCAGAGCAGAGCAGGACAATCCCCTCCCTTGCCCAGCTGTGATGCTGTCCCTGATGCCCCCCAGGACAGGGTTGTCCCTCCTGGCTGCCAGGGCACTGCTGACTCTGTTCAACTTGCCACTGACCAGGATCTCCAGGTCCCTTTCCATGGCACTGCTCTCCAGAATCTCATTCCCCAGTCTGTCCTTACATCCCGGGCTGTCCTGTCCCAGGTGCAGAATCCAGCACTTTCCCTCCTTGAACTTCATGTGGCTGATGATTGCCCAGACCCCTGATTTGTGGAGTCTCTCTGCAGGGCCCTCCTGCCCTCAAGGGAGTCAGCAGCTCCTTACAGCTTTTTTATCATGTACAAACTGTTGTTTGAAGCTGCTTTGCAGTCTGATGTTCTCCCACCCAAGCCCTCCTGAAGCCCAGCCCTAAGTAATTGCTCAAACAGGCAATCAAACTCCTCCACAGGTTATATCTATGAGACCATACATTAACATATGCACATTGTTGTACACACCACCTGAGTACCTGCTTTGATCTACAGCAAACAATGCAAATAGCTAGTCAAAATCATCAACCTCCGCTTTTGACCTTGTGCTCCTCCTACTATAAGCAGTACTCTCAGAAATTCCTCCAAATTTTCCTGATCACTGCCACAGAAAACAGGATGAAAATGCCCACATTTTAGCTTATGCAGAGCCAATATGTGGTGGCTTGGTTTCAGAGACATCTAGCATGGAAATACCCTTGGTCTGGACACATCATAGCTTTGTCATCCTAACTTTGCTGTAGAAATCAGTTCAGATGATTAAGATTTCAAGTTAGGTTAGCATTTGTCAGAGGAATCAATGTATCACTTGGATGAACAGACATTCACCCCCTTCAGCAAGATAGTTTTCGATCAGGACTATATTTACTAGGTACTAATCTCCCAGTACCCACTGAAATGGAAATTAGTCAAATGTTGTTTTTTAAAAGAAATGCATTTGTCACTTGAATGCATTTTCAACGTGTAATGTTAATCTTTCTCAATGTTCACATGAGAACTTTTTAATAAATTACAGCTAATTGCAATAATTTTCTTGACAAAGAAGACTTTTACATTTATCTTGCTCAGGTGAGGCACAAAATGAAACCTGAAGCATAGAAGGAGGGAAAACAGCCCATTGGGAGACGGAGCCCTGAGAGAGGTGATGGTGAGCAGAGGCTGAAGCAATGAAATCTTCAAGCTGACATTCACAGAGGAGCTTTGCAGCATCCCCACAGAGCTACAGAGGAAGATCCCACTCATCTTTGGACGGAACTTTTCCTCACATGACTACAAACCTGTAGCCCATGGAGATGTTGCACAATGCCCCAGCCCTTGATTCATGGATTTCCCAGGAGAAAGACTGGGGAAAGCATCCAGCCCTTTTTCCAGCTTTTTGACCAGCCAAAAGGGCTATGGTGTTTTTTGAAAATTGTATTTTTTTTTTTACCTGTGGAATGTTTTTTCCTTTGCTAGCTGTCCACAGCCCTTCTGGAGCTTGCTAGTTCCTGCCCACCTGGATTTCTGATGAGGAGTTGTATGCAAATATTAAAATAAAAATAGAGGCTTTTGCTGCACTCCTATCTGTTTGCTGGAAAGCTCTCAGAAAGCACATTGAATACTGAATTTTTACCATCATTGCTTTCAGCACTTTCTTGACATGAAAGTGATGTGATAAAAAGTATTTTCAAGGACACTTGAGTGAAGTGCATCACTCTGTGTCATCTTTCCGGTAGAAATTCCCCAAACGGAATAATTTAAGATTTTTTTGCATAGCTTGATGACTGTCAGAAATCTCTCCACACCAGCTTTGCAGAAGGTTGTGGATATTTTCACAAAATACATAAAATAGCCAGATGATATTCAGAGCACACTAACCTCTAGAAGAATAAATGCTTGTTTTGCAGGGTGCTTTGCCACTAAATAGCAAAGAAGCACTAAAAAGACAATAAATGCAGAGGATCACCAATGTGACCAAAAAAATAAAAGCAGGAAAGATCACTAAAGTGACATTCAGAAAAAATATTCTGACTAAAGACTGCAGAACATCTGCTGCAGCATCTGAATTTGCGTACCACAAATTAAAACAAATAAAATATCCCTGAGCTGTCATCTGCTCTCTGTTATGAGAGCACAGCCTTGCCACTTCCCTGGTTTTTGGGGTAGAATGTCCTGACTGCCTGACATAGCAGGAGGACAAAATTTTAGGTGGCACAAGCTACCCCAACCTCCTCAGCCCAGGCACTGCTGATGATTTGCTGGGAGTTGATGGGCACAGGCTGCAGATCCCCCCACCAGCAATGTTTCAGAACAGCACTGGGGATGTATGAGGGCAGAAACATGGATCTAAGGAATGGCAAATTCCCAAGAGGATCTTCTTGTCACCTCACAACTGTCTGGGCCTGGCATCAATCCATTTTGTCTCCAGCTACACCGAAGCATAATTTAATTGGTGATGCACTCATTGGCTTGTCTGTTGTACTGAGTTGTTGCCTGTGGTGCCTGGTGCCGTATCCTGCCTGGCATCCCAAGCTCTCACAGGCTCTTTGTGGAGCCTCTCCCCTTACTGAAGGCCAGAAGGAGTAAATTCCATTCATTGATTTGTCACATGTGCAGAGCAAGTTTTCAGCCAAATTCAGGGCCAAATGTGCAAACACCAAAGGGACCACTCTAAGCAGATCATCCAGACAATGCATTAGGGGCAGCAAAGTTTTAGGAAGGTTTGCCTCCATTCTGTAGCTTAGGAGTTAACAAAACTTCCTGTAGAGAACACATGAAGCATTAGGCATAGCTTGAATTTGAATTTAGATTGCTTGAACCCTGCTCTGACTTTGGCACATGAAGGCCACCTGTAAATCTGAAATGATAATGAGCACAGAAATAAAACCAGCCCAGCCTGTTTTTGCCCAGTGCTGTTGCACACCTCAGCACACCTCTGGGTGCCAGTGTTGGGTGCTGGGTGGCACCGTGACAGGAGAATGACAACAAAGTAATACATTTCTTCAGACATAAGTTACCATTCATGATCATAAAAAATTAGAAGAGTCAAGCATAAAATAAAGAGCTCTAATTTATGATGTATATGTCTCAAGCAGAGCTTTCTGCCACCTGCAAATCAAAGCATGTGGATACTTTAAACAAAAAGCCCCAGCTGGGTGTGGGAAAATTCCATTTAGCATAACCATAGGACTCTGTTTCTCTATTTCTGGAGAATTTGTCTAGTGTGTGATTTGGCCTCTGTTGCTCACCAGGCGTGGTGCAACATCTACCTGGTCAGTGATCGTGGTGATGTAAACCACTGCCTTGCCAAAGCTGCCTTTGCTGTGGGAGATCCTCATCACTGGCACAGCACAGCCTGCAAAGGCTGGACTCTGCCTGGCTTTGACAAGTTGCCAGTACATGTTCTGGATTAGCCCCATCATCCAAGGAGTGTTCAGATTAGGGGTTTGAGCACCTCATGTCTCTGAGCTGCTCAGCCATTGCACCAGCCTGACAGGACATTTGCTCTGAGCCATCCCTGTGGTGTTGAGATGCTCAGTTGCTGTATCAGCCACAGCCAGTGAGAGTGACCACTATGGCTTTACCTGTCTTGCTCGTACATGCAGAAGGCCTAAAGGACTCCATACATCAAAGTTTTGTGGCTGTTTCTCCTCCAGTACTTCCAGGTTTGGCAGTGCATAACCATTTACACCACACCTCTGTTGATCCTGCAGGATGAAGGCTCTCCTAGGGACATGTGTAGTCACCAGGTGGCTTCACCAGGTTTGTGAGCTACAACCCTGCCAATGGCCTTTCCTGCATGCCAGGCTGTAAACAGGATCTTTGTAGTACGATGGGATTTTTCTTCAGGCTGTTCCTAACTGATACAATGAACAGCATTATTGAAACACCTTCACTGAGGGATTTTTATGCCCAGAATTAATAAGAATTTACAGTTATATGGCTTGAGCAACATCTTTCAGCATGTGTCTTGAACAGAAGTCATACAGTTTGCACAGCAGCTGGTACTGAGTGTGTTGCTAGCCCAACTTCCAGCCAAGCAAAGTCTCTCTCTATTACCACAGCTTGCATTTGGCACCTAAGTAGGAAAGATTTTGTGCTATATTGTTCAAGCGTGGCTAGATTTAATGTGTTGGGTTTTCATCCCTCTGTCATATTCTGAAATCCAGGGAGGACTCCTGACTGGATTTTAGCACAGTGCTAATTTCACCCTTGTGATTCCACCCTCATTGTTTTTCCTCCCTCCCGCTGATGAAGATATGGGTTTTGTTTTTGTTTTTATTTGGTTTATTTTGTCCTTCCCCACTCTTACTGCTCTTGCCCAACCAGGGAAGTTCAGGAATGACTTCAAGGAAAATTAGAAAGGCCTTGGGTGGCTTTTTTTCATTAGTTCTGGCTCTACCTGTGGCAAAATAGGCACAGAGCCTAGCTGCCATCTGGAGCTCCTGCTGCCCAGCCAGGAGCTGCCTCTCCCAGGCTCTGTCTGCAGGGCCCATGGTACTGATGCAGCTGTGAGGTTGAGACAGAGCTGGACTAGTTTTGCCTCTTTATTCATGCAATGACGTTTAGCGAGAATGAGGACCCGCTGCTCAGCTGTGGGGGAGCCCAGCCCTCATTTATTCCTCTTTGCAAGAGGATGAGGTATGCCAATGCCTGGACTAAGGCCTTGGGTTGAGCACAGTGTTGGACTGTATGAGTTAAGGGCACCAAGGTAGATCACAAATTGTGTCTTTGCAGGGCACCACGGCTTTAAAGATTCATTGTTTTTTCTCTTGTAGCATTTTTGGTATCTCTGTATTTGATAGCTGCATTCAGTTCAGCCTAAAATGTCTTTTGAACAGGGGTAGGATCTGTCAGTTTAATCAAAAAAAACGACTAAAAATGGAATTTTTGAAGCAGCTGCAGGAATCATACAGCACATCATCAGCCTTGCACCAACCCTGCCTGTGTTAGTACTGTTCTGTCCTCAGTAGTGACAGCGAGCCCATGTTGACTGGTAGCTGACTCTCCAGTTCTCAGAAGCCGTGGATCATCAATGACATCAGAGACTTTTCTAAAATTGGTCCAGACTATTAAAGGAAGGGCTGTGACAGAAAGAGGAATGAAAAAGTGACAAGGTAGTGACATGTTCATTCAGTTCCTCTTCCTCTACAAATGAAGAAGCATATAACTGAACTTAAAAGAGACTGCTGAAAAAAGTCATGTGGAGACCATCAATAATGAATCATCCAAGGAGTTGATCATCCAGCAACAAACTTTCTGAGGAACCAATATCTCCTACTATTTCTGGTTTATCTCCAATCCCAAACATTTCTGGGTTGTGTTCTAGTAATGACCCCTACCCAAAGAGTTTGCAATCCAAGTTGGAAAATCAGATGGGGAGTTGGGAGATGTCCAAATCTCCTTTTACTTGCTCCGCCTGTGCCCTGTCTCTGATGTTGGCAGAGTGAGCAGAGCCCCTGGAACCTGGCTCTGGGTGGGGGCTAACAGGCTGGGTGTCCTGGCACTGCTCTGTGCTACCACACTGCTCTGGGTACTGGGCAGCTCATGCCCAGCTACTAGGAATGGAGCACACTGCCTGAAATATGGGTTCTGGTATCCCTAGGGAAGCAGATCCACAGTGTCAAATTCTCATTGACTTTGGTTCAATGAGTCCAGTGGCTGCTCCCCAGGCAGTCAGGCACTTGGAGAAACCTGAGGGATGTTTTATTCTCGCTCAATGACTTGCAAACACTTGAGCTCTCCCACAAATACCACTTGTGATGCAGAGAGGCAAAATATTGCAGGCAGCATTTTGCAGAAATTATGTTTCCCTATTAAATGAAAACCACTAATGTCTCCTCGCCTGTTACTTGCCTCTGACATGCAGCACATATTGCTTGAGCTGCTCAGGGTTTAGAGTTAGGAGCTCCTGCTGTGAGCCCCATCCATCCCCTCATTCCCACTGCCACCCTCTCACTCTCTCTCCTCTAGCCCTGCTGCCTGCTTCTCAGCTCTTATTTAACGACCAGCTGCCAGCTGATTTGCCCAAGGAGACTGAATAAATGTTAACACTTCAATATTTTCTAGCCCTTAGGGCTCTGATCCTGAAGCTTTCATTTACACAGAGGCATCAGAAGCAGTCATGAATTTGGGGGCTGTGGAAAGGAGCCCACCCGTGGGAGGGAGCCCACTGGGTGCCATGCCCTGCTTTCCTTGTAGTGCAGAGGGACACAAAGGGAGCAGCTGTGGGGTGATGAGAGTCAGCTGCTCAAAGAAAGAGCTCAAATGAGTTATTTCAAAGGTGGGTCAGGCTGTGCAGCGTGCTGTGGTCAAGTGCTGGAAGATTAAGTGATAACAGAGGATTATAAAGCAAGGCTATAGGTATATTAGAGTAGAGGGCACATATTTGTAGAAGTAAAAAATAGAAAGGATAAAGAGGTTGTGAGGAAGCAGCAGGGAAGAGCTCAGCTCATGCATGTGAGGGGGGAAAGCACTTGCATGCGCACTCTTATTCCTTTTTGTCACATCATTTATTTATCACAAAGTGCTCTTTAGCATCTTTTTGGGTTGGGGGAATTATGACACAGCATTTTCAAAGCATTTCAGTAATGTTCATTTCCATCTGAACAGCAACAAGGAATTTTAGTTGGGTGCAACACTGCACACCAAGTGCAGTTCCCCATTTGGGTGGGGAAAGGCCCTTCTTCATGCTTTGCCCTTATGTTTTCCTGCAGGGATCCCTCGGAGCATCCTTTCAGCTATGTCCCAGAGGTGCATCCCCCACTGACCCCTGCCTGCACCATGTGCCTGCAGAATCACCTGCTGCCCACCTGGCCAGAACTACACATCAGCTTGGGCAGCCAGGTTTTGCTCCAGCATTTGACTCGTGGATTTGCAGCTCCTGAATGGCTGTGCCTCGGGATGGTGACCCTATGCAAAGGACATCCAGCATGACTGGCAGAGCCTCTATTGCATCCTCACAGTCATTATTCCTTTGCACAAACTCACACACAGGGGCCTGAAAGCAATTGCAGGCAATGCATCTCCCTGCCTGACCTCTGATTTATTAACTCACAACTCCAACTAGAAGGTGGTCCTTTTCCAATCCCCATCTCGGTCCCATCTGACACAGGGTGCTGGTCTCTGTAGCACTGTGTGCCCTCTCCTTCTCCCTGTCTTCACATAGCTTCAGGGAGATAAACACCTTCTTGCCCCTCTCCAGGAAAACTGTGGCCTAACTGACAGATGGGCCAACACCTCATGTGTGAATGTCTTCTTTCAAATCCCCTGTTTCTGAGATGGCATCATACTTCATCGCCAGCAGTCAAATCCTGCACCAGCACGGGCTTTCTTTTTAACTCCAAGAAGCAACTTCATGGAACAAATATACATCCCTGTAAAAACTTCCAGCATGTTATCCTAGTCCTCATCAAAATAGACCAGATTTGGGAACAAAGAGCAAGATGTCACTGACCCAGAGGCCAGGATAGAATCATAGAAGAGCTAGATTTGGAAGGGACCTCTAAAGGAAACCTAGTCCAAACCCCCTGCACTGAGAATACCCCCACATCCCCATATTGCACAGGAGTGCATGAACTGTGACACCAGGATTTGCCAGTGGTTTAATTTCTTGTTTCTTCAGCAACGACCTATTTATGAAGCCACATAACACACAGAAAACTGCCTCCAAAACAACAAATCCACACTGGAATGCACTGGGGAAAGTAGAACATATCTGTATGATATATGGATACATTTCTTCCTCATCCCAGCTGTCAATTATGTTATGGAGATAAAAAACCATCAAGGTTTGATAATTATAAGACTGTGAAGGAACTTGGGGAAATAACTCTATAAAATACTCTATAGATTTAGAAAATGTATTTCTTGGCTGAAGTGTTCATCAATAAAGCTTATAGATTCGTATTAATTACAAGAAATAGTCTAAACTTTGTGCAAGTTTTTATTTAAGTATTAAACTTTGTGTTTCACCATCTAAGTACTTGTATGGCATTTTTGCCCTCAGTGGATCTGAATCACTGTCAACAGCAGGGAAGGAAAGCAAGAAGATGAAAGAACATCTGGTGTGGAGTACTCATGTTAAAAAAATGAAAAACATGAAATGCACTATAAAATTTTGCAAAATAGTTTTCACAGGATTTATTGGTTTCCCTCAGAGAAGAGCTTCCAGCTCAATAAGGTTCCACAAACTAGTGGCATGATATGGACCCAAAATGGGGTCAAAAGCCATCCAATTCAGTGAGGTATTTTCCCCTTGGACTGAAAAAAGCTTTTCATTCAATTTCAAGTCTCATCATGAACTTGCATACACGTCCTCCTAGCATGTGTGCTGACCTGTGTAATGTGAAATGGGGTGGAGCTGGCAGGAGTGGATGAGTCCCTGTCCTTCTCCAGCCCAGTGCCTGTACTTTCCCCAGAGAGGCTGGCTGTGTCACAGGGGCTCCTGACACCTTCTGCAAGCAAATCACATTACCTTGTCATCCTGGAGGCCAGCCACCAGCTGTCTGCTAACCAGAGAGGCCCCCCTGTCTGAGATCACACCTGCCAGCTCTGCTCCCAGAGTCAGGAGACAAATCGAAAATGCAGCAACAGCAAATAACTTCTGCAATTTACAGAGGTGGCAAATATGTCAAAAGCATTTTGATATTGAACTCTCACTTAAAATCAATGATCCAAATGGGACTCAGCCTGTTCTTTATTGAGGGCTAAGGGTTAACTGAATATTTTGGAATTCATTCACACATGAGTTGGATGGACTTCATGAGTAATTGCTTTATGCAGCACTTCCCTGCATCATGCAATATTAAAATCCTGCAACTGGAGGAACAAAGATGAATGGGGCTTGCTCACCCATCCTTGTCCAGCACTACACCAGGATGGGTGACCTCCTGACCTCCACACTTTTACCCACACAAAGTTCCCAGTCCCCTGTCCTGGCCTCTCTTAGATGAAATCCCAGAGCTTTTCTCCTTATCCTTTTGCAATTAATTACTGATATGAAAGGAGAGAGGTAATCCTGGCCTTCACCCAGATTTCACTCCTGGAGGGGGGCTGAGGAAAGGTCAGAAGGAGGCCAGGAACATTCAAAGTACAGGTGGGGTTTTTCCCTGACGCCTGCTTTGAAGGAAACCTTCAGCCCCAGAGATAAGCATGCAGAGGTGCCTGTTGAAAAGGGGAGCTCATCAGAAGGCATTTCTCCTTGCTAATGTGGCCCAGTCCTGCGGTGACCTGCCCTGGCTCCTGCTTTTCCTGCTGCTTGCACAGGACACTGCTGAGTCAGCATCCTGCAAAGAGGTCGTGTGACACACAGCCTTCATCTACAGGTTTTGTTTGTGCAATCAGCAAGATGCCAGGGCTGGGAAATCAGTCATGGGAGATGTGTATTTCATGTAATTGGGCTGTTGTACTGCAGTGAAGCCACAGTGCTGCTCCCAGCTGCTGGGTAGGTCATTGGCAGGGGACCACACGTGGTGAGTGAAATGTTTTGGAAGTCTTTCAGGGAACACTGTGGTGGTGTCACTTCTGCATTGTCAATATAAAAAACGAGTCAAGGAAATTATCAGGAAAAGCCTTGAGCTTTAAAAGCGCCACACATGCCATGCAGAATATAAAATAAATGCCAGCTCAAGAACATTGTCCCACTGGTGAAAAGTCATGCTCAACATTGAACAGATCAACCAAAACACTGCGGGAATAAGCCCTGTTCCAGTTAAGTAAGCCATCCAGGTCCTTCATATTTTCTGGTATGAATGGGTACAGCTCTTTGGAAAACCTGATATCACACCATTATGCTCCAGATTTCATACTTCTTCCAAGATAGACTATTCAAGCATGGGCCATGGCAGATATGGCCACTAAAATATGCCACAGCACCAGAAAAAAAATAATGTGTTAAACAGTTGTAAGGGAAACTGTGCAGCTGGTGAGCCCTTCCCACACACATGTTTTCAAGGAGATGAAACTAGTGTTGATGTATACTGACTTTATGGAGCTTTTTGAGTTTCTGGTGGACAAGCAGTACCCTAAGCCCGTTGCACAAGCCCTCACAAGGCTGTGGATATTTTGCAATGCAGCACTGTAGTCCTCGAGGTGGTGGGGCAGCGAGGGCAGACGGGGGAACAAGGACCTCTGTTCCCTTGCGACACCAGGGAAAGGTGCAAGGATGCAGGTGCCTCTCCCTCTGTGGTGCCTCAGCAACCAAGCCACTGCTGAGTCAGACCTGCCACTCCAGGTACCCTGCGTGTGCTACCTCTTCTCAAATGACCCTCAAGAGGAATCAAAATGCGTTAAAAATCCCAAGGCCAAGCAGCATCCTGTGAGCAGCACTTGCTCAGAGGAGAGGTAAAATCCCCATATCCTTTTGCCAGAGCATGTGTGGTTTGTCCAGATGCTGCTCAGAAAGGCTTCTTCTACCTCCCTTGCAGATGGGAGGTTCACACACACCTTGTGCACACACAGTAAGACTTAGAAATGTATCATTAATTTTGTTCATATAAGACCCCTATAAAATATATCTGGTTCTTTATTTAGACTCCTCAATTCCTTAAGGAAACTAAAGGAATTAAATTAAACTAAATCAAAAAGTTCAGATTTGGCCTTTTAAACAGATTTTCCTGTCACTCCTTTGAATGAACACTGATGTCTTTGAGAAAATTCTTATACAGCAAAGACAGTTTTCCCATCTAGCCATAACTGGGTTTGGGAAGGATCCTCCTTGGCCTTACAGTGCTAAACAATGTGATAATTATTTTGCAAGGTTGTGTCCCATCATACAAAGTTATATTTTTGGTATTGTAGCCCAACAGATCTGTCTTTATCCGTGGGCAATTGTTAGTGATGTACTTTTTTGGGGGGTTCTTTTTTTTTCCCAACAATCACTGGTGACTGAACCATTCTGGTAGTGTTCCCTTAAGATGACAAAGGGAGGCACCTTTGCAGTCTTGTGATGGAGAAATGGTAGAGTTCCTCTGACTGAATGCTGATATCTTCTTTGGGGTGAGATTAATCATGCCCTAGGAACATCTGCAGTCCCTCTGATGACTTACACCCTGACATCCTATACCCTCCCTTGTAGTCACTTCAACGCAAAGTGAGTTTTATCCACTTCCACTGCTCATGGATTTTCTTTCTGCCCCAATGACAATAATTCTAGCACTTGACTCCCCTCTGCGGTACCTGAAGACATTGAAGATACCTTTTGATTTCAGGTTGGTCCCTCCCTGTCCCTGTTTTGGGAATTCTCATGGCTTGGAGAGTGTGTGTGCGTATCATTTAGGGAGTCATCTTTGAGCTGTGTTTCTAGGTCTTGCCATAGTGCTGAGGGCTCTGCACCACCCGCAGTGCTGGCACACAGCTGCTTCAGACACAACAAGCCCGAGCCAGGAACTTGTTTGGCAAATTCTACTCAGAAGCCCAGAGGCTTATTCTGGGCTGTCCCTGTGCCTGTGTGAGCGTCTTGTCCCAGCCCTCCTCACCACCAGTTAAACCTTCAGTACAGTTTCATGTTTTCTGGGGTGCTTCAGCACTGACATGCCTTTTATGAAGTCTTTCCAGCTGGGGTGGAAGGGGTAGTCTGCAATTTGTACTGGGAAATTGTGTGTGAACAAAAGAACAGTTTTGGAGTGTTCTTCCATTCTCTGTTTCTGTGCACTTGCAGAGAGGTGAAGCTGGTGTCCCACAATTTACTGGAAGCATTTCTGCTTTTCCAGGCAGTCTCTGCCTGCAGGTGCCTGTCACGGAGATGCACGTGTTGCATCTTGTGCAGCAGGTCACCATATATTTACTGTCACTTCATTGAAAGAAATGACAAACTAGTGTCTGGAAGGGCACTGGAGGCAGATTTTGTTCGTGATGGCTAGAGTTACTTATTTTGCCATCCACCAGGTTCTCCTACACTAAAGAGAATGCAGAGCTAAAAATAAACCCATGGCCCATTAATGCTGAAGTACCTTGAAGCAATTGCCTGGGGAAAAAAGACGGGAGAATTTGGTAGAGCCTGAAAAAATAATTAACAGTGAACAGAGGCTGAAAGAAAAACATGGATGAGGTGGGAATTACTGTAAAAGACTTTTCCCAGGGGAACTCTACTCTTTGCATGCAGAAACTCACTTGCACCTCCCATGCAGGGGCTTGCAGCAGGACTGTTTTCTTTGCAACCAAAGGTTTTCTGAAGGAAGAGTTCTTCTTTGCCTTTTGCTTTTGGGAGTGGATACTCGCCTGCATTTTTACAGCCAGACTGGCTCTCTGTGCCCTTAGCCTGACCACACACCTGTGACATAAGGAAACTGGTGACATTCATTGCATGGAAAAGGAGCAGCAGGACGGAGGGCTCTGACTCCCTCTCAAGGGCACAGAGGAAACCTGTGGGTGTCTGGGAACCTAAAGCACGAGTCTGTGTTGGGCTTACTGACAAGAACTGCAGAAATCAAACATATTTTGGAAAACAGGCCTTTATTTTTTCCTTACAAAATGTGGCTGGATTTTTTTTAATCAGCTGCGTTTCTTATGGAGTCAAGCAGGGCTGTGAATCACACACCTGTGGTGGTTTTTTGCATCTGGACTTGGGCTCAGCTGTTGGGCAATTCCTCTCATGCAAGCTTTGGCTGCTGCCCTGCCCTCATCCCAGTAAGGTTCTGGGGGTGCCTCCACCTTCCCCCATGCACACACACACCCACAGAGCTATTCTCAGCTCCCACAGCTCAGACTTTTGGCTGTGCTCACTATCCCTTTGGAAAGGGCGTGGCCCAGGCTGGAGAAGAAGCTGGGGACGACAGATGCAGTTGATAGCAGTGCAAACACATAGAGATGCCTTGCTTGGGAACAGCATCCCTGCAGTGCATGAGGAGGAGGAGGAGGTATGGGATGCAATCCTTAATCACTTGGGTTCTCTGTGCCATCTACAAACCAACGTGGTTATTTAATACCTAATTATGTCACCTCCAGATATTGAGTGGTATTTGGAAAAGGCTCCCAAGTTCTTGCCTGGAAGACCCTGCAGGAGCATGTTGTTCTCTCCTGCTCCCAATGCCCACACAGCCCTGAAACAGGAAGGGAAGCGATGCTGTACTTGGATCCGTAGCACTTTCTTCAAAACAGACAAAAGTGCTAAGGAGAAGCAGGCTGTTCAAATTTTAAAAATAGGTTTTTGTAAAAGTGTAACTATTTCCTTTTTTTTTTTTTAATTTAAATGAACGTTTAATTACATCTGAGTAACTCAAGGCAATTTTCAAGAAGCTGGGGAGTTTTTGTTCACTGTTTTTGGAGTGTTCAAGATTCAGCATCTCAGTCTTTTGAATTTATGTGGCTTCCAGTGAAAACATAATTTATGGCTACAATCACTTGATTAAATGGTGCTCTGGAGAACTTACCAGCAACTGGTCCTGAAAGAGGTGTCTTGTAAGGTTAAATTTTCCATATATCCCACAGTGATTACCATTCATCCAACAACTGAAGTGCCTGCAACAGAATAAAGCAAGTAGAAAAGCCTACTTCCTGCAGTTAGAAGAGTTTTAAAAGTGTAGCTGATTTTTCTAATTGGCTTCTCTCTCCAGAGAGCAGGGAAGGAAACACCACTAGGGCCACTGCTGCTTCCCCACAATTAGACAATCTTTGCTTTTGTATCAGCCATAGCATCCAGGGAACGTTTTTAAACCCTGTTAAACAGATAGTGACCTTTTCTTTCTTTCACCTTCATGGGTATTCCCCAAAAAATAAACTCCATTTGATTTCTTGACATTTCTTCTGCTGTATGCCCAGGTTACCCAAATGCCATATCTACATGATAGAGAAAGAAGGAAGAAAGCAAACCACCTTCTCAGGGCTCTGAGTCTTTGCATTAACCCAGCTTGGAATGAAAATGACCTCTCTCCTGCACTTGGCAACACCTAACAGTGCCTCCCATCTTTGGTTTCTGAAATTAAATTCCTAAAGATTTTTGGCTTTTTTTGGCCTAGTTTTGTTTGCTCCTTCTGGTCTTTATTTCATGATGAGTCTTTATTTTCACTGACTTGAAACTGGAAGAAAATCAAACTGTATGCCTAGGTTGGAATGCAGAAATCCTTGCTTCTATTTAAGAAAGGTGCTCTATTTCTATTTGTGTTGCTGAAAGTGATTATTTTCTAAGGATAAAAAGACTTGAGTTTTGACATAAATGTAAATACTCATTTATGAGACCAGAACACCCCTTCATTTAATACAGGTACAAAAGACATTTTACCCAGAGGAACCTACCCAATAATAGTAGTGTCCACGTTTCTTGGAGGCAGCTGTTCCAGGCTGCTTTTGAAAGAGGATACAACTCAGGAGGCAATGCCAGTTCAGTATTGCCAATCTTCTGCTTCTTGCTAATTATGGGTGCTTTATACTCTGTCTTCTGTATTTTAACTTTTTATTTCAAAGCAAGTGTCTGTAGGTAGATGTGGCATCCCAACAGGACTTCCACCCTTTTCCATCCATTCTCCACCCCAAATCCCTAACTGTCAAAAAGTTGCCTTTAGAAACGTTTACTCTGCCATGGCAAGGAACAGTTAGATGGAAATAACACCGAGGCAGATGCCAGGGAAACCCAGCCAAAATCCAGTTCTTCTAACCACATGGCTGGGCTGTCAGGACAGGCAGGAAGCAGATGTACTGCCTGCCAGTGGAAATGGGGCTGCAGGTGCACTCAAGAGCCCGAGCATGGCACTGAGAACAACACCACCACCATCACCACTCTGAAGGAGTATCTCTACCAGAGATGGGTGCAGCTGCACCAGAGCAGCACCATCAGCTGTACCATCACTCCGCAGTACCATCAAGCAGGCAGCATGGCAAACTTTATGAGCGCTCTCTTGTTTTCCACACCACACAATATGAATTAGTCACATTTTTCTGGGTCTTCTGCAGGTAATCTTAAAAATATTTTCCACAGCCAATATTTGTTAAATTATGCATGGTGTTTACTTTCACTCCTCTGCAGTTCTGCCACCTTTCATGAATATGAAAAGGAGAACTCTAGAGAGCTGTCTTTCATTTGATGACAAAATTTTCCAGGGTGTTCAGTCTGGTTATACAATTCTGCACTTGTTCTGTTGCTGACGTTTACTTGAGCAGGATTTCTTCAGTGAGTGGGAATCACCTGCATGAACACAGGACAGGTCTGCACTGCCTGGAGATTGTTGTGGGTGCCTGAAGTGCCTTTGGAACACTTCAAACAACATAACAGGGTCCAACAAATTAATACTGAAGCCTCAAAATAATGGCAAGGCTTAGATATAATGACTAATGGCTGTCTGCCAAGGGACAGAGCTGGTGTTTCAGTGATGGTGAAGGAAGGGGCACAGTCACAGTCAGGTATATGAAACCTGTAATATGCATTATTTTCTTCTATTTTCCATTAAAAAATTCCTATGGCTTCCTCTTGGAAGCACTGCTATATCTTCAGGCCCTGGTCCTCAATATACAGGCTCCAAGTTCCCAAATGTACTTATTCTGGGAAATGAGGGAATGTGAATTTCTCATCTCTGGAAGTGTTCAAGGTCAGGTTGGATGGGGCTTTGAGTAACCTGGTCAAGTGAAAGGTGTCCCTGCCCATGGCAGGGGGATTGAAACTAGATGGTTTTTAAGGTTCTTTCCAACCCAAACAATTTGATGATTCCAGGGTTCTGTGATTCTATGCACAAACAGGTAACATCAGCCCAGGAACATACACAGGCCTTCAATCACTTATGGGGCATGACTGAAACAGCCACCGAATTTCCTGCTGCTGGTGTAAAACCACCATAGTGGATGTTAAAACTGTGCTTCTTCTCAGTTGTTGCCATACTGAAATTAAGAATGTGTCAGTCAAAAAGAAGTCAAAAATCTGCAGCTGGGATTCTCACAAACACTCAGAGCCAGCTTACTTAAATTAGATCAAGGCTAGAAATCCCTAATTTTCATATACTTTCTGGAAAAAATTTCCAGTTTTCTAAAAACGAGTGCTCAAATTCACAGTAATTAAGACCCTTGTTTTTTTTTTTTTTTTCCCAAGGAACTCCTTGAAAGAAGCTTCCAGCAAAAATACTTGTTCTTAAACAAGTAAGTATTTAAATTCATACTTCAGAATTCAAACACAGAGTTCACCCCTCAAACTATTTAGAGATTCTGAACAAAAAAAAACCCTAAGTAAATAACACCCTCCCGAAAAGTAAATAAAATAGTAATATACAGAGAGGAATCTGTCTGTTTAGCAAAAGTTTCCCACAGTCAGCTGGGCTGTCTGGACTCTGCTGAGCCTGCTGATGGCGGCGGGCAGGATGAGAGCCATTGGAGCAGATGTACATGTCTAGCAACAGAGTGAAATAGGCACTTCCAGGACATGATATGCCTTATCTCAGAGTAGTTTTCTAAAATAGATCAGACACATTGCAGCTCCTAAAATAACTGCTCCTTTTCAACTTCGGAGCAAGCCTGGGTGGCAGGCTCTGATGAAGGAGTCTGGGTGATGTAGGGGCTGTCCTTAAAGGCAGGTGGGGCAGATTCCAGACAGGAGCAAGATGGCTCTTCATATCTAATCCACTGCAATGGCATGTGGCTGTATCAGAATCAGGACTAACTCCACACCAAAGTCAGGGGAGAGTTTGCTGTGCTGCTCTGTTTTATGTTTGGTCTCGATGTATTGATAATCTCTAACATTTATGATATTAATAATTCATAGTATCAAACTATTATAGTGCCTTAAGTTAGCCACTGTCTCATATTTCCCTGCCTCTGGAAATACGTCCCCAGAGACCACTTGGGACATCACACTGGCCGCTATCACACATGGTCTTCCTGAGTTTGGCTGCCTTACCCAAAGTGTTTCTCCTCCTCTGCAGTTTCCAGCTGTTGTGCTCTGTGTTTACCATCTTATTAGTCCCCTTGGTACTGGTCCTCCACCTTGCTCTGCTAGATACAATTTGATTCCTGCTACTTCAGCCCTCTGGGTCATCTGATTACCACCCCACCATCTGCCCCTGGACCAACAAAACATCTTAAGTTTGTGTCAACACCAAATTTAATTGGCACCCTCACATATTGAGGTGATAAGTGAAGGGCTGACCCCAGAAAACATTTTAAAGAAGCTGTTGGATTCTTTTTCCCAAACTGCAGCTTAAAAGTATCCTAGTCCTTAAACAGACTCTGGCAAATTATGTCTTGTCATACTAAAAGAATAATTTTATGATTTGTTCTTTAAAAAAAGTCCATGCAAAAGACCTCAGTATTATGTAGGATTATACTAGTAAAATTCTGTTTGTTGTATGTACTAATTCAGTATTGCAGTATGACACAAAAGTATCATAGTACCAATTACTAATATATTGCCAGCCATCTCAGTATATTGAGATCATAATTATTTACCATTCAGCCTCCATAGCAACACTGAATGTAAATGTATTTCCCAATATTCTCACAAAGGCAGATTAAGGCTTTGTACATTCCAGCTGCGAACATGCCAGGAGATAAAACAGGGACTCCATCTGCTATTGTGTTCAGTTGCCTGAAGAAAATTAAACACAAATTTAAAGGAGTATTGCATTAAAGAAAAGGGATTTTATTCCTTGAAAAAATTCAAGATTTTGGTCAGTTTCTGGTACTCTCCTATTTAGAGATTCATTTAGAGCTGCTGCTGGGCAGGATAACAGCATCGAATTCTCTGGTTTTGCTGCAATTGCTGCTTTGTGCAAGCATATTAATTGTCGTGATCAGTGTGGTACTGTCAGATTTCTGTCAGTAAATGTGTCCGGGGTGTCCCCTGCAATGCCACACCTACCCCGCAGAGCCAGGCACTGCCAGGGCTCACCGTCAGCTGCTCACAGCAGCAAAGGCAGCCCAGCAGAAATGCTGAATTAGCATGGGAGGCGGCAAGTGCTGAGTGCGCTGAGAACAAACACTCATCCATCATCCTACAGCTCCAGCAAGGAGCGCCAGGCTCCCTGTTCCCTAGTTTATGTATTGTGCCCTCAGTGTTTAGCAAACAGCAGCATCACATTCAGACATTTTATAAACTTTCCCAGCCCACCAGCATTATGTGAGTTTCGGCTCCTCTGTGGAGGTGGCGGCAGGCTGTACTTTTAATGAGGTTCCCTGCGACTTCTGTCAGGAGCCGGGAACTTCTTGCAGAAGGGAAACAGAAGAATCCAAAAGAGAAATTAGCTGCTAGCAAGAAAAACAAATGGCATGCTAGTGGGGCCTGTTTCTCTTCTCCTTCCCAGCAGCTCTGCTCCAGGTTAACCCTTGCAGGCTCAGATGAGATACTCCTGATGCAAAGGGGTATGATGGGGCTCGCAAGGAGGTTCTTGTTTCTCTCTCCTCTAACCTGAGTCTTTGCATAACAAAGCAGGTGCTTGGCAATGTGAGCAGTACTTCCTAATAGCAATTAAGAACCCAACTTAAGAACCATCAAACAGATTCTGCCAGTCCCCAGGAGGCAATGATATTTAAGCATGTAAAGGCAAGATAGTTGCTTCCTCGTCACATTCCAGAGATGGAACGAATAGTTCTGGATATTTGCCTTAACTGACAAAATCGGGAATTCAACCTAACATATGGGAAATCTGACTTGTGCAGGCACCAGGAGGGGTGAGTGCGTGCAGGAGAAGCATGATGTGGTCACACATTAGGCCATTCTCTCTTATTCTCTTTGTGAATATTATGAGGCAGATTAGGAAGAATGAATACTGCTGCCCACAGATTTGCCCGGTCTTTGGCAAGCTGCACCCAGATGCTCCCTGCTTCCCCCTAAGCACTGCTAGTAGTGGTGTGCCTGATACAGAAGCTGCAAGTAAGGAGCCATCTGCAGCCAGTGTGCTTACACTTCTGCAAAGAGAACACCTGGAAAGACTGATGCAAATTCAGGTATCAGTGGCTCCCTTAATCCTTTCTAGGTAGGAAGGATGGTCAAAACAGCTAACAGGTCTTTGCCATTTGGAATATCTATAAACCTCAAAATGGTGCTGAATTGATATCCTAAAATAGTACTTTGGGATATTACTGGGCACATCCAAGCAGTGGAACCAGGTGCAGATGTGGCACCTTGTCACCACATGCAGTCTCATGCCTGGGAGCCTCTCAGGGAGGTGGCTGTGCCAGCCAGCTGCCCTCAGTCTGCTCAGCACCATTCCAGGCACAGCTGAGAAGGTCCCAGGTCTGGAACAGAGTCAACAAGGAGCTCAGCACTTGCTGGGCCACACTGCTCCACGTTGCAGATGTGCCTCTTCTCCTGCCTTGCTCCATTGGCGATGTGATGCTTCTGACCTCCCAGGAATAATACCTCGACAGGTCTTTGTGAAAACCAGGTATTACAGCAGTGGGAGCATTAGAATGAATTGCAAGACAAGGTAATTTCCAGGTGTTGTTATGAGAAAGAAAAAGCTATCAGGAAAAGGGGCAGGAACATGCTGCTGGGAGTAATAGGACTGCATGACACCATGATCTTGTTAGCACAGCATCTTTCCAAAAATTGGACTAAAGCTGGGGTGGGGAAGACCGAGCTTTCCAGTGTTGCTCACCCACAGCTGTTTCTTGACTCACTGTCCCTTGCAGGCAGAAGTATGTGCTGTCCTTGAGTTTCACGTCCCAACCCACAGCCTCATGTGCCAATCTGCCTGCCTGTGTGATCTGTGAGCAGCTGCAGGTGTCTGGGTTCCTCAGTGCCACTTAGCATAGGGATTCTTCCCTGTGCCGTGGCCTCTCATGAATGTAACGTGTTGCACATTAGGTCTGATGTGTTAAGATAAGCCCATGTGTTCACTGCATAGTGGTATCTTCATGGTGGAAAAGAGGACACTGGCATGGCAGGGGACCAGGAGATTGGGCTGGAGCTAGGCAGTAAGCATGTCTGGGGTAACCACAGAAAAAGAAGCAGAGCTGCACCACTGGAGCAAGGTTTGGTTAGTTTCACTTGCTTAAACACATCTCAGCATTGATCAGGAGATCACACATACTTCATATATGGGGGAAAAAAGCATCTTATCAACCTGTGATTTTATGCAAACTAAGCAATAAATGGTGTTTGAATGGTAGCATTTCTAAATCCCTAAACTGGTAGCATCCCTGCAGTCTGATGTCAGCAGAGCCTCGTACTCAGCCCAAACCCCATCTGTCATCCTGTCTGTAATTTAGTCTTGCTCAAAAGATGAAACATCTTTTCAAAATTCATAACGGTTAGAGAAATAGAAATAGCTACATTTTTATTCAGCCTCTTTTAATACTTTTTCTTTGGCTTTCTCCTCCCCCCCCCACCCCCCCCCCATTCTGAGACCATAATAACCACTAGGAAAAGCTCTTTCAACAAGCATCTCTTGATTCTCTGGTGATTGTTTAGGACAGACTTGTGCTATTCTCTTCCTTTCACCCTCTCTTGACCATATGAAGAATATGATTTTGCTGTGGTTTTCTGAAAATTTAGAATTCCTCTTGAGCACTTCCAGCCTTGCCCTCTAGATGCTTACATGGGAATTATTTCTACTGAGCCATTCTTTGATCAAAAAATAAAAAAGTCACTCTTCTTATTTAAGAAGGAAAATTACCTTTTATCTACAGTGGAGCAGGGATCTTTCCTTTGATCTTACTCCTGGGAATGTTGCAAAATAATAATAAGATAATCCTCTCCATACACTCACATTTTAGCAACCTGGGTGGGGCTCTGCATATTCAGCAGTGTTTTGCAGCCATTAATGAGGACTGATTTTGCTATACTAGGGGAGAAAAATATGCCTCCCCTCCTGCCTGGTCCCTGTCAGTACGTGTCATTTTCTAGCTAAGCTGTTCAACCACTAGTGTGCTTGATTCCCTTTCCCCAAAAGCCATCTCATCCCCACCCATTGCCTGGTCTCACACTAATGCCGTGGCCCTATCTCTGTCCTTGAACAGCTGTCTCCTGCAAGCTCCATTCTTCCATTTACTTTTCTCTGGTGCAACCTTGGAATGTCTCGATGCCAAGTTTTTGCCAAGGCTGTCCAGCCATCCTGGAGTAAGAGTAGACACAGACCTTGACTCTGCTGTCCTCAAGGTCCTGCTTTTATTATTAGACTTTGCTCACTGCTTGGCTACCATGTTTGAAACCCAGTGTTTGAAACTGAAATGTTAGCTCCACCTCAGCTTTCCTATTACACAAACCAGGTAGAAATCTGCTGATCAGAACTTCCATGTGCTTGTACCAGGCTAGGATTTCAGCTGGCTGTCTCTTTGAAACACATCTTTCAGTACTGGATCCTTGCCACACACTTCTGGGGAGGTCAGTCCTTGGGAAAGGTCACTGGCAGCTTCCAATCCACCTATTTTGTTGTTTCTTGTGTTTCTGAAGTCTTGTACTGACAATGCACTGGAGTACAAAGATAACCTTTGGTCTTCAACCAGTACACTGCAGTGAAACCTTGAGCCAAAGTGTTTCACTGGATTTTCATGAGGACACCATTACACACTACAATCCCACCTCAGAGTAATGCAATTTTAAATATTAAAGAATGCAGCATTTCTTTGAAGATGTCTGTCACAGTCTGCCACTGTAAAAACACAGGAACACACTGCCAGCAGTGGGACAAGACAGATGCCCACCATGCCTGCCAGTTCTTGTGCAGACTGTGTGCAGCACAGAGCCCACCTCCGCTCCTTTGAGCTCTCACTTCAGTTGTGCAGCAGGAGGTGTGCTGTGTGCCAGGGCAAGCAGTGGGATTCTGCCACATTCCACTTAGCTCTGTAGCTGAGACAGTTTAGAAGGATCTGGGTCAGGTTCAAAGGAAAAGCACTATGGCAGTCAAAGCACTATTTTTTTTTTATTTTTTTTTTTTTTTTTTAGGATGCATTTGTGAAAACAAGGCATAATATACAGCCAGGAGAATCTCTCACCCTGTACTCGGCAGAACTCGCAGACCCTGGAAACAGCACAGCTCCTCATCCTGCAGTCTATTCTGCTAGGATGCTATGGCTCTGCCCCATAGAGTGCTACAAAAGAACCCAGAAAAAGCAAAATAAAGGAATAAAGAGACTTTATAATAAAGTGCTTTCTCATGTACTGTACAATAACTTACTGGGTCACTCTGTGTGTGTGTCACTGTAGCTTTCTGAGATTTTTCCTGTTGGCAAAAATGAAGCTGGTGTTACAAATCTCCTCACCAGGTCCTTCCACTCATCAGTCATGCGTCTGCACTAGCACAGTTTTGTCATCTTTAATGTTACATTTGCATACCTGGATCCTATGGCCCCTATTTACTTCTGGCTTGACCTCCTTCGTCCTATTCCCTTTGTATCCAGGATAATCACAAGCATCTGCTACCCACAGTCAGCAGCTTTTCCAGATTATGCAGCTTCTGAGAGACTGTTGGCCTATTTTATTTTGTCAATATGAAGACAGAGGCTGTGTTTACCACCCGAGCTGCTGCAATGCCCTCTGAGATGTATTCAGGCAAATGTGTGTCTCATGTTTTTGTGCTCTGCCAGGTACAGAAATGGAGAGGGAAGAAAATTCCATGAAAAAAGGACAAAATCTTAGTTTGACTGCTATTGAAGGTCTGTACCTTAACATTATCTTGATACAAAGAAATAAATAATAAACTGGAGGTGCTTTGTAGGATGACACTGCATTAGAACTGGCTACTTCAAAATAGCCCAGAAAAAAAGGGGGTGTAGACAGTGCCACATGATCCTGGTGGTCTGGAGGGTAACACACAGGTGAAGATGTATGGATTCAGTTTCCAGTGTTGCAGGTGAAGTCCAGCTCTTGGAAAAAAAAAAAAAAAAAAAAAAAAGACAAGGCACCGAAGAGAGTGCTGCGACACCTGGCTGAGTCAAAAACAAAACACCTATTTATTCAGGACAAAATATACTCTTTTTTCTGTTTTTCTGAGGGAAATGCAAGGTAATTGTGTTGGTAACACTGGAGTTATCTGCAGATTCACTGGTGTGCACGGGCTCAGTAACTTCCCCTGTGTAAGCTGAGGGCTGTGGTAATGAAGAGAGCAGTCAGCAGTGCGAGAAAGGTGAGAGTTCACATGCCAGAAAGTGATAATAGCAGGGATAAGGAGATTTTCAGAATTCAGGTCCATGGGTAACTGGTTTCACATATATTTCATAAAAAGGCTTTTAGATCCTAAGTTGTACTCATTTCTGAGTAGTCCATATCATCACACTTTGCCTTTTGTATTTGCTCGCTTGCCAGGTTATCTTAGTTGTTAAAAAGACCTTGCCTCTAAGGCTTTCTGTGCCCACTATGCTGCTGCCCAAAATGGCAATATTCTCACCTGTTCCTGAAATGCCAAGATGCATTTTTCTCCTATAGGATAGAAATAATTTCTGAAAACCAGACATTTAAATACTCAGCTAAAGTGAACACCAAACCTTCTATTCCTATTTTTATTTTCATTTTCACTATTGTACTTTCGTATGTAGCATCCATAGATACAGCCTCAAGATACTAAAAGGAGATAGTAGTGGTTAAAGACAGTATTGTGACCATTACTTCATGGCAGTTTACAATTCATTTCCATGGAAACTCATCTTTTAGATCATCTTCTGAAGGGTTGTCCCAAACAATTTGTGTTCTGGTGTCCTGACCAGACAGTTTTTGAGTTCCATCCAGCTTTCAAAAGTTGTATTAAACAGCTAGGTAAGATAAACAAGAAGGTCATTTGTATCACCTCATTTTAGTCATCTGCAAAGCTATCCCACCAAAAAAGGACACATCCTGCCCAAACCCTGCAATCTAATTCTTCAGTGAAATGGTTTAGAAGATTGGACAAAATTTCACCAAAAAGCCTTCACAGAATACCTGAAAAGAATTTAATGAGCTGCTGAATGACAGTGTCTGTCATCTTATCTGTCTTGACTTAGTTTGCACTCACTACTATACATTTATATCAGAAATTTGCCATTGGAACAAGTGTCTGAGACAGACTACACGGGTTACACTGGTGACATCCTGTCAGCTGGGTCATTGTGTTTCACATCATGAACTGCAGATGTGCAACTGAGCAAGACATAACTTTTAATGCAGCAAGGATTACAGCAAATGACAACATAGATTCCATATATAGTATGCTACCTTAAAAAGAAACAATAAAAAATGGACTACTTCTAAACAATGAAGTGGCTTATTCTTTGTAGAAATGTAACAGTGTGGTAGATTGACCTTGGCTGGATGCCTTGTGCCCTCCAAAGCTGCTCTACCCCTCCTCTCCCTAGGTGGACAGAATATAATCAAAGATTCCTGGCTGGAGATAAGGACAGGGAGAGACCACTCACCTGTTACTGTCACAGGCAAAACAGACTTGACTTGGGGAAATTGATTGAATTTATTGCCAATGAGATCAGAGTAGGATAATGAGAAATAAAACCAAATCATAAATCACCTTTCCCCTCTTCTTCCTAGCCTTAACTTCACTCCTGATTCCTTCTCCCCTCCAGAAGTGCAGGGAGATGGGGAACGGGGATTTTGGTCAGCTCACACCAAGACCTTACCATGTGAAAACAATACAAATAATGCCAAATAATCCAGTGAGATATGCACATGCTGATGTCCTTGTGCCCCTCAGTGTGCTCCTCTCCTTGAACTGCAGATTGAGCATTTAACTTTTTTCATTCTCACCTCTCAATGCCTCAGACTCAATTCTTGTACACTTGCAGAATAAAGAAACACCATTGCTTTTGACAATTTTGTCCTTCTGAAAACCAAACTGCCGGGGAGAAAGCAAAATTCCACCATTTTCATAGCTGCTCATCAGGTGTCTCCCCTGCAGGCACCAGGGAAGAGCAGAGGGGTGCAGAGAACTCCTGTTGACCAAGGGCACAGGATGCAATTTCACCACTGCAACAGGGAACTCAGCACAGATTTATTTGCCCTGCTGAGAAACATCCTCTATATATAATGCCAAGACATGGCAAAAATGAGTGGCTCTGAATGCCTTCTCACTTTGGAAGCTCCTTGTCACATCTCAGGTAGCCTCATTCAGTCTCTGGGTAGAGTTTCACGATGTATTACCAGTTTCTTTCCCTCCTCCCCAATATGCCCCCTTGGGACTACTAGACAGAGATTTTGCAAGAGGACCTTCAATTTGAGCTGCACTACAGAAATGTCACATTACATGGCAATTCCCTGATGGAAGATAGTCCTCTTCCTCACCACCTGCAGGAATACCTTCAAACCCAGTAACTTGCTATTGCTGTCAGCTGTTGTGGTTTAAGCCCAGCCAGCAGCCAAGCCCCACACAGCTGCTCATTCACTCCCCCACCAGCAGGATCAGGGAGAGAACTTGAAGGGTAAAAGCCAGAAAATCCATGGGTTGAGATAAAGACAGTTTAATGGGGAAAGCAGAAGCTGTGCACGGAAGCAAAGCACAACAAGGAACGAACCCATCGCTCCCCATGGTCAGGCAGGTGTTCAGCCATCTCCAGGAGAGCCCCTCTGTATAACAGTGACTTGGGATGACAAACACCATCACTCCAAACGTTACCCCCTTCCTCCTCCTTCCCCCCAGTTTATATAACTGAGCACGATTCCATATGATCTGGAATACCCCTTTGGTAAGTTTGGGTGACATGTTCTGGGTGTGTCTCTTCCCAGCCTCCCAGGTACCCTCAGTCTCCTCAGCAGTGTGGCAGCATGAAAGAAGAAAGAAATGGCCTTGGCTTCCAGTGCTGTCAGTCTGGCACTTTTTCTGAGCTCCAAATTCTCCTGAAAATGTAAATGGAGATGGTGAGGATGACAGCTAAATGCAAAACGGGTGTCACTTTTTTGCACCAAAATTATAAGTTTAAATCATTTTTAGTATGATCTTCCATTCTTTGAAGATTAATTTCAACTATGAGAGACAAGTACATTGTTAATAATGGAATTTTTTTTTTAATCAGGAAAGAAAAACTAGTGGAGGAATTCTAGAATAACATAAACCCTTTTAATTAAACAATAGCATCCCATATTAAGTTTGTTGTGGTTTTTCTTTCTTGTTCTTGGGATATTTCCAGCCAAATATCTGGAAATTTATAAATAAACAGATCAATGTATTGCAAACACCTTTTGCCTTTCCAAGAGTGGACATAGAAACAACAGCCTAAAAGGGAACAAGCACAGAATGATCTCTACAGCTGCTGCAAGGACTCAAAGTTGGAATTACGCGATCTTAATGCATCATCTGACCTTCCAAAAAGTATGAGCTTGTACTTATGATCTCCTTCAGAGAAGGAACTAGGATTGTCTGCATTTGCTCCCTAATGTTTGACATCCTGGAAACGAAGATTTAAAATAATTCACATGGAAATTGCATCTAGGCATGGCATTGCATATTTTCACACAGCCCATTTCTTCTCTCTTTAGCATGTCTCATTCAAAAATAATGGTGCTAAATGGTGCTAAGGAGGAAAACCTTACGCAGACAAATTGCTTGACTGCTAAAAATCCACTCTACCTGCACACCATCTCTGCTCATTTAGCATGAACTGAAACTCACATGAATAAGGGAAAAACACACTTTTCATTCCCTCCTTCTTCCCATTAGAAACCATGAGGGTGAAAAGAGCTAAAGGCAAAATTCTTTATTGCTTAGGGTCATTTGGTGCTTCTCCAGAGAATTATTACTAAATGGACTCACCTTGCTAAGTTCTCTCTTATAAGGAAGGATCATTTGTACAGGCCACTTGCAATGTGAATTCCAGCACTGGAAGTTCTTACCCACGTCGATATAAAGCTGTAGAAAAAGGAACATAAACAAAACCTGGAAGTCCAGGGAATTTCCTTGTACTTAATGTTCAGAAAACATAGCCGTGGCCTATCAGACAATGCAGCTTTATTAAATTGCATTGATTGGGAATAAAAGAGAATTGAAAAAACATGAGTGAATAGAAAAAGCAGGTCCTATGAGAGCTGAAAGGAAGGACGTGCTCAGTCTGATGATATTCTGAATTTAAGGACTAAGTACCCATTTTATTTCAGCCGCTCCCTATTTTTCCTTTTCTTACACCGTTCTACTGCAAATCTTTTTATTATTATTATTTTTAATTTAGATCTCCTAAGTGCTATGAACTCAATAGCCTTCTTAGAGGGATTAGAGGGATTCTGACTCCTTTTTCCTTCCCATGAAAAAGGATGCTCCTCTGAAAAGAACTAGGTAATGTGTTTTCTTTCCCACCACCCTTGTTCCTGTCATTGTCTATTTAATTCAATTTTATTTATTTAAGGGATTTAGGAGCTGCTTAAATAAAATAAAATTAAAATTACATTCTAAAAAATATCTAAATTCAAAATGAGGGTAACTCATTTTCTCCTCCAAAAAATACAGAATACAAGTTTCTGCCTTGTGCTCAGTCCTTTCCCTGTCTCTTGATGTGCCTGGGAGGCAATCCAGACCAACCTTCAAACATCTCTGTGGCTTTGGGTTGGGAGATTTTTTTAGACCATGGACACTCTTTCCCTAAGAACGAAAGCAAAGGGAGAGTTTTGGCATGTGAGCATCATCTCCTGAGCATCTCTGCTACTGACTTGGGAAGAGAAATGAAACATTTCTGGCATTCAGAAAAATTAACACCTTGAGTGGCTTCCCTCTCTGAGCAGGTAACTCTTTTTTGAATAATTCTCACGTTAATTTGATAAGCCCTAGTTCTAGTTCATTCAAGACGACACCGGCCTCCAGGGCACTGCACAAATATTGACTTTCCACTAATATTTGAATAGAAAGTGGGAGAAATTTTACCCAACAACCAAAACGATTAACACTTATGCAGACTTCTGCCCCTCTTTAAGAGCCTTTTGCAATTTTTATGGGATTTTTGTCCTAACTCCTCACATTTCTGTTAGTACTATTATTGCTAAAGAAAAGGAAACAGTAACAACCATAGTAATTGTAATAAAAATAAAAGAAATAATAATAAAAATTATGATGTCTTACATTTTTCAGTCTATAAAATCAGATTTCAGCCTTCTCTTTTTATCTGTACTCATTTTCTGTTCCGGTTTCCCTTCTATCTTCTTCCTTTTTCATGAATCTGCTATCCCATTCATCCCCTTTTCCAGGAATTTTTTGCCTCGTTCTGCTCTGCCCTTGTAACTTGCACACTGGCCATTTACTTGCTGTTCTTGAACTTTGTTTCTCACACTAAAAAGAACAGCTCTTTGTTTCCTCTGGAACCTTCTAAAGACCACTTCTCATCTCACATGCAAAGAGGAATAAAAACTTTGATGATAACAAAGCCTGAGTTAATATCTTCTTGGATCTGTTGGCTTCCAGCATACTCTCCCAACTGGATAAGTGTGTTCATTTCAATACAACCCTTAATCACATACTTATAATGCTTTGTTGCTCAGAACCACTACCCCACTGAAAATGCAGAAAGAGCACTGAACCATGTAATAGTATGGAAAAAGAAAAGGAAAGGCAAAAAGCCTATAATTATACTAAAATACTGTAAAGCATTTCAATGCACACAGAACTACGTATTGTTCCTAGGTTTACTGGAGCTTGACTTGACTTTAGGAAGAAGGTAATGAACCAAATCCCACAGCTGTATTTTAAAATATATTAAAAATAATGTAAATAAATTTAAAGTATATTAAAAAAGAATAATCGGTTTCTTTCAGAATACAACAGATTTAATTCAGTTTTTGGTTGAACTGATGGTGTCTGATGGTTAATCTCTGATGTTTCCTTCTCACACAGCTGTGACTTTTACAAAATGTCTGAAACACTCATGAGAAAAATAACAACAGTTGATGTCACTTCCCTATTTTTTGGTAAAGGTTTGGGATTATTTTTTTTAATCTGCTACATTGTGTGAGGCCTGTGTAGGCAAAATTGTTCTTGAAGGTGGGTCAGCCTAGAACACAGTCTGTGTTAGGTGTTCCTCAGTCTCCTCTCATTCACTTTGTGTGAATTGCCAGGAAGAAAGAGAGCCTATTTATCAAACCTCCTCAGTAAAAAACCCTCTTCATTAATATCAGCTGTGGAAAGGCTATGTCAGATTGAAAACCATTTTCCCAACAGAAATCAGTGAAATGTGTTTATTTCCAACAAAAACAAATACTTTTTTGAAAGTTCACACTTTCTGGTGAAGAGCTGTTTCACTGGAAAATTCCTGACCAGCAGCAGCATAGGGAAAGACAAGGTCATCATGACTTGGTGTTGTCATCTTGTCTTCCTGGGAGGATTAATATGGATCAGTAATTATGGCAGCAGCCAGAGCAATTAATAATTGAAAAGGTGCTAATGAGCACATTGATGAAGTCAGCAGAGTCAGAAATTTCTTACTCATTTCTTACTCATAGTATTTTTGCCTTTTTCAATCCTTTTACACCACGTGCTGAGCAAATAATGGAGTTTGTCTCCTTATAAGGTCTGACCATCCTTTATAAATGGAATTCTCTTTGATGATACTAGGACTGCAAGTAGATTCCTGGCCATTAAGACCCTGCCTGAGTTTCCCCAGCTTTCCTGCTTCTCTTTTCTCAAGTTCCATGTAGTCCATTAATTTAGAGACATGATATTATCTTTCTTCTGTATATTACTTTATCTATGAAATATGCAGGCCAATGAAGAGGGGTGGATGATTACACATTCCCTATACATGTCTATCTTCACCCTTCAGGATGAGCAATCCTACCTGGTTAGACCCTTTACAGTGCTTGCATGGCCTCTAGTAAGACCCATCAGAAACAGAGGAAAATCTTAATCCCCAGGTTTATCTGCCAGTTTTGATGTAAAATCATCTTGAGCTGTAATCCAGGAAATCCTTGTTACATGCTCAGGCTGATGCTCTTAATGGTTTTGCTTTGCTGAAGGCTCTGGGCTGGATGGTGTCTTAATGAAATGACTGTGCTGCATAGGGGAGCTCCTGCCTCTCAGATTGACTCTGCAGGGAACAGAAAAACCTGTCCTCGGAGTCACCTCTTGTTGGTGAAGTGCAGGATAAGGAATGATAAGGCAAAAGAGAAGCAAGAACAAGTAAGTAGTCTCATTTTCCCAGCTGCCTCTTCTCTTCCCTTTGCAAAATATTTCAAAATTGCATGCTTCCAACATAAAATGTCTTGGGAGCTTTATCAGAGATACTTTAAATTAGAATTTCCATTGTTCTTTTGTTTTTCCACAACTCTGCATTATATTTATGGCACCTCAAAATGCTACCTGTGGTTGGCAGGAATTATTCTAATGCAACACGCAGATCAAATGGAATGTCTAGAGCCCTGAAAAGTGTTCTAAATGTATGCCACAACCATCAAGTTAAGAAAGGGATACACAGCCTGAAAATCTAAGATTTCCCCCTAAAATTACACAGTAGCCATTAGTAGCCATGTGCCTAATTGGAGGAACTTCTGAAGTGCACTGCGCTCCTGTGGAAAGGAGAAGGGAACAGAAAGGGGAGAATCAAGCTGCAGTTTGCAGGGCTGCAAGCAGAAATTTCTGTTTTCAGGAGGAAGAAACCAATTTGTCAAGATAAGAAATAGTACAGAATAATGTGTCTCTGTTATCAGGCACACTGGAACAGAGTAGTAAGTGGTCTGTCCTACCCATGAGGGCAAAGCAGCATGTGGGAAGGAAACTGGGAAGGACTGTGTACAGTTAATGTCATGCCATCCAGCTCCAAGCGACCCCCTTAACAGCTGCACATTCCCAGCAAACATGACTAATGCAGATGAGGCAGATGAAATACACATGCTCATACTAAGGAAGAAAAGAACTTCAATTATACTGTTCCAGTTCAATAATCCCATTGAACAAAAGTTGCACCACCAACAGGATGAAAAATCAAAGCAGGGAGCAATTCTAGGTATGGCTGAAAGATGCTGGGCTGTTCAGGTTGGGATCTATGCGGGAATGCTTCCAAGGACCAGTGCAAAGATGTGTAGCTCTCTCCTTTGCTGATGCATGCCCTGCCTGCTGCTTAATCCTGGGGGATTTTTAATCCTTTTCCAACAGCTATGCAAGACTTTCAATACTTGTTTTTTTCCACAGATTTCCTGCAATGTACAGACTCTTATCCAAACACTTCAACCAGTCTTGATAATATCCATCTAAGTCCAAAGCAACAAGTGGGTATTTTATAGACTATAACCAACTTCATTCTTTTTGTTGCTGAGTAATGCATGAAGGAGATTAGGCCTGTAATCACCTATCATTGCATCTGCTTCAATTCTTTTGTCCAGAACTCTCTGACAGCAAGAAACCAAAAAAACCCCTCTAGAACAAAAACAACAAACAAAACCCACAGTGGTAAGTAAACTAGTGAGAGTAAAGAGCACATTTATAGACATAGACAGGGCAAATAGTTAATTAGCTGAAGCAAATTAATGAAAATTCAGGAGGCCACACATCCTTATTTCCTTTGAAGCTGTTCTTTCATTTTAGCTTTGTTGAAAGTGCCTTTTATTAAGGTTCCAAAGTTCAAACAGAAAATATTTGTTGTTTTAATGGTTTGAAAACCTTGTACATCTTTCCTTACAGAACCCTCAGGTCCATGCAGCTCCACTTTGCTGTACCTGCTTTCCCAGCCGCCACCTAGGAGATGTTTTCAGTTCCTTGGTAGGAGAATAGAAACAAGCAGGTGCAATGCTAGTGCTACCTTAGATAACAATTATCAGCCATAGTTATTGATTATAGGAACTGAAGGCTAGAACTGGAGCCAGGAGCCAGGGGTAGACTCCACTGAGCTGCAGTACAACACCAAGGGGAACCACACAGCAGAGAGACTTGAGCTGCCTGCAGACCACACACCCCGGAATGAAGAGCAACACTGGAGCATGGCAAGAGGCTGAGTTCAGAGGGCAGCACAGCGATCCTGCCCATTTGGGCACAGGACAAGGAGTCAGTAGGACTGGGATTAGGCTGATTGTTTAGCAGCAGGAACGAGGGCAGCCGGAACAGAAGCATGGCTGGAATACTCAGCATCTAATGAGATCCTGCGAGACCGAAAAGCATTCAGGTGGCTGTTGCTGTCTGCCTCATGGGATTTGGGAAGAATAGCTGTAGATAGAAATATTTTTGGAGTAAGCAATCAATTTAATGAAGCAGGATTCCTCCAGTTCATTGACTGTCAACAGTATATATCTGCAAAGCAGTATTTCATCAACTCATCTTTTTTATTATTAAAAAACCCAATCATTTAAAAAAACTAGAGCTTTGAGCATGCTAGACATTCATAAATATTTGGAGCACTGATTGCCTATGAGTTTATATCCCATTTACAAATTACTTAACTATCGTATTCCTATTCCTCTAATGCAAGTAATTCCACTTTAATGTTATAAAATGCTGTGTAACATGTCAGGTATTTTAAATATCATGACGTTCTAATGAATATATTCATGTCTGAATATCTAATAGGAAACAATATTAAAAAAAGAGCTTTACTGATAGAATGCATAATAAAATGTTTATAATAGTAAATGTTTATATTAGTATTTTATGGTACATAATAAATTGATATATGAAATGCCACTACTAGGGTAGCTATGACTAATTTAAAACCAATATGTTACCCTAAATGTAAAACTGGTTTGGTAAAGAAATCACAAGAGCTCCAAAGAACAATTTACTTTGTGAACAGACAAATCTTCCCTAGAAATTTCTGAATTCTGGAATTTACTGAAGACTTGTCTTAAAAGTTAATTGTATACTGCTGAATTTACATAGGACACCTGATTTTTACAGAACAAATGTAATTATGCTTGCCCATTACTAAATAAAAGGTGGGAATATTTTTTAACTATGTCTGTATTTCCAATGATGGCTAATGCTCATAAATTATTTATGTTGTAATAGTATTATTTTTCATTGTGCATTAGCAGTGAATTAATGACTGGATGATCAGCCATTAAGAAATCAGAGAATCTGGCCTTTGACACGTGGGGAAACTTTTTTCAGAATCCCTTAAGGGATTTTGCAGAAAGGCTCCTTTCACCATGTCTTCTGAGCTCCTTGTTATTTTATCTACCATTTATTATTCCTTTCAAGCTAATAAAAAAAATCTATTCAACAGTGATGTTTTTTCAAGAAGTTGTTTATGTAACAGATGCACTTTTGGATTAGCAAGTCTGCCTTATGTCTTTTCTCTCTGCATAGCTTGACTGTTGCATCAGACTTCATCTTTACTTGTATGGAGTCTTTTTTGGATGAATTCCCCAGGCTTAAATGCTGCTTCGTAACCAGGTATTTCTAGCTCAATGCAGATTTGTTCACCCAAGGGACACATACACACAACAGTTCTAGATTGTCATCTAGACCTTTCAGGAATCTTGACCATCTTTCTTGTTCTTCTGGCATCAGCAATAATACTAAGTATTATTATATAATTAGTATATATATATATATATATATATATATATATATATATATAGTATATATTTTATATATTATATTAGTATATAATAATACTAATTCCTGGAGAAGCAAATTAATAAGGAAAGGTATCTTGAGGACAAACACCACATCTGCCCCAAAACAACAAAGCTGTGCTAAGGGAAAGGTGAAACACATCATATAATATTTGCACATCTGTGTACACCTGGAATTTTGCAACCATCATAAAGCAGAGTAATTCTGGAGCACCTGAGGAAAAGGGACTCAGGGAGCCAGGTGAAGTTGGGCAGGGATGTTATGCTTACAGATCCAAACACAAGCCAAGCAACCTACTGACTGTATGTATACTCTCTGCCTTTCAGACCCAGACACCACTGTGGAAAATAGAAAAGAAAAACAGTACTAATCTTGCAAAATAAATGCCCCGGGCAAGTTGTGTTCCAGGCATTCTAGGGCACTCAATTTTGGTAGTACAAGCTGCCCAGACTGCTTGTAATGTTCAGCTTTCTGTTCTTGACTTTAAGTGTTGAAAATAGTGCTAGAGAATTTATGTGGATTCATTAAATGTGCACACTTATATTTGAGATCATCCTCTAGAACTTGTATTTCCAACAGACAGAAAGAGGCATTTCTAGAGCATGAGTCCTCCCACCTTCCAACAACTAAAACAGCCCAGGTGAATTATACTGTACGAAGGCTTATCATTCTCCATTATTAATGCAACACAGGATTTTGAAGTTAAGAACACCTGAAGTCAGGTAGAATTAGTTCCACCTTATTTTTAAAGGCTTTGGTTACTTCAGTCACCAAACTTTGTCTCCTTTGCTCTTCTGTTGTACTTTGCAACTTCCCTTTATTTTTCTGCCTAGTTTCTGTCCTGCATTCTTTTTCAGCTGATGCAGCAATACCACAGAGTTCTTAAGAACCCCAAGTCTTCTTATTGCAGTGGGAGATAGAGAAAGATGAAAAGCAAAAGCATCAAAACAAAGCAACAAAACAGAATGACAAGCAAAAAAGTCAAAGCAGTTTTAGCAGTACCATCAGCTTTTAAATAGTAGTATATTTTATAAGAAAACAGCCTAAATTAGGCTACAGCTATTATTTGAAATGTACAGAGATTGTAAGGCCAAAGGATGCAGAAGCAGTCTACTCTCCTGCAGAACACTAAAATGTTATATTTATAACTGGGACTCAGCGTGGCTTTCTAGAGAGAGACCCAATAAATAACAGAGAATATAGCCAATTTCAACTTCCCCAAGTATGAATGCTTTCTTTCCCCACACAAATCTGTCATGCAAACCATAGTGAACAATTTTGATTTGCCTTCTTCATGAACATTTTTGAATTAATCACATGACATATGAGCACTGTGTATGTCAGGCAAGCTGTGCTGCTGTTCTGGCAGTTTTAAAGTATATTACATTGCATTTTCCATAATGAAAACTTCAGCTGAGAGGCTTTTTGCAGCTTTTCCATCTCACTTGAACATCTCTCTTGAACATCAAATGTCAACAGGGCTTTTATGTAAATATCACAGAATCACAGAATAGTCATCTAGTCTAAACTCCTGCTGAAAGCAGGAACATCTACAGCAGGTTGCTGAGGGCTGTACTCAATAGGGGTTTGAGTATCTCCAAGGATTCAAACTGGTGTTCTGTGCCATTCACTCTCAGAGTGAATAAGTTTTCTCTTACGTTCAAATGAAATTTACCATATTTCAATTTGTATCTGTTGCCCATTGTCTTTTCACTGGGTACCACTGAGAAGATTCTGGCTCTGTCTTCTTTATTATCCCCAGGCAGGTGTTCATAAATATTGATAAAATTGCCCTTAGCCTTCCCTTCTGAAGACTAAACAGTCTCAGCTCTCTCAGCCTTTTCTCATAGGAGAGATGCCCCAATCTCCTAATCAGGACAGCTCTTTTCCAGAGCTGGTAGGTATATCCATGTCTTACTGAAGAGCCCAGGATGGGACTCAGCACTACAGATACATCTCACCAGGGCAGAGCAGAGGGGGAGGAACACCCCCGAGACCTGATGAAACCCAGGAGGCTGTTGGGTCCAAACTCTCACCTTGTCTTCAGGGACCTGGGAGTCCAAAGGCAAATTTTATCTGTGCAAAATGAGGCAAAAGTGGCATTGTTCATTTTGGCCATTTTTGTGTTATTTTTTAGTCCTATTCAACACAGGGCCCTTCCTGCTGAAGACACTTGTAGAAGCCCTTCTGGTGGCCTTTCATGTCCCTTAACAGATTTCAAGTCCTGGTAGGCTTTGCCTTTTCTTTCATGCTGTTCTTGCATGCTCAGACAGCATGCGAGGGAAAAGATATTTTCTATATATTCCTACTGCCAACTCTTGTGATGCTTCCTTTATATGACATGTTTTTTCAGGAGCTCATTGTCCATGAAGACCTCCTGCCACCTTTGTTTGGCTTTCTGCAAATCAGGATGGACTGCTCTCAAGCTTCAAGGAGGGGGCCATTGAAAAATTCCTAAGCTGACCTGGACCTCTCTTCTCTGCAGGCCCATCTCCTATGGGATTCATCTAAGTAGGTCCCTGAGCAGGCCTTTGACCATGAAAAGTGTGAGAGCTTCCCTCATAATGTTGTTATCTTAGCAGTTTCTTATTTAGGTGTATACGCTCGAGGTCCCTGCTGATTTCAAGGTCTCTCTTGTTCATCCCACATCTTTTACTTGTCAGCCCAACTCATCCCTTCCTCACTTGACTATGGTTGTCCTTTCCCTCTCCCATCTTTCCCATTTTCAAAATGTCTTTACAACACTGGCCAGCCTGTTGGCAAAGATATTTTTGGTCTGCCTACTATGGTGGGACCCTATCTCTTCACCAGAAGACATTCACCTTTGAATGTCACAAAGGACCCAAGCTCATAAAAAGAAATACCTATCATTGACATGAGCTGCACAAACACTTGTTGATCCAAAGGGTTCATTCACTCCATGTCAAGCCTTTCCCCCTCACCAGCAGGATCAAGAACAAGTCCATTTGGCCTGCATGCTCTCGCCCACAGTCATGTAGACACACTCCATACACTTCATGTCTTCCCTGGGAGTAGCTCTGGTGTCCACCTGGAAGTGCAGCAGGGGTCAATATTCTGAGGACAAGGCAAGCCACATCAGTGTCTCCCCAATGTCTCAGATTAAGCCTCCAGGAAGTAGCAAACCTCCCTAGAAACCAGTTCTGCTGGACAAAGGGCCTTGAGCAATATTAATATCCAGCACAATTTTCCAATCAAAAGTGTGCTTTGGCTATTGCAGTAAACAGGATTTCAGCATCTGAGAACCCCATTGGTACAAACTCTTCCAGACACCCTCTGGGATACAACTGGTGTCAGCCCCTGACAGACTGTGCTAAGAATCTATCTGTATGCAAGAGTCTGCATCCATTGACCCAAACTCAAAGATCTCAGCGGAATATCCTTACCTTTCCTTTTGACCCCCCTCAGCTCTAGCCCCAAGTCAAAGCTACAGAGGAAGCAGTACAGCAGCAAAGAGAGAAAATGAGTCTTACACAAAAGTTTTAAATATACACCATTTCTTACAAATTTACTTAATGAAGCTTGTGCATATCCCTATGCTGACTTGCTTCAGGTATCTTTTGCCATGCAGCTAATCAGCCTTTGAATGTCACCTACTTGAAGTGCTGTGTTTTGAACTGTAATTTAGAGGCACCCTTAATTTTTTTGCTGACTGGAGTAGGTACAATTCTTTCAACATGTATCCTGTACTGCTAAGTGGTGCCAAAGCACCTGCCTTCAGAAAAAAAAAAAATATGTTTTGATCATGTTGTGAAGGAAAAAAAGATTTAGAAAAATGCATTGAGAAAAGAAAGTGGCAACTGTGTCTGTGCTCATTGAAGGTTCATCATCTTCTGAGAAATCAGAAGGGGAAGGAAGTAACTCTCCTGTGCCAGGTCATATTCTGACTAGAGATGCTGAGAATTTTTATTTTAAAGGTCAAGGTCATAGATTAAATTTGTAATTGTCAATTCATTGAAAATAAATTGCTTGTCCAAAAGGGTTAGTCTTAGCAAATATTTCAACCTGAGGTGTGTATGGAACAAAAGTGCTAATATTGTCGAAGTTCTATTTTGATAATTTTAGATTATAAAATGTAAGATTTGGCTTTATTATGATTTTAATTGAAAACATTGGAATTAATGATAATAAAGAGATAGTGAAATAGTAAGAATAAAACTAAACAGTTGAAGATGATCTGAATGGAATGTTTGCAATTGCTCCATCTGTGATTTTTTTTTTTTTAGAGGGGAAAAAGCAGGGAGGGAATTCTGCCCACAAGAACGGGTTTTTGTTTTTTCCCCCTTATTTGGGATGCTATTTTTTTTAACATATTTTCTGCCTCACTGTGAGGCTGAATATATATCCAGGGGTGCTACTGTGGACCCTTTAACAACAACAGAGAGTTCTGGCATGGCTACTATAATCTCTTACCGTGAAAAAACCAAAACAAATCAAACCAACTCCAAGCCATTAAACCTGGGAAGGTCAGGAGCCTTCCTGACTAGAGGACCAGAGCAGTTTAAGGGAGTGAGCTTCCTCCTTTTATGTATATGGTATTGGACACCCTTTAAACAATATATTACTTACATCCTCATGAGACCAAAGAAAACCCCTTGCCTATGGCATTTATTTTATCAGGTGAAGTGACCAATAATACTAGGAACAAGAACCCCTCTGGACATAGTTTTACTGTTAGTGATAGATACATTAGTATTAGAAACTGTCTTATTGTTAGATACATTAGCACCAATCACAAGCTCTACAAGAGATACAGCTTCTCTTCCTCTTGTTACTTAACTAATTTACATATATTATAAAAATATTTTTCTAATGTAATGATTTAATAATTCAACAGTTTTCACATGCAGATTCTTTAAAAAGCCTATTCTACAGTGACATTTCAGTTAGCACTGTTGATTTTTATCCCAATAAAATTATTTCACAGTAAGTACAATATTTTAAAAAAACCCAAACTGCAGTGAGTGTTAGCTCCCAGCAATGACCCTAAAAACACCAAGTGTGCCATACTGTACTACTTCTGTACTACCTCTAAATAATTGTGCATACATTTCTTTATTGTTTTCAGTACACCTGAATAATTCACTTTTTTTGCCCCAGTTTATCACTCCACACCATATCCCTATATTCTCTACCTCTCCTCTAGGTCTGGGTATTTTTTTTTGTTTTGTTTTGTTTTTCTTCTCACTGTTAATTTTCATTTATACCTTCTGTATCTATGAGCAATCCCTCTAATGTAAGAAAGAGTAATAATTTAGTCCTTGGACAGTAAAAAATATTGGAAAATGAAAGACGTTAAAGGTTTACTGTGTCAAAAAGTGCATATTTAACAAAAGTGTTATTTCAGCATTTAACTTTTTTCCAAACCATATAATTTTTCTTTGTGTTTTATTACAGTATGTCAAAGGTTACACATGCTGTATTTCTTTAGTTTGCTGCTACCCCTGTGTTCCCTGAGGGAAAATTTGCACTCATTCACAAAAGCAGAAGTGCAAACCAGAAACCTGTGAGAGCTGTTCACTCAGCTCTACATGGAGATTTGCATGATTTGCCATGTGTTATTTCAGCAGAACTTTCTACGCTGCCTGTGGCACTGTTTCTAATCTATGACTTGCTTTCTGGGATGATGTGTTTTCCTTTATAAAACAAGTAGCTCCTCAAAATGTAAACAATACATGGAAAAACTAACCAGCTCTGTGTTATGTCATTCATTGGCTAGTCATGTAATTTGGAATAATCATCCAGTAAGAGCTGAAAGAATTTCTTTTAGCCACAAGAAAGAAATCCAGTATTTTTAAAGGAATATTCTGGATTCTCTGTTTTCACTGATAAACCCAGTAGTTCCGCATAGGGTTTCAGTGCTGTTTGAAATTGTACTGAGGAAAAGGCATCTCTTTGTGACACTTGTATTTCTTGCTTTGTAAATAGTTCAACGGGTGTTCTCATTTCCAGTGACTGATGATAACTTCCATGGTGATTGTAAGTTCAGCCAGCTACCAGACACACAAGTAGACAAGGAGCACTTATATCATCCATCGCTGTAACTCCGTGCTCACATCTGCCAACAGATTTCAGGACAGGGTAACCTAGGGCAGTTGGTCCTTTGGAAAACAATCAGGCCGAGCTGCTCTGAAATCAGCCATGGTCAGAAGAGAATGTGTAGTCACAGCTTTTCATACATTGCAGGTTTGCAGTGCTGAGCAGGACACAAATCCTGTAAAACTGAGCCTTTGTTAGGTGCCAAACCTGTGCCTAGTAGTCTGAAGGTGTGTCTAGGTGTTCAGTAATCAAATCCAGGTTCATGCTAAGGACCTTCTGCATTTTTCTAATAGTACAAAAGAGAATGAAAGCAGCTTTAATGTTCAATTAATCACCTGCTACAGCGGAGTTCTTGATCCGAAGTAAGCGTACTAAGCATCAAGACCAACATATTTTTCCAAGCTAAGGCACAGCTGCTTTAGCTTGGCTGGGGCCTGAATGCAGCACAAGCATGCTGGATGCTGTGCTTTGCAAGACTGAGCCTGGATCTCAGTGCCAAACTCATCTGTTGCAACAGGCTGTTACAGAAATACTGGTTTAGCCTCTCGCAACAGCAGCAGTGCTTGACCTTCTTCAGGGCACCCCACGTACAGATCCAGAGCTGTGCTCTGACCCTGAGTGCCCTCCAGGCTCCTGGAGACAGCCTCTGCTTGAGTCCCCCTCCACAGGCACCGACTGAGTCAGTGATGCAAGCTCGGGGGGGGCAGGATGCAGAAGGGAGCGTTCCTGTTAAGTGCTAGGCACTAAGGGACAGGTCAGATTCCCTGGTATTGTACAGCTCCATGTGTAAGGCACTCAACCAGCACGTGAGAGACCTGATTCAAACTCTTCTTTTGCTGATTTGGAGCAGCAATTTGACCTCAAGCCACTGTCCCCAGAAGACGTATCCCAGCTTCTATTCCGTAAGGCAGTTCTCCTAGTGTCTGTTATCAAGGTTCTTTATCCCAGCTGGGAGAAAACAGTGTGTCTCTGTACACTCAGTTACCACACATGAATGTTTCTTACACAGGTTCTGTTTCTTACACACTTATAAAAAAGCTTCAAGATGTAATATTAAAAACAAACAAACAAACAAACAAAAACCAACAAAAAAACAAAAAAACACCCCCACGTTTACAAGGAAAATATGTCAACATCTCAGGTATTCCCAGGTGATTTTGTTCCCATTATTCAAAAAATTGCATTAGTTTGATGTTCTGTGCAATTCCAAGGCAGTACTTCTACTATCCAGCTATAAGTTACAGAGCGCACCAATGGGAAACACACAAAAAAAGCAAAGAAAAATATATCAGCCATTAAAACTCAAGTTCGACTAAAGTTTCTTTATTTAATTTTCATGACTGTACAAATGTCAGGATAATTTGAACAATTTGACAGCAAAACAAACTATAAAGCTTGCATGTGCATACAATTCAGGTAAGAAGTTTCTCTTTTCCTCTTTCCACACATCTTATGATGGCAGGTGCCATGCGGAAACAGGAGCTGTGTCCTTATATCCTGCCACTTGTCCCTTTCTAGCTGTTCACAGAAAGTGCTTCTTACTGATAAATGTTTCCATAGCTGCTGCTCTTCAAAAACTTCTAAAAAGCCCTTGGTTAAGGACTTTGGTTTTATTTTGTCTTATGAGAAGGGGCAGACTTACTTGACTAATTCAAACCCCAAAAGACATCTCTGAATTCTTGTTGAAAAGGCATTTCCCTCCAACCTAGACAGCCTAGACAACCTTTCCAGCTCAGACATGCTTAGACCTGTGCCCAGTCTTATAAGTGTGGCTGTTGACTACCTCATGCTCTCTACTCCACACTGCTGGCTTTCTGCATGTCTCATTTCTTCTACACCCCTTCACGGGGGTCACTGGGTGTCACCTCAGGGGAGTCAGTGCCTTGTGAATCACTTGTTTACAGTTGATTGCCACTTTAGCCGATTGAATAAAGGGAACGACTGCAATGGCTTATAACTGTTGTTACAATAATAGCAATCGACTGTTCATTTTTACCAAATGCCTTCTGTACACGGCTAACCTCTTCATATTACCAAGCACCAGACACCTCGGATAAATATGACATTAGTATCCAGTACCATTTTAAAAGGGTTGCAAGTGGGGGTACAGGTATTTTAATTTTAGAAACATGTGGCATCTCCATCTCTGTTTCTGCCTAATTCCGACCACTTGGACTATGCCGTGCAAACCTTGTCCCTCCTTTTCCTCCTTACAGCTTTGCAGTTTCAAACTATTTAAAATTGCGTGATATAAAGAAGCCCACCTTCAAAAATTCAGTGTGCTGGGGAATAGGAGGGCATCCTTAAGTTTTCTCCATAAACTTCTGACTTGCAGATGGGATTTGTTTGCCACAAAGACATCTGCTTTGGGGGGCTGAGATTTTACTGCCAAACACTGGAACAAAGCTGGTGTGGCACCATACGGAATAGAATCCTTTACAGTTTCCTTGTTCTTAATATAGAATGTGTTGCAGATACTTGGCAGATCCACCACTTTTTCTTCTTCTTCTTTTGCCTTCAGTTGTAATTTCCATTATTTAAATAGATACATTTAGGCTGCAGATTGCTTAGACAAGTAGATGGAAGAATTTGGTAAATTCCAAGGAATACACGTTAAGTATTTGGCAATATATCCTCAGCAAACAGCTCTTATGCCACCACACCATGTGTCTGGTCATCCCAGTTAATTATGTTTGGAATCACTGGCTCATTCTGGCCAAGGGGAGCTAGAAGTCTCAAAGACATTTACTTTTCTGTAAGTTTAGTGTAGATCACAGATGTCTTCTCCAAGTGTGCTCCATGCTATTACTCAAGACCATAAGCATGGGAGAGAAACCCCAAAAAGGAATCAGTTTTAGGAACGACTTTGTTTGGAGCTCGAAGTCAGGCCGTGACAGGCATTTATTTGCAGGAAACCAAGTCTCCAGCAGGCAAGTACGGCAAGTCATTTGGGAGGGCTGGAGCTGTTGCTGCCTTTGGCTGTTCATCCCAGCCAAGGCAGAAATGGTCGAAACTCTGATGAACCACCACGGTGTTCAGCTCGGTCTTTCAAGGTAAGCTAGTACTGACTGTGGTTTTGTGGTACCTGCCCGAGTAACTTCTATTTATGCTCAGATGCCTTCAGAAACCCCCGAGTTCGGGCTTAAGGCAGCACCGAAGCAGTCGGGGTAGCATCACACCCTGACCGGCGGGCGGGTCCGCCCTCGCCCCGCTCCTGCCGGGGCAGCACCTGGCGGGTTGGCTGGCGGGCCGCCCCGCGGCGTGGGGCACGTTCCCCTGGGCCCGGGCGGGGGAACACGAGCGGGAACGGGGCACGGCGGGGGCGGACACGGGCACGGTCCCGGGGGCGGACACGGGCACGGTCCCGGGGGTGACACGGGCACGGTCCCGGGGGTGACACGGGCACGCGGCAGCGAGGCCGCCTCCCCGTGCGCCGCCGCTCGGGCCCAACCGCCCTCGGCCAACGGCCGGCGCGCGCTCCCGGGGCGGGCGGGCGGCGCGAGGGCGCGCGCACGCGTTGCCAAGAGACGCGGGCGGCGGGGGAGGGGGGTTACGTGGTGACGTTAATTCTATATGAGCGCGAGCGGCGGGAGCGCGGGTCCTTTCACCGCCGGCCGCGCGGCGCCTCCGCCTCGCTGCTCCTGAGTCACCGCCGCCCGCGGGCCGCGCAGGTACCGCCGGAGCGCGGCCGCCGCCCCGGGACGGGGGTGTGGGGGGCACGGGGGGCGCAGGGTCCCCGCCGCTTCGCGGGGAGGCCGTGGATGCCTGCCCGGCCTAGCGGGGCCCCGCGGCTGGCGGGACGCGGGGGTCCGGCGGAGCCCGCGCCGCACCGAGTACCCTCCTTCGGAGCGGCGGCGACCCCGCTCGCCCCCGGGCCCGCAGCGGGCAGCGCCGCTCGGCGCCTCCGGCGCGTCCCTCCGCCGCGCCCCGCGGATCTCCCGGGCCGCGCTAGGCCGGGGCCCGTGGCGTGGCCGGCGCTGGGGGGAGGCGGGTCGGCCCCGCAACACGTGGGCTCCCGAGCGGGGCCGCGCCCGACGCGGCCGGGGAGCGGGAGGGCGGCGGGGCCGGAAAGTGGCGCGGAGAGGAGAGGGTGAGCGTCCGGCCGGGCGCGGGGAGGGCGCGGGAAGGGCTCGGTGCCGGTCCGGCGCGGGGCCCGCGCGGTGTGTGCGCACATGGCGGAGCGGGGAGCGGCGGATGGCAGCGCGCCGTGGCCTGGTGCCGCCTCCCGCGCCTTGTTCCCGCTCCCGTGCCGAGCCGCGGCTGTGCTGTGCTGTGCTGCTGGCAGGGGGACCCAGAGATTCAGCCAGGGGACGGGGCAGCTCCCGCGTCCTGCCTCGGGGTACAGTGGCGTCCGGGAGTGCAACATGTCGCTTCTCCGGGTGCCTGTTAGCTGGTGTCACCCAAATTGGTGTCCCCAAGGAAGGCTGAGAAACTACCTGGAAGGTTTAGTAACTACAAGTGGAAGTATTATCTTGTGTTTAGCGTTCATCGAGATCTGTACACGTATAAAACATACTTTGTTCTGTATTGAATATTTAGGGGCCTTACACTGCCACTCCTTGTGAAGCTTTCAATATTGAGTAAAAAAACCTACCTTATTTGCTTGCAGAAAAACCTTTCCTCGAGCAACTGGTATAGTAATAATACAGCAGCACCTTCCATAATTTATCTCCAAGCTCACTGCAGTTAGGTATGTCTTTGAAGCCCTGTTGAGATATGCTTAACGTTTCATATTCTAACTCATTTATGGAGGGTAAGAGGAGTGGGCACGGTGTTTGCAAGGTATCACAAATACTCTCCTCTGCTTGGCCCCTCTTGGGATTTTAACATATGCTGGTAGATGCTGCATTGATCAGGCAGGAGATAGTGCCTGATAATTTAAATTACAATCATGAAATGAAACTTGAGAGAAGCGTTAAGGCCTAAGGCTGTGAACTGCTGAAGGTAGTTTTCAACAAAAATATTAGTAGCTTTTTAGCAGCCTTCCTGCTGTGCCCATTTTACAGTGGTACTCTTTAAAGAATGGGAGAAGCACTGTCCTTTGATTGAAGCAGGCTGTGTGGTTTCCAGTCTCTTGTAAATCCAGAAATTATATTAATCCTTAGGGGAAGGTAGTGTTTAAAATATACATACATGGAAATTTAAGTGACTTGGCTGCTTCTGTACCAGGCAGAAATTGAGGCCTGTCAGGCTTTGGGTACGTGGAACATTGATGCAAGTCCTTAGAACAGGCCACTTACACCTGAGCTTATATGTGTGTGTCCCACTTAGTCCTGTAAGAGTGATACATGTTAGCAGTCTTACTGCCCTCCACTTTTTCTGTGTTTTGTGACAATCAGGTACTCTTGTTTTCTGAGGACAGAGTATTGTAGAATGTTGGTCCTGTGCACAGGTGGTAGATTGGTGTTTTTCAGAGCACCTGATCTTTCTCTGACTTTGACTTTGACAAGACTAGGAAGTGAGTGTTGGAAGCACACAGGAGTACTGTGCTGCATCTGTGCTGCCAGCCCAGTGTTGCAAGAAGTGCCAAAAGTGCCGGATTTGCTGCAGCACTGTCTGTTTACATGTACACGGTAATGCTCCCACCATCCTTGTGCATCATCTAGCCCCTGCCTCACTCAGAAACTATTCCTGTAAGCAGGTGGGGGACTTGTTATGGTCACCTGCTTTCTGAGCACCCCTGGAAAGAGGTGGTGTGCTGTTTTTCTTAGCTTTGAGCATGTGTACACAAGCGAAACTGAAACCAAGGTGCTGTGGGTATGGTATTATGAACCTTGGTTAATAGAGTTTTCACAACTCTGAATGAGATCTGGATCTTCTAGGCTAAGGCTGTGTCCTCCAATACAGAACTCCACATCTATGAGGAAGATCAAGCTTTGGCTTACCATGTACATTTGATAAAAATCTGTTTTCACTAGGCTCCTGAAAGTTAAACCAACTGTAACATGAAGAGCTCAACTTATCATGGCAGAAATTACATTCCTTCAGGGAGTAAAATAGCTTGAGGATATTAATTTCAATAGTGAAAAATCTTAGGGGGGAATAAGACAAGAATCTTCTATTTTGAATTTTGGTTCAATCCTTTGGTGAAAGCAGTTTATTCCAGTAGGACAACAGCTATAATGGACTTGTCTCTGGTATCTTCATGTTTTTGCTAATGTAGTTATAATGCAGTTCATCTTCAGGTTCTTGTGAAACGGCTGCATATCTCTAAGGATCTGATTCTAAAGGAAGCTGCAGGAATTGGACAGGTTACAGAAAATGAAAACGCAGGTGTTCTTTCAAGGCTTGTTTGTTTTTCTGCATCCATATATACATTCAGTAGAACTTCAGCTCTGTGATTTTCCATGAGCTGGGAGTGCTTTGGTATTTGTGAGGTACTAATAGCCATTTACACAGAAGACAGAACTTTGCAGACAGAAATGCTGGTTTTATTATAGTACAGCTGAGGAGTCTCCTCAGCTGGTCTGGGCAACTGCATTCCATTGAGCTTCTCCTTAGGGAAGTGGCTAGTAAATAATAGAGTGGAACTTCATAATACATGTTTAATCCGAGAAAGGGTTGTGGTGGTGGCTTTAATGCTTATAGGTCAGTTTTCATTTGTAAATTACTTAGCGTTCAAAAGTGATTATAATTAAAGCTAATTCAATCTAGCTGATTCTCAGGCAGCTCAGAGATTAGTGCATTTCCTCATCACCCAGCATTGTTAATCTGGAGAGTAGGTCTGGTGTCATAATGTATTTGTCTAGAAAACCAGACATGCCTGGAAGGCAACACAGAAGTTGCTTGGGGATTCATTTGATGACCTTCTGAAAAATTAAGCTATTTAGAAGCAATGTATGAGGGCTTCGAGGGCTTCTTGTACTAAATGATTCTGTTATTTTTCTGAATCAGCAAAGTTAATGCAGAAGGAAAAATCCTAATTACTGATGTGGTGTTGTGTATTTAGTCATAAATTTTTACTTTAAGTTTTCAGGAAGACTTCACGTATTGTAGATTAAAGCTTCAGTTGCATTAAAAAAAGTTTTCTAATATATATTTGATACTTTAGAATTACTTAAAAATATAAATAATTTAAGATATGAAGTGACTTGTATTTTCCTAAAAGATGAATCTTTTAAATAATTTTGCCTCATCTGCTTAAATGAAGACATTACCTGCATCTTAAATACTTTTCAAAGTTTAAACTGCTCGTCTTTTCTGGATGGAAAGCTGTTTATATTTTGGAAAATACAGATGCATTTGGGAGCTCTGCGTTTAAATGTTGATCTGCACAGCCGTGACTTGCAATGGTGATGTCTCAGTTTAAATCTTAACTTGCCATAATGAATAGACAGTTTGCACATCAACTGTTTCACCTGGTCATTGAGGACTACAGAACAAAGTACTACCAGTTTCTCTGTGGTAGGTTTTTAGGTTCAGAAGGTGAAAGCAAATTTTAGGGACTAAAACAGTGGGTTTTGGATGTACCTATAGCTTTGAAGCATTCAACTGATGATTTTATGTTTATTCTTTAAAAAAATATCACTACCACCACCCAAATAACAAATTATGAAGAAACCTTCACCCAAAACATGAGAGATACTAGAATTAGCCAAGTGTTGGAGATTCTTGTTAAAGAGGTTTGACTGAGTGCCTGTAATCTGGAATGGACAACCTCTTAGACTTCAAAGACCCAGGTTAGAAATATAAATGCTTGTTATCTTTTCTGACCAGCTGCCCTATGATTTGTTTTATTTATTTATTTACCTACTTTATTTAGGTATTGTTTAAATATGCAGTGTTTCAAAGGAAGGAGAAGCAGTTCTTTCAGATTTCTTATGGGATGACTTGGCCATGAGGGAAAGTTTTGGTTTAGCTCAGGCCCTAGTAAAAAACCTGACAGGCATTGAAAAGTTAAGTTGAGGAACAGAGGGAGGGTACATGAAAAGAATTCTTCATATTGAAACCAAGTTTGAGTCAGTTCATTGCTCTCCTCTCAAATACTGTTAATATAAAATGTGAACTGCTTCTGTTGCTCAGCTATTCCTGTTGCTATGCCCTTAACTGAGATAGTTCCTCTCTTCAATGTTGAGCAGTGGATACAGTATTTTCATTAAGAATATATTACTGAAGTACATAATGATTGTATTTTGTAGTGTGTTTTAGTCACCATGCATTCATTTCAGATCTTGCTACTTCTGCATATTGAGTAGAAGTCTTCAGTGGGCTGCATGCCATTATATATATCTTTGCATAGCAGGTTTTTGACCTTCTGAATTCTAAAGTAGTTGTAATTGCATCTTTTCCTTTGTTACTTAGATTTCAGTATTATGTATTTTACCTCACTTGGGTCACCCTTTTAGGCAGTTGCTAAGTCGTGATGCTGCAGTTTTGGAAATCACTCATCTCTGTATGTTTAAGTATGAGCTGGTATAGTGCTTGATGTTGTTTGTTGTGTATGCAGGGTGGATTTATTAGAAACATGCTTGCTATGTTTGAACTGGTGAGATCTTCATGACACAGCCTCTTGATTCTTTACCACCATCTTCAGTGTTATGGAGGTATCACATACTTTTACTTCTATATTGGTGCCAAAGGCAAGACTGAGTGAAATTCACAAGAGAGTATTTCTGAAGATAAGTTTGTAAGCAGTGCTCAAGTTCCATGGTTCAAGTTCTCTGTAGCCCTACTTTAAGTGTACACTAACTTGTTAGTTGAAAACTGGATGTTTTAAAGTTGGCACTTCAGTAGTGGTCTGGCTTCCATGGGAAAAAAAAAAACTAATGGAAACTAACAAAAAAGTTGCTAAATGCATTTTATGAATTTCAGTGGCTTCTTGGTTAATGAATGAACTTAAAATTGTATTCATCAGATGTTCTAGCAAAAAGCTAACTTCTGAAACCTGTGCATATTTTTCAGTATTTTAAACTTTCTTTTCATATAAGGATGCTTAGATGTTTTTGAAGTTGGATTAAAACTGGAATGCTTCAGCGTGTGGGTTTTGCAGATAGCAACATAATTGCCAATATGTTTATTTGATTATGTGGCAATCTAGGTAGCCAATTAATGCCCTTTTTCCTATTGTTTGATGTTGTGGCATGAACAAGCGCTCTTTTTTTAAGCTGTTAGAGTGCATCCTGCTACCTGAAGAACTTTTTAAAAACACAGTTTTGCTACTTTTTAATAACACAATTTTGCCACTTTTTAATAAACTGAATACCTGTACCAACATTAACTATATTGAGAAACACTGTCATAGGAAATTTCAAATATTTCTTCATAAATAAAGACTTTGATTTCAGGCCTCTAGGATGGCTGCTGTTCTTCCCGTTATCCATGATGGGAAGTAAAACCATTAAAAAGGTATAGTGAGTAGTTTGTTTTAAAAAGAAACAAAGATACTTGTAAATTTTTTCCTGATTTGGATTTAAACTTGTTCCTTTTCTAATAATGAAATATTATTCTAAATAGAAATTGTTAGGTTTTCTGCTACAGAATCTTGGCATTCAGAACAAAGGCAGCATTGTGTGCTAATTACCCTATTTTTAGGACATGATCAGGGAGTTCAGGTCAGTAGCATAGACAAGCATGCAGATATAATTTAGTCCTGATTTTAATTTGTAATTTTGTAGTCGATCTTCTCAGTATGGAGGCTCTTTTCTGCTGAAAGAGTTTACAGGCACTATCTAAAATGCAGTAAAAATACTACAAAGAGAGTTCAGTATATGTTGATTGAATCCTCATTTCCTGATTGGAAAATTAGTTCAGGGGAAAGCTTATAAATGGGTATTAGTAATCTGCTGTTACTAATAGCTGAGTAATAATATTACTTATATATATTATCCCTCTGTTTTGTTTTGCAAAATGTGACTTTTCACCTTGCATTTTCATACAAGTGTAGAGTGCTTTTAAGTTGAAATGTGGAAAATGTGTTTTCATGCTGTAACACACTAGTAAAATAGTTGCATTGGCAAATGGCTGAAGTTGATACCTTTGCCTCAGGAGTTATTAGGGAGTGCAAAAAATATCACTTGAAGAGGAGAGAGCAGTTTCAATTGTTGGTTCAGCATTATTTTGTTTTAGTGGTTTTTTGTTCTTTACAGACAGATTCTGAATTTTGTGGACCCTGCTGTTACTCCTGTAACTGAAGGTGTTAACACTGTACAAATAAATGCTTTGATAATTTTTTAACTTTGCTGTTATTTAGACACTGATGAAAGCAAAGGGGGTATGGGGTTATGCATAGCTAGGGAAGAACTACAATAAGCTTTTCCAGCAGGCTTTACTTTCTCTGACTCGAAGATCATTCAGAAGAGGAACTGGTTGTTCCCTTATGAAAGGAATGTATCTCTCACATGGTGGTATGGGTGCTTCCCATTTCAGATATTTAAGCTCATGTGCATAGCTAAAAGTTCTGAGTGTGTTTTGTGAAACACCACTTCTCTGAATTTCTTGCCCTTTTGTGCTTTGTCAAGGCACCTTACTTCAGCTTCTGCTGAAGATTCCCATATATTGCCATGCCAGTTAGCATTTCTGCCATTAACTGTGCACGTCTTTTGCATATAGTGGATGAGTTGGTGGTAGCACAGTAAGTTGTGTCAAAATAAAGGGATTTGAGTTACTGCAAGGGTCCAGTGTCACTTTCTTGTTACTGTATTGAGGCACCTGGATTCCTTGCTTCCACTGACCATTAGCTCCTTGGTCTCTTTATGCAGAGCTTAATAGCTTTTATATTATTATTGTGTTCTTTATTATATCGTACTCCTGTTTTCTGTGCTTGTATTTGGGCAGTCAGTTTTAATTATCTATTCTAGATTGAAAAAAAGAAATAAATTTTGTCAATCTTTGTTCCTACATTAACAGTTAAAATCTTTTGTTAACAGAATAACTTTGAGGCACTAATAAAAGAATTGTCTCTGGAGAGTTCAGTGGCTGATAATGTCTTTCATCACACAGATGTGATATCTTGATGTTCTAGCGCTGCACTACTCTTCTTGTTTGATGGAGATGGATTTTTTTTTTTGACCTTCTGCTTTCCTAAGAAGGCATATTTTTTTTCCCTAAGATGAATGATATAATCTTTAATAATGTTTAGCATGTTTATCTGCTGTGTTAATCATAGAAACATGTAATTGTTTAGGTTGAAAAAGGCCTCTGCTCTTAAGACTGAGTCCAGCCATTAACCCAGCACTGCTGTGCTGCCGAACAGCTGGATTCATTGCTGAGTTGTGTCCCCACATGTCACATCAACACTTCTTTTGAACACTTCCAGGGATAGTGATTGCAGGTCTTCCTTAGGCTTGTTTCAATGCCTGACAACCTTTTCAGTGAAGAAAGTTTTCCTAATATCCAATCTAAACATGCCCAGGCATAAATTGATGCCATTTCCTCTCATCCTGTTGATTGTTAACCCTGAGAGGAGAGGCCATTCCCTTCCCTGCTACAGCCTCCTTTTGGGTTGTAGTAGGGAGTGATGAGGCCTTCCCTCAGGAAGATAGATACAATATCCCCTTGTTTCATGCCCAGTTTTCGTGCTACTGGTAATGGATGCATGAATTTGATCTCACAAGTGTAAAGGAAACACTTGGTCTTCTGCTTTATTCCCTTTTAAAATGACGTTTTTAACCCGATGCATTATTCTATTGCTTCTTTTTGAGGAAGAGCTAAATGTTCACCTAGTTATTACTGAACTTTTCTCTCATAACAATTTCCCTACCCAGTGATTGCTACCATAGCTTCTACTAACGGTTTTGGAATGAGTGATGCATTTTTTGGTTGTAGTACCAAGACATTTGAAGTGTGAAACACTATACTATGTACTGTGCACTTTTTAAACAGTTCACTCAGTTCTCACAGAATTGTTTAGGTTGGAAAGGACCTTTAAGACCACTATGCAAAGCATCTGAGCTCTTTAAAGTTGCAAACTTCTGATAGAGGTTTTGTGCAAACTACCTCTAACAATTACTTCGAACATTTGCAGTCAAAGAGAGTTTTCTAGTGCATTGCTACACTATTCTAATTTTTGTTTTCTGTATTTAATGATGATGTAAGGAGAAATCTTACAAGTTGTCCTGGAATTCTAGGCAAGAACATCAGTTAAAAATAACTTCTAGTGAATGTATTGCTCTTGAGTTTCCCAGTCTTTAGTGAGAGCTGAACTTGGCTGGTATGATGTCATTCATTTGTCTGGCACCTTTGGTTTCTGCACACATTGCAAATAGTTTACCAGGCTTAATCCTGATGAGTTTGTTTTTTCGATGCAGATAGCTGTCCTCCAGCTGGACCCCTCTTTTCTTCACTGAAATGTGACTTAGTCCATCACTTAGTTTGTTACCTTATGTTGCAGCTTCTGAATCCCACACAGGACTCATTTGTTTGTAGTGTTTACTGTTAATGTATTGCCTTTCAGTTGCCCAAGGCTTGCCAGAGACAGGAAGAGGCTGATACACTATTCTGTGGACAAGTTGACTTGTATTTGTCTTGCTCTCAGTTACTGACTTCTAAGGAAATCAGTTTGGACAAAAGGATAGTTTCTTTTAAAAATGTGACTTAATAAATTTGGCTGTAGTTTGGTTCTGAAAGCCTCAAAAAGCCTATTTGTGACTCTTGAATGACTTGAAAAATTTCTTTTAATTGCTATTCCAAAGTAATTGTGTGAGCAATTTGTCTAGAGAAGGGGAAGAGGTGTTTCCTGAAAGGGAGGGTATGGGTACTGTTTGTGGTGTGGTATGCTCAGAAATGCTGAACACAGCTGAGATGTGCTGTCATTCTGCCAGCCTTGGGGCTTGTGCAAAAATGCCATTGTTTTGCCGGAGGAACTGTGTCTCAGGAATGTCTTGCTGCCTCAGCTGACTTGTAGCTCACCTCACTATGACCTGTCTTCCTGAGGGCCTGCGAATGTCTGGGTAATCTAATAGTGGTGTACTTACTTGGGACATGTAAAACTGATCTGAAAAAAGGCTCCTCACCAAAACCTGTGTCCTAGCTGTAATGTGGCTGGTGTCTATGTAAATTCAGGTTAGTTCCTGTGTGGATAAAGGAAAGAGTAGGAACTGCTGAACACTTAAGAGTTTGTTTTTCTATCTTCACTTACGCAAAATGATGTAGCAAATTATCACACAGTTTTGATAAGTTTTAAATTTAGGGGGGGTTTACTAATTTTTAGTAATTCTGCAGGATGTACTTAAAACTGTGGGTAAGCTACTGCTGAATTAAGTCTTCTTTCCATTTTGATAAAGAACATGCTTTCTTCTGATGGCAGGCAGGTTTAAGGTGCCTCTGAAGGAGGTTTTAAATTTGAACCTTTAGGAAACTTGCACTGTAGCTTGCTTTTCTGTACTTTTGCTTTCTTTTTATGACATGAACTTCCTATGCATTGTCCTTCAAGCCCTGAAAAGATAGCTGTTGCTTTTCTTCTGCAAATTTTTACAATGAGCAGCAAAACATTGTAAATGAAGCTTGTGGGCACCTCTATATTTGACCATAATGCAGTCTACTGCATTAAAACAGTAGCTGTAGCTATTCAAGTAACAGGGAAATAAAATATTTTACTAGTGAGGTTTTTACATGCTGGCTTTATACAGGGGTGTAGACTACCCTTTATTTGTGCTCATAAGCCTCTTCATGCAGTCAGGAAGCCTAGATTCCAAGCAGTATCTTAGTTCCAAAACAGTCACCTAGACACTGAGGCTTGAAGTAATATACCAGGTGTATCCTGGGTTGTTATAATCCTGTGCTGACAACTGGTGGGCTGATGTCTCCTTGACATTACTTCAGGCAGTGGTGCTAGTGGATTTGTTGCTCACATGCCAAGGTGCAGCTGCTGTTTACAAACCTAAATGCACCTATGAATGAACTGGGAAGGACAGCTGTGTTTTATGGAAAGCGGAGTTCTATATTTAAATATTTAGTGTTGAGGAGATACTGCAGTGATCTGTTCTAATGTTATTGATTGTGGTATATAGTGTATTTGAAACTCTGAAAACTAGACCAGGACCTTGAACTGGGCATTGCACAGAGATAGTGGAGATTGTTTGCTCTTAAATACTGCATTTTCTCAGTGGTTTTCTGCAGTGTTTTTGTTTCTGTTGGGGTATTTTTTTAGCCAGCAGAGCTGTGTTTGCAGAGAAACTTATGGTTGTTTAAGTAAATGACAGTAAACAAAATGTGATGCAGCTACATCTCTTCCATGATAGTGGGTTGCACAGATTAGCCTAAATGTCTGCCAGCATAGTTTTCTTGGCAGTGCCTTGTAGTCTCCTTACTTAAGAACAGTTGTCTAGAGCTGGCAGATGATTGTCATGACAGACACTGGTATCTCCTCAGTTTGCAGGACTCTTCCAACTGAGTATTTTCTGATACAGAGTTGTGTAAAAAGTGGAGGGAAGATTAAAGGATGGGACATGAAAAAGACTGCTGCAAGGAGAATAGGAAAAATTGGATGAGAGAGAGAAACACACTAGAGGGAGGCTCTGAAGTTGACAGCAGTTTGATACAGTCTATTTTAATTTAAAAAAAAATCTTTGAAGAATGTTATTCAAAGTCTTTAAGTAAACTGGGCCATAATTTGAAAACATACAGTGCTTGCATGGGTTGTTTAAGAGCCAGAAAGCAGAGGGTGATGACTGCCCATTGCAATGAGGAGAGAGGCAGATGCTGGAGTCCCACAGGGTGCTGTAGTGAGATGAATGGCTTCAGCAAGGTCAGAAGTGATCTTGGAAAGAGGATGAACAGTGAAAGGTTGGATGAAAGTTTGTGATGACAAGTAGTTGTTCAGAGGTGAAAACAAGGACCCAGTGAGGAATTCAGTAACACGAGACTGCTGGTGAAACTTTCTCTGCTGCATAGTTGCATAGTCTAGAAAAATCTTAAAACTGTTCTCTGAGATGAATATTGCAACTCAAAAACTTGAGTGACATCATCAGCTTACCTGCATGATTTTGGGGAAAATGAGGATTAGCTTCTGAAATAAAAATGTGTTATGACATTATCAAATAGCTGCACTTGTGATCCTGTGTGTTTGTTCTGAATGTAATTGAAAGCTAGAAGTGTTTTTGGGGGAATTCTTACCATGTTATTGCTTTTTTCTAAGGTATTAGCTAATGGCCCTTGTTGGAGATGGGATATCCATCCCATGCTTCTTAAAGTTTTTAGGTATAATTTGTTCATAGCCGATCTTGTCTCAATTTAGGAAAAAATGTTTAAATGAACTGTGGAAGGTGGTTTCTCTCAGAAAACCTAAGGTGTTTTAGCTGCTGTTTCATCTAGCCCACTCACTTGGAGAGACCACAGGGTTTGTGCTGCCACTGGTCACACCTTTGTTTCAAGAACTACCTTTTGTTTTATGGAAGTTTAAGTTTGTTTTTTTTTTTTGATAGGGAGAACAGAGAAAGGAAATGCTGGTCTCTCCAAGGAGCATCACTGTGTTGTATTTGCAAAAAAATGTATGCAAGGCAGGTGAGCTGTGCATCTCATGTTCTTCTGCACAGCAATACTATCAGTCTCATTGAAATGGTCTTGCATTAAAAACAAGAGGAAGTGTGTAAGGAAAAAGTTGTGTATTTTTCATGAATACAAAGTTGTGTACATGAAAAGTAATGCTAATTGTTACATTGCTCAAGTAAGACAGGGACCCATATTTCTGTCGGTCTTCAGTCTATGCTATCTTTGAGAATGCTATTTAAAGGAGAATTGTTATAGGGAATTGTTACATGTGTAAAACTGAAATCACAAGACAAGCAAATGTGAATAAAATGAGTCAAGAATATTGCTGTAATTCCTCTCATTGAATTGTTAGATGTTCTTTGGTTTATAGCAGTGCCGCCATTCTGTTTATTAGCAAATACTGTATTTTTCTGAAATAGATGGACAAGTATTTGGTTTTCTGATTTTTCTGCATATTAGGGACTGCAATCTTTTTTTATTAAATTCTAGGTCTTTATTTGACAGTATGAAATTGCGGTCCTGAATGAGGATATCAGATATTTTCTTTCCGTGTAACTGCTGGGAAGTAATTATGACACCAGAAAAATATATATTTAGATTATATTTACATAAAATGCAGGTGTTTAGATTCTAAAATATTTCTTCATATTGACTGTTAAAATCCTGATTTTACTGGGGTTGTGTTTTTGTGTTACACTTTGGACAGTTCAAATGCAGTTTTCAGTTTTTTCTGGAACACTTCCATCCAACACTTTAGTAAAATTCCTATTTGAATGCATTGTAAGGAATTGAAATTCCTGAAGGAAACTTGAATTTGTTTAACTTACAGGACAGCAGGTAAAATGGAGACTATAAAGCTTTAGTTTCCTTGCTTTCTGGGCCAGTGAACTATTCCTGGTAGTCGGAGCCTCCTCAATGACTGGCAGATGGTAGTAATGGGACAGTGTTGTCTTGTGCATAGTATTGTATTAGACTTCAGCTTACCTAAAACATCTTTTTGGAGACTGTACTCCCAGGGACTGTTTTGCTGGTAGAAAATGTTACTGATTTTATAATATATTTGAGAACATAGGTTCTTCATGGTAGGCAAGATTTGCAATAGTCTTAATATTAAATATTTCTAGTTACTGTCTATGGAATAAGTTTATGGTTATACCGAGATATTTAAGAAAATTGTGATCGTTCTGAACATGGGAATTAGTCATGTTAATGCCTGGCACCTGGCATCAGTTTTTTTCTTTTTTCTTTTTTTTTTTGTAAAATGTTGCAATATTGTGGCTATTCTGAGGCACTACTTGGACTGGTTTTTTAAAGTGGGATTAAAAGCAAAGCCACAAAAAGGCATCTTCATTCTAAAGTTATTTTAGCTGTAAGTATGCTGTGTCTGCAGTCACATGTTGGAAATGAGTAAACTGTTACCAGCACCCTTTTTGCTTCAGTTTTTCTAAGGTTTTATACTTGGGACTAATTTTCAGTCAGCGATACTAGTACAGTCCTAAGATCTAAAACTCAGCAAGGCATTTTGCTGGTGCTTGGTACTTCAGTTTATGTGGGTAGATCTACATGTTCTAAACCAGAACAAAGTTTTTCAATATTTCTGTATGTTTCAGACTGAGAGCTCAAAATGTGCAAGGGAGATGTGCCACTCTTCAGACTGTAATATGTATTTATCATGTTTCATAAAGCTGACATGGTTTGTGTTTGTTTTAGTATTAAGGATCATGACCATACTGTTTTTAACTGAAATCTTGTGCTGCTATTCTTATATGTTGTTTTGTTTGTTTTTTTTTCCCTAGTGTTTGAAATCTAGCAGAATGGCAGACATAGACAAGTAAGTAAAATCTGTAGGTTACTAAGGCTCTGAGTGTGTCCTGTGGTGTACTTTACATGGCTGGGCTCTCCAGGTGCTGGATATCTTGGGGTCTAGATACTGACCTTGAGCACTGTGGCAAAACCTGAGGTTTATAGCATGTGGGAGAAAAGCCTATTTTACTCATGATAAATGGGTTTGTGGTCTTAATTGTAAGTAGATATAAAAGTGGAAGACATGAGTCAACTTCCTATATTAGTTTGAATTCTGGAGGGAAAAACAGATAATATTGCCCATTCCTGTTGCTTCCCTCTATGTAGGTTTTTTTTCTTGTACTTCAAGTGCTCTTATTTCGTGGCATTTGAAGTATAGTTTAGGTGATCCTACCCACAGTTCCCAAGGCCTCTACATCTTGAGAAAGATAAGTGGAGCACAGAAAGAGGCTTTGGCTGATTGATAAGAACAGGAGATGGAGTTCTTTTACAAAAGGAAACTGTCGTTCTGGGAAGTTGCTAATTCTTTAAACTGTTCTGGGATTGTGAGACGGAGAACTTCTTTGAAGACAAATTTGGCTTTGTTTGGCTGTTAACACTTGTTCTAGATCAAAAGATGCAACAGTTTGTGTCTACCCACATAATCACTTGTTTGAGATCTTTAAGATCATTAGAGCATATTATAAAATTAACTTTGTGCTATTATTGAATATTTCTAAAAGCAAAGAACAGTCTGAACTTGATCAGCAGGATATGGAAGATGTTGAAGAAGTAGAAGAAGAAGAAACTGGTGAAGATGCCAACAGCAAAGGTAATGTTGAAACCAAGAGTTTCTAAAGCTCTAAGTGTATGTGCTTTCAGTTAGTGTGTTAAAAGGCTTTTACTGCAAAAAAAAATTGGAAGTGGTAAAACAATTTCAGATGTACAATTGTATTTAAGTTCTGAAGCAAGGACTTTCTTTCAAATTGTCTGATTTTTATTAGTTGTCTGCAGTTATTCGTTTTAGTCATGGTTAATACCAGATTCAGGCAGTACTAGCCACCTGTATAATTGGAAAAGGCAGGATTAATGTGGATATGTGACTGAATTGTTTCAAAACTGAAAGCAGTTTAAAACACACATGTGAAGCTTTGGGCATAAAAAATTAATGTGCATATATATGTGTGTATGTGTCTCTTAACTTTTGATTAGTTGTTAATAATTTGCTGCTGAGTTGACAGTGAGCAGAACAAATCATGCCTAGTGTACCACTCTTGAAATTAATAAAGCCTTTCCCTTCCCAAAAGAAACAAGCACATATCAAAATACATGTTTTGTCAATGCTGAATAGTCTTACTCATGCCTTGTATTTAAAGCGTGGGTACACAGATGGAATCTGAAGAGCAATTAGCCAAAAGAGAAATAACTAAATCTCTGCAATAAAAAGACTGCTAATAGTGCCATGTTACATGCTTGCTTGAACAGTAAAGTAGAATATTTTGCTCAAGATGTTATGCTTTGTTAGTCTACTAAAATAAGTGTTTTCAAAACTGGATGCCAGAATTTTGGGGAACACTTTCATTAGCTGGAGTAATTAAATGTCATACAATAATTAAATGGTAAGTACTCAGGTGTCCCACAGGAACCTAGAGATGAATAATGTCTATTTTCAGTGATTTCCCAGCTATTTTAGGTAAGAAACATAGGGGAAATTCTACTCTAGGAATCCTGGAGGGAAATTGTATTTTAGAAATCAGAAACATGCTTTGGTAATAGGGGAAACTTGCCACAGTTTTAAGCAGTTCTTCGGTATCTGTAATTCTTGCTTGTCTAATGTTTTTTTATGCACAATTCTTTCTTTCAAGATTGATCCAAAAGATGCACTTTGTGCTTACATAATTTTCTCTTTTAACTTAGCTCGGCAGTTGACTGTGCAGATGATGCAAAATCCTCAGATTCTTGCAGCTCTTCAGGAAAGACTTGATGGTCTGGTAGGATCATCTACAGGATATGTAGAAAGGTACAGCATTTGTTCAGTGTGAGCAGTGTTAAAAATGGTTCTTTTGTTTTCTGAACTGTGTTGTCGGTGACATTAGTGGTAATAAAACACTGTGCTGCTCAGATAGCAAAAAAACCTAATATAGTCTGTGTGTAGTGCATCTCAGAATTGAAGAGTTTTTATTTGCAGTTTTATGAAGAAAAGAATGCTAATATTTACAGTGGTTACTATTTTCCTCAGTTATAGTATGTCACACTTCTTAGGATACTTTCCTGCTCCTTGGAATCTCTTTTGTAGCTTTGCCTTGGTCATGAAACATCAGTTATTTAAACTATAGTGGTTTCTCTAATGCAGTAATTTTATGCTTAGACTGTAACCATTAGCTGATCCAGGAATGTTATTAGCAGTACTTCATGTGGTTTTCTCATGTAACAAAACTTGCTGCAAATTCTTGCCAAAATTTACATAGTTGATAGGCATTTATGAGGCATGCAGTAATTGCTTTCCTTGTACACATTTGTAATACAGTGGCTCATTTAGTAAATCAGTTCTGGCTCACTTTGGGTCAGACAGTGTGTTTGAAGACAGTGCTACCAGCTGCTGTGCTCAAAGCAGCAAATTTTGAGGATTAAATATCTTAACAAAGAATAGCTCAACTGTCCTGAACTTTTTCATAAAACCAAGCAAATTAATGGTGAGACCTTTCTTAGTTGTACTCAATACTATGATTTTACTTTGTACTCATTGATAATGTACAACTCATTTTTAGAATGAAGATTTATTGCACAAATTTCTCTCCTGATTTACCCAGGTGTTTGGAATACTCTGGTTCTTGCTCTGCTTGAACCTCAGTTTAAGAGCTTGTGCTAAGGATTTCAATCCATTGGTGAAATTGGTTGGAGCTTTGGTTTAAACTTTCTAAAGCTTTAAATAGAGTGTAAAATGTGTTGTGGTACAAGTAGGTTGATTTGCAAGGGGTCTGGAGACCCTTTGGACTCCCCAAGGTTTGAGGAGAGATCAATATGTGCTTAAAATGCAGTGTTAGTAACATTTCTGTCACTGAATTTTTCAGCTTGCCTAAAGTTGTTAAAAGACGTGTGAATGCTCTCAAGAACCTTCAAGTTCAGTGCGCGCAGATAGAAGCAAAGTTCTATGAGGAAGTTCACGAGCTGGAAAGAAAGTATGCTGCTCTCTATCAGCCTTTATTTGACAAGGTATTTTAATGCCACTCTGATTTGTACTTCAAAGCTTCATCTAAAAAACAAGGGACTATTTAAACCAGAAAACTTCTAAATTACTTTGGTGTCATATGTGCCTCTTCAATTCAGTTGATATAATTTTGCTGTCCAAGTGAATATCAACTAAGATTAAGAGAGTGAAAAGTTAAGTCTGTTCCATAGTTACCAAAATGACTTCAGTGTATCAGACCTCTTATTAATGCAAATGTCAGATGATACTGTACCTTTTCTGGGACTTTAGTGTTTATTTTTGTGTATTAAAAACGTAACTGCTCAATTTATCTTCTAGAGCCAGAAGAAAAAGTTTTGATAAGTAGTTAATATATTACTAATTGTGTAATTTAGGATTAGGAATTTATTGGTTAGGGCATTGCTGATTGCAATGAGGAAATTTGAAAATATTTTTGGTTTAATCTTCCAGCGAAGTGAAATCATCAATGCCATTTATGAACCTACAGAAGAAGAATGTGAATGGAAAGCAGATGCTGATGAAGAAATTTCAGTGAGTATTTTAATTGGTTCTTATCAATATCTCAAGCTTTAGCATGAAACAAGATTCTATAAGCTGAAATTTTTTAAAAAGCAGGTTTGTAAAGATTACTTGCTATTAGTAATGATGCTAATACTTAAAGGTTCCTTAAAGCATCCACATACCATTTAATCGTACTGGTATCAACAAAGAACTGATGAACCTTACGGGCTCTCTTAAATTTAAGGAAACACAATATTTTCATTTTCTCAAGGAGGAAATGAAAGAGAAAGCTAAGCTTGAAGAAGAAAAGAAAGATGAAGAAAAAGAAGACCCTAAAGGAATCCCTGAGTTTTGGCTGACAGTATTCAAGAATGTGGACTTGCTCAGTGATATGGTTCAGGTAGGTGGTGGTCTAGCCTTGTTTAAAGTTGCATTGGTAATTAATCCAAGGCTCTTTAAGAAAGCAGTGGAAACACTGTGATGCTTGATATGTCTGTTGGAGAGCAAAAATGGAACTGTTACTTGGATGTCATCTCTGGTAACTTTTCAAGTGAGAGTAGAGAGTACTGAAATACCTTCCTGCTGTTTTATTTTTTGAACCTATTCTATGATACTAACAAACTTCCGATGCTTATAGAAGTGTGTGTGAAAAGTGTATATTGGACATACTAAAGACTGTACATAGTGTTTGCATGGGTTTTGGCTGTGTACTGTGTTGGGGACTCTGTACACAGCCATTGTTGCCATCTGCTGGTCATGTTCATGGAAGCATTTCAGTGTTATTACAAGGGGTTTTTTTTAAAGCAAAACTTATTCTAAGCACAGCTTTTTATCTCTGCAAGACCTTAAATCTGTGTATAATTGAATGTTTTGAAAGTTAAATAACACTGTGTTTTCTCTACAGGAACATGACGAACCTATCCTGAAATACTTAAAAGATATAAAAGTGAAATTTTCAGAAGTTGGACAGCCTATGGTTAGTTTGACTTATTAAACAAGATTACTTTTGTGTTATCTTAAGAATTATGTCTTTTAGCAACATATGGTCTGTGATAGCCAGTTGTCAAATCATGAGAAAATATACAGCTGCTGCTTTGGGGAAAGCAGTACAAGGACTAGTGCTAGTCTTGCACCACCCTGTGAATGAATGTATACTAAATTTATTTAACCTTCAACTTCTGATGAGATTGGCCTTAATATCTGATAATTTGAGTTTCACCACTGCATTTTGATACCATTTGGCAATTTTTGTATAACTGCTGTAATTTCATGTATTTTCCTGGCAGAAATCAGTTTTCTAAGTTCTAATATTTTTAAATTCTCCGTATACATTAGTGCTAGGAAAACTGTGTGCTGGGAGATCTGTCATTTCTGCAAGCAGTATAATAAGTAGGAAGTGCAAGATCAGGTAAATGAAAAATTTGAAGATTTACTGTTCAATTTGGGTAGCAAATTCTAGAATAAGTTTTGGATGTATTGGAGAAGGGTGCATTCTGTTGCATGTGTATTGTTTGGATTTAGGTGTTAAGAAGTTAAAAGTGTTTGTAAATATCTAAAGTTACTGCTCTGCAATTCTTTTTAAGAGTTTTACATTAGAATTTCATTTTGAACCAAACGACTACTTCACAAATGAAGTGTTGACAAAGACGTATAGAATGAGGTCAGAGCCGGATGATTCTGATCCCTTTTCCTTCGATGGACCAGAAATCATGGGTTGTACAGGGTAAGTGCTAATAGATAGCTTTAAGGCAATATAACAGTTTTTTTACTTACCATTATCCAGCTGTAGAATTTTTACAGCATCTTGGGGAGGTGCTGGAAAAGATACTTCCCTAGTAACTTGTGAACTACTAGGTTTGACATGAGTTTAGTTACCAATAACTTCAATACAATATAGAAAAACATATTATTTCTCTTACATAATTTATAAGCATATATATATATTATATAGGCATATAAATTAAAAATGAAGTCAGCATTTATTGAGAAATATTGTTTTGCAATTACTGAAGGTGAATTGAAAATTGGATGGTGGTATCTTTTAGTAGGCCTGGGTAGCTTTTGCTAGTTTGACTGCTTCTTTTAATCTTTTTGTATTGCTGACATGCAGCATTTTGGGGAGTTTGTTCCAGATTTACTTCTTGTGTTGCAGTTGTCAATTTTGTTTTATAAGCATTTAATGTTTGCCTTTAAATGTCTGTCTATTTGAGAAATGGAGAATAGTCATCATACTTCCAGGTTACTCCTTTTAGAAAGCTGTCACACTCCTTTTTTAGTGAAATCTTCTGTTTTAAATTAATTACTTTTTTCTACATGTCCCTTTCTTTGTGAGCAGAGGGATGAGAGAAAACTATCTTGTACATAATTATCCTTATGAGTACACTTGGGCCCGTTCTGTAGTTTTTGTGTTCAAGTCTCCAATGATCTGACTGCTTTTCTGAGTGATAACAACTAAGTTACAGCCTATTACTGCATAAGTCATTGTTGGTTTTACTCTTAAATTAATCTCCAGTTGTTCATACTGACTTATTTACCTCTTTATTTCCCGGTCACTTAACATACTTTGCAAAGTCCTGTGAGATTTAGTTTTAAGTGCTTGGGTAGCTTTGATTAAGCTGCTTTGTCTTCCCCAGTTCGGATTGATTTGAAAATCATGAATCTTGGCAGAGTTTGGTGTGAGATGCCACCGGTTCTGTAAAAATTATTAACTCCTAGTCCTGGTTTTCCCTTTTCGCTAAGACAGCCCCTTCTTGCACCAAAGCGACTCACTCCACTTCTTTGAGTCTGTAAAAGAGTCTCATCAGAAACTTCTGCAAATGCAGTTGGTTTCACTGATGTGGCTTTCATTTATGTGCCACCAGAATGCTTTGACTGTTAGAGAAACATATAGGCATGATTTTACTCTGTAAGGAGGATAGAGTAAGAAACCCCAAAACAACCAAACCCAAACAAATGAATATAACACAAAAAGACAAAACCTTCACAAACAACTCAAAATCAGCCAAAACCTACATGCCTGCTTGATGCATTGATTTAAGGACTTACTGGTTATAATGATAGGTGTTGTGAACTTTACCATATTACTAACATGCCCAAATATGATATTACTTTATAATGTATGGGTGCCTCTAAAAATTGTGCAATACTAGTTGTTAGGCAGTATTTGGTAGCTAATGAAAATTAGCATTTCAGACATAAAGAAGGAAAAAAACTTCTGGATGGAAATAATCATAAAATGAACCTGTTACTCTTGTTCTCAACCAATAGACTAATGAAAAGATAGCACTGAATAAATACTACCATAGTGTTTTCTCTTCCCTGTGTCTCTTGCAGTCGTGACAGTCTCAGTAGATACTTGTAATGATGGGAATGGTTATTAAGCTGCAGGTGGTTGTGGGATTTTTAGTATCATTTGTTTTTTATTTAATTGTTAGTTGCCAAATAGACTGGAAAAAAGGAAAGAATGTTACTTTGAAAACCATTAAGAAGAAGCAAAAACATAAGGGCCGCGGAACAGTCAGGACAGTGACAAAAACTGTTTCCAATGACTCTTTCTTCAACTTCTTTAGTCCTCCTGAAGGTAAGCTGAAGACTAGTTTGTGTTTTAACTTTAAATGTAGAATGTATCTCACTCACTTGTTTCTGTTCTTTTTTTTCTACAGTTCCTGAAAGTGGAGACCTGGTAAGTTGGCTTATTTAAAAAATGATGGTGGAGTGTTTATGGAATTTTAGAATTTGTTAAACAGTCTCAGCTTTAATTGCTCCTGTTTTAACTGAGAAGACTAGTGTGTATTGGAGTTTTCTTTTTTAGAAGGAGTGTTTGAGTTGAATGGTAGAGTTTAGTTTAGTCAACTTGAACAGTTTATGCTTCCTGAAAGCTACCTTGTAAATTTTTGCTAACAGTTGTAGAAATGTAATGATCTGTATTATTAGTCTTCGATTTAATGGGTGGTGTGCGTCTCTCCCTTCAGGTGTTCTTTGGATGATTTTTATCTAATGGTGGCTGAATTTAGCCAGTTTGTGTTTTAGTCCATTAAAAATTTCTCATGCTGTTAAGTCTTGAAGAAAGTAATAAAACAAGAACAGAAAACTGCAAGAACCTGCTTTTCTGTGTGCTCACTATGGCAATAAGCCATGTTTTTGTAAGGAGAAAAAAATACTAAAAATACTTAGCAGTAGGGAATATATTATGCAGTCTGAGTGAGAAATACAAAATTGAAGCTTCCAGAAGCATGCTGTTAGAACTCTAGTTGACATGGACACCAAAAGCTGTACGTTTATAACATCTAGACAAACAAAACCCAAAACTAAGTCTTTTGAATTGAAAATAATTGCTCAGATGGGAGACAGCAGAACACTTGATATGAAAACAAGAGGAGTGAAAGTCCGGGATTGGATCAGAGAGCATTTTTAGGTCTTCAGGTGCTTCAATAGTGGCTTTGTCTAATGAGATTCAAAGAGATGCACTGTAGGAATCAGAAGTAGGTTGTAAAATCTTTAATGTGATAGGTTCACCTGGCTGTTGTTCAGTTCTTTAAGAATATTGTGCATATGAACTGAAAGTCTTTGGGAGATATTAAATAATCTTTATACTTGGAACAAAAAAAGAAAATCTAGAATTGTATATAACTGGACTTAGTGAAGCAGCAGCTCCTCACTGTACAATATAGGTGGGCTGATGAAAGTGTCAAACTTGGTCCCTCAGTTTCAGTTCTGTAAAACAGCTCCTGGAACAAAAAAAATCAGTTACGGGATTTGTGTAAATTTGGCCACATCAAAATCCATTTAACTTGTATGTGTCGAAAGTAGTTACCATCTTATAGTTTAGGAAATCCTATTGTTTTATGCAGGATGATGATTCCGAGGCAATCCTTGCTGCAGACTTCGAAATCGGTCACTTCTTGCGTGAACGTATAGTCCCCCGGTCAGTGCTGTACTTCACTGGAGAAGCTATTGAAGATGATGATGATGATGTAAGTATAATGTTCATTCAGAGCACTAAAAACCTTGAAATAATGCTGTTTAAAGACCTTGGGGAATTTCTTGCATTGGTATTTTTAGAATGGGATCTACTAACGTTGGTTGCAGCAGAGCTTCCTGGATTGTTCAGGAATAAGCAGCATAAAAATAATTAATCTTTGAAGTAGTGACTTCAGAGTTCTGTGGCAAAAAACAACAGTAGAAGCTGATCATCTGGAGGATATCATAATAGCATTTTATGTATAAGGCATTCCTAGAGAAGTGTACCCAGTACTTTGTGGAACTGTAATGAGCTGCCAGAGAACAAATGAAACTGTTTATCTAGCTGCTCAGCCTGTTCTTTTGTGCTTACAGTGATATTGGGCTATGAAGTTTTAGGGGGTTCATGCCTCATCCTTTCAAAAGTATTCTCCTATTTAAAGAAGCTAGATAAACATATTCAAAGCATGCCAAAGTAAAGCAAGTTCTGCAAAAGCTTAAAGTGTTGTGTTTTAAAAGAGCTAAGCTTGAAGTTGACAAAACATGAAGCCTCAGAACTTTATACAGGTGTAAAACATTTTTATGTCGCTGCCTCCGCTCAAACAAGGACAGTTTGACTGTAAAGGTTGCTTAGATACATCCTGTATTTAAAATAGTTTCTGGTATCTAAGCTGTTGGCCCTTGTTGCAAAGGCTTGGCTGGGTCTGTGGAGGATGGGGGGGGTGACTGCCAGGACGGGTTGCCTTGGACTCGGCTGTCCCCTGCCGTCCCCAAGTGGTACCACAATGTAACCAGCTCCTCCCGGGCTGCATGGAACGCAGACAGTGCTCTGCCAGAGCACACATGGGGAAGCTGAGCATTGCTCCGATGAAAAAAGTAATTTTAAATCTGACAGACATAGGGACTTCTGGGTTCAAGTTGAGAGACTAGGTTTAGATTAGATATTAGGAAGAAATTCTTCACTGTGAGGGTTGTGAGGCACTGGAACAGGTTGCCCAGAAAAACTGGATGTCCCATCCCTGCAGATATTCAGGCCGGGATGGACAGAGAGGATTGTGTGAGACTTTAAGCAGCCTGGTCTAGTGGAAAGTTTCCCTGCTCATGGCAGGATGGTTGGAGCTAGATGACTCTCAAGGGACCTTCCAACCCAAACCATTCTATGATTCTCTTGAGATCACAATACTGAGTGGTCTCTGACATCTACTTAAGATGTAAGTGGCTGCATTTATGATGGTATCAAAACTATTTATTTTCTCTTCTAGTATGATGAAGAAGGTGAAGAGGCAGATGACGAGGTAAGATGATAGATGCCCTTGATTCAAATAGTTTCCCTGTTGTAGTTTGTTATCTGGAATAAGAGTTTCTTTAGTTTTTGAGTGCTATGGACATTAAGTTTAATAATTACTTCTGAAATAAGATAGAACACATTGTTTTGTGGATCTCAGATGAAAAAATAAATTAAAAAAAACCCAAAACAAACAACCAGCAAGACACAACAACAAAAAAAAACCCAAACCAAGCTAAGACAGCCCTTGAGGTATCTTAAAATTTAAGCTGCCACTGATGCCAAAAGATATGCTTTATGCAGGATAAACTAATACAATATGTATAGCACAAAGTGGTAATTAATGTATTTCTGAGTACAATTGAATCTTAATTTTCATAAAAATGGCTCAGGAAGCTGAATGTGGATAAGCTAGAGAAATATTAAGTGTTTTCTTTCAGGAGGGAGAAGAAGAAGCAGATGAAGAAAATGATCCTGATTATGACCCAAAAGTAAGGAATTAAAATGCATGTTTAAAGTTTTTGTTTGCATACAGCCATTTAAAATTTTATGTATGTTGAAACTTGATTTTAGTTTAAGTATTAAACCAATAATTGCTTTGGGTGAGCATGCTTTGTTTGGAGGCTGTTTAGGGCTTAATTCCGGCAGACTAGAATTGACAGAGAAGTTTTTACCAAGTTCTTTCTCCAAGAGTTATTATGTAAAAGTGACTCTTGGCTTTGAGTGCTGAGGTTAGTCAGGCTTGGTTTTCTGTAAACTTGTATTGCACCAAGTTGCTGCCTAATGATGAAAATTGCAAAATGCTTCTAAGGACACGGAGAGAACTGTGTCATCCAGCTTCAGTTTTTGGGAACTTGCTACAAGCCAGCTCTGGCACAGGTTTTCCCAGCAGAATGCAAAATAGGTTCTTTCATGTTAGGTAAATGGCAAGTCTTTCATTGTTTGAGGTAGCAGAAGTCAAGGTTCAGGAATGCATCTACAGCCAAGTCCTAAAATGTGAACAGCCAAGTGCAACTGGGAGCTTTCTTCTACTCCATGGGAAGGGAAACTATTCAGGCTAGAAAAAAGATTGTGAACCTCTCAATTCATAGCTTTTAATAGCTGAGGGAAAGCTACATCTGGCCACCTGAAAGCATCTCATATGGTAGGTGAAAGTTGCAGTCATGAAGTCTGTGAAGTGCTCCAAAATGCCTGCTGTTCAAAGGGCTTGTCATTTCAAATGAGTGTTTTTTAGTAGGACTGGTTTGAGCTACTATCAAAGTACTGTTGAGAAAATGACATAATCTTAGCATTGTACATAGAAGGGCAGGGTACAAACTTGTAATCAAAATGTACAACTGTCTTGGTGATGTTGATCTGCTAATAGTGTTTTCAAATTGCTTCCTAGTCAAGAAAGTTTTGGAATCCAAATGAAACAGCTGCAAGTTGGACTTATTTCCACCATTTCAGATTGCTTTTTTCAGTGAAAGAACTGAGAAAGGGCAAGACTGCACTCAGTTTCAGAGAGCTGCTCAAGGACTAGAGATAGTAGTGATACTATGGTGTTGCAAGCTGGTCTCAGGCTGTAAGCCACCTGAATTTATTAAAATGCTGTGGTCCTGGAACAGCTGTCCAGACCAAGGAAGATAGAGTAAAACCTGCAACTGAACTCTGCCCTCCCAAAAACTTCCTTGAATTTTCCTGTATTACTGTAACATATTACTGGCTCTCTGTTTCAAGAACAGAAGAAATTTTCCATGTTAGAATTCAACAACTGGAATTTATTGCAAAAGATGCTTCCAGAGCATTAGGAACAGTGATTTGGCATGGCATTTCATTGCATTGCTCTACAGTGTCTTCTGGCATAAGGCCATGCTCTTGTTACTGCCCATAGGAAGTTTCCTTTGTCTCAAACTGTAAAGAGGGTCTGCATGCTTCTTCTGAGCTGGGTTGTTTGTTACTGCACATCTCTTTTCTCCTTTTTCCAGTTAGTGTCTTTTAGTAAGAGTACTTCACCACACTTAGTTCTGAACAGGTTTTTGTTATGGATTGTATCCTGATGTGCTAACAAATCCAGAATAAATGCAGTGTGGCTATTGCTGCATCCAAAGACAGTAGTGTTGCTAATGCTGGACAATAAGTGCAAAGGAAAAGATGAAAGAATTTGAGTATTGCAGCTTGAGAAAGCATGCTTAGCAATACTGATAGTTCTTTTAAAATACTGATTTCTGTAAAATGGTATTTCCTTTTTTTCTCAACAGAAGGATCAAAACCCAGCAGAATGCAAGCAGCAGTGAAGCAGTGTGTCTGTGGCCTTGAGGATTACCTGCACTGTAATAGCCTAAACACAACTATTAGTTACTTACAGCCTTATGTTTTGTATCTTGGTAGAATTAAGTAACCAATTTGTTAAAAAAAGAAATGGAACACTTAAGAACCAGTTTAAAATGTAGGTTCAATCTACCTAGCATTTTAACAGTGTAATTTTCTGCCAATATGTAGAATGCAGTAAATGCCCTAAAGCATGAATGTTAATTCATTGCTACATAGTTTGGTTCTTGTGAAGTCTTTGTCATGTAGCTATTAGACTGCAGCTGTGAAGATGATCAGAACTGTTAACTGAGACCAATATTTGTTTAGAGAAAACTCTCTCCTGAAGAACCAACCAAAGTATTTTTTCAGCCCAGTAGTCTGAACGGGTTTAAGTCTGCTTGCACTAGCTGTGCCTTCATTACTTTGTTATAGAAATGGCAGTGACTTGTACTAACTAGAAGATGATGATGCATTTTGAATTTGACTACTTGAGAAGACTAGTACAACTTGTTTAATTTCCCAACGAGACCACATTAAACATTCATAACTGTCAGCTTGTTTATGCTATGGGTTTTGTATTTTATGTGACATAGTGATCTACAAAAGAAACCTAGTCATCATATTAAGGTTATTGTTTACCACAGGGGTGTGAATAAAACCTGGTATTTTCAGAAGCTAGTCTTGTTTTATTACTTGTGTATCTGCATGTGTAAACTGGTAATGCTTATCTTACATGCTGCAGTTCATGTTTTACTAGGCATAAAAGCTGATAATTACTGAAAAGTAAATTATATAGCATTTGAAAAACAAACACAATAGTTTGGAAAGTTTGATCCATACTTTGCACTTGCAGTGTGATACTTGTGAATCTGAGCTCAGTGTTTCAGTGATTGGTCCACACTGCCATTTTAGAGAAGACAAGTTCTTAGAAGTGAGGCTAGATCTGATAAAGGACTTCGGTATTGCTGTGCCTCACTCTAAAGGCACTGCCTATTAGTATGAAATCTGGAGCAAAGTGCCTTGGATTTTCAGTCTGTGTAGGCAGAGCTAGGTGGTCCTGAAGAAACCATGCCCTGCAGCCGAAGGGATTGCTGGAAGCACATGGCTGTATTCTAGTTTGTCCTCACTGTGTCAAGCGTCTATGAGGAAACAAACCCAAAGAAATTCTGCTTTCTTCACCTGATGTTCTGTTCACTGTGCTTGTGTTTGCACATTCTGGTTCATACTTTTGTCCATATTGGATATTTTTGTCAGTTGAAGCACATGGGCTAGAAGATCCTTCTCATCTCGTTCTGACCTTGCATCTAGCCTAGCAGTGGAGGTGCTTGATGAGATGTGGATTTAAACATACTGAGCTGAAAGAGGCTATTAACTGATATATTCTGAGTTTTTTCCAGTCACTAGCATGCTACTGTACTCTGTGCTGTCTTGTCCTTTACACAGCTATGTAAGTTCTGATCTTCTAAGCAAGTAGATAGCTTTTTCAGGGATGGAAGGGTCCTTGTAGTGTTGGAAATAAATGTCCAGGTAGCTATGGATCTATTTTCTGCAGTAGCTACAGTTTAGTAGGTTTTTTTGTGTCACTTACACACTTAGCCATAAAGGTTTGAAAAGAGCAGGGCAAGGAGGAGGCAATAACCACATGAGGATAGGGCTGGTGGAAGAGTTTCTATAGCACGTCTCTTGCCTGGAGGGTAAGTAATACAGAATGAAGCTTATCTCAAGTGCCCTTCTAAATCCTCAGCCCCCCCCCCCCTCAAGAAGATGTGGGTCTAGTGTCCTCTGAGTAAACTGTTTCAGTTTTGTTTCTGATTTTTTTCTTTTGAACTTCTTGAAGGCTTAAATACCACACTGCTTCATTTCAGAATCCCTGTCAGGCTTCATCTGTCTCCTCTCCAGTATCTGTGGATTTGGGAGAAAGAGCTTGTTATCTGTAGCTATCTATATACTATGTAAAGCAGGACCATTGAAGCTGTGATCTTGGCTGCTTTTTAGGTAACATAGAGCATAGCATAGAAAAAGCAGTTACGAAAGGTGAACAACCACTCTCAATAGCTTTGTGTTAAAATAGATATGGTTGTGTTTTGTGGTATCAGAATATGCTTATCCTTTGAAGCACTGATCCTGCCGAGTGTTTGAGTTTCATGTGGTCTCTTTAAGCATCTTCCAAGGTTAAGTTTAAACTTGAGGATAGGTAGAGATCAGACTGTGATGTTCTGAGCTTGAGAAGTCATGAAGGTGGGGCTTTGGGATTCGTACTTCTGAATATGGGAAGCCTCTGAAGTCCTTACTTAGATCTAGCCCATTTTTGCTAACAGCATCTGGTAATTGTATTTTAAAAAGAAAATGAGCTGTTAAAAATTGTAAGTTTCAAAACTCACTACTTAACAAATTTGGCTTGCTCTTTGATTACTTTCTCATTTAATACCTTTATAACATAAAGTAGGGTACAATATTTGAAAAGGGGAGTTGTTAGATGTCAAAGCGTACCTGCAGCCTGCAAGATCCAGGGTAATGAATACATCCTTTTGACAGATTTTGGTAAGCTTCTCTCCAGATGGACATGCTAGTCCTAAATCAGCAGTTTTTGTGCTCTCCAGACTGCAGCGAAAAGAAGAATATAAATGAGGTGCCAGTTCTTATGGCATTGGTTAAATTAAAACTGTTCTGGTGCTTACTGTAGTTTTGTTATCAATGACACTCTTGTTTAGCAGTTCTGAAAGGCAGTATGTAGCAGGAACATTAAACTTTCAACATTGATTGGAGTGTTGTGACTCATTCTTTTCACTTTTCATTTATACCAGCTATAGAGAATCTCCTCATTTAGTATTTGAGTAGGGTAAGTTACCTTGTTAACGGGTTCAGGCTAGAAAATGTGTCCCTGAAAGTACTGTCTTTGGCAGCAGTTGCAGAAATGCACCATAATTTAACACCTGTTTAAATGATGTCTTCTGTCCAATTTTGTTTGCTGTAGTGAAGGGGGAATTATTTTTTTGGGGAAGGTGGGAGGTTGGTGAGGAAAGAGGAGAATTAACTGAGACTTTGGATGACCGGGAAGGGTGTTCAGGATTTATGCTTGATGGAAAGGGAGGCTTCTTTGCAATTGTTTCATAATTGCTATCAGCAGTCTAGATTAGATTATGGCTGATGTGATTGCCTGTTTGATACAACTTTGTTCATGTTAAAAAAAAATTACAGCATTCTGGAATAAAGGAGACCAAATTTAAGCTTTGCATTCTAAAGTGTTACTTTTTGAAGAATAGTGATGTCAGGTGCAGTAAGAAGTGTTACCTTGTATTATTTGAACACTGGGCACAGCAACACTGCTTACTAGTGTCTCCTAGCTTCATTAACTTAGGTTCTGTCCTGGGTTCTTGAAATTGATTTCAAGATTTATTAGTTTCTGAAACTAATAGCATATACTGTAATTCTGACATGATTTTGCTTTTTACATGGAAAAACTCAGAAAATAGAAAAATGCAGAAAATTAATGTGTTCATCTTTGTCTTCAAGCTGGTAGTCAGAACCTTCCCTGTATTTCAAGGGCCCATTGTTGTCAACCTGATTTGGAAATCGATAGGAAACTTACATGTGGATGAATGATTAACCTTTGTGCTAAAGGTTTCCTATTTCCAGTGGTGTCTATGCAGCAGTTGTTTATCAAATGCCTTCTGTTGGACAGAGGATTGTGCTGTGACACTCGGCAGATTAAGGAAGCAAAATGTTACACCCCTAAGTACAACAGCGACAGCCTGATAATGAAAACATGAACAGCCTTGATGGCCTGCTAGGCTGGGTCTAGAGCTGCATGGATGTTGGAGGAGGTAGACTCAGCTCTGCAGCACCTTCTACTTTTTTTCTGTACAATGTGGTCTCTAATCTAAGGCTTTCACAGGTCAGAGAAGTTGTTGCAACCACATCTCCATTTTCATAATAGCAGCTCAGTAACCTGTTTGAGGTTCCCCACAGGATTTCAAGAGGATGTTGAAATAATTGACTTCTAATTGCTAATGCTTGCCTAAATTGAGCATAAATTATCTACTGAAAATAATAAAGTTTTACGTCTCTACACTATCAAGAGGAGGTACAAGTCTGTCCACATGGCATTTTTCTCATTGCTCTTAAAATCTTCATGTCAGACCTTTGCTCAGGTGTGGTAGTCTTCCACATGTGGCATGTGTTTCAGCTTTTGTAGGCAAATAGAGTGAGTACAGCAGACAAGATAGGGTACACCAAGCACAGATAAACTATTCCACACTTGTCTGTGCTTGGTGTACACCAGGGATGGGCACACAAGGCATGAGGAGCTGTGGCAGAAGGGCTCTTGTGTTTGCAGGTGTCTAACTAAAGCCTGTGAATTGACAAGACAAGTTGGCTCTGCAGCTGCAGAGGAGGTTGAGTCCTGAACTTGCTGTTAAGAACTTCGTTTCTGTATGCTCAAATGTTGGCAAGTAATTGCTCAGATTTACATTTGCCTTGTAGTGGAGAAACTCGGCATGTTTTACTGCAGTGGTCAAATCTGAGCAGCTTAAAAGCTCCTTTACGTATTTCCACAATGTGTGTGCTTAAGTTGGAATATTTTTTTTGGAAAACAACTGCCTTAGAATTGCAAAGAAAGAACTTTGAAAAAGCTGGGCTGGAGAAGCTACTATGCCAATAGCTGGTGAATTGTCCACAGTTTCTTTATTTAGGTTTTAGGGAATGCTAAGGCCTGGGGTAAATGTTGGTTATGGTAAACGTTTCATGTATGCTTTGTTTACTGAGGCAAATATGCAGGTATCTGTGAGATGGAGTACCTGAAAGGAAAAGTCTGCACCCGAGGTCACATTTTCAGACTGCAGTATTTCAGGTTTGACAGTAGGAGGCGTCTTCACATCAGTTATTTCTGGAGGAATGGCTGCAGAACCTGCCTCGTATTTACTGAGACTTCAATAATGGTAGCACATGTGAAGCATTTACTATAAATGCAGTGGTTTAAATATGTATTTCAAGAAAAGTAAAGTAAAATCGCAGTGGGATATTGTTGTGTGCCTGTGTTGAATGTGGTTTTTCAAAATAGTAGAGTAAGAAACATTTACAAAAGTTCAGTTTTGACTTGCATCTAGGAAAACGAAGTTTGCTATCCTTTACTGGCAAGTTCTGTGCCATATTTTGTTCTTTTATCGTGGTACTGTCAGTATTTCATCTTGCACTAGTCTTGTAACTTTTGACTGATCTGTTCTTGTAGGTCAAACATAGTGTGTTTTAAATGGCTGTTAATGTTTGTTGGCTTATAGAATACAAACTTAAATGGATGTTTTGCATGTTTGCTTCTGACCACATACTTAGGTGAATTTCACCAGGAATAAAGAGTGCTGTGCGTCTTTATATTAGCAGAGTATGTTCATCAGTGTTTGGAAAAATGGGTTAAAACTCTGACATTCAGTGAGTGCTTTGTCATGGAAGGGTGAGGTAGAAGGAATTTAGTCTCTTTCTCCTGTATGTTTGATGGAAATATTTGGCCTTCCACACTAGTCCCCATTTTTTCATTTGATTCACTGCAGAGTACTGTCAGTACTGAGAACAAGAGAAAAAGTTCACATTAAATTATACGGCTACAGGTTGTGTGTTAATGTCTTTAATAAATGTTACAGTGCAGTGTTGTGGGGCGGGGGAAGTTTTTTGAATGCTGTTAAAATGTAACATGTGACACTCAAATCTTTACACACTACTAATTAGTGCATTTAACTGGAATCAAATGGCTGCTCGCTGACAGCAGTGGAGCAGCTACCAAAACTGAACAGGTGAATTGGTAGAAATTTGTCTTCTGTAGGTTTAGTCTAGTGTCCTGTGCCTTACATAAACTCAGTATTTTATTAAGATGCTCTGTATAGGTGAGTGCATTTTAAGTATGCTTTAGCAAAATTGTGTGTCACATGAGCAAAGACAGGTGAAAAGGCAAGGATTTTCTTATATTGCTCAAGCTGTGTTTGAGACACCTGGTATTTGCACAATCAACTGGAGGTGCAGACATTTGTGTGAGGAAGTTTAGGTTCACATGGCAGCGAACTGCTGGTGGAGGCAATTGGTGAATGGTGTTCAGATCTTTGGAAAATTAGTGTGTGCTTCTGTTAAAATAGGCATAAAATGGTTGTGAGAATGACCTGTATCTTACAGCATATTTATTCAGCTCTAAGAAGGGGCTGTTCTTTATATAAATGGATGTTTTAGGATATTGGTTTCCTTTTTTGTCTTATTTATGGTTAGTCAAGTTGTCATTGTTACTGAGTGTTTTCCAGTTACCTCAGGAAGGGTAAATCAGCAAAATTTTAATTGCTTTTATTGCCTTAAATTGTTTACCCTTCAACAGTTTATCAAAATTACCTTTGAACTTCAAGAGGAAAAGTTTATAAGAGGAAATCCTTTTTAAAATGTTATCAGAGATGTATTCCATTGAAGCTATCATTATTGTTGATTTTTTTTTCTCTAATCTGTTAGAACATAGCACATGCTCCCGCATGATCTGCTTCCTAGCTGCCAAGATTGATGTGAGGAGGGGTTTTTATGGCCATGATAAATGTATTTTTAAAAACTGTGCTCTCAGACATAGTATGAAACTGCCAGCATTCAGTTTACATTGGCATTGTCAGCCAAATTCAGCTATGTGGGATTTTGATTTGCATCTAATAGATCAGAGGATTAAGAATTAAATAGTTTCATATTAGCCTTAGGTCGCTTTACTTTTCTACTCAATTTTTTTCAAAAGCTAACCTCGGGGGAGAATCTAAGCAATAAGCAAATGTGCGGCTGCAAAGCAGAATGATGAAATCGCTGGTAGCTGCTTGCCAGTTTGGTTTTGTTTGGGTTTTTTTTTCCCCCAGTCTGCTTTTGCAGTTTTCCTTAGGGAAATGGTACGGATGTCTCTCTTTGGACATTACTCAAGCTGTTGCAGAAAGTAAAGATTTATTTTATATATGCAGTTGAAGCGGCTTCTCTCCAGGCCAGCGTAGGGCTCAAGCTCTTGTACCAGGTTCTTTCAGGTTTTCTTTTGTTGTAATGGAGCGATGATCGCTTAAATATCAGTGTCCCGCTGAAAACTGGCCCCGTTTTATTGGGCTCGAATCAAAGACGTGCAGAAGAGGGTCCTTTACTTCTCTTGCCCAAGGAGGCAGGCTGAGGAAAATACGTTTCAGCTGAACAGGGCCGTAACACCCCGAAGAAGGCAAAGGAGCGCTGTTGGGGATTCGCCGCAATGCTTGTAATCTCTCTGTATTAGCCCAGCGCTGGGAACCCCTTCCCCCCGCAGCCCCGCCGTGCCGTAGCCTTGGTCGAGGGGCGGGGAGCCGGGCCGGGAGCGCAGCCCCCGCTCCGCCCCGCCGCGCCTCCCGGCTCCGCTCTTCTCACCGCGCCGGGCTTCCCCGCGGCCGGCGGGCGGGAGGAGCCGCTGTTTCCGCTGGGTGTCACTCTGGGCTGGGAGAGACGCCTTCAAAAGCGGAGGGGAGGGAAAAGCCCGCCGATAACCCCGGTCGCCCGCACCGGCAGCGTCCGGCGCTCGCCACGCCGCGGCACGGGCGGCAGCCGCTGCGCTTCCTGCGGGCCGGGGCGCTCCCGGCCCTCCGGCTCGGGGCCGGCGCCCGGCGGAGAGTGCTCGGCTGGTGCCGCCTGCACCCCGAGCACAGCCCCTGCGGGCGGCGGCCGTCTAACCCCGCCAGAAGGATGCTGGAGAGCGGCTGTAAGGCGGTGAAGGAGGGCATGCTGGAGAAGAGGAGCGACGGGCTGCTGCAGCTCTGGAAGAAGAAGCGCTGTATCCTCACCGAGGAGGGGCTGCTCCTTATCCCGCCCAAGCATCCCCCGCCGCAGCAGCAGCAGCAGCCGGCGCCGCCGGCCGAGCCGGCGGCCAAGATCAAGGAGCTTCACTTCTCCAACATGAAGACGGTGGACTGCGTGGAGCGGAAGGGCAAGTACGTGTACTTCACGGTGGTGATGGCCGAGGGGAAGGAGATCGACTTTCGGTGCGCACAGGAGCAGGGCTGGAACGCGGCGATCACGCTGCAGATGGTGCAGTACAAGAACCGCCAGGCCATCCTGGCCGTGCGCTCCACCCGGCAGAAGCAGCAGCACCTGGCGGCACCGCACGGGCCGCGCCTCCGCGGCGCCTCCAACTCCGCCTAGCGCAGGTACGGCACCGGCACCGCGCCCGCCGCACCGGCACCCGCGGGACTGCCGGCCCCGGCCGCCGCCTCTCCGCCTGACGGGCTGCCTGCCCTCTGTGCTCTCTGTCTCACTGCAGGTTACGTTCACGGAGCGCTTCGGAGAGGAGGGACAGAGCGCGTTCGTGGCGGACCTGCGCCAGGGGCTCAGAAACTGGGCAAACGGCGGAGGTGCGGGTACACCGGAGAGAAGCGGCTCAATAGCCTGAACCTCAGCCAGCTGCTGCTGCTGCTGCTTTGCCGCCCTCGGTGCCGAGAAGCATTTCAAATCCATTATTTATGAACCTTGGAAAGGATCCTTTGGTGCCATGGGACTTCTAGGAGACATGATGTACTGTAACTTTATTTTAATGTATTTTATTTTATTTATTAGGGTTGTGTTCTTTTGGTTTTGTTTTCCTTTTAATTTTTCTTAGGGCTTATTCGCAAGACATTTCTGAATGTAGGCCGTAGCAAAAAAGTAAAGGGAAAGACAATATGCATGTTAGCTCCCTGAAAGAACGGAAAAGTTCTGGGTACTTTGACTGTGTGCAATTTGAAAAAAAAAAGTTATTAATTTTTTACCCAAAATACACTATATTCCACCAGCATGGAAAATGTGATGTGTGTTCAAAATTTGGCTGAAACTCATACTGCATATGAAACTTATTTTCTTTAATGAGAACAACAATTACAATCTGGGGCTTAAATGATTTTTTTAAATATATATATAAAATGTGGTGGAAGATTATAAAAAGTTATTCACGTTTGGCTATTCAAAAAAGCAACGTTGCTTGTCATTCAGAGATTAAAAACAATTTGTTTTAGTGTGTGAGCGGAAAGAATCTGACCAACTTCTTTTGTGATACAGGAATCCAAGTTGGGTTCCAGCTGTCGGTGTGGTGTGCTTGCTCCTAGGCTGGTGGGCCAGAGCTAGGGAGTATTCATGAATATTTCTTAGCGTCCAAGTTCAGGGCTCCCTCTGCACGCTCAGTTTTTAAGTGATCTGGACTCTCAGTTTGTGTTGCATTTTCGTGGCGGTTTTTTAATGTCTTGCATTAAAGCAGTCCATAGTTTAAAATCCATTGTATGTATGTTTTAGTGTGCAAATGGATTATTTTGGTCACAGTTTTCATAAGCTGAAAGTTGCTCTCTAGCTGAGGTGAACTAGATTAATTTTGGTGTTCAGCACTGTCAGATGTTGAGAGAGGCGTGCCATCTTGCCTCTAAAAATGTTGATGAAGCCATGAAGTTGTAAAACAACGGGCTAATTGCACAGCTGGTGTGTGTTTCTCTGCCTCTTAAAAGTCAGTGGGAGTTTGGCTGCCGATGGTGGCAGGAGCAGGTCGGAGCTCCTTGCCCAGTGCAGAGGAGGGAGTTGGGTGTGGGCAGTGAGCTTTCTAGGACAGGGCCCTTCTGATGATGGGTGGCTTCACGCTGGGTGCTGCTACTGCCCAGGTTCTCTGGTTTAAATGGAATGGGGAGGCTGCAAGTGGGACAGAGCAATGTGGCCCGCTATCTCTGGTCCAAGGTAAAATGCCAAAGCCATGGAAATATTTATTTTAGCTAGTGTGGTGAGGAAAATGGCTTTTGCCCCCTTTAAAATTTACTTTAATATAGGCAAAGTCTTCTAAAGCTACACATCCAAGGCTTTTCTTTTTGTATAAATGAGGTGTAACTTGATAGCAAGAGCCTTACATTCTCGGTGCAAGCTTATTTCTGTAAGTGTTTGAAGCAAAAAGCTGAAGTGTTGCCCAAAGGAAGATATTAGAATTTGCTACTGTCTATGTTGGTCCCTTTCTCTGCACTCTAAGATTAAGCTCCGTCCTGTAAGGAGTGCGTTGAGGTCTGTGTTAGCCCTCGTCTTTTGTTCCTTCCCCAGGTGTCAGGGTCATATACCTAGACAAGCAAGACATGTCATGGTGCAGAATCAAAGCCCTCTGTAGTTACTCTTGAGCACTTCTTTGCAACCTGGCCCTTGGCAAGGCTGCATGATGAACTTGAGGCGGTAGATTACAGCTGTCCTAACAAGGTTGTTATTTTGCAATTAATTGAAATTGAAGGTGCCCCACATCTTTGAGGATTAGGTTTGCTGGCTTGGCAGTTGTAATACTCAATTTCCACGTTTCTGTACATCTGCCATTATCATTCTGCTAACGCTTGGATGTTAGAGCTGCAAGGGGATTCTCTAATGAGCTAGTCAAAGACTCACAAAATAGACTGTAATTTGTAATTTGGCTCTTCTCTTTAGAGTGATTAAGTACAGGTTACTGAGAAACTAATCCACCTTTTCAGGTATACAGATGTATTGCTGATCTCACCTACTAAAATGCATTTTAGCCTACTGAAGGATAAATGTAACTGATGAGAATTAATTCCTGTTTGATCGGAGACACAGGTATTTCTCTGAGAGGAGTTATTCTTGTCCTCAGTGGATGCAAGTCACAGAATGCCACAGAAGTCTGTTGATGTAGTCTAAAGATGAAATTTTACCATTCTTCTGGAAGTACTTGTACTTTGAAAGCTAAAGATGATAATTTTAGTGAGAAAATTGACATGAAGGTATGTGGAAACTACTCTCATTTTGAATTGCTGTTCTTTTTCACTGGTTCAAGGTCAATACCCCACTACTATGTTTCTTGTTTTAAGCAGGTCTGAAGGATGATCTGAAAACCTTTTGGACTAATGCAATTCAACAAACTTTTGTTGCTCTTCATTGCCTGCTGTGTTACCTGTTTAAAAACTTTGGTGTCAGCCAGCCTCCTAGTGTGAGAGGTGGTCACATCACAAAATCTACCTTGATACCTCCAGCCTGAGTGGGTGGGATGGGTGTAAGGATCAAAATTGTTTCTCCCAACTGTCTCTTGGAAATTGAATGGGAACAAATTGGCTGTGGTCCCCTGGGGACAGTTGGACTGTGTAGCTCAAGTTCTGTCAGTATAAATAAGGCTAAATTATCTGATGGGGACAGTTTGACAACTTTCTCACGCTCTGAATTCCACAATGTGTGGATTTTTTTGGGTTTTGGGGATTTTTTTTTTTTTTGCTTTGTGTTTTTTTTTTTTCCCTTGACTGATAGTAATTTTAGACCAAGAAATTGATGTTATGAAGGGTACTTCTGTTTTTTTTTTTTTTCTTCATCTTGCCCCTCTATTACTGCATAGTCTTAATTTGAATGTCTGTATTTAATACTGTCTATTATTGCTTTGTAAGCAATGGCTATGAAAATAGGTTCAGCACATCACGCTCCATCTTATTGGAGCTTTGCAGGTAAATAAATGAAGTTGTCCTTCCTCTTCCAAAAAAAAAAAAGAAAAAGAAAAGAAGTCTTGACAGCACATGGCTGAAGTAAATTCATTAGAGAATAAACAAAAATACTGGTAAAACACATAGAGACAAATTCTTGGTATAGATAGCAAAAGTGGGGACAGTCTGTTCATAAAGAGGTCAAAATTACTCATAATTAAAAAAAAAAAGTAATCAAGGGGCAGATTCAGCAAGCTGTGGTGACCAAGACAAGTTAGGAACTGGGGCAAAAGGAAGATCAAGTGGATGTTCTTTCTGTGACATCCTGAAGTAATTCCTCTTTTTTAAGGTTCATGCTATTCAAATGCCAGCTTCTGAATTATACCTGCAGTGATGTACAAAATGTTTTCTAGCATATCCTCTCGTAAGCAGAAATACCAGTGTTGTCAAAAAAATTGTGTAAATATGACTCATAAATGATTTCTGAGAGATGTGATTTATTTTTCATATTTTTCAAGATACATTCCATTTCAAATAAAGAGGTATCTATTGAAAGAGCTCTCAATATGTTGGAAGAATGGTTGTTTGATGGGCTATTTGTGATGATTAAAGCCTGGTCTAAGCTTTTCCTATGTCTTAAGCTCAATGTAAGAGCCTAAGAGGAACACTTTTAACCTGGGTAGATACTCTCTGAAGAACCACTCAGATGCTCCAATTAATCTTTATATATAGCACAGTTGTGAGACTCAGAGTCCTCACTTTTACTTCTTGCAGTGCATGATATGCGAGTACCAACACCAAGTGTAGCTGCTTTCTGTAATACTGTCATAATTCATGTACAGCAGGTCTTTGGGACACAGAATTTAGGCTCATCACTGTTACCTGTAAATGCCTTGCTCTGTGTGACATTAGGAGTCTAAACTGAAGCATTAAATGTGTCTTGTTTCTCTTTTTCCATATATCTTAAACACCATGATTGAATTTCATGTAACCTGAAATTTAATCCAGAAAAAAAACCAAAACACTTTCACCATCTGGCATAAACTCCAACCTGTTCTTTTCTAGCTTCATGGGAAAAGAAGTGAGGTGTGACAAGAAAAATGTGCTGCTTTGGGCTCTCTGTAGAGCTGCAACTGCTCAGATGTCTTGAACTTCCCTGATATGTATTTGTATTGCAGCAGGTATTCATTTTCAAGCATCTCCTGAAGGTGTATTACTTTCAGTGACAAAGTGTGCATTGACCTAGACACGTTGGTGCTGTTTGCCTTCACTGGGGAGATGTCAGTAACATTCCACAAAAAGGCTTTTGCTGTAGAGTTCTCTTTTCAATAGTAAACACCCAAAATATAGGCATTTGAACCTAGTACTGATTTGCAAATTATAGCTTAAAGATCTGACCTCTCACAAGTGCTGGTGTTCAGCTTTGAAAATTCAGTTAAGCATCTATTGTCTATTCAAGGACCCCCTGTTGTTTACAACTATTAAAGGTATCCCTTATAATCTTTTAATAACAGTGGTAAGTGTCTCTGTAAGGACATAAATATACTAGAACAAGAGTTTTATAATTTGTGGTTGTTTCTGTTCCATCAATGGCGGTATCTTTACAAAAGTTCTTCTCTGCTTTAACTTTTTATAGTACATGTGAGATGGTCCTAGAAATAGCTGCATTATTTTCCTAAAGGGGAATATTGTCTTACTAGTGTTTTCTCTTAAGTTTTCTCTCACCTGAATTACAATGTGGAATACAGAGAGAAAAATCTGGATCTTATTCAAAGTTCACTGAAATTATCCAGAATTTTTCCAGACTGGGACAGATGTTGACCTTTTTCACAAATGATGGCTGCTTCTCTTTTGATTTAGAAAACCCAGGAATGAAACCCCCCAGAAGGAAGACCTTTGCCCATGATCTGTGCCAGTATTGATGGTGTGTGGTTAGGGTAACACTGACATTCTGGTCTTTCATATTTCCCAATTAAATGACACGGGGAGGAAGATGAAATAATGCCTATAACTTTTTGAGCAAAACATAATACAAAAGAAGACCAATCTAAATGTGTGTGTTCCCCTTCCCCCAAATGAAATCTAGACCAGAATGCAATTTCACTGAATTCACAGCACAGCTGAAACGGAACAATTTTCTTTGTAATTGAACCCAAACCAGAATTAAATGAAAGCCTTTACTCCTCTGATTGCTTGTTTCTAGAAGGAACATCTCAGTCCTTTTTGGAAAGTGCCAAATTACTTTCCACACCTATCCATAATTTTTTTTAAAATAAAATCAACCATTGTAACAACTTTCAACTTAGGTCTTTCATAAATTTGAAATAAGCTTTTAAAAAAAATGTTATAAGCAGTACCATGCTTGTTTGTTATATATTTTTTTCTGTCTTTCCAGTGTGGGATTTTTGATGTGTAAGGTAAGGGTCCTGGTATGCACTTCTCACAGTGTTGCTTTGTGTCTTCTGTGCTGAAGATGAGCAGAGCAGAGGTGCCTTTTGGCCTGCTAAGAGCTTAACATCCTCAAGGCGTCCTGGCACTCCAAGGACCTGGGAGTTGCATGGGACCTCAGCATGGGGCTTGATTACTTGTGGAGCCTTGGCCTAATGGTGTGCACTGAATTTACAAGGAAAGGGACATCAGCTCCTGAATGAAGTACTGGGAAATGAGGCTGTACTACCAGCTGGCATCTGCATGAAGCTCGTGATCTGTGATCTGACTCAACCGCCTGGTTGGATTGCAGAACCTACAACTTTTCCTTAGGAGACTTATAGGAAAAGCCAGAGGTGAGGTTTCTGTGCTTAAGTGCCTGGGGCTTTTTTGGTTTTGTTTAGGCTTTTGGAAAAATCATCAAAGCATGTGTCCCAGTACAGACTCATCACAGGAACTTTAAACGAACCACTTTTACAGACTTTCCTGATCTTCACCTAGATGTCTCTGGCTATGCCAGCCACCAGTGCAGGGGAAATGATTTTTCAGATGGGGGTTTGATTTGCCTTTTGTGTTGTATTATGCTATGACCACAGTGGATTTTTCATAAACAAAATTTCTAATGACCCTGCTTCCTAATCTTTGCCTTGCAATAGTTTGTGAGCAGCCATAGTAGATTAACTGAGCCAGTAAATATGTATAGAATGACTAACCATTACAATGAAGCATACAGCCCTCTGTGGTCAGCAGAATATTTCAATTGAGACAATTTACTCCATGTTTTGTAAGGCTTCCAGTGAGATGAAGAAATCGCTGCTTTTGTTTTTAAGATCTTGTCTGTGTTTTGTAAATATTTCTGATATTTATGACTGTACATATGGCTTCGATTGTAACTCACAGGAGGCTCAAAAGCTGGGTCATATACCAGGTAGGAGGAGATTATTTCATTATTGGTAATTGTTGTCAGATTTTGAGGCTCAGCTTTTAGTATCTCTTGCACTTACTGCCATTTACAGAGGTGGAAATACAGCAGCGAACCTGCAGCTCGGAGAGCGCATCTGGCCTGTTCTTGGGTTGGGTGCCAGAGCCAGGGTCCCTTGAGGGAATGGCTCTCCATGTTGCTGTGTGCTTTGGACCTGGACCTGGGATGATAATTCTCTGTGCCACAGATAGCACCTCTCTGCAAGGCTCTCAGCCCACTTGTATATCATATCTATTTTAGAGAAGAGGAAACTCGGGACCAGAGAGCCCATGCTGCCTGCCCAAGGTCATGCCTTGGGTGCCAGAGAGCAGTGTACGATCCATAGCCAGGGTCCCTGTCCCTGTGTGAGAAGTGCTGCCTCTCCAGCAGAGCCTGCTCCATTTTCTGTGCTTGGTAGAAACCTTCCTTACAATCACCTGCACACGCAGTGTCCAATACCCCTGCCAGTGCCATGGCTCCTTGGATGGAGACCTAAATGAGTGGCTGCTTTGCCATTTAAGTTCCAGCCTTAAAGATTCATCATGTTGCAGTTACTTGCTCCTTGGAGACAAGAGTAAGGCAGAAACATTTGGGCTTCACTTGGGATTTAGCAGGGTCTTGGATGACTTCAGATTATTAAATCAGCTTCTGGCTATTCTCAGCACTAGGCATTGTGCAAACAGCGTACTAGGAACAAAGGGATCTGCAAATTGTTCCCTATTTCCTGAGTGATTGAGATCCTCTATTTACTGTGGGTTACAAGGACAAAGAGAGGTTATCAGCCCCATAATAACTTGAAAGGACTCTTTAGATATGAATCCACTGTTAACGGAGCTTTTCCAGCCTGATACCTGTTTTGACTAAAACACACCAAGGAAAATGGGGGGAGGAGGTAATAATTTTCTTCTCCCTACTATTCTGCTGTCATTTAACCATTTCACTCAGCAAGAAGGAGCTTTGAGAGAAATCCTTTCAGTCAGACACTTATCCCAATTTTGTTTTTCTAGCAGAAAAAAACCAAAAATGACTGGTGGATAAAGCTGTAGTAGCCAACCCACTTATCCTAACTTGCTGCTGGACCGTGATGGGGCTCTGTGAGTCTATCTTTGTGGGCTTTCACAGCAGCTCCTTCAACTGTCTGTGGAGTTGAAAACTCTGTGTCCTTTCCTGTGCCAGCAGCAACTGCAATACGCAGATGACTTTGCTTAAGGGCTTTTTCTTGTACGCAGATGAACACATGCAAAATGGTTGTTCTTGTAAAAGTCAGCCTTGAATTGGAAAAGCTATTTCTTTTTTTTTTTTTCTTTCTTCGGAGGCTGCTGTTATTTGCATCCAGTCATAGAGCTGTGCCTCCAGCTGAGTTAAATGTGTACTGGCTGCTTTTTTCATTTTTATCACAGATTGTTAGTATTTCCTGTCCTACTAAGCCACGTTTCCCTGATACTCTTTCCTAGTGCTTGGCTACTAAACAAAGTCACGGCTCTTGTCACAAGGCAGCAGGCTGCATACTTATCCTTTATGTGAGTGATGACTGAGGGCTCAGCAGTAGGGAAGTAATGTTGACAGCTCTGCTCCAGGACAGCAGATTGTCAGCATTCCTCACCAGGGCACCCAGCTGGCCTGGGAAAAGGCTGCTGTTTTGGGGGTGGGGGTTGGGCCTCTAAAATAAACTGACTGTCCTTCCAGAACTGAGGAAGATGGAGAGGGATGGTTGGATGACCTCTTTCTGGTCAGAGGGAGAGTCAGACCTATGCATCTGCAGAATGCAAAGCAAACACTAAGATTCTGCAGGCACAAGCTGAGTTGTTGGGTGCGAAGAGAGAGGGCTATCTGATGGCTGAGATGGCAGTAAGACATCATAACACAATGATAATTATGAACAATTAGCCATTTCCCCCTTCCACCTCCCCCTCCTGGTTAAGAGAAAAGTGTAGCTTGCATAAGTGAGAGGATGACAGGTGGACTTGTTCCTGTGCTGAAGATTTAGCCCAGACAGTTGAGAGCAGCAGCTGCAAAGGAGCACTTAGCTTCTGCTGCCCCGGGGAAGCTGCTACAATCACTCCCAAGCAATTTGGAAAGTGTTCCTATATGTTTTCCTGAGGGCTTAAGAAGCTTGCAGTTCTGGCCCACAGATGGCTAGAGTTGTGAAACTGCAGCCATGGGGCAATCAGCTGCCTGCCACCCTCAGCATCATCCTTAGTCATCCGGGAGGGGAGGCTGAGGAGGGGCTCCCCAGACAGGAGCTGCTTCCCAGGGTGACTTAGGGCAGCCGGATGGGTGGGCTCTGCACTCACCTCTGTCCTTCTGCTAGGTATATCTGGTCAGAGAAATCTTCCTGGGCCGCACTTGCTTCAAAGGCTTCTGCCCCACAAAAGAGGAACAAGCTTTGTCACAAATGACATTGAAGGCACTTGCTGACCCCCCCGGGCTGTGTCATGCCACCGCCTTGCTGGCAGCTCCACCAGTGCCGCCATTCCTTACCAGGGCTTCGTGAGCTCTAACGCTGCAATCAGCAGCTGAATGAGGTCCGAGAGCTTCACAGGGCTCTGCAGAACACCTTTAACCCTGCAGTTCTGCTGCTGATAAACTCAGAAGCAGCTTCGGTGATGTGCCTTGAATTGGGCTGGGGGAAATTGGTGCTCTGAGCTGAAGGTGCCAGGTAAACATACCTTGAGGACAGAGGTCCCCTAGCCCAGTGGGCTGGGTGCTAGTCATCCCAGAGGTGGGACTGTAGCATCCATGCTTGGTGGTACCTTCACTTGCAGGGTTGGGGTCTTTCTTCCTAGTTTTTCCCTAATCCTGCTGGTTTCGGCTACGGAGCCATCTGCCAAAGGGTATTTTCTTCTCAAGGGTCATTCTAAATAACTTGGTCAATTTTCCTGACCGTAGAAAATCCTCAGCAATCTCTTTTGCTGCTGAAATACAGTGCAAAAAGGTGAATGCTTATGCAGGTAACCTTAATGTAGTATTTCATTTTCGTTTTGGGCAATGGCAGAGATCTAACACAATGCATAGCTTGCATAAAAGTAAAGAATAAATAATAAAATTATAAAATAAAATAATAAAATATATTTGCGAATCTGTCATGGCTACAAAGATAATTTTGCTGCCTTTGATTTCCTAATATTTTAATTTAACTAAATCTAAGCAGATTTAATGGTTAATTTTCAGAATATTCACTTAAGGACTTTTTTCACTCAAAGCTGAAACCTTAAGCTAAATTTGGGAGAAGTAATTTACTTTTGCTGAGCCTTTCTTCAGCCCTCTTTTTTCCTCATCTCTGAGTTGAGCACACAACATTCAGTGGGACCCGTGATGACAGCAGCTGCTCCCCCACCCACTCTGTGTGCCTCACTGATGAGGTTAGTGTCTCCTTAAAGGTATGGTAGCCCTGGGGCAGCCACAGCTACATCCTCTGCTCAGTCTGTATGAAGCCATCCTCTATTAGATTTGTCCTTGTAAAATGAAATTCCGGCATAGCTGGAGCTTGCTCTTAATTCAGCTGTCACAGTCTGCACTGAACTGGCTCAGGGGTACCTGGTAGGTAAAGCCCTACAATAACACTGCTGCACCAGTGTCCTTCAGGAAGGTCCTTTTTATTGCCACACTTTTGCTGCAGTCACTGAAAGGCATTCACAGACATTAAGGAGGTGGGATGGTGCTCCCCTTCTCACAGCTGCTAACATTGCTTTCTACATGTGATTGATTAAGGTGAAAGCTGGTTTGCCTTTGCCGCTGTCACTGCTGCCTTTCTGCTGCAGGCAAGAGTTTATGTGCACTGAAAGGCAGGAATGGTCTAAAAGTGCAGGATATTCATGTGATGCTCTTAATGAGTCTTCCAATACTGTGTGTGTGGCCTTTCTTTAGCCTAGGCCTCACAGAACTGCTGTAAAATCCAGTAGCCCACTGACCTGTCGCCTGAGAGAGGTCAGGGTGGCAAGGTTTTTATGTACCACTTGGAAAAGAAAAATGCTTTTATAACAGAATTCCCAGTTTGTGATGCAATGCAAGCCTGGTCTTGTTCAGTATGTTTCTTTAGTAGGTGCCTAACTCCTAATAGTACAGCATTCTCTGGAGCTGACAGGGTTAGCCCAGATTTAGGGCCACTCATGTGCACAAAGGCATACCAGGATATGTCAGGAGCTGTTTTCAGCTCCCAGATGTTGACTACATGACACTGGAAAGCTGTATCTGAAGTTCACTATTGCTGGTCTATTTAGCAGCGTTGCTGGAGATGTTACAAGGTCAGTGGGCTGAATAGCTCAGAACTGCAGCAAGCTATATTAATTGCCGTCCACTCTCAAGCCATAAAATCCTCAGCTTTTATAAACATTTTCTCCAGCCCTTTACATCCTTTACTGGCTTTTTGAAGAGGAAAGCTTGGTTTTTTAGACTTCGCCTCCCTTCTCCAGGAAACATTGCTCTTAAGTTTGTCAGCAGCTTCAAAGAGATCTCCAGCCCCCAGGTTTGCACAGAACCTACTCACGGTGTTCAGTTCCTTCATGTTCACAGAACACATATAAGTGCAGAGCTAGGATTGAGGAAAAATTAATCTGTTCAGCAGCCAGAGATGTTCAGTAGCTGCCCACCCTTGACAAGCTGTGACATTTCTACATCTTGCAGCTCAGGACATAGGAAGTGTTTGAATTTTTCATATTGGATGATTTGAAAGCTCTTGGGTCTACTCTGCTGGTGAAATCAATGCCTGTACTTTAGGGTGCATGGAGGAGGGCACAGGAGTGGAAATGTGTGCACCCCCAGGGTACTCATGGGTGTGATGGAACACAGAGGGCTCCATGGCAGGTGCCAGAGCCTAGCTGCCCAGAAAGGAGGTGAATCCCTGAGAGACACATTGAGATTCTTCCTCTCTGGTCCCCTGGCACCCTGCAAGGCTCTTCTGCACAGGATGGATTTGTTGCTAGATTTGATGTTGATGGAAAGTGGATGGGGAAGGGGGCTGCATAAGTCACCCCCCTTCAGCTTGGCCTCCTTGGCAATTTGATCTCAGGCTGGCCCAGAGGGAAGGACAAGCCATGCTGTAGCATTTGCCCTTCAGCCTAAGCATTACCCAGGGGAACAGGGAGAGCCTCCGTTCTCTGGTGGGAGCGACACAGTGGAATGGCTGAAGAAACAGTGACCCCAAACACAGCAGCTCCACGAAAGGTCTTGAGGATATGGGACACCAAGGCCTCTCCTGCCCCTCCCTGGCCTCGTAATCAGATAGTGCCTATATCTGAGGGAGCCTTTCTAAGAGACTTCAAAATGCACTGGTGGAAGTTTTAGTGAGGACCAGACCTGGCTTTTCTCAGATAGGCACCACCCACGGAGATCCCTTTGACCCCAAGTGAACATGTTCCTGGTGCAGCCCCCTTAGCCACGCTAACAGCAGTGATTAAACCTTTCCAAAATTTAGAACAGCTTAAGTGAATGGGGCATTCAGGAAAATAAAGAATAAAGGTCTAGAGGTGTAATTATGGCACTGCTAAAATTTGTGACAGGTTTTCACTGACTTCACTGAAGGACTTGCCCCTTTTGGAAATCTGTGATCAAAATAGGAAGCTTGGGATCCATCCTATTCAATTTACATTTGATATGAAAAGGATGTTTTTAAAAAAATGTCAGTTGCATTTGTCGTAGTTTGCTTTAGCTACTCATTTACTGGGAGATGTTGTCTCCCGAAGGGAAAAGTACCAGATATTCAGGTGTTCACCCTCTGACAGGCTGATTGCTGAGAAACAAGTCCTGTTGGCCCCAGAAGTTCCAGCGCTTGTTTAGATAACGAAGAAAGGGTTTCACTGGCACATGGTACCCAGTTTTGCACCCATGAAAAGACAACTAGCCTGTGTCCAAGTCTTTAGCAGCCATTTCAATGCATTTCCATTTTCCCAATTGTCTCTGGGAATTGAAAATTTGCCAGTGGCAACAAAATGGTATTGTTCAATAATGATGAAAGTTTGCTACCTTTCTGTTTGCTTATATTTCTCTGCAGGATGCTAGAGTTGAGAATGTGCTTTGAGGACATACATCAGAGAGGAAGGTAAACCTCTGCCATATTGGCAGAGATGGGTCTATATGGCACCAAGTAGCTGAAATGCTGCTCTTGGTCACTGGTTCCCCAGAACTCTTACACTATTAAGCCTTACCTCAGTGCCTCTGCCTGCTTGCCAACAGCTACCTAATAATTCTTTCCTCTGTGCAGCATAAATAATTCCAGAGCTGTCTTCTCCTCTGTTGCTCACCCAGCCTCTGAGCCAGCCCTTGCAGCCAGAGTTGTATTTATGCTGTCGCTGAGTCTGCCTGCAAGTCCTGACACGCTGCACCACGCAGCCTGCGAGCAAAGCTGTGCTGGGGGGTGCTTGCCAAGGAGGAGGTGGCCCTGTCCCACCTGCATGGCTTCCTGAGGATGCTCTGCTAGGCAGCTGCCTGCTCCTGGCAGCCAGCACCCTGTGCACCCCACACTTGGATTCACAGCTGCTGCCTCCTTTGCAAAAACCTTATCACTGCTTGGGGAAAACATGTAAGTCTGAATTTGTAACAGGGTTCTGGGAGCAGGAGCAGGTCCTTAATCTGCCTTTGCATGGTCCTACATGCCCTACCCTGGCTGCAAGTCCATGCCCTCATGCTGTATGACTGGTTGGTCAGGGCGCTGGCTGCCTGGGGGCAAGCCAGGGCAATGCCGGGGGGCTGCCACCCCAAACTCCAGCACAGCAGTGCCCACAGCAGCCTGCTACACTGGGGACTGGCTGCTGACCCCACTGAAGGCTGGCCACAGCTTTGTGCTGCAGCTGGGCCACCCTAATTCTTCAACATGGAGAAAAGTCCCACCTCTAAAGACTGTGGCTTTCCCTCTGAGTACACATTGGCTGTTAGACCCTCTATCCACACACCATGTCCAAAGGTGGGAATTCTGTTATGTCTGGTACATTAAGAGCAACTTGTACCTAGATGCCAAATAATTAGAGGCAATTCTCACTAAAGGAGAATGAACAGTTTGCCATTACTCTCTTCCTCTGTGGCAACTCCTCACAGAAGTATGGACTTAAAACTAAGGAGCAAGTCTCTTTTGCCACGTCCTGGTGACATTTTTGCTAGTTTAATTAGACATTTCTGGTGATAGCTGTATGAGGCATGTTGTAAGACCTGGGAACACTGCTCTGCTGAACAGAGTTGAAGCCCAAAATGGTGTGATAAAGAAATGAAAAGCCTTGGTACTTTTGGCTGTCTTTGCATTTGGACTGAAATAAATTCTGGGATGCTTTAACTGGGAAGTTTCAATGAGAGGTCTGCCTAGAAGTGGGGAGGGCCTCCTAGGTCATGAGGATTGTTCACAAGGGAGAAAAAGAGGTATCCATCCTTCCCTCTTGCATTTGCCTCCCATCTGCTGTACTTACTCCTGAGACAGGAGCTTGAGCTTAGAGTGCTTGGGTCCCAACCCCTCCTCACCTCCTGGTCGTGCAGCATGTCGATGACAGGCTGCAAACCCAAGGCTGGGCATCCTGTGTCCTGAGGAAATTGCAAATAATAATAAAGCAATATTATTCTTTAATGACTGATGACCTGACACTGTGAATCCCATAGACTGTGTATGGCATGAAGGATATCCGTTTTATTAACTCTACGTATGTCTATTTTTCTATGAGACATTGACTTCACGTATCTGCAAACAGGAGACCAAGGGATTTCATCCAGTTCCAACCCTTCCTTTTCAACCTCCCCTATTCTGAGTCACCTTCTCCTTGCCTAATTTGTCTGTTTTTCCCCAGTTATGTTCTATGAGTGTGCCTGGCTCACAGCAAACATCTCCACCATTAGCACAGGCAAGGAAGTGGTTGCGTGATGTTGCTGTCAGTGGATGGTTTATCTAGTTGCAATTCCCATGGCTCCAGCTCTGTGAGTGCTTGTACACAGACCTCATTTTGCAGGGGTGGCAAGGGGAAAGGTCACTATTTATGAATCATTTCCTCCTGGCTGTAGCAATGAGGTTGGTTTGTGGAGTGAGTCATGGAAGAGCAGCCTGGAGAGGCAACAATCTCCAAGCAAAAGACCTTCAGATCCTTAGTGACCCTTGAACATTGCAGCCAAGTTGCCATCATCATTTCACATCCCCAAACACAAATATCTTTAGTTACTTAAAACTGTAGGCTCTGTAGGTATCATTGACCATGTCTGTGAGAAATCTTACTTCTTCCAGAAGTACTGCAAGGACTCAAATATATGACTGCCTGATGGCTAATCAATTATCACATGGCAAAAAGACAGAGGGAAGCCTATCATGCATTCCTCTCTTATGAAGAGGGACATGTGTTTGAAATGCCTGCTTGTTATGGAGAGGGAGAGGTTTCCCAAAGTGAAGTGACCTGATAAAACTGAGTAGTTGAGGCTGGATTAATTACCCCTTGGAATGAAGTTTCCATGTTAGTGCAGAACTGATTCTGCTGAAGGATTTTGTCTTTGTATTAACATTGAGAAACCGGTGTAGTACTGCTGTGCTATGAGCTGCAAAAACTTGGAACAAGCCCAACCCCACAATGCAGAGCATAAAACCTAAAATGACTTAGATGCTGAGAGAAGTTGTACATGATCCACCTCAACACTTTTGAAATAGCATCAGCAAATTACGGCCAAAAGGATGCATCCTCTCACTCGAGAGATCCAGTTTTAGTGCAGACTTCCAGGGAAAACATTTAGTTCCCTGTACTAAATTTTTTTCCAGAAGAGCTGCCCAGCTGCAAGCTCTAAAATGTTCAGAACTTCCTCCAGAGCAAAGCTATTTATTTTTGCTGCCCTGTTTCCCCCATGCTCTCTATTGCTGCCATTAGGACTATTAGGAGTTGCAGTGGTGACTCAGTCTCCTTCTTCACCGGATCCTTTAGAGGTTTCTAGCCTGCCCTTTTGTCTTGGCATATGTGGGACTGGCAGTGCCAGGACATTTTCTCCAGTGTTCATCAGGGTCCAGACCCATTTGGTAGAATAGAGCCTGGCCAGTCCTAGAACTGTCCCTTCTGCAGATGCCTCGTCCCTCTTGGCTATCGGACATCTGAGAGGGAAGCATGTCCATCCCATCCCCAGCCTGGTGTGGGAGTGCTCCTGCAGAAGCTGGAGTCAGTAGCTCCCTGCTTGTCCAGTCAGAGGGCAGAGGTTTGAGGAGCTAAAAGCAGAAGGGGAGCATGTCAGCCGGTGGTGGTTCCTGGGTGAGCCGCTTCCAAATAATATTCCCAGCTGTTTCCCTGACAGGGTATCCATCTGAACATCATCCTGGAGCCACGTGGGACTTTCTGCTCAGCCTTTCACACTGCCACTATAAGGCCACGGCCCTACAGCAGTAACTGTTAGCTGAAGACAAGAAATCTAATTAAAAGGGAGATGAGCTACAAGAGGATAACATATGGTGTGGTCCCTCTCGAAGGGCAAGCCAGGATAGGGCTTGGTCTGAGGTGTGGAAGGGCTGGGAGGCTCTGACCTCCTGCCAAGCTGCTTCCAAGCATGGTGCTTGCTGCACTGAGTGTAAGGGAAACCTCTGGCACCTCTGCTGCCCTTGCACTCTGTATGAATATATTCCTTGCAGGAATAACTTATCTTTGGCCAAAGAGTTTCCATTTACAGTGACCTTGAGGGCTCTCAAGGCTCTCAGGCAGGGGGAGGACCCTGACAGCTGAGGGTCACTGCACTACTACTGATAGGATACCACGAGCTGAACCTGCTTGGGCATCCTCCCTGCCTTGTCAGCTGGCAGTGCTGGAGGCTGCCAGGAAACAGCTGTGCTTGTGCAGCACGGTCTTCCCACTGCAGCAGGGCTCGGCTGGGCATCGTCTGCAGCACATCCCTGTGCAGGGACAGCGCCCACCGACCCAGCATGGCCACAGGGGGAGTGTGGCTGCTGGCAGTCTTGGCTGGGTGATGGGCTATTGGCACTGCAACCCCGCCTGTGCCTGCCTCCAGAGAGTCTTGACCACACAGTAGGAAAGGGGACTTTATTTAAGAACTGAAAGCACAAAATTAAGTACCCACCTGTGGCCTTCTGCAAGTGATGCTGCTGCAGCTCAGGCAGCTGAGCTGGTCTTGCTGCCACCATGCTGGTTGTGACTGACACTGGCAGCATGAAGTCTCAGCATTTCACACATCTGCAGGCCTGATCCCTTTCTCTGGAAGCAATCCATAGCCACCTCTGATCACCACAGAAACACAGAGGTTGTCTTAATAATGCAACGTGCAGTGCTGAGTGCTTTTAGTGCTGACGGCTGCACCGTGATTAGTAAAGAGGCACAGAAATTGTCAGTTGTCAATCCCAAATCACAACAGTAATTGTCACATATGCAGGCAGGTATTGTTCATCCTCAGGGATTCAGGGCACTGTGGAACCATATTAACAAATACAATCTCTCCATTCATTTTAGGACTTTAAGTCTTTCTCATGTATCTTCTGTACCCTCAGAACAGCTAGCTAATTTGCAAGAAAAGCCTGAATGTGAAACACATGTTTCAGCAGTTTTAAATCCTCACAGTTAACATTTGGCTGACTCTTTTTATTTCCCTCAGGAGCTTATTGATACTGTTGTTCAGGTGCACAGTAACCCTTGGAGGTTTTGCTTCCTTTGTGCCTACTGAAAGGCAGCAGGTTTGTCTTACTGACTGATCATCTGTAATTGAGGAAGGAATATGAGATAATTTTGAATTTGCACAGTGCTTTTCCAGGTTGGGCTGTGCTCAGTTTCTTGGCGCTACAGTCTTCTACTGGGTATCCATAAGACAGTAACATCAAGTTCATGGACTTCAAAAATCCTTTTTTCATTCTTGCCCTAGTCACAGTCATTTGGCACATTTTTCTTTACATGTCTTGATAGTAAATCCTGTGATTTAAACAAAATATTCAAGACTTTGTACTCAAATATATTACTAGCATCAAGGAGACACATGTATGGTCATGATCAGCACCACTGTCATGATCTATTCTGTATCATCACTGTTTGGATCAACCATGTGTGTGTAAGCCTATGATAGGGTTGTTTTTTTGACTTTCTTTTTTCACTTATCTTCTTTCTTTCCTTAAAGTTTCTCATCAGAAACCTATTTAGAGAAGGCAGGGTGAAACTCTCCACCTGTGTTTAAAACCACACAGCTCTCAGGGGTGTGTAGTCTTACTCCTGAGTGTGAATTAAGGCCATTCAAACAGTTGGCATTGGCCTTGGGGAGAGGCAGGAGATAGGCAGATGTACCCAGACTGAAAGTCCTCTTTGTAAAGGGTGTTGAGCTTTTTTTGAGCAAATCCATCTTTCTTTTAGGTGTGAAGAGCAGAATCCCACTCCCAGAACTCGAGTGCCATTTTCTGTACTGTGTATTTCCCCTGTGAAATGGTTAATTTTCTTGCTGTCTCCACTTTCTGCCTCCCAACACATTGTCAGAAGAAAGCACACAGATAAGTGCTCAAGCGTTTCCTGAGCTCATAACTCTGCCTCCTGAGGGACAACTAATCAGAACCATTCGAAAGCTTGAGTACCAAGTGTCATTCTGTCTCTTGCATACATTCTGAATGAAATTTTGAATGCTTTTTTACAGCACTGAATAAAATACTTACAGTGATCCTCTCTTTGCAACAGCAGGGGGATTTTTACTATAATATTATGTATCACATGTCTAAATATAATGACATTCTACATTATATATACACAGATTGTACACATACAGCATATATTTTAAAACTATTAGTAGCTGTTTTCAGCTTTTTGGGGATGTGAGGACCTTCTGTCAGCCATGAAGCTTGTTTGACTCAAGCAATGGTTTTAAACTCGTGGTCTGTGGGTAACTGAAGGATCTTCAAAATGGGACTACAAGAAATAAGCAAAAGCCAGTAAACTTAAAAGTTTCTACACATGGCTCTACATATCATGGACTGGAAAAATATTATGGGACTGAAAGTTGCAAGAGGTTGAAATGCATTGCTCTGTGGCCTTGTTTCTGTTAGTAAGTGTACCTGGAGTATTCAATGAAGTGACACTGGGGCAACTGATGCGTATATTTAAAAGAAGACTCTTCCCAATTATCCTCTAGGATACAAGGTTACTAAGCCTTGTCCCATGGTTGTCAATCCTTTACTTATATTCTACCTGCCTATTTTCATCCATCCACGTATATGGAAGCTATTTAGGTTTCCTGTAAGACAAAAAGAAAAGCTTAGCTCTTAAGCTGAAGTTGCGCCAAGTCTTATGTCCAGCCAGCAAATTTTTTCTTCTTTTATTTTGATTTGTTTTTTAACCCAGACCAGTATATTGTTTCATTGCATGAAGAAAATGTTATCACAGTGGGTTAGTAGAACACCTGTTGCATAAATCTTGGTGATTTTTAGAATGTGAACTCCTGCTGGCAGAGACAGCTGTGTCTCACATTAAGCACAGAGTATAAGGTATCCAAGGAAGAAGGAGAGAAAAAAAAGGCTTAGGATAAGAAAACAGTACATCAGTGGCCAGAATCTGTTGTCAAGATTTATAAGCTAAATGAGTTACAGTTGAAGGGGTTATTAAATGAAAACCATTCTATTCCTAGAAGACAAAATGTGTTTTCTCAGAGGGATTCCCACAGGACTTTTCATTTCTGACAGCAGACAGAGTAGACAGCTGGTCCACATAAAAATGTCCATGGCAATTAACCTATCCCTTGCATTACACCCAGAAAATATTTAACAAGCAGAGACATTGCTGAGGAATACTGGCAAAATTTGAGGGGCTTCCTTGCGTGGTGCCAAATTCTTCTAATTTGTTATTCAAGGTCCTAAGTCTTGTTGGTTCAGCAAGAAGTCTCTGGCACAAGGAAGGAATGCAAGGACTGTTGCTTTCATCAGCAGAACTTTGCAAATCTTGGGGTATGTTTTTTTCTATGTAGCTCAGTCTCCTCCTCCTCTCCACCACAAATTCCACTGCCTGGTGACAGGAGTAGGGCCACCAAGCCAGGTAGCTGCCAGCCCTCCAGAGAGCCGCATTCTGTGTGAGATATTCCCCTGAAGGAGGGTGCTCAACTCCTGGCTGTGGTGGCTTGGAGATGCCAGCACTGGTGTTCTCTGGCAGAAGTGAGATGTAAAGGCTCCGTCCACCCACATTTTGGTTCATACCTTGCAAGGCCATGGGGCTGCCCCTCTCCTGGACTCTGGGTGGGAGATAAGGACAAGAGTCCCTAGCCCTGCCAAGGAGTTGATATGTTCAGCACCGTCCACAGCAGTATGTTGTGAACCCCAAAGGGTGTCTAAAACCGAGGAATCAAATTTAAATTGAAAGAGTTAATGCAACACAAGGAGTTACTGTCAGAAACAAACACATTATAGTAAAGTAAACTCTCAGAGGCAGCAGTGGAAATTTTGTCTGCACACAAAGGGGAGTTAGGTCTTCAGGGAACAACCTTAGAAGCAAATTAGAATAACACTGTAGGAAGGATGATGGTATGAGAGAGGTCAATGCTTGCAACCAGATCAGAGTGGACTTTTTCCTTCAGTTTTTGATTCTTTGTGCTATTAGTTAGATCACGTCAAGTTTACTCAAGCATAGTCATATAGTGTTCTCCAAAAGCCTATCCCAAATATTTTAATTCACTTATTTCTCTCATCCGCTTCCCTTTCCTCTTCCACTTCACTATTACAGATGTCAGATCAACAAATAAAGTATGTGGGCAGAACAATGAAACTATTCTCTTGTAAAAAAAGAAGAGATTATTTCATTCTCCTGCTATTAACTTCAAAAGAAAAGGCCTTTTGTACCTTTTATACAAGCGTGTGCAATGATACGATTGTGTACCTCATCTCCTTAACTTCAGAAGAAATGATTCATGAGGAGCAGTATATGGTTGTAAAGACTGTGGGTATACCTTGAAATTCCTTTTACCTAGTAACTGTTTTCAAGTAAGAAATAATAATTCCTGAGCATAATGTGACACAAGTAACTTGAACTGTGCTGCTTCCACCCCCCTCCACCCTACTCCAAAATCCTGACTTGGCTGTGAAAGGGTCTGAGCCATTCTCCATCTATTTAGATATATTATCTGATTTTCCTTATTTTCCACATTAATTCTTTATTGTGAGGATAGGGAAATTAGAAGGATATGGGAGAAGAAAAGGCTAGGATTGTGTGAGGAAAAATTGGGTTTTTTTAAGGAAAAAGATGCTGATATTTTTCCTGATGTGTATTATCTAGCCAGAGAAATTAATAAGAAAATAAATAACTATTTTGATGTAAGCCGTTAAACTTTTTTGTGCTAAAATTTTTGCTGTGGCTACTGTAAACTTTGATGATAAGAACATGTATACTGTGGCACTGAAAACATGAATCATGTCTTTCTAATCAGAAGATGCCATGATTTTTCTCGTATCTTGACTTATTTTCTTTCCACTCACAGCATGGAATGTGGGCTGCTATGAGTATTTCGGCATCGCTCTGCGTTCCATGAAGACACATTTCATATGAGGCCAGCTGGGTTTGGTGCTAGACCTTTCAGACAGTTTATCAGTGCAAGGATGACAAATTCCTGCTGAATATGGCTTCCATCCTTCCAGTTGTGCTCACCTTCTCCAGAGGCCTCTGATCTGTGACCTCTCTCTGCAGCAGTACTCTCATACTAAGTGCTTGGCCATCCTGGCAGTGTGGAAGAGCTGATGTGTCTCCAGAGGAAGAATATGTTAAATTAGCACAGGGATGCCCTCCTGGATTCTGTGCTGGTACCAGCAACAGCTGTGCTGTGAGGGTACATCCCTCTGGAGGTGCACACAGCTCTGGGGAGGGGAGAGCCTGAAGGGTCAGCAGTGCAGCTCTGTGTAACGGGGCGGGCACGGCTCTGCTGGCATTTGCTCCAGTGCTGGCTGGCATTTGGACCCCGCACAGCTCCTGGGCACGAATCACACGCGCCTCGATAAGGACGGACATTACTCATCAGAATACCATGGACCCCGTGTGGCAGAAGTGTCACGGTCTATTTTGAAAATGTTATCTCATGCTCGTTTCCTTGTACATCAGGCATTGCTCTCTACAGGGGTCCACTAAAATAGGATGTATTTGTTTCCAGGAAAGGTCTTCTGCTACTTGCTGTCCTTCAGCTGGGTTTTATCTGTGCATGACCACCCGTAATAAGGATTGAATTTAATTCAGGGACTCAGTAGGGATTGATTGAAGCTGGTGGGTAGCCTGCCTCTGAACGCAGAGCTGCTAACCCATGTCCAGTGGTAAGAACTTAGCCTGTCCTGCCAACATTTCTCCTGCACCCAGCTTTCACTGGAGGTTACCATTTCTAGGTTTTGTTTAGAGGATGGTCTCATTCACCACAGTTCACTTCCTCTCTTGTTTCAGATTTCGATGCCATTCAGGTCATGACCAGTACTCATATTAGCTCAGTAGTGGGGTTTTAATTAAGTACTGGCCTGTGTGATTGATTATAGTTCTGCAAATAATCTCAGGAATCAGGAGAAGGAACGAAATCAACTGTGTTAGAGAACAGGTTTTGACATCCTTCTGGTGAAAAACAGTGAAGCCTTTGAATAGTCCTGTTACTTTAATTTATTTCTGTGGATTTTCTTCCAGGGTAAGACTTTGTGTAGCATAATCTGGACCTTCATGATTTAATATCTTCTGCTGACAAGGAAGCTTTACTGCTCAAATCCTCTAAGTATTTTGCATATTTCATAGCTTGTCTCAGTTCTGATATCTCCATCTTCCCTTAAAATGTGGCTAGAATTTGGCTGCTAGATCACAAAGCTAGATCTATCATCTTTTAAGCTTTTCCTGAGTTTTTGAAGAGATCACTGATTGTGTGTCACATCTTCCAGAGAAAACCAGTTTTCCGACAACTATTTTACATCAATATTTAAGCATATAAATATACAACTACATTGCAGACCAATGACCAGTTAGTGTTTGAATTAGAGTTATTATAATATTTTAATTTATTCTGGCCTTTTTGCATTTAGGAAAACACTGTCCACTAAATATCTCTGTCCCCTGGAAAATACTGCAGAGTTTTCACTGTGTTGAGTATTTGTGAGTCTCAAGTGACTCTGGTGTGCCTGAGAATACTCTCCTGTCCTGTGTATCTTACATGTCTTTGTGACAGCACTGTGTGACAAAATATTTCCTGAAAGGCTCCAGCATGTAGGATGGCACAGGAGAGGTATGAGTGCCAGAGATCAGACTGGCAGCCAAAGAGGGGAAAGCAAAGGCAAATCTGAGTGGGCTGGTGGGACGTGGACAAGACAAACAGGAGATCCCCAGAAGGAAGGATATGAATGCAAGGAGCTGGACCTGGAGACATAGTGAGCTTAGACACCTGCATACAAACACAGGGATGTAGAGGGGCCTACTAATACTTACATGAATATTCTCTGCTGGGATTTTTAACCATGCTTATCTCACACCTTATGAAGAAGAATTTCCTCAGTTTTTCAAATTCTTTTTCTTTGAGAATAATAGAAAATTCTGAAGTCTTGAAATAAAATGCACTGCCATAAAAGAAAGTTTTGAGCCAAGCCATAGAGGACACATATTTCTATATTAACAAACAAAACAGCTGAGAAGCTCTAGTGTTAAGAGCTGACCTAAAAACTGATGTGTAGCTGTTTGAAGACAAGTGCTGATTCAGTCCTTGCAAGCACAGAGTTTGCAGGAGAAACTCTTGGCTGTGCTCTGGACTGTTCTGTGTGTTTGGGAACCTGCCTCATCTGCTGCCTATCAGTAAAGGTAAATTCCTCCTTCCTTGCTTACTTATAGGAACAGGACAAAGCCAAGGAAGAACCTGTTTGAAGCCTTGGCTAAGGGTTGGGAGGTGGTGGTGTTGGTGGTGCTGTTTCTATCAATCTGTGGAAATAGTAAAAATTGAGGTTAAAATATGATCCTTTATATCAATGGTATTTATCTTTTCAGATTTAATTTTCAGTCTTTTTTTTTTAACTTCCCTATTAACTTTCACGGTACAGTAGAGGTGGGAGGAAGTTATCTGTGCAAAGGAGTAGAGGGAAGTATTTTTTCACCCATGTTTATCAAAAATAAGTTTGCTGCTTTAAATTCTCTTCACCTTAAACAAGGCCATTTTGAGCATACCCTGTCAAAGCAGTGCTCAGCATTTCAAGGCTGGATTTGGTTCAAAACAGGTATATGAAGGAAAATTTTGGGGTTTCTTTATTTGTCTTGTTTTTTCCAGCTGAAAATAATTGGCCTTTTTTGGTGTTCCCTGACTTCTTTTCATCACTGTTCTCTCAGACACACCCTGTATCTCTTCCTCTCCTGCTCTGGTTTCACATTCATGCCCATAGCAGAAGCACTCAGCAGGATGCAGTGCTTTCAGAAGACGTGAACAGACTTGATGCTTTCTTAGCCCAAAGAGACATATTCACCCTTGACTGAATCCCATTAGCTTAATGTATTATGCACATTAACTTTTGCTATGCTGTCTTGGGTACTTGACACAGTCCATGACACCAAATCCGTTTTCTAGAGCTGCAAATGTAAATCAGTGTTCCTGGTGGTCACGTTCCAGTGACATTTGTATAGATGAACACTAGTCTGATTTGTATATCTGCTATTGTAAGCCTTTAAATTTTCTAACATAGCAGATTGCAGAGCCTGAAAAGGAGATTTACTCAAAATTCAAGACAGCAAGAAAATTATAGAATTGGCATATGAGGGAATTAATGTAGCTAATTTTATTCTATAATTGTATAGATTGTTATTTTTCTATATATTTTTCTGTAATCGTATGCAACACAAAAGCTCTTTATTAATTACATTTGCTGTGATTTCAGCAGCGATCATTTTGATCATCACAGGAAGATGGTATCTAACTGTCAGCTCACAGCCTGCTTTTGCTTACAGATAGAAACCAATATTTCAGATTTTTTACCAGTATAAAAATTAAGCCAGGCTATGTGAATTAATAAACCATGCCATCACTTGGTGTTGACAGGGCAAAGCTAAGGTGCAAAGCAGCAGCTGTCATATGCTCTCAGGGAGAAGTCCAGCCTTGTTTCTTTGCTCAACTTCCTGGCTGTGGGAGTCCTTCCTTGCCCTATCCCACCAGTGACCATTGCTGTGCCTCTTCTCACCAGCCTTTCACTTCTACCTGCCTCCCCTATGACTGCATTTCTCTCTCTTTTCAAAGTGAAATAATATTTTTCAAATTTTAAGTTGTCACCATTGTTAGAGGTACATTTACCAAGCAGGTCTTTAATCAAGGATAAGGCACAGTAAGATGCAGTGGATAAAAGCAGGAGGGAGATCCCTCCAGAGCAGAAATACGGCATGCCTGTAACTTTTACAGCCCAGAGAAGAGAGAGGCTTGGGAGAGCAGGGCACCCTGAGGTGCTGCAGGTTGCTGTGCCTGTAGGTTCCCATTGGTGGCCCTGAGGCACATGGCATGGCCAGGGATGTGCTGTAGAGTTACTGCTCAGGTCAGCAGAGAGCACAGGAGCTCCCTCTCCCCTGCCACCTTCATGGTGTTACTGAGTGTACTGCTGGTCGTCTCCTGGGCTGGCCCCATGTGAAGCTAAAGTGTGCTCACTGCCCTGAGATGAGCAGCAGTAGTGAATTGCTGAGCACTGCCCTGATTCTGCAGGAGGAACAGGCAGGATCTCACAGATTTTGGCACTTTCCTCGGTGGAAGCAATGGAGCCTGCAGTGGAATGCTCATGTTGCAAAAAACACTGTTCTTGTGCTATGTGCCAGGAGGTTCAGGGCTTCAGCTCCATCCAGGGAAGTAATCCAGAAAAGCTCTGAAGAGATTGCAGCCCCTGTTATAAATTCCTGGCAATGAAAGAAAAAAGTATCTAATCTGAGGACTCGGTACTACTACTATTATTATTATTATTATTATTATTATTATTATTAATCTCATCTCAGAAGTAATTTTTATGGAGAAATACTGGAGTTGAATACTTTCTCTTTGTACTAAATAAGCAATATCAAAGAAGAAGAAGCATGTAGCAGGTTGCACAAGCAGTTTGTGCAGCAGTCAGATATCCCTGTATGAGAATGCTGTATTACTCTCTCATACACACACTCACACAGAGACATTCATTGACAGAGTCATTCCTAACAGATTACAGAATGTGTTTCTGTGTCAGCTCTTGTATTTTTAGCATTTATGTTTGCGATAATCCCGCTGTTCAGAGGAGACATTATAAAAGCAGCAGCCTTTTGGGAATGCAGAAGTATTTCCCTGTGTTTCTTCTCACACAGTACCCTGTTTTCAAAATAATAACAAACAGATATTTCTTATCTCTCAGACCTACTCTTCAGATTCTACTACAAATAGGTAACTTTTGGGGAAAGCTAGGACTCTATATGCTCCTCCAGACTGCAATTATTTCCTTATAATTAAAAAAAATAACTCCCTTGCTGTTTCTCTCCTTCAGGATAATTATTTAATGTAAATGAGCTGTTCTTTCACAGACACTGCCTCTCTTTCTCAGGCTTTTCATCTCTGCCAGGGCTGATTAAAAAGCCCGTCTATGACTGAGAGCTCAGATCATGTTTGGGAATAAAACTGAAATCTAATGTTGCAATTGCGGCAGCATAAATGGCTTCTTTGTGCTCCTCCTCACGTGTCTGAATGCTGGAACCTGGCTGCCCTGGAGGCTCACCCCCTCGTGGGTCAGGGGGCCAGGATGTGCCCCTCTCCTGTGGCAGAGCTGCTGCTGGGCACGAGCCCTGCACCACAGCACTGGGAGGGACACCCGGTCCAGCCTGGAGCATCTGCCTGGGCCCACCAGTGTGTGTCTCTTGACTGCTTTTCCCACTTGAACAAGAGGCTGGGGAAGCTGTTACCTGCTGAACTGTAACATCTGTTTTATATGTTTTCCTTGTCCTGATGGCAGATTAGCGTTTCAAGGCAAACTGGAGAGCTGCCCTCAGGCTACATTTGGTAGACAGTTTCCAGTTTAGGGACATTTTAAACACGGGTGTTTAGCAGTGGTTGCTATATAGCAGAGGACAGTTTCACAAAACCCATCTGTATTCTCTTCCCATGCTCCCTCCTGTGTAGAATCCTCAGCCTCACAGCACCTCTGGGTGGTCTGTCTTGTAGGCAAGGAACTTTCAGATTCCCACTCTCCTTTCACAGCTCTATGGAGTTTCCTGCAGATTGCAGCAGTATTAGCAGGAGCTTGTGAGAGCTGCTGTCCTTGCCTGCCTCCATCTCCATTTTGAACCTCTCCAGAGAGGACAGTGCCAATGGGGAATCAGATCCCTCTGACTGTGTGTGAGGAGATGTAAGGGACAGTTAAGGGATGAGGATTCCTCTGAATCAAGTTCCCACAGATTTGGAGAATAACCCCTCCAGGCCACTCACTTCAGATGGTTTATCTCTGGGTTGTTAGGTGTTGAAAGAGTGTATTAACAAAGGGCCTTGTCCTGCTGTCATGAAGAGTCCTGGTAATTCCAGTTGAAGGGTGGACCTTAATGATATTCACTGAATCATCACAGAATGGTTTGTGTTGTCGGGGAGTTTAAAGACCTGAAGTTCCAACCTCTCTGCCGTAAGCAGGGACACATTTTATTGGACCAGGTTGCTCAAAGTCTCATCCAAACTGGTCTTGAACACTTCCAGGAATGGGGCACCCACAGCTGCTCTGGGCAGCTGCTTCTGGTGCCTCACCATCCTCACAGTAAAGAATTTCTTCCTAATAGCTAATCTAAACCTGCCTGCTTTCAGGTTAAGGCCATCCACCTTGTCCTCTCTCATTACAGGCCCTTGCAAAAAGTCCCTCTTCAACTCTCTTGAAGCCCCCTTCAGGTTCTGGAAGGAGCAGTAAGATCTCCTCAAAATCTTCTTTTCTCCATACTGAACAGCCCCAACTCTCTCAGCCTGTCCTCATAAAGGAGGTGCTCCAGCCCTGTGATGAACAAATCAAATCATCAAATTTGATCATTGTCTTGTGATACCCAGAGTGGCAGGAATGATGAGGCAGAGAGAGGTAAAGGGACTTTGCCCTTGATGCAATGGGAGTCAAGCCTGGGGTCATGTTTTGGAATGTTTTACTTAAAGCAGGACTGTAGTGTTCACTTCTCCCATTCATCCTGATGTCCTCAATCATGTACCAGGTCTCCTGTGGACACTGTGAATGGTTGTCTGCTTACATCAATCTCATGTGGGAAAGCAGCCTTGTAAAAAAGGAGACAAAAGAATAGTATTTCCATTTCTCAAAGCTCATATGCTGGTTACTATATAGTAGCTATTAGATTTTGAAAGCAACAACAATAAAAAAAGAATATAAGAGCTTTTCCTTTTCTTTCCAGATTTCCTTGTCACAAAACCTTCTCACTAGAAAATGAAGGGATTTTAATTGTCGTGTGCTGGAGGACAGCTTTTGCTTCTAAGGGAGGCTGTAACTGGAGATTTCTTTTGTGAACAAATGGATGCATTTGGGGAACATGAACAGTCCTTATGTCAGGGCGCTTTTACCACGGAGATGAAATTTCTGACATGATTGAATTTATTATGTGGCATATATGTGTAATTCAGTAAGCATTTGAACAAAAAATAATTGTCCAGGGACCATTCGTAACCCAGTTCATCTTTGCAAGTCTCTCATGTTTTACGTAGCCTGTACTCAGGGTGAACTCTAATTTGAATAAATGAAGGTGAAATGACATTAATTACTTCAAATTGTGCTTCAGCTATTAAGTAATTAGTCGGCATGATGGTTCAAATTCCAAGGCCTTTAAGAACTGTGGAGTTTGGAAGGGGCTTTAGTCAAATTTAGCCATGTGTTAAGTGCTCAAAGAATAAAGTTCACTCTTCATAATGCTGCTAGGTACATTCTCTCAAATTATTAGGCCATAGGCAGGTAAACGGACAGGAACCATCCCAGTATCAGTGCAGGAACATCAGCTGGAAAATGCAATTTTGCAAAACCCTTGCTAAAATGCTAACTGATCTTAAATGTGCCTGAAATCAAGGTCCTCAGTAGAGTGCCCGCATGGATGTGTGCCAGCAGTGACATGTCCCTGTCAGCTGGACTCAAGCCAGCTGTGACCCCTGGCCTGCCCTGCTAGAGCAGTATGATGCCACGCTGCAGCCACTGAGGCTTCTCATGTCCTTGTGTAACCACCACTGGTGCTGCTCCCTGGAGCAGCTGGGGAGAAGGGCTGTCTGTCCTTGGGCCGTGGTCCTGCTGGCGAGCCTGGCCTGGGCTGGCTTTTCTCATCTTCATCCTAGGTATTTCCCCAACTAAGCACTGGAGATCCTGCTTGCTGTTTAGGTTTATTATGTCATTTGGCCAAATAGACATCTTCAAATTATGCAATATATCCGTCTTCCTGGAAAACTTTTTGTGCCAATTCATATTGGTGATATTTCTCTTTATCCCTGACCTTCTCAGCTATGTTCTGCTTCCTCAGTGAGTGTGTGTGACACGCAGTGACTCCTGACTGGCAAGGTGTAGGCTGCATATGCCAACATCAGTGCTGGCATAATTGAGACCTGCTTTTTATAGATACTCTGTAAGCATTTCATAGAACATGATTGTCTAGTGAATATCCCTGTCAAAAAAAAAAAGAACCAAATGCTTGAGGAATAGAAGACAAAGGGAAACAAATTGGCAAAAAATTATTTCAGCTCCTCACCTTGAATGATAAATTTTGCATTTTAAAACATGTTGCGTTTTAATTATCTGCCTGGCTTTTGGTCTCTTTTCCAGGAGATGAGTTGAATTGTAGGCACGCTAGCAGATGGGGATTAACTAATTCTGTACACAGAAGAGAGTGTCACCTTCTTGCAGCCTAGGCTTTCATGCTGTGAACAGTCAGGGTCCAATTTCTCAAGCTGGTAAACAAGTCAATATGCACATATGCTATTGAGAGGGTTTCCAGAGCACCTTGGTAGGCTTACTGTCTGAACCCTCTATAATTCATTAGGAGAAAAATCAAATCTTCGTAAAAAGACTTGTGTGTCTATGACTCTGTTTAAAAGGACTGTTTTCTTTATGTTCTATATACAGTGGTTTTCACTTTACAGAGTCATGTTATTCTCTAGCTTAGTTATTGCATTTCCTCATCACCTTTCCAGACCCATCTGCCCAAAACTCTTGCTTCACAGGAAGGGATGGGAAGGCATGTTTTCCCCAGGATCTAGCTATGAGTATTCCAGATCCAAGGCCAAAAGGGGCCCATCCAAGGGGTTACATCTTTTGACATTGCTCTCTGAGGCAGCATGTGTTTTTTATCAACTGTTTGTTCATACATTTAATTTCCTTAGATATTCCTTTATTAACAGACAAAACATGGTGTAGAAACTGTGCCAGGAACCTTTTTGAAAGACTGCTGATTTTATTACATTATCATCCCCTTTATGTTTCTAACATTATTTAAATCAACCTGGGTTCAACAAGACAGCTTGTTGTGAAAGAGCTTAGTGCTCCCTGTGTACAGAGAATATGAAGATGTGGCCCTCCATGCCCCAGGGGACAACATGTTCATCTTCAGAAGGGAGGTATTGCTGTGGATCAGTGCCTCATGAGGTGCTACACCTGAGAAAGCTGGAGGAGCCATCCCTTGCCTTTTATCACCTTCTCAAGTAGCTAGGTGCTGTCTGCTCAGGATGCCATTTTGAGAGGTTAAACTCTTAAGTTTTGTGTGAGCATTTCCTCTTAGTCTGTGAAATGCCCCACAGAGCTGGTCATTTGCTTGTACAGGAGTACACCAATAATGTCTTTGAGACTCTGGCAGGAGTCTTACTAAATGAAACTTCAAGGAAAATACCACAACATTTTTCCATACCTTGAAGTCCTTAGTTACGCAGCAATAGCTACTTTTCACATATCTTCAACAAACTCGGTGACACAAGTGCTTAATACAATGCAGCCTCCTAAATCTTAAGACTTAGAGTATTTCTTGCTCTGTTTTTATCTATGGTGGATGACACCTGGCAAATGAGGTAGGTGCTGTATATATTCATGTATAGGATGTGCTTTGGCAGCGCCTTTCATCCATCATCTTTCCTTGATACTTGGAAATAAGATATTTACACTTCAATTTTTCAGATTTCTGCATCGTATTAGTTAGAGCAATGGAAAAAAAATGCACTCTTTATTGCGATCTCTTAAAACACTTTCTTACAACACTTTCCATTGCAGTAGCTTTTTCTCTTTGATTGACTGTTTCTATAAAAGTAGATCTGAGGTACAATTGATCAAATGAATGCTGTTGGGAATGAGCCGGTTTGATTAATTAGTTACCCATTTCCTAGCAGCGTTTTTAATCTTACATAATCAGTGGCAGAACAGATTCTGGCATAACTTAAGATATGTAATTGTAGTCTGCATAGATTGTGTTTCTTCAAACAGGCTCCTATTTAAAAATGAAGGCATGTCGCAATTGATCAGGCTTTAATCCTTCTACTCTGGGGCCTCATAAATAGGCTGTTATTATACATTTATTAAAACATCTAAGAATACTTCACAAAATCAATTTTAATATTATTTAGGCAGCTCACTACAAAGAACCATCCATGTAGAACCATGCAGCCATTGATTCTGATCGATTCTTTCTTGGCTGACAACAAGCTTTAATTGCCCCAGGTGCAGTCAAGAACTTGCAAGTGTTCCCAAGACAGTTAATTTGAGCTGAATACTTGGTGAAGGATATTTAGCAGAGGGACTAATGTCATCTTGTTTTGCCTCTCAGGAAAAGAAACATCCCCTCATTTTCATGTTGTCTTTACTGCAAAGCTCATTATGTGTCTCCCAGTCACGATGAGGCTTTAGCAGGGGAAAAAAGTGAGCGAGCTAAAAAATTACAGCTGTTTCTCCCCACTCCTGTTAGCAACCCCTAGTGCTAGCTGGCACCCCTGCTTTTGCCAGTGAGTAATAGTCACCTGGCTGTGCACCCCAAGAACAGAGGCACCTGTTCCTGTTCCAGGCAGCAGGCTCTGCTGCACAGAACATGGAAATAATGTTTGTGCATATAAATGAAGTTATGGACTTGAAAATCTACCAAAATAAGTGGGTGTTTTTTCTTCAAAAAATACATTGTAGAGGAAAGCTTAATTAATTGGGGAAATCTGTGGTTTGATATGTAGACATATTTAGATTATAATATTCCCTTCTGGCCATATAATCTACAAGTGAGGTTTTCTGCAATATGCTACCCTTTCTTGATCTGCAGCTTTTTCAGAAAAATCCCTTTTTATTTTTTTCATGTAAATAGAAGTCTGGAGTAAGATGGCTTTTGATTTATACACAAATCAATACTCCCATCTGATTGAATTCAGCACTGTTCAGCTGTAATTATATTCATGAATTTTGTGTAGGTGTAAGACAGGAAGCAATTATCAGCCACAGTCATGAACAAATATAAAAGAAATCTCACTTTTCTTTGGAATCATAACATTAATGACATTCTCTATTTAATGTCAGACCCTTTCACATGACTTCTGCTAACTGCACTGTTGTTTAGCTGAGGAAAAAAGTAATAGCAGATAGCGTGACTAAAGAACATCTGCTTGAATTTAGGGTGCTGCAGTGTTTGGAGCTATGACTTACTGAAGAAAATGAATGTTTTCAATTTGTATCAAAACAGGTGATGAGTTTTAGTTCAAGTATTTTATTTTTTTGAAAGTTGAAACTTAATTGTGGCTGTAATTCATTTCTTAGTGATTCTCTGCAGTGACAGGTGGTGCAGAAGCATTTAAGGGAAGTGTCATCAAGGCAGTTTCAGAGGGAAAAGGCATAAATAAGGATGATCTGAATCATTTTAATTACCAGCACTCAGTCACCAGTGGGCTCTGGAGAGGTATCATTGTAACATAGGCATCGTAAATGTAAGAAAAGCTGTAATCTAAACACTAATACATGATTTTTGACATTGAAATGCCTCAGTCAGCAGGAAGAAATCTCGGGTGCTCAGCTAAGTGCTCACTTTGTGCCCCAAGGTGTATCCACCCACAAGTGCTATCCTTACCTCTCTCTGCTCTGCCACAGCTACTCACGTAACAAGGACTAGCAAAGACCATCTTGAGGACTAGGAAAAGTGTTGGTGGCTGAAAGGATGAAGAGCCATCATGGAGGTTTGGAGGAGCACTGCTCCCTTTGAGCTCCTGTCTGGAAAATAGGAGAGAAAACTGGGTTATGCAGGCAGATGGTGTCTGCCCCCAAGCTGCAGAGGGTTTGTACAGGAACTCACGGAGTTTTCTGTAGTGGTGAAGTCAGGGCCCCAGTGTTGCAGGAATCAGGGCTCACCTGTTCCTTGTGAAGTACTGGTGTAAGTCAGGTCGCAGTTCTTGTCACAGTTCCTGAGCTGTGCCAGGCCAGGGGGTAAAATACCTTAGGCATCAGTGAGAGATCCATCAGGGTTTAGGGGCTCTCAGAGTTCATTGAACTGATTTGCCCCTTCTCTCCTCTGGTAAGGCACTTTTACAATGAAATTTTATCACAGACTTTGTATCACATCACACTTATTTTATCACAGATTGAACAGCTTCTATTTATGGTTGTTTGCTGCTTCCACCTCTTAGAGAGCCACTTCCAACTAGCTTTAAAGTTGATGTGCCTGAAGTGTGATATTTTTCTTAATGATAGAAATTAACCTCTGAATTGCTGACTTCACCCTAGGTTATTCCTTTCTGCCAATGCATTTTTGCATGTGTGCAAATGATTATCTATAAAAATCAGAGAGCTGTTAATCCATGTACTTGCATGTACTGCATATCTCATTTAGGGTGCAAGGATAAGTACATGCATGCCCTAAGCCATTAGCTTTTTTTTCCACTTGAACAGACTTTTTTTGCATTATAATCCCAATTCCACATTTAGGTATCAAAGCAGATTTTCATAGCCTTTATTATAATCTTTATTGTAATAATAACTATAATATTAACTGATTTCACTAAAAGAATATTGTTAAGAGAAAACCTGATAATTTATTTAGGGCTTGAAAGAATGTTCAGAAGGTTAACTTCTCCCCTTATAAAGTAATAGTTGGGAAGGGAGGGTTGATCTCTGTTGCAGATATTTTAATGTATTCTGCAGAGATTTAAATTACATTTCTGTGCCTAAGGAACAAAAATAACTTACCCTGAAGTCAGTAAGTAGCAGCCTGGACCTCAGAGGTCACCAGTACTGCAGCTCTCACTGGAGTGCCCCATCATACATGTATGTACAGATCAGGTGCGTGCATGTGCGTGTGCTGACATTGCTATCAGATGTTACAGAACATGCGATGTGGAGCTTGTGCTGAGGTCGTGGCCTGATGCTGGCAGAAGGGTCTGCAGCTGACATTTGTACAGCTCCTTCAAGCAAAGTTAACAAGCTGAATTTCTTTGAGGATTGACAAATGAAAATGGTGAGTTTGTGTTGTCTTGGTGCTTGGCATCCTGCAGTTGGACTGAGAATGCTGTCAGTATGCCATGAAGCCAAGACCAGAATAATTGTGATCTTTAGCTTTTCTAAGACCCCTCAGGAGCTGAGCTGGCCTTGGGATAGTACAAGTGGTAATTATTTTGAACTAAACGAGGATTGATTTAGATTAGATACAAGGAAGAAGTTTTTTACAATAAAGAACCTGGAGCAGGTTGCCCAGAGAGATGATAGATGCTTCTTCCCTGGTAGCATACAAGTTGGATGGGGCTCTGACTAACCTGGTCTAGTTGAAGATATCCTTGGTCACTCCAAGGGGAGTTGATGGCCTCTAAAGTCCCTTTCAACAAAATCTATGTGGTTCTAGAATTCTGTGGGTACCCTGAGCCGTGGAGTGTGATGCAGAGGCACTCTTGGGTCTACCAGCAGATTCACAGTGGCTGGGCTGATTGGCACTGCTGAGATAAATGAAATGCTGCTGAATCCAGATCAGTCAGTCTGTTGGCATAGTAAAACACCTGGGGACTGTACTGCTGTCACTGGGTTTGAGCATAGCAGAGACCATGGCTGGGAATCTATTTGAGTAGATGCTGACGGATGCTTCATCTTGTGGTGGATTCCAAAACAACCAACATCTATTCCCTCCCCCCTTCTCCCCACCCCCTAGAGTAAGCAGCAGCAATAAAAAAATAAAAACACAAGGAGATAGGATGCCAGTCTGTGAGAGCTATTCCCTTCTCAGCCCCTCTTTTGGCTAGCTGAGCTACTTGCCTTTTTATATTTTTGGCTTTACACTGCTGGTGGGAATGTACATTCCTTGTTATTCCAAACAGCTGGATTCTGTATTTGAGAGATCAATCTCCCAAAGTTCAGTCTAGATTTATGCAAAATATACATAAACATGAACACAAATATATAAATAAATAAATAAATACAAAAGCTTTTAAGCACATCCCTTTGCTTCCTATCCCTTCTCATTGGAGAAGGTTTCTGTGTATCCCAGATTAACTACTGAAAGGCCAGAAAAACTTCAATGCGGCAGTGTTTGATTTCTGGGAAGGATCCCAACAGCTGGACTCTTCTCTGTGGGATACTGTGCCTGGCTTTGGAAAGAGCCCCTGGCATTAGTGTCCAAAGGAGGATGGGCAGAAGTGTGTGGCTGTGAGATGTGCACATGCACAAACACAGTAGGATATATCAGCTTCTGTTTGCACAGCTTAACAACCAGGGATTTGCTGGTGGGGATTTTACTTCTATCTTTTGGGAAGGGGGAGCGGAAAGTACATATTTCTCCCCCTCACCCTTTCATCATTCATTGCAATCTCAAGCTTCCTGTATTTGAGTAAATAATGTTATCATCAGTTTCCAGAAATGGTTTGGGACAAATTCTTCTTAGAAGTCCTTCCCACGCAGTTATATTTTGGTGTCCTTTATTTCCCAGGAAAGCAGTGAGACCTCATGGTTAGGCTATATCAGTTTCCCCTCCCCATCCATCAGCTGTCTGCTGTCCTGAGATAGGACCACCAAATGTGAAGTGTTGTAACTGCTGGCAGAAAAACCCTCAGCAGAGTTTGCCATGCCATGGTTAGGAAGTTGCGGGTTTCCACTGACAAAGCAGGCTTTGAAAATTGAAAACAGCAGCTAAAATTCATTTAGCATTTATTAGCATAAAAGCCCTCAGAATGTGTTTGTAAGCTGGCTCTCTGAGATATAGGCAGAGTCATACGCGTGCCTAGAGGCTGACAGTTTTTTGTGACACCGCATGAAAAACCATAACTCAGTCAAGCTGTTTTGCTGTGACGAGAGGCTGCTGTCTCTGGAGGGCAAGCCTCCTCCCATCCTTCTAAACACAGGTGCCTAGCAAAAGTCTGGCTTGGTGCCTGCAAAGCCTGGCTGACCAGGGGAAGAGCCTCAACTCAGTCCCGAAGGCTGCAGTTGTAGCAAAAAATTGCTGTGAGTCAAGCGAACGATTCACCTGGCCTCACCTGCAGCTGCTGCCCTGGCAGCAAGGCTGACTGCCTCCTTGGGCAGACTGAGGCACGAGGGCTGCAGCCACCTCACCCACTGTGCAGTGTGGAAGATAGGCATGGGCTCTGGCCAGGACAAGTGTGAAATAGGCTTATGTCAGAGGAGTAGCTTCTTCCTATGGTTGTTAGAATGGTCCACCAGTCTACAAGCCATTCACACCTGTCTCACCTCTTGCTGCTGGAATGTGGCCCACACTCACAGACAGCATTTTCACCTCTTAAAATAACAGATCCGTAGAATGTTTTAGCTTGGAAAAGACCTTGAAGGTCATTGAGTCCAACAGGTAACCTGGCACTGCCAAGTCTACCAGAAAACCATGTCCTCAACTACCACATTTACATATATTTTAAATATTTATAATGTATAATATATACATTATAAATATTCATTATAATGACTCAACTACTTCCCTGGGAAGCTTGCTCCAATGCTTAACAACCCTTTCTGTGAAGAAATCTTTCCTAATATCCAATCTAAACCTCCCCTGGTGCAGCTTGAGGCTAGAGAAGAGGCTGATGCCCAACTCGCTACAATTTCCTTTCCTCCAAGGTGTTTCTTCCTTATTCCAAACACAAGGAGACCTTGCTAAAGGTCTTGCTAAAGACCTTGGCTTCATGATGATAAGTAACAGACACGGGCCATGGATGAGAAAAGATCCATGGTTGAGAGTGTAGGGCAGAGGGCCATGAGATCCCACACCTCACACTCATTGTCCTTTGGAAGTCCATAAGAGCTGTGTATGGAATCTGGCCATGGCTGCTTTGGCTGAAAGTGTTTATGGAAACTCCTATTAACAGTGTGCTCCCTAATATGTCCTTAATTACCATAATTGTAATAATTAACAAGATTACAGGTGATCCTAGGCTCATGTCTGCACAAATTGCAGGCACACTGAGGATAGCCAGAATACTAAGACTACATGAGCATGGCACACCTTGGATGGTCAGTATGTGGGTCAGCACAGCAATGAGGGGGAGAAGAGCCTTCAAGAGAGGAACAATATTATGAATTTCTTTTTGTTAGTTTTTGCTAAAAAGTAACCTAAAAGGGCAGTGCAGAAATTGGTGAGCTGAAGCTGTGAGTGTGGCTTAGGAAGGATCCTTGGCCTATTTTGTGGCAGGGTGTTTTATCACAAAAAAGAACAACTTCTCTCCTGTTCAGTGCCATATTTCTTAGCCAGCAAGTCAGAACAGGAGGAAGTCTTGGATAAGGGTTGTCTCTGCTGACTTGAATCTCTGCTTTTGATGAGGATTTCGCCTCAATTGGCTGTGTTTCAGATCTTCAAGGAAAAGGTCTCTCTGGTCTCATCCAGATGGCAGACTCACCTATGTTCTGCACCTATGTTCTGCACCTATGTCTTCCCAAGGTGTTTCAGCTGCAAGCTGCACAAGATGTGTGGAAATAACTACAAACAAAAGAAACTTGCTTTTATATTCTTTCTTTCCTGCCCATTTGCAATTTTGATTGTGTGGCAGTGCCTAGAGAAATCAACTCGGCCTCTGTGAGGGATGGTAAGCCTCAGAATAGGGCATAAAACCAGCTGATATTTTAAGACAGATGATTAAAATAGACATCTGCAAGGCTCAAAGAGTACAGCTGCTAAATGCAGCTTTGAGAGTTGAATCAGCAGATTCAGGTACAGCCGCTGTCCTAATGCATTTCAGCTCTCCATGCTATTTTGGTGCACACATTGTAATGTACACTGAGATGGTGTACTGGGCCTCACATAAATTTCATTATTGAAAACAGCATATCTGGTGCTTCTTTCAAATATAGTCTGGTGTCATGCTTTATTTTCACATTTCAGAGGAGCCAAATACATGTAGTGCATCCCAGAGTATCTTTTCTCTGCTCAGCCCTCTTCAAAGAAGACACCTATCCTGCCATGGTGGAAGAGTGTAAATCTTACTAAACTGTAATTATCAAGAGGGGAAGAATTCAAAGATTTGAAACCTGATGGGAAATGTTAAGGGGAAGAAGCCTATGAAGGGATGTTGATAGGTGGGAGGGCTTCTTTCATATTTCAAGATTCTTGCACCATGAAAGACAAGCAGACCCCTCAGTAATGTTCAGGACCAGACAGTATCCACAGATGCATCTACAGAGACACAAATCCTATGGATTATCCCAACTCTCTTCTCAGAAGAGAGGATAATTACTTCTAATTCCTTTGGAGAGCTGCAGTGGGTTTGTCCTGGGGGTTCCCTGGGAGCATTCTTGTTGGGGATGCAGTGTAACACTGTGTGGAAGCTCTGGACTTCCATCCCTTTGCTCTGTGTCCTGCCTGGACTGGTTGTGGTGGCAGGTTAAAAAAGGGGGATTTAAAACACAGAATTGCCTCCCTAGTCCATTACCCAGGAGGAAATACCTCCACTGAGAGCCTAGTGCTTTGACCTGCATTGTGAGAAGGTAGATTATGCTGCTGTGGAGAACCATCTTGATAAGCTGGCTCAAAGAAGCCGTGTGTGTGCTTTGCAAACCATGCTATTAGCCTTCCTTTTGAAGTGGAGCTGACTCCCTGGGGTTGGTCCTGTGTAAAATAGGTAGTTATTCAGTACACTAGAAAGTGATTGTCCTATAATTAAAGTAATTCCAGGTTGTACAGTTGCTGACTTCTGCCTGGACACTTGAGGGGCAACTGCCTGCCTGTGGGCTGGCTGAAGAATTGTCCTATGGACACAGCTGAACCTTTTATAAACCATCCACCATGGGTGTTGCTCACAGCAGAGTCACAACAGCTGCAGGGACCAGGAAGCCTTCCTGGGTTTTTTCATTCCTGGGAGAAAAATCCATGCAGCAATGACAACCAGCAAGTTCCTGGGCTGGGTAGTCAGAAGCTAAGCTGGGAAAGCCTGTTGGACCAGGTGCCTTTTGTTTCCTCGAGGGCACCACAGTTCCTTGTGAACATTTTGGGTTGTGTTCTCTAGCATTCAGGCCTTCTAAGGACTGGTGGGAATTCAGGATTTCATCTTAAAATAGTCTGGACTTTGGTCCTGGACTGTCTGGTGTCAGCTGAGTTTGCCTTGCTCTGGAGACCTCTGCCCAGTGGGTGGCTGCTCCCATGGTTTGATGGCTCCCTTGGAGATAAACACTTGGTTCAGAGGCACCAGCCCCTTGTGGGCTGGGGGCAAACCAGTGAGCACCAGCGTGCAGTGGGGGTGCAGCAAAAGGAGCACCAGTGGGTAGGAAGCCCAGGGGCTCAGCAGAAGCACTTCCATGAGGTGCCATGTTCCTGGGAATGTCTCCCTAGATTCATGCACAGTCTGGCTTTCTGTGCCATGTCCTAGAGGCAACCTCTTCCCATCTTTCACCTTTTGAATGTTCACACTTGATATGCTGTCTTGAACCTTCATTTACCCTGCCTTATTTTTGAATTCTTTCTTGTTTTTTTTTGTTTGGAAACAAGAAGTTTTCTGTCACAGTTTCAGCTACACAGGCTTCAAGGCACTGTTGAACTGCTGTAACAAATTCCCATTTTTCCTCCCACCCTATTTTTACCCATTTTAGGATCTCTTGCTTTTAGCCCAGTGAATATTAACTAGGAATCTTGATATAATTGCCTATTTCTGTAAATAATTTTGGACAAAAGGGAATGGTATCCAGTGTTGCGGTTTTGTCAGAACATGGATTTCTAAATATTTATTAAATTAGCAAACTAACCAAAACAGAAAAAACTCCCCAAGAGATGCTGGCAGAAATATTAGCTAGTGCTAAGTGTTCTGCTGGAGCAAATGCACTCCGTGTCCTTGGGGATATTTAGTGTCTGCAAGAGGAACTGACAGATGGTGATGTCAGAGGAATCCCCGTTTTATGTCACTTGGTGCCAAAAACACCAACTCAAGGACAGGGCTGGGATCATGCTCCTGCAGAAGTAAAGTTTTGTTGCAGAGAGCATTCTACAAGTGCTAACTGAAGTTACTTCATGCCTCCAAAATTCACCCTTCTTTGCAGAGGGTAGGCTGGCACATGCTTGGCATTGTTGAGCCAGAAAGGCAAAGGAAGCCACAGGGTAGTGTGGGAGGTCTCCCAGCCTGGCTGATACAGCCTTGCAGTAACCATCAGATCACTGTCCCCTTTCTCTGAAATCCTTATGTTTTCCTAAATTATTACCTTCTGTACCTGAAATTTTGTGTAAAATTGAAAAGGGATATGCTCACAATAACTGAAATCATAGTAGCAAAATAAATTCCTAGGAGGTGAAAGTGAAAAATTGAATAATGGTAAATCCAGCCTGTAACAAAAGTCAATTTTATAGCAATCCAAAGAGAGACACAGTTACACCATTTGACTAAAGTGAAGTAATTAATAAGCAGCATGGATGGAAACTACAGGGAAAAGCTAATGCTATGCACACACAGCCTACCCACTCCCTTCCTTCTTCATGATACCCTAAAAGGAACATCCAGCTGGCCACATCCCAGGGCTGCCCAGTGGAAGACAAGGCTCAGGATCATGGTTCATAGTGGGAGTTAGCTGTTCCTTGATGTTTCTGTTGTACTGTGGCAGGTGAAAGAGGAGCTCGCTCCTTCCTTCTGAAGAAGACACCTGATCTTGGGGCTTATTTCTTGAAGAAAAAATTCAGTGTGGAATTTTGGACTCCAAAGTGAACTCTGTGTCTGCCCACTCTCTGCAGTGGGTGATGATATCACCTTCATAATACTATGAAATCATATGGCATTGCAATATACTGGGGAAAAATTTGACTATGATTTGTCACTTACACAGCATCCAATATTAAAAGTTATTCTTCCCCTGTTGTCTCTATTTAGTTGCAGTTTCCATCATTAAAAAAAGTCACAAAAAAAACCAAAACACCAAACCTACCATAAAAAGCCAGGAGCAAAATCCTGCTTTATAAAGGTCCTGAGAGCTGTAGGAGAAACTGTCATGTTTCCTGAAAATCTATGGCCATCTCAGGAGAAATTGCTAAATGTCAGAATCTTGTGACAGAATGAACTGTGAAATTTTGTAGAGTGACTCTACCTTTGCTCCTTGGATACATCTTGTGCCCTGGTTCTGGGCCCACTCCAGTACTAGGCTGCCTGGGGGTGATAGGACTTGGTTTCGAGCTTATGGACAAGGGCTGATGACTCTGTAGATTATTTGGGACAGTAACCACAATACAGCCATTAGCAAACAGACCTAATCAGGGTCTAGAATGACCATCTATCTGTACAGGAAGAGGATATTTCATTTCCTCACTCACCATCTTTTTTCTGCTTCATCTGTGGTGTCTGTGGTTTAGACCATAGTTATGCTTGGAAAACATAGGAAAATATGGCTAGGTGGTTTAAGTGGATTAATGAAGTCCCTTGTGAAATAACCACTGAAAAGTCAGCCACAGTGATGGTGGCTGCATTCTCACTCCAGGCTGGATTAGTCAGTTTTACCTATCCCCAGCACACCCCAAACCTGCAGAGACAACTCATGTATCTGTTTCTGAGACTCATTTTGCCTCTGAACCACTATTCCTATGTCAGGATAGTCAACCCAGAAATTATGCTCCTCAACACTTCTGCTATTCCACTTTTGTCTTTATTACTTTTTTTTTTCCCCAAGAGCTGAGCTTACCAGTGACCTAAAATGAACTTTACCTACAGCATTATCTCACTTCCTAATCAACAGTACCCAGCACCACAACATCCTGACAGATCCTGAAGACAAACTCTCCTGCTGGGGACAGCCCCTGCTCTCACACCGGCTGCATCGCAGCTCTTTTCTGCTGAGAAAAAATGCAAAGCTGCCAGCAGAACCCATATTTAAAGCGGAGGTGCCAAGAGATAGAGTGCTACAGGGAGGAAAATGAAATATTGCTTGCCTCTGCCTTTGCACAGCTGCTGTTTTCTAGGATGTGTTGACTTAGGAAAGTCTTTCTTTGTGTAGTCCTCTTTCAGTTGTTGCTTAAGTGCAAATATGGGCTGTTAGTTCAAATTTAGTAACAATCAGGATTGATGGAAAATCTCATAGTAGGATGTGACAAAGAAATTCAATTACATACATACACTTGATTTCTATGCTAATAAGACTTACAGTAGTGCTAAAGAAACTGCATTCTTGACTACAGTGGCAGCTGGGTTTTGTCACTGAATACTGTGTTGGCAGCATACTAATGACTCATTTCTGACTGCCGACAGCTTCTCAAGTGACTTTGTACAGTGATTTGAAGCCTGGTGCCAAGCCTGCAGGACTCATTGTGCCAGTCCTGGGACCTCTTTGAAGACAGTGGAAATTATGCTGGGAAGTGCAACAGGGTCGGGCTTTGGGTTAGCAAGTACTGCAATCAACTTCAGCAAGGCTGGGGCTGAGCAGATAACCTGAACTTGTTTTCTTACCTGAGAAACAGGTGGTATGAATAGGCTGCAATCGTGCTGGCAGCTGGCTTGAAAATGATGCATGTTTTGGGGGTGAGGGGGTTTGGAGCAGGAAAGGGGAAATTAAGTTACAAATAGTGAATTTGCCTGCAAATTTCAGAGAACATCTCCTTGTTCCAAAATGACTGAAGATAGTGGCATGAGCAGCCACAGAGTCCTCCCCATCTTGCCACTTATCCAGTGTACGAGGGGTGTGCAAGTGTGGTAAGGTGGAAGCGAGATGGTAGTAATCACTTAAATGTTACTTGTGCTTAGGGAGGTGGTGTTTGTATAGGGGCTGAAGGGAAGGCAAGAAGCAGCTACAACTTTGTTGGATTTTCCCTGCTGGCTGCGTTCCAGGCAGAGTTATGGCAATGCTTCTATCCTTTCAATACTCACAGTGGAAAACTGAAAACTTCTACTCACAGTGGAAAACTGCAAACTCATCTTCTACAAGACAAAATGGAGCCCCTGCCGTAAGAAAGTGCAACTCCCTGGAAGCCAGCTTGCACTTGAAAGGGATGGCAACATGAGACTGGAGCAAGATGTTGAAGTCAAATGTGTGTTTTTTATTTAAAGGTTAATTAATGCTCCATCCTAAGTTTGTGCCCAGCTGCCTTGGTAAAAGCAGCAGTAACAAAATGAAGCCAGCACCACTTGCAGTTCTGAGTGGTGTGTGGTGTGAAGGATACACCTTTTGGAATACTCCACATACATCTCTTTTAAAGGGAAGAAAGATCCAGATGTAAATGTCTGTGAAACAGTGGGCAGCTCAATGTTCTCTCACACTTGCAAAAAGAATTGGATTTGGGGTCCCAGAAGCTGAGAGTTTGGTAATAACGGGAACTTTGATGGTGTTTTTTAATACTGCAGCATGGCTATTCACCTTTTGTTTGAGAACTCTGGAAAAAAAACTCCAAAACGTATTTCCCAGAGGTATATATACTAAGAAGTAATTAATTCAAAGTTTGGACAATTTTTTTTTCATGGTACATTGGAGGTTTAGTGTTAATTATCGCTTTTGATTCTCACCTGACATGAATGCACCAACCTGGTGCCGCTTAGAGCTGAGCTGCTGCAAACCAGCGGGCACCTCGGCTGGCATGGCTTGTCTGGCATTGGTTACTGAGCTGTCCCGAGGCTGGATGTCACCCGAACCTTGCACGGCTAAGGTAAATCATGTGCTGGTGTAGAAGACAAACGCGTGGGGGCACGCAGTTTGCGAGGTGTCCGTGAAATGATGCGTGTCTCCGGAGGGTCTCACCCTGCAGCCCCCAGCAGCTCCGGTCTGCCGATGCACACCCCTCTGCCCGCCGGCAAACGGGGACCCCTGGCTCTCAGAGGAAACACCCTGCTGTCCCTGGGGATCTCGGAACATCCTGACCCCAGGCAGAAGCTGAGCGCACCGCGATTTTGGAGGGCGCAGATCGAAGCCGTGCCCGGGAGCGCCGTGCGCCACCTGCTCCGGCCGGGGCTGCGGCATCGGCTGCCCTGGAGAAGGCGTCGGCACTCGCCTCCCAGGCAAACACAGCCTTTTGTTTCTAAGGCAAATAACCTTATCTTGGGGAAACTCTTTCATGCGGTTATTTGAATCGAATAGGAAGTCTGTGGTATTTAACTTTGCTATTAAAATGAGCGCTTTGCTGTTTTTGCAGATGCTCAACACATCGGTGAAAACTGGAAACGTAGTGTCTTTTAAAAAACAGATTCTCCACTAGGTTCAGGCTGTTCCATTATATTTACTTACTTGTGATTATGTGTACTTACATTGTGCTCCCTCTCTATATACACCTATAATTATATTAGTGTGTGTATATCTGTATATACACATACAGAGCCGCTTATTCTTCCTGGTAGACAGACCTGCTGTATTTACTGTCTTACATTAAAGCTTGTCACACAGGAAATCTGTAGGCACAGAACATCTCTACAGGTTCATCACTAGTGCTGAGAAAGGTAACAAAGGGGAAGGGAGAAAGCAAAAGGAAGAAGGCAAAAACCAACCCAGAAATTTCTGCATTAAATTTGTTGCGTTTAACAAAAGGTGCCGGTGCTGCGAGGGTGACTCAGAGGAGAGCTGCAGAAGCCAAGGCTTTGGCTCAGAGCTGATAACCAAGTTGAGGAGGCAAGATGAGTGCAGTGCTGCACCAAGAATTGGCTCCTCTAGAGCCACAGAGGTGCCTCTTGGTGAGACATGGGGGAAAGGGAAATAAATTTCACATGTTGGAGAGGGGAAGTTTCCAAAGAATAGTTTTTCTTCTCACCCCTGCAGGAAGGTGGCTTTGTGCCTTCCCCTGCTCATGCCATAGGCTAAAAGCTACCACTGAAGCCTCAGAAAATGGGGTTAGGTGCAGCAGAGGTGATGGAGATTTGTATAGCTTGAAAAGTGTGGTGTGGAGCTTTAAGGAGTAAAATTAACCCAGAAAATAACAGAAGCTTCATGGTTTTTTTTAATTCCTGTGAGTTTCCCAGTGAATGCTTTCAAATTTTGGCTTCATTAGCTTACAACACTCATTTTCCATTAACCAGAGTCAAAATTGTTGCAGGATAACTACAGGCTTAGAAAGCCAGTCCCACTGGTCCATGTTTGTGGTATTTTTACACCTCACTAGAGTGCAAAAATGCCTTCTCTTCCGGTGTTTCTCTGCAGAAAGCTTTGGGAGTGATTGCAATCCAACAGCAATTACTCTTTATTCTCCAACACATCTGGAGATCAGTCATTCCCTCTAAGCACCTGTATTCCACAAAAACAGCAATAAAATCACGGCATCTCTCTCAATCTGAACATCAGTATTTTAGGGCAGGGCTGGTTTGTGCAATGCTTCTGTTCTGCACCTCTGTTGTAAACTGCTGATGGCTGTGCCAGATAAACCCATCAGACACTAAATATTTAATTTTGAGTGTCTGTGTGAAGCTGATTTTTCATTCCAAACTTGCTGCCTAAGTACTTCCACTGTTTTCCAAAATGGAGCCAGAGAAGAATGCATTATTTGACCTGTTTTAAAACATCCTGGTAGAATTGTATACTTGTGCAGGTAAGGCACATGGAAACCCAGTACTGGTCTCACCAAAACACCCAGGGAGTTAGTCATACTGGTGTCTGGCACCTCAGGGTCCTTTTACTGCTGACAAATGCCAGAGGAACCCAGGTTTGTGCCAGCACAAATCATCTTAGCCCAACTCTGTGTACAAGTGTGAGGACATCAAACACTGCTTCCAGCTCTCCTGTTGGCTCAAGTGGCAGAGGTCCCTTCTTTTGAGCTCTCAGTTCCCCCTTGGAATGTCTTCCTGGAACCACACACAGCACAATTTTTGTCCTGGGGGGGTGGATCCCTGTTTTTTGACCCCAGAAAATGCAAGTGGTTGTGTTTTAAGAGTGCCAAGCTGCAAAGCCAGGGTAGCCTTGCTGCAGTCCCTTGTGACACTGATAGTACCTTTAACTACCTGGTCATGCAGTGTTTTTTCCCCACAGAACTCCTGTGTCTTTCAAGGGCTTGGGATGGCTGGTGGTTTTCTAATGAGCATCTGTTCAGTATTTAGTTCTCTCCTTTCACAGCACGCGGTTCCAGGGACCATTATTCAAACCCTGCTATGAATACAGATTTATGAATTTGTTTGTAAGTTTTTCTTTTCCCAGTGCTCCTTGCTTAACACCTCTGTGCTTCACAAATGTAATTTTGCCAGCCTCAGGTGAGAGGGGAGAAAGGCGAAACGAAGAGTAAGGTAGAAGAAGCCATTCCACCAAAGTGAGGGGTTTTTGTTTCAGATGCGTACCTTGCAAAGTAAATGTACAAATAAATTTAATTTAATTTAATTTAAATTTATTTAAATTTAGCTTTTTTTTAATGAAAAGAGGAGGGACAACATGCAGCAGGGTCCACGTGCTGGCAGCAGGAGGGCTGCATACAGCTGCAGTGCTGGCAGGTGAGCAGGGCTCCACAGCCCCTGCCCTTCCTGCTGTGAGGTAATGATGGGTGGTTTCCAATTCCCTTTACCTGCTCTCTTCCACTCATAAACCTGGCATTATTTAGCCAATTCCAAATCTTCACAAGGTTGAGAGGGAAGAAGGTGACAACTGTAATACATTCAGTAATTTATGGCTGCCCTTTCAGTGCATGCTAATAAAGTCAATGGTATTTGAAGTTGTGTGCTGGAAAAACTTGGATCAGTCTGTTCAAAGCAGGATGTCTAACATAATCTGCTTATTGTCACCAAGCTCTAAAATTAACAAATTCTCACAGTTCCCAAAACTGAACTGGAAGTAGTTTGATTTTGGCTAAAGTCCAAGGACTGTTTGAAGGGTGGAGCTGCAGAGTGATACTGACAGACCCCAGGTGTCTGCTGTGCCAGTTAACCTCCTGAAGGTAGATCTGGTCACCAGCCGTGGCTGGCAGTCACTTATTATGATTATGATTTAGCTGTGGTTTTCAGAATATCTTCAGACAAAGCAAATACATGTTGATTCAAACAAGTTTGCAGCAGGAGGTTGCAGACACACAGGTCTTCATATACTCACGCTCTTGTTTTTCATGGATAAAATTTGCCTTCAGGAATTCCAGGTTCCTAAAACAACGGGAAAGACTTACCTTGGTGGAGGAAGAGCAGGACAGGGAATATTTAAACTAACTGGAAACACAGAAGCCCATGGAACCTGACAGATTAAGCCAGAGCTGACATTGTCATAGTGAGGCAACTCTTAAGTGTCTTTGGAAGCATTAATTTGGGGATGTTACTGGGAAACAAAATAAAGGAGATGTCCTGCTTTCTTCAAGAAGGGCAAGAAGGTGGGTGCAGGGAATTACAAGCCAGTCAGCCTCGCCTTGATCTCTGGGATAGTGATGCAGCAAATCACTCTGGGAACCACTTCGGAGTGTGTGGAGGATGAGAAAGTGACTGGGAGCAGTCAGCGTGGATTTATAAAGTGAAAATCACGTCTGACCATCCCTGTAGCCTTCTGCAGTGCATTGACTGGCTTTGTGCATGAGCAGAGAGCAGTACATTGTTTATCTTGACTTTAGCAAGGCTTTCAACACTGCCTTAAGTGATAAAGTACAGGCTATAGAAAAGGATGAAGGGATGGGACAAGGTTGTCTACAGAGGTTAGCTCCAGCTTCAGCTGTTCCATGATTCCAAAACAGGAGCAGGCTTTACTCTACTCTTCCATTTTAATACAAGCTCTATGATATTTGACTGATATTTCATATTGATTATATGTGCTTTTCAGCAAGCACGTTCTGAAGTGCATCTAGGGCAGTTGGATGAGTTGCCTCAGGTTTCACTCAGGTGTCATTTTGCTCTGAGAGGAGACTTCTGCCCTTGATGAAAATGATGATAAAACCTTAAATGAAAATGAGAGTGGACTATACCATGGCTCATTGGCAAAGCAGCCTTCCCCTTTCAGGTCTGTTATCCTCTTTGATGAGACAGGGTGGTATTTGCATGAGAGCACCCTCCAACCAACTCCCTTAGGAGCCAGCACAGCACAAAGCTGCTTGTACCTGTGTTCTTCTTGATGAGCACTCATGGGCTACACCCAGCTTGGGAGCTAGGTCAACCCTAATGTCTCTTCATGGGCCATGCAGCACTCCAGGTGAGTTCAGAAGAGTTGTTTGTCTGGCTCAGGGGAGACTGAGAGGTTTCTTGCACCCAGCAGAGAGTAAAAAGCACTAGTACACCCACCATGACATGGGCTGCAGCAGCTGGGAAGCCAGTTGCTCGAGGCATCTTCCCCTGGGACTGAATTTTACTCCCAGTCCCTAAAGTGAAGACACACGAAGTGAAATCAGAAAATTGCTGCAGAGAAAAGGAAACCCCAGCTGGAGCTGGGAGGCGAAGGTCTGACCGGATTTCGGCACCCTGGCGGCGAGCCTTGGCTTTATTCCCCAGCAGTGATAGATAGAGAGATGTGAGCAGGAGCTTCACAGGATGATGGTTGCTATGGCTACCCCCACACCGTCCATCCAGGCATCCATCTGCTTGGCTCCCTGCACTGGAAAGATAGACTGCTGCTTTTGAAAGCTGATGATAATTTATCCTTGCTGGCTGGACAGCGATGACATCCTCCTCTGAGATCAATTTTTCCCAGCAATTTTTAAGCTATGAAAAACACTCTAATAGCAAAGTCATGTTGACAAGGAGGGTGTTGTTTCCTTTCAATAGTTGTGTTATTGTTACCAAATAAGGGGTACAGTGAAAATGGAGAGGTACCAGTATGTCTCCAGCACACTGAAACACCCACCATCTTCAGTGGGAATTTAACCCCTCAGATTTACTTTGGAGATTGTATACTCCAGCCAGCATGTCATAGTAGTTTGACAAATTCAGAGAGCAGGGAAAGGAAATTGGAAATGTAGACATTGCTGTCTCTAGTTGCTTGTTCATAAGCCTTTAGGATGACCACATACACAAGTTGTGGGATAAAAATGCAGATATTGTGTCAGAGACTGGGTAAAAGTGAGGTGTTTGCTGCTCTGCATACAGGTGTTTGGGGGTTTTGCTGGCAGAATTAATGTAAGGGGGAAAAGTGCCACATATTGTGAATGACAATATCAAGCACTGATTTTGCAACAGGTTTTTTGAAAAGATGGGCTTGGAAAAATTTTTGAAAAATGTTTGTTTAAATTTAATATATCAAAAAAATGTTCTTTGGAATGAGGCCCAAATAGAATTTTAATTTATTTCCATTGCAACAGTCCTCTGTGTGAATGTGGTCTTTCATTTAGAAACTGGTCAAGGATGACAAAAATTCTACCAAATGTCAGTTAGCTTGCTGTTGCAGTTTCTTAGTCCTCATCATTCAGTACTACTGTGACCATCCCATTAAATGTTTTATATGGGTATTCCTCTTTGGAAAAGTCCTGCAAAAGCAGAATTCCTGATAGACTCACAGTTGACATCGGTGAGCTGCAAGGGACTAGGTTGTGCAATGCAGGTAAATATGAAAAGCACAAATGCAGGTATAGTGCAGGTTTATTTTGTGCATATCATGCACATCCTTTTGAGGTGGGTGCCTTGAATGCAAAGCGTGGTTTTGTTTACCTCTTGGACTGCCACTGGTGTTAAACAGTGGTGGCTTCCTCCTCCTCTGTCACTGGGCTTTGGGATGACTGGGGGGGGGTGCTCCAGGAAGCTGAAATTATGTTCTCTTTTTCCTCAAGTAGCTGTGTCACACAGAAGAAGAAATAATTTCACAAGTCTGTCTTCCAGCAAACTGGACTGGAGTCTGTTACAATACCAAGACAGGCTCTCCTGACCTCTCTGATAAAGGTGTTGACTATGGACCTTACAAATTATTTTAGCTAGAAAAGCTTCATTGCCAAGGCAAGTAGGATGTAATGTGACAGCAAGAAATGATCAACATCCCAGGAGTAGGTGCGTGCATGCATGTGTATATTTAAAGATACATGACTATTTCTGTTTGGCAGCATACATCCACTAAAAGAACAAACAGTTTCCATGCCTGATTTTTGTGTAGCAGATGCTGGACTTCAGGAGATATTGGCTTTCTAGGAGAGGGTGGATTTGTGTTCATAATCTTGCAGTTTCAGTCTGATTGTTTGGGGATGCTGAAGGGCAAGATAAATGGTGTGCCCTACTGACATCTCATTCTCCATATTCCAAGTTGCCTGTTGACTTGTTCAGTATATATAGGGGGGTTAGGATACATTCCATTATTTTCAGATGCCTGGTTTTTGGAAAATTGTTGATTTCAGTTTGCCAGATGGCTGAGGAAAGAGCAGTCTGTGCTTTGTGCTAAATATTTGTGTGAGAATCTGAGGAAGCAGAGTCCAATTAACATAAAAAGCCATTGTGGTCTTCCAAAGTCTGGGAATGAAAAGTCAGTGAAACAGAAGGAGCCATCACCTGCCGTAAATGAAATTAATTGCAGCTGTAAATCTGGTCAGCTCAGTGACTAGTACCTGAGTCCACAAGCCTCAGACGTGATCAGCCATCAAGAATGACAGAAAGGAAGCATCATTCTGGCTCTGGTGTTAGTCATCTCAACTCCATCATCTATATGGCAAAGATTATGTCATGCCTTCAGGAAACCCATTTACCACATGCATCCAACTTCTGCCCTGAAAAGTGTTAAAAAAATCAACAGGAAATGTCATCCTGACTGCAGATCCACATCTACTTGAATCCTAATGTAATCTAATCTACTCAGGATATAAATGCATGCTTTTGATCTGAAAATGTGGTGCCCTTGACCAAAACTTGTTCCACTCCTTGTGACCTACCACAAAAATTATTTGTGATAACCAGGAGTGGATTTGCTGGAGGCAGGATGGAGGGCTGTGCCCCATACTCCCTGTACACTGTGTCTAATCTGGGCTCATGTGGGGTGGGTGGGCTGTGTAAAGGGCTGCTCAAGGAGGACTATGCACTACAGCCTTTCTGCTCCCCAAGACTGCCAAAGAAAGACCTTCATTCTACTCAGCCTCCTGGAAGTGGATCTGGGGACTGAGCTTTTGCAGAGATCCAGCCCGAGGAGAGGCACTGGGCAGGGGTTTCCTCCAAGGGGAGTGGGGTGTTGCCCTGTTGTGCTAAGGGGGAGGTGGAGTGGGGCTGTCTCTCTACAGCTCTGAGAAGAGCATTCCAGGCTGTGTCTTATAACTTATGGTTGCAACCAGCTCTGCAATAATGTCTGGCTTTTTAGAGGTGAGAAAAATTTGTTTGCCGTGTCCCCCAAGACTCCTCTTACTGGTTTAGCTCAGAGGATATAAAATCTAATTCAGACTCACTGTCAACAGTACCAGTGCCTCTTTGTCCTTTTCCTCTTCCTAAAACATGATGGCTCTTGCCAGCCTTCCTCTGGACACTCACACTCATGTACACACCAGTGCCCAAAGCTTCATCACAAACATTTCAATGCAGACACTGTTCTAGGGAAATCCAATGGAGAATAGATTTCTGCTGACCTTTATCATATCTCACAAGCTTTCCCAGATTTTCTGAAACTATGAAGGGAATGTGCTATACACAGAGCAATTTGAAACAATACAGTTGTCTCATTTTTAAAGGCAGGAAGTAAAAATGCAATATTAACTTCCCTGCAGCTGCCTATGAAGGTAGGGATCATGTAAAGGCATTAGCTGGAATTTAACCACAGTTAATGAAAACATGTCTGTGCACTAGAGAAAAATGCCATTAGATTTCCAATAACATGAGTAAATAATGTTGAGTGTGTTGGACCAGATGAAATGTAAATGCTTTGGAGCAGTCATTGCATAGATGCAGAGGGAAATGAAGGAGAGTTAACCAGAAGAGGGGAATGGGCACTCCTCTGCGTGGGAGTGTGTTGCCCAGTACATTGGAGAAGAACCACACAGGCATTCAGCTCCACATTTAGATCATAACTGGAACAAGCTCCAGTGAGAAAAAATCCTTGGCCTCAGGGAAATGGCCCAAGGAGCACAGTTGCTGAAAAGGATTACCACTGCTTTGTTTTTAATTTAAGCCCTCAGGACATTGGTTAAATAACTTGCCCAAGGTCATAAATAAGCCTGGAGGAAAGCCTGGCAGCTGAAATCCCCATCCCAGCACAGTGTATCTGCTCCTGTTCTGCTGGGATGTGGAAGCTCTGCAACACTCAGTGCTTCAGCTCAGCTGTTCCCTGTGCTCTGCCCCAGGAGTCTGCCCCAGGCATTCTGGGGCTGGAGAGAGTGTGTAAAGGAATAAACCAAGTTTGCTGATTGTGTATATTTAGCACTCAACACCAAATCTGCTCTTAAGATTAGCAGAGTCTAGTAAATGTGAGTAGTTGAGGCAATGGGCAGGAAATGTAATAGTAATCTTCAACATAAAAAGAGTAAGTAGCTCCCCATAGCATTGCCTGTGGTGTGGTGTGGCCAGAGACAATCCAGCTCCTTGAGGAGCAGCTGAGGGACAAAAGGAGGCTTAGGGGGAGACCTTATCACACCCTCAACTACCTGAAAGGGGGTTGTGCCCAGATGGGGATCAGTATCTTCTCCAAGGTAACCAGGGATATGAGGAGGAGATGGCCTCATGTTGTAGCAGGGGAGGTTTAGACTGGATATTGAGAGAATTTTCTTCACCAGAATGGTTGTCAAGTACCAGAAGAGGCTGCCCAGGGAAGTGGTGGAGTCACCTTCTCTGGAGGTATTTAAAAACCACGTAGATGTGGCCCTTGGGAACATGGTTTAGTGGTGGACTTGGCAGTGCTGGGTTAGCAGTTGGACTTGATGATCTTAGAGGTCTTTTCCAACCTAAATGATTCTATAATTCCATCTTCTATTTCTACAGCCATCAACCAGACAAATTTCTCCATTGTTTCTCTTTGCTTGGATCAGGCTCTTAGCTAAGTCACTGTAATGTATATAAGGCTTCTTCAGAGCCATAGGTGGCAGAAAAAGTGAAAAAGAGAAAGTTGCTTCAGAGAAGGAACAATTCAGTTGCATTGCTAGACACATTATTTATTGGAATTTTGTTTTTCTTTCTGTGGGGAGCTCAAATTCATCACCCTTCATGTCTAGCTATATCAGCTGCAGGTTTGGGTCACTCCTTGTCCTGGTTACCTTTGTGAATGAGTACTGAAAACCTCTGAGACTCAGATCAGGTGTGTTAGTGCTCGTATAAATATCAGACCTAAGTTTGCATCTCAAACAAAAAATCCATAAATGTCTGTAATCTTCCTTCTGCTTAACTGTGTCATTTTTCGGGGAAGAAAGAAAATGAATATCCTTCCTAAGTATCCCTTTGCTTGTTTTAATTTATCCTCTGAAATAAAAAAATCAATAAGGAAAACAGGATAAAGCCTTGGGGAAAAAGAAATAATTTGCATAATTTTTTATGGTGCTGGAAAGCCCTGTGTGCACAAAAGCTGCTGTCTCTTGGAGGAGTAGGATATAGCACACATTCCTCTTGGTTTGAACTCATCACTTAATTCCCTGATATTCCCCTTCAGATATGCAATTTATGCCCTCGTGCATCACTCTGAAATTTGACATAGTGCTTTTTTTCCTCTTGTACAACTTTAAGTCCCTTTTATTTTATAAACATAATATTCCAGTTTATAAGAATAAGCTTTAAAATAGGCTTTGGGCCCTGTTTGAAGTATTTCAAGGTCAGATGTTTAATCCCCTTGGAAGCAGAGGGATTACACATAAACAGAGACATGTGTGTGTGAGCAGCCACACCTGGTATCTTCAAGCTGCCTCATGCCTGGGCCTCTGAGGGGTTCTCAGATCAGCTCTCTCTCATGTTCCAGGCTTTACTTATTTTTCTGATTTTTTTTTTCCTAATCTGAGGTATTAAGCCTCACAGAGAAAATAGTGAGAAATGAGACTGTCTCTATCTTTGCAAATTGCCCATTATATCTGTTAAAGCAGTGTATGGGGGCGTGCAAAGCCACAGCATTCTGCCCTGTTTGATCATCATCTGGTTGGCAATCTGTCCTATGGAAGGCTCTGGTGTAATTTTGAGCTGTGTTCTTCTGGACATCATAGGTCTGATCTTTTTTACTTTATTCACTGCCCTGTGGGTTTCACAGTGTCTTTCTCCCTCACGGCCCAGATGAGTGCCCCTGCATCACTGAGGTGAGGGATGCTGCTCAGGCTTTCATGACTCAGTACTGATGAAACTTAGTTACAGGTTTCCAGATGTGCCTCCCCTCCCTGTGGACTCTGGCAGTCTGCTGCCTTGGCTGTCTTCTGCAGATCTCACTTGTAAGTACTTCAGTCTTGCTGCATGTTGTTGAGCAATAGCCCATGAGACCTGTCTCTGGAGTTTTCTCACCTTTGGAAAATGTCCCCATTGATATGTATAGTATTGGCCCCTTATTTTTCAGTGTCCCACTGGAAATGACATCTTGCTTTCAACACCCTACTCTGTACCTGTCTGTCTATATAACTTGCAATGTGAGGAAACTCTGAATCAGCCTCCTCAAGTGATGATTTTATGCCCTGGAGTACAATGAGCATGAAGTGCTATTTGCTTGACTAGCTGCTACAGTTATTAATATCTTAAAAAACATCCTGGAAATTCTTTTCAGTCCATTCTTAGTACTTGTTGACCTCAAACTGGCAACCACATGAAAAAATGTAGGGAGGGGAAGCATGGATTAATACAAGAAAAATAGAAACCACATGGTGGAGGGAGGGAAGATCAACAAAGCATTATTATTGAAAGAGAGGATTCCTTCTCGGTTCTCTTCCCACCTCCTCTCCTCCTCAGCATTTTTTATCCTGGATTAATCTTCTCTAACTGTTATTCTTCCTTAGTGAAAGGGTGAGTCTGTCCTGTCGCCTTGTCTTTCTCCAAGCAAAGACCCAGGAGAAATGGAATTTTTGGCTGTTATTAATGATTGTTGCTGTTAATTGGAAGGAAGGCTTCTCTGATCCCTTGTGCTGTTCTTAGAGGTCTCATCCCCTCCAGTTTGCATTGTCAGTTTCCAGGGTTCAGGGGGATTTGGGCAATGTTGGGATCTAGAAGAACTGGCCTGAATAGAGAAAGTGACATTGCATCTAATGCTGTCAAAAGGGTTTGAAGTGACATCTTGCATTCTGAAAGCTGCACATTTGTGCTATAATAATAATGATAGCTCAACTAATAAAGATGGGATTTCAAAACAGATTTTCCTTCGAAGCTCAGCCTACAATTCTTAAATGGCTCCTGCCAAAGCTTTGAAAGACAAAGATTATTATTTGTCAGCTGAAAGGAATTGTGTGTTAAAAGTCTGATCTCTTCTGTTTTGTGCAGTGTGTAGTAAACAGCTGACAGGGCTACAGAAATATTTCTTTGGAGGCATCCCATTTAATGTATAACTTCTAGGAATTTGTTGGCCTTGTTCATAAATAAGATGAAAATAGTTATTTTTACATGCATTTAGAATCTGGTTTTGTGTCTGGTTGGTAGAGAGGCAGGTACAGCTTTTTACCTGGTGCAAAGATGGACACTCGAGCTCCCCTCACCACTTTCCCATACTGAGTAAATATAGAGCTGTTCCCTGTGCAGTCCTCACTTCTTTTCACTACTGGTGTCCTTTAATAGTGAATGGATCAAGCAAGTGTTAGTAACTTCCTCATTCTACTTTGTAAGTGCATCTTTATATAAATGATGAGGCTCTCATATTTCCTTAGCTTCTCACAACAATTTCCTTGTTTGATTTTACATTTATGAGACTGATGAAGGAAGCTGGGCATCTTGATCTTGTGCTTTGTTCTTCTCATATTTCACTAACTAGGTATTTGATAGCGTTGCTTAACAGAGGTATGACTCTTACAGTCTCAAAATCCTCTTTTGACCTTTATCATCCTCATTTTATCCCTCCAGAGAAGAACAACAACAACAAAGCCCTGTCACCCCCTCCGCCTTGTCTTCAGCATCTGGCAGTAACACATGTCACCTCTACATCTGCTTTGGTCACATTCTACTGCAGTGTGCACTCAGTGCACTTCTATGCATCCTTGACTTACAGGGAAGCTCTAGTGTAATGATGGCATTTCTTTTGTCATGTGACCAAAAGAGGAACTTTCTGGGGTGTTAACTGATCAGCATTGGCAGACTGGTCTTTCTGGAAATATGTTGCTCTGAGCTCTCTGACTTACAAACAAGGCAATTAAAGTGAACAGGTGAGGGAAAAGGTGCCCTTTCAGATTTGTTTAATGATTTTTTTTTTCCTGTAATCTAGCTTACTGTTTGCACTATCTTAAAATGTCTTTTTATCTTCCAGTGATTCCACATTTTATCAGAAAATGTGGTCTCCATAAGAGAGTTTTCATCTTGTCCATGGCTTTCTAATAAAGAGAATTCAGGTGATTGCAAGAGCATGAAATTGGAACCACAGGTTGAATATGAAGATGATAGTGAGGTCTTGTTTATCAAAGGAATTTGTACTCCATTAGCTCTGTGGACTGTTTAGTTCCCAGCTGAAACAAAAAGGAGACAAAGACTATACAGACATTGGGACATACCCAAGCCAGCACTTGCTCCACTTCTGACCTGGCACCAGCAGCAAGGGCGCAGGATGTGAATCTAATCAAGGCAAAGGCAGAAGAGCTCAGAAACCCTTTCCTGAGGATTGGCTTTATTTTCACACAAATTCCCATTACTGGCCTGAACCACCTGAGCTCATGCTAGCAACTCCAGACAGATGATTAGAGGATGTATTTTTTTTTTTCTTTTTTCCCAGCCATGCTGGATAAACTAAACAGCTCTACTCAGGATAAATTTTCTTTCCTAAAGATAATTATTTACTGTTTTCTGCTGGCTGCTCAGTGCCAGCAGCATAGTCCAGCTTTTGCCAACATTGTAGGCAGAGGACTTAAAAAATCACCTCAAAAAGATTTTGTCTGAGAAAAGTGGAGACGGTAGGGCAGTATCTGACTTTGCATGGGCTTTGAATTGCTGTAGAAAGTGTTACTTCACTGACCTTCCCCTGAATGATGGTGACAGGTATTGCATTTGGGGTCATCAGACAATTCAACATAGGAAGAGTAGAAGGTAGTGACTTAGCTTTGGTTTGTTTTGGATCTAGATATTCCTATTTCTGAGCAGGCTCTTACATGTTTCCTTTAGGTTAGGCTTTCCTGAAGAACGCTGAAGGACAGTAAATGATTGCAGATGTACGTGGCAGAAATTTTACAAACCCATGCATTGTCTAGGCATAGCTGTGAGATGGTCTGTGTCCCCTGAATTTCAAAACTGAGGTTCACAAAGGCCATAGACCTGTAATTAATTGAGACCTAGAAGCCTCAGTGCCTTCAGTAGCTTGGAAAAAAAAAATATGCTGAAGAGAGATATGCTGAAGGGCCTAGCCACATAAATTTCTATGTTGCAAAAATTTGGAAGGATGCATTTGATCCCATCAATTTAATGAAATGTTTACAAAACCTCTGAATATCTAAACAAGTATCAGTTGCTTCATTTATTTAGACTGCTTGCTTCTACTTCTACAAATAAACTGTTGCTCTCATTCCATTACTCTTCTTGCTACACATGTAAAACTTTCATGCAGCTGGCAGCTCATTTTTGTTGAATGTTGGCTCCTGAGAGACAGATCTGGAACTTATTTGCAGGGAGAAATTTTCCTCTTTCACCGGAACTACAGAGATCAGAAACTTCTTCAAGGAGACCCCTTAGCATGTAAAAGTTTGAACAAAGCCACATCAGAGTAAATGAGTAGAGAAAGGGTTGTCTTAGCAGGGACACATTTCACCTTCTAGGAATTTCAAATTAGAAAATATTTTAAACAGATAGACCACCTCTTTAATCTGTTTTTTTGTACAAAAGTCGCACAAGTAAACCTGAAGACTGGGAACCAGTAGAACATCTAAGGATGGCACTCACCACAAATGTGACTGATACCACTAGATTTGAGGGGTTTCTTTCACATTTTTAAGCCCATTATTATTCAAGCAGGGACCTTCTACCTCTGGCAGGAGTTCCATATCTGGCAGTAAGATTTTGCTCTGTCCTGTTGTATGCTCTGCACAGGCAATCAGAATATGCTTACCCAGCTGCACAGCTTAAGAAAATATTTTGATTAACTGTGCTGATCATAAGGACAGAATGGGGACAATGTGCATGGATTTGATTATTAATAATGTTCTGCTAACTCATGACAGTTAAGGAAGCAAGTGCTTTTTTAAGTTAACTCTGAAAATCCCGCCTCTTCTGCTTTTTTTCTCCTGTTCATATTTGTTTTTACCAATGAGGATTCTGGAGGCCAATTATGCTCGGATGTGCAACCCTCAGACTGTGTTGCTGCTGGGGACACCGAACATGATATGGGCTGTTGAAAGACAGAATTCTCTAAAAGTAGAATTAAAGAATTCTCTAAAAGTATGTGCTCGTCTGAGCAATGTGAGTGGTGTCTAAAATTAGAATAAATATTTGAGATATCAGACCCAATTCAATCATGGTAGCAATCTGTCAGATGACCTTGACTTCTGGGAGTAAGCCTGTTTTAAATGTGTGGTTCTTTGTGGCCTTACATGGAATTTGGAGTCCCCAAAATTTTGGTCAGGTTTATGTCTGTAAAGTGTATTTGGAATTATACTTACCTTGCTAATTGCAAAAATTCTTCAAGTGCACAGTTTAAATTGCTGGTTTGTCTTGTTTTGACTGAATTGGATTAGAAGCCCTTGCACTGGCAATGCCAAATTAATGGTGACCTTGAGCCAGAGGTAAGCAGTGACCATATGGGGCAGATTGGGAAAAGCACAGCAGGGCCTGGGAATGCACGTCTGCCCAGTAACCAAACCATTGCTTCTGCTGCCCACTAACGAACTAGAGTTAATTAGGATGCTGTCATTAGAGGCCTCTTAATCTGAGAGGGGAACTAGCTTGTTTGTGAGCAGATAAGGTCAAAGTGGCTTTGGCCTGAAATGTCTCACTGGTCATTGGTGTGGTGCACCAAGACCTGCAGGTTGTCCCTGGGTACACTGAAATCCCCCAAAGCTGCTTTTACTGTGCGTCCTTTTCTCTGGTTGCATATTTGAAAAGCATTTAAGGCTGGTTGCGTGCAATGATTGTTCACAGTTTATGCATAACACTAATTTCCTTTTTCTTCTGGAATTTATAAATTGTGCAATCAAAATACTCTTCTCCCTGTAAAATCCACAAGAAGGCTTGTGACAAAGAATTGGTATTCACTCTGCAACTGCTGGTGTTCAGTTTAAACAGGTGTCAGAAAAACTCATCTGAAGAAATTATGAAGCTTAATGGTGTCTTCACTTGTCATTTGTCATCTATGGCATCCCATACAATGAAAAGGCATTGCCAACTTCTAACTGTCCTCAGGGACATTCTCCATTTGAAATTGCTGCAGAAGTGACTGAATATTATTTAACCAGACATTTGAGAGCAATAAATACTGCATTTCAGAGACCGCCAAGAAGATTGATGGGAAAAGATATTTTTCTCTTTTAGACTGTAAACAAGAAGCAATAAATTAGCTGGCTTAATCTCAACAACAGGAGATAGACTACACTCTCTCTACCAGAATAAATCTTGCTCTTATATGTGACTGCTCTTTGAAAGAGTGGGGACATTTAAAAAAAAAAAAAGTATGGTGGCCATGGAAGAGGCTATCTAGTTCCAGTTAAAATGTGCATAGTAAATGGGTCAGAGGGGATCTTGATTGAATAACAGCTTTAAAAATTACTCATTTCTGACCATACCAATACTGAAGCTTGAATTAAGAAATGTACAAAGCTGGACAAGTGGTTACCAGTAAAAGTAATGGCCCAAAGAAATGAGTTAAACCAGTCTACCCAAAGAGGCAACATAATGAGAATTTATTGTCACTAATGAAGAATGCAGAAAAAATTACCAAGTAATTGGTAGAGAGTAAATAAAGTTCTTTAAATAAAGGGCTGCCAATATAACAACACACTTCTAGTTTTGCTCATTGGAAAACATTGAAATATGATGAATTAGGTGTTTCAACTCCATGAAATCTTATAAAAATAATAATAACTTTTACTGCTTTCTTATGTCTGAGGTCTTTTGTACAGTCCATGAGGAAGGGAAGCTGAATCATACAAAAAACTGAAGCTTCTGATTCAAGCCTGCAACCTGTAGCCCTGTGTCTGGTGCCTGATCCAGCTGAAGGGAACAGTCATGATGGCAAACCATCTTATGCCAAGGACATATAAGATGTCCAAACAGGGATCAGGCAGGACAGGGATCACCATGAACATTGTCAGCTCTGTTAGAGGCAAAAATCTGTGTCCTTGACTCCTCTATCTATAGATATGTATGCATATGTGTGCTATATATAGATGTATAAATAGCATATATAGATGCATGCACACAGAGCTGTGCATGCATGGGATAAAATAGTCTGAAGCACAGCACAGACAAAATGTGAGGCAGTGAGGCCAAGAGCTTTGGGGGAAAAAGCAACTGAGAAAACTCACAGGAGAGAAAAAGAAAAAACATTTCTGTTAAGCAAGGAGCTAAAAGATCTATTTTACACGTGTAGTGACATCTATGTTAATAACCCCCATCTTCACAAGTTTTGGGTATTCTCGAATGTTTTAGAAGAAACTTTGGCTGGCTGTAAAACTATGGCTAAAACAAAAACCAGCTTAGGTGAAATTCACTGGCTTACTTGTATGCTAAGCACTGTTGTGTGTCTGCTTCTTTGGCTGCCCTCTGGAAGAGCCCAGGTCTTCCCCACAATTAGCATATCCCCATCAGGTGCCACATTTGCCCCCATCACCTGGCAGCACCCTGGAGAAGCCCATGACTTATACGCTTCTGTGACCTACTCCTGCACATGGAGCCAGCTGGAGTGACCCCCTGCACTTTGGAACTTTCCAGACTTGAGGAGAGCAGAAGAGAGACTTGAGGCAATCTGTTTTGTCCTGTGGGACACACAGCCCCTTCCAGTCTCTCCTTTTTTCTTCCAGGAAGAGCAAGCTCCTATGATAGTCACAGCAGGTATGTCACCAGACCCCTGGAGGACAGCCATTCCTGAGCTGTGACTGCTGTGTCTGGCTTCTGTTCAAAGATATATATATGAAGCCCAAGTCTTTGACTGTGCAGAGCAAAAATGCAGATCCGTGACTCACTATGGCCACAAAACTTTGTGTCACTGCAGTTCCCTGTGGCAGCAGCACGTGGCCTCCTGTGCTGCAAGGGCAGCACCGAGCAGTGATGGGAAGCAGCAAAGGTGCAGTCAATGCTGATGACCTGCACAGGAGGTGACACCTGCATGGTGCAGGAGGTGACACCAGCTGTCTTTAAGACTCCCAGTACATTTAGCCCAGGGAATGGATATGAGGAAGGCTGTATTTGACTGTCCTTGCAGGACTCACCATGCCCAGTTTTGTGTGAGCTCTGAAGCAAGTTGCCGTGGCTGGATGCACATTTTTGGCTGGGTACACATCTTCTCAGGACACTCTTTCATTGCACTGCCAGTCATGGCAGGTAACCACAGATGTTTATTTTTGCTAACACTGGGTCATCTGGCAAGATGTTTCTTTCCCTTGCCTTTCTTCTCTCTGACCATGCAGATGCCAGCTAATAGGCAAAATATCTTTCCTTTCCTTTCCTTTCCTTTCCTTTCCTTTCCTTTCCTTTCCTTTCCTTTCCTTTCCTTTCCTTTCCTTTCCTTTCCTTTCCTTTCCTTTCCTTTCCTTTCCTTTCCTTTCCTTTCCTTTCCTTTCCTTTCCTTTCCTTTCCTTTCCTTTCCTTTCCTTTCCTTTCCTTTCCTTTCCTTTCCTTTCCTTTCCTTTCCTTTCCTTTCTTTTCCTTTCCTTTCCTTTCCCTCCAGATGTTTTGCACTCCCACAGCTGTTTCCCTCAGCAGCCACTCTTCTCCCAGATCCAAGTGCACCTGTCTATGTGCAGCTCCTGTCCAGCTCCACAGCAGGGTCAGCAGTGGCTGCAGTGCCAGCAATTGCCCCATTCAGGCCAGAGTGAGTGGACAGGACACTGGGTGATTGAGCTGGCACAGGTGTAATGATACTGAACACCACTGTGGCACATCCTCCCTATTCCTCCCCTCACACACACTTAAATGACCTTCAGGGTTCATAATGTGGCCAAACCTGAATGCATTTTCACAGCTTTAGCCCAAGAAAACTAAGGCTATCACCTCCCCCTCTATCACCAGTCACATTTCAAGTCCCTGCAGCACAGCATGGACACACTGCAGCTGTTCAAACAAGCCATTTCTGGAAGTGTTAACACAAGCAGGCAAGAGGAGAGCAGGATTTGGAAATGGCTGAACCATTTGGCTGCAATTTTCCACTGAATGTCTGTTGGAGGTAGTACCATCCCCTTGTCTTTCAGAATAAAAATTTCCACAATTACTGTTACAAACTGATAAGAATTTGGAGCTTGTTATGTATAAAAGAATACAGAAGCCTGCCATCAGCCCTGACTAAATTGATGAATTACAAGATCTTGCCTAAAGTAATTTGTTTATTGTACAGCATGCACGATTCCTGCCCTGCAGAGTTTACAGTCTCAGCTGCCTTTTGTGCTTGTCTCAGTGATGTGCAAGGGACTTCTTAGCTTCTAAGTGACATTTAAAAATTGAGTTCCTCAGCAGTCTTAAAATATAATAAATAATAAATTAGTCAGGAATGTTGATATTAAAAAAACTCTGAAATGAACCCCTGTAAATTCTAAGATTGGACTGTGACAATCCTATCTTATATTGACTGCAATAATTAAAAAAAAATATAACCAAAACTACAGGCTTAAGTTATGTAAATTTTACAGTGTTGTTGATGTTGCAGGGTTGTCCTGTGTTTGTTATATATTTTCCAATATGATAAAAATTAGCACCCTTTTAAGCCAAGGTGAAACTATCACCTTGAGGCACATTGCTAGATAGCTTGGCCTGTAATTTATGTGGCCACTTATGACAGTATGAAGAGATATCATAGCTCTGTATTGCTTCAGGCTTCTTCAGAGACTTTGTGTAGTGAATTTAAAATTACTTTTCTCTCACTTGTAAAGCTGTTTTGGACCTCTGTCTGAAAAATGCCCAGATCCACAGCTCACTGGCACAAAGATAAGACTCATATCTCTTTAAAAGGTTTGCATTCTTCCAATAATTTTAAATACTGTAGAGAGAAGGAAACAGACAGACTTTATATTGTTATCAGGCTGCTCCATGCTCCTCTAGGTTATTTGTTGTTTCTGCATCCAGTCTTCCCCCACTGCAGACAGCAACTGTGACTCTGATGACAGGCTGTGACACTCAGGGAGATCAGCAGAGTCCTCAGGGCTAGCAGACAACTTTAATCACTGGAGTAGATGAAAATCAGAATGAAAACATGTTGCTGGGAGTAAAAAAAGATTCAGTTCATGGTGAATACTGGAGGGGAAAGACAGGATGCCTTAGTATCCTTGCCTGTGACAGTTGCTATGTTCTATAGCTCTCTCTCTGTTTCCAGGTGAGTTGAGCTATGAAGGTCAGCCTTCTGTGCCCTCTGAGTAGAAGAGGTACTTACAGCAAGGCAATTCTAAGTTTTCTAAGTCATTCAATATCTCTTGACACTTTACTTAATAATTGCCTCAGATGACCCAAGGGTGAAGTCACTACCAGCACTGCTACAACAGCTATAACAGCAAACTACTGTCACCTTAACGACTTCATGTACTGCTAAGTTTAATGAAAAATGTGCCACTTCACTGAGGCCAAAGACACCAGAAAATAGGTTCTGGGATATAGCAGTATTACCTCAGAAATGTCATCTCCTTGGTGGTTTGAAGAAATTAATTTTGTAAAGGTGTAAAAATCCTCATAAATATTTGACAGCTTTATGTAAATGCAATAAACCAAAGGTGTGGGGAAAAGAAATGAAACTCATTTTGTATCTATGGTGTACAACAAAATTATAGTGCAGATCAAGACAAAGTGACTTACAAATGTTAAACAAATGGCTTAATGTCTAATATGGCAACAGTGTCCCTGCTGTGTATGTGCAGTACTGTGATATTATGGGCACCCTGGCTGGGGTGGGTGGTGAATGAGCAGTGCACAACTCTCCTTCCTTGGATCATGTGTTGTAATTTGTGGGCTCAGTGAGAAAAAAGTCAGAGAATGAGAAATGTTTGTGAATCACATCTGTGACTATAAGAGTTGTGAGTCTAACTCTTGGAAGCTTAACACCGCTAAGAGTCTGTTTACCTCTATTGAAAGCTTTTCTTCCCTGAAGGGCTGAAATTACTGTGCAGAAAGATTTGGACCATAGATGCTTTCTGAGAACTGCAGATGTCCTGTATTCGGCCTAACTTAACTTCTAATTGCTGTTCAGCTGAAACCTCGCATTCAAGCTCTTCTCATCCCTTTAGAGTGGAAGGAGAGAATCTGTGAGGTGATCCCCTGAGTACCCCTCAGAACATCTGGCTAGAGGGCTGGGTGCTGCCCCCATCCTTGGCTGGCTGTCCCTCCCTGTCCCCTCTCCCACTCTGCCAGATCATCTTCAGTTGAATATGCAGATGGCTGCAAGATCCAATATGCTTGTTCATGGCACAGGCACACTGGGGGAGCAGAAGAGTCTTCTCTTTTAAACCTCATGATGGTTAAATAGATAAATGATGCTGTTCTTGAACATATGTTAATGTAAGCCTTGTGTCGGATAGTATGCTATGGTATTAATAGTATAATTATACCTGCTAGCATTTTCTCTCTCGATGATGAGTTTTGTCATCCTGTTGATCCTTGAGCACAGGTTTATTCTGACATATATATAACACGTGTGCCTGTGTCTCCTCCTTCAGCACAGACCTGCTCAAGACAATGTTGCTGGACATCAATTTAGAGCAGGTTTTACTTTTGCCTGCGGTAGATCCATGCATACAGAGAAGCTCCTGGCACAGATCCTGCCCTCCCTTTTCTACTGATTTCCATGGCAAACTGGGATATTTGGCTGGCTTCCCTGCTCTGTCGGCAGGAGGAGGGGATGACCCACTCTGGGGGGCCTGGACCAGGATGCAGGAGCTGAGGGGATGGCCAGCCCCAGCTGTCCATCCACCCTGCCTGCAGCACATGGACAGCTGGACGGAGCTGCCCCGCACTGCTGGGGGATGCTGGTGGCCAAGCCAACTCTCCAAGCCCTGGCAGCTGGGCAGCTGCTGGGAGAGCAGCTCAGGAGCCCGTGCCAGGACTGGCACTGACAGCTGAGGCTGCCTGTAGGTCACAGCCCTTGTCAGCCTTCTCCTGGGATTAGAGCTGACCCAGAAGCACAGGGCAGCTTTGGGCTTTTCCATTTGTTTTCCTCCTTGGATTCCTGTTAGAGTCCTCCATCATTTCCACCACTGCAAAACACGTATGGGAATTAATTTCTGGAACTAAATCAGAGCTAAACAGACTAAAGGAAACCAAAGAAAGGGAGCAAAAATTGATTTGGTGCTGTAACATCAATAGGCATGCCAGATTTTCAGGGAAAGAACTGGAGACTGCTTTAGACTGACTCATCACAATATTTGCAACTCTGAGGAGGTTTGCAGCTGGTTGGGTAAGTACACTGAGCAGAGTAAAAATTGTTGAGTAAAGAAGAAAATAAATTCATGCCAAAGGCATACGGGCTCTGATAACTTGTTCTGTGCTGAAATTTAGACAAAGGGCTGTTGTGAAGCTGTTTTCTTAATGTCTAGAACCAGTTTCAGACCACGTTCAAATAGATATGCAGATTGCTGCAAGCTCCAATAGACTTGATGGTGAGTTTCCTGTTCCTGTTGACCTTTGAGTGCAAGTTTATTTTGATATGTGTATGAGATTTCTTCAAAATCTGCCCATGGTCTAACAACTAGAGTTCCTTTTAGTAAAAGAAGTGTGAGGCTGCCCAACCATCAGCTACAGTGGCCCTAGCTCACAAGCCTCTCTGACTGTGACATTGCTGTCAACACAGCTGCCATCATGTTTGGAAGCACAAATCCCATCAGGTTCTGCACAAAGGTTGGGGAAATCCACACTACAAATACAGATTGGGCATAGAATGCATTGAGAGCTGCCCTGAGGAGAAGGACTTGGGGGTGTTGATGAAAAGCTTGACATGATGCAGCAATGTGCACTTAAATCCCAGAAAGCCAACTGTGTCCTTGTTGTGGAGTGTGGCCAGCAGGCTGAAGGAGGTGATTGTCACCCTCTACTCTGCTCTACTGAGACCTCAACTGGAGTAGTGTGTCCAGTTCTGGGCCCCTCAACATAAGGACATGGATCTGATGGAGCAAGTCATGAGGAGGTCCACAAAGAAGATCAGAGGGCTGAGCACCTCCCCTATGAAGACAGGCTGAGAGAACTGCTCAGCCTGGGGAAGAGAAGGCTCCTGGGGCACCTTATTACACCTTCCAGTACCTAAAAGACTCTTACAAGGGAGCTGGAGAAAGACTTTTGACTGAGGCATGTAAGTGATAGAACAAGGGAGAATGGCTTCAAACTGAAGGAGAGTGGGTTTAGACTGGATACTAGGAACAAATCCTGTACTGAGAGTGGTACAGACTGCCCAGAAAAGTTGTGGATGACCTGTCCCTGGAAGTGTCCAAGGTTAGGTTGAACAGGACTTTGAACAACTTGGTAGAAGGTATCTCTGCCCATGGCAGGGGGACTGGAACTATATGGTCTCTAGGATCCATTCCCACCCAAGCCATTCTATGATCCCATCAGAAGCCTGAGCTGTGGGTTGGACCTCAGGTGCCTTGAGGTGTCCAGACAGCACAGGACATTCAGGCAGAACCTCTTCTTTGCTAACCCTGGCCTCAGGGAGATTATTGTAGGGGATTTTTTAGTCATAGAAACATTTACGTAGTGAATGGGGAGCCCAGGACTGGGTCGGGAAAACTTTTGGGTTATTCCAAAACTTCCTGGACTACTTTCCTGGTAGTCCAGGAAACTTTTGGGTTCTTCTGTTTAATTTAATGTGCTTTTTACTTTAGTGTTAGACTAGTGTTGTGCTAGTCTACTTTAGTGTTGTATTCAGTGTCAGGCACAGAACTTCCTCTGTACTGCATAGGTGGCAGGGCACTGGGTCTGGGCACACACCTGGTCTAAGCTCTCTGCCACCAGCCTCATAGTGCCCTGTACACTGGTGAGGGCCACGGGGGACAGCAGGGGACTGGACAGGTGGGGTGGCTCACGTGTGGGTGGGTGTGCATAACTCAGCACCCATCCTTAACCCAGCCTGCTGCAGGAGTGTGTGGAGCTCTGGTAACACACCCCAGTCTCACCTGCCACACTGGCATACCCACCCCCACTTCTTTGGCTCACTCTCTTCTGAGTGCACTCTCAGTCTTTTGTATTGCAAAGCTGATGCTGGAGGATGCTGCATGTGATCTTGGCATCACACCTCTTCTTTTTTGTATTTATTTAAACGTGAAAATATGAAATCAGCTGCAGCTAGTAGTTTTCTCAGTCTTTGGAAGAGTGTGTTCCAAGGAGCAGTGACACATGAATTGCTTTCCTTTCAGGACATTCTACTGATAGAGGTTTTTTTTCTTTGATTCTTGGATTTTATCCAACTGTCAACTGACCAGGAAACTGTAAACATACCAGACTTTCAGATCATTAAATAATTGTGTTTATTTACTGTGTTTCCTTGCAGTTTGCTCCAGCTTCAACTCTGACCTAAAGCAGAAAGCACAAGAGGAATTGCTTGAAGTGAATATGGGTTTCTAGGTCAAACAGATCTTAGGGGCTGAAATTACAAGTATGCATCTTATTTGTCCCAGCTGTTGAGGTCTGTGTTTGTTTTGTAGTGACTACTTGTGTTCTGGTAGTTCCAATTAGGCAAGAAGATACTGAAACATAAGAGGTCCTGAGGAATTTATAGTCTACTTGTGGCTAAGTCAAACAAGCTAATGACACAAGCAATAGGAAAGAAGGTGGGAGGAACAGCAGGAATAACAAAAACAGGATTGCGTGGTTATATATAGAGAGAGGTATATGTGGGTAGACTGTGGTTCTGAATCACATGGAGAATGGGTACTTCTGAAATCCAAAGAGCTGACACAGCACTGCTCACCCTTGTACACCAAGGTTCTTGTGGACAGCAGGGTCAGACACTGACGGCATGGACCTGGTAACACAGCCCAGGGGAGCTGCAGGAAGCTGGCAAAGATTCCTTTGCTTATAGTGATGCTGTGAGAGACCTGGGAAGAAAGGAACTCTTCCAGACCCAATTATAGCATAAAGTATTTTGGGAAGGCCACACAAAACATGAAAGGGAAAGGAGGCAGACTACTAAATGACCTTTACTTTTTGACTCACAAAACTGTTTTTTTCCTGTTGCTGTGTCTACCAATTAATGTTATAAAGTTGACATTGCTTTCGATGTGTTCCAAGATATTATCAGTGGTGTGCACAGTAATTCATTCAGGTGGGTGTAGGTAAAAGTCTAGGAAAAATTTTATCTAGACTGTAGTCTATAAAATGGCTGCTGTTGATTCAATTTGCTGTTGTTTGCCTTAGAGTGTTTTTCCAGTGTAGGTGCCTACATAACACCTGCCTAAAGATGAAAACTTAATCAGAAATTTTATATCCCTATGTAATCTCTGATGTCCATGGCAATCTTCATTACTGAAACACATCTAAGACCCATAGCCAGCCTTGGTCCATCAGGAGGAGCATAAAAAAGCACAGCATCAATTCAGAAGAGTTTTGTCATGACAAACATTACATTTAACATGAAATGATGCAGAGAAGTGTGCTGTCATACAAGGAAGAAGCACAGATATGTCTTTTTACAAACCACTACATTTTTGACTCTTTTGGTTTTAGGAGTGCACATCACATTTGCTTGTGAGGTTCCTAGAGAAACATTTGCAAGATTTGCAATAACTGCTCTGGCTGGAGAGCTGGTGGGAAGGGGCTGGTATTGCTGATCCTGAGTTTTTCTCTCCTTGGCTGTGAACTCTTTTGCTCCTTTCTCTTCATTTGTCTATCTGAGGGAAACAGTGCTTGCGTAATAGCAATCTCTCACTAAATTTTAAAGCCCAAATATTACCTTTTCCTCTCTCTGGGCACAGAGAGAAGTGTGAGGACAGGAGCACATTTTGGGCTGCTCAGATTTTACCTGCTCCACAGTGTATTTCCCTTTTGGGAGATACACTTCCCACTTGAGAGTGGGAAGAAACCGCTTATCTTTTTCTAGCAGGCACATGGAGCACATTCAAAAGGTGTTTGCATGCTTGACAGATGCTTTCCTTTTCTTATTTTCTTTCATCACTAGAAATAAATAGCAAAATATCAAGGACCAGAGTGCCTATATACATCTCAAAATTTAAATATACAAATAAGATTTCTTCTTGCTTTGATGGAAATAAAAAGAAATTATAAGAAATTTATTCATTTTGCACCTTTGAAATATTTTAGATGTGAATCGAGTTGTTACTTTCTCCCTCCTTAATTTTGTGAAGCCTTGAAGTCAGGCCATCAGAATACCTAGTGCAGCAGTTGCATAAAAAAGTCAGGATGGGGAGTATCATGCCTTTCCATTCATGCTGTGCCACCCCAGCTGGTTAAACTGCAGCTCCAGCTGCAGGCTGATCCCCATCCCATTGTCATCAAACTCTGCTTCCTGGGCCCAGATTTCATTTCCATGCCTGAGTAAATCCACCCACATGCCAGACTGAGTCCTGCTGTGCCTGACATTTCTCTTCTGAACAGGCTCTGGGATTCAGGAGCTGCCTGGAAAACACACAAGTATGATTCAGCCATGCAGGTCTCCTTCTTACTGTCTGTGTTAGCAGAAAGGAAAGCCAAAGGGGAGTTCAAGGCAGCCCCACTGTGCTGAAATGACACTTAGAGAGATCAAGCATTACAGCCTTGTGGCTGGACACAGTCAGTCCATAATATTTTATTTTTAGGGAATCGCAGCAGAAACTAAAATGGCTCATTAACAAAATTGCACTAGAAGAAAAATGCAAATCACTGCTCAGATTTCCATGCTGCAAAAAACCTGACAGAGCTAATCAGGAGATACACAGGGGCTACTCCCTGTGTGGCTTTGACCCCCATCTGAAATGACTGAAGTTTTTTGCAGACTTCTGTAGAGTTGTCAGGAACAGCTGTTAATTGACCACAGCATCTTTTGGCCACATCCAGCACTTGCAATACGAATCCAGAGCTAAGGACCCAAGTGTCTGGAGAATTCCACAGGAATCACACTGGTGCTACCTGCCCCTGCAAGGCAGGTATTTTAGGATCACCCAAAATTAAACCTCCAGCTGAACAGAGATGGACAAAAAGTAGGCTCTTCTCTTGTTTAAAACTCCAGACTTTTGCACATATGGTGAGGCTAATTGCAAATGCTGCTTCAATATTTTTCATAAGGGGAAAAAAAATCTGATGCAGTTCCTGTCTCTTCCCTATCACATCATTAATGTACCAGATGGGCAGATGAACAAATAATTCCCATCCCTTGTTCCAGAACCTCAGTCCATATCTCTGAGCAAGTCAGATCACCCATCCAGCCCTTTGTGGGTTTAGCCTGAGATTTTCAACAGACTGTTTGGTGTAAGGTAAATTCCCTTCTAGTCTTTGGAATCCTTCCCTAGGGAAAGGGAATGCAAATGCCCTGGTCGGGGACTGCGGGCCATTGTGTTTGCAAGGCTGTGACATAAATCCTGGGTTTCACCAGACCTTCAGGTGTTTCTGCAAGGCTACAGAGTCATCATGATAAGCCTCCTTTTCCATGCTCAGTGGGAAAGAAAAATAGGGATTTACAATAAATACTGGAAGAGCAGCAGGGTCAAAAAGGGAGAGGTAGGCTGAAAGGAAGGAGAAGTGAAAAAAAAGAAGAAAAAATAGATTCAGGACAAGAAGAGCAAATAGATAAAAAGGGCTTTGCATGCAGGAAGGTGAGAAAATTAAGCAACAGCACAGTGGGGAAAAATAAACACAAAAAATTAGAAAGATGGCTATTAACAGCTAGAATAGAGCAGATGAAGCAAAAGAACAAAAGAATGCTTCATGAGGGAAGAGAGAAAAGAGAGAGCAAAGGGAAGAGTGTGTGCTGATAGCTGAGCACTCAGGAAAATTCAAATGATGGCGTTTAAGAAATCTCCCTGTGCTGCTCAGAATTAGGATGCGTTTGGCTCTGCTGCAGAACTGAGAGTGAAAGCCAATCTTCTTTGATCTGCTCCAGTGGTGCAGAATGACTCTAAGGGAATGTATCAATTAAGAAAATATTGAAATTGCTAGTACAGCATTTTACATATCTTAGGTTCCACTGAAAGTAGGTTGCATTGGAAAAGAAATGAACCATGATTCTGGCATGACAAAAATCCCCTGAGCTCTTTGTGGAAAAGGATAGGAAAAGGTAGAGTTGTGCATGTTCTGTGGCTCTTAATGATGACCACTGTGTTATAAAATTGCTGTGCTTTTTGTTGCTAGGGCTCACCTCCCACAGTAGCAGTATAAAACAGTGCTTCATTAATTTGGCAACCTTTCTCCCCATGAAAATGTATGCTGAACTCCTACCAGTTAATTTCCTCAAGGCATGAGCAAAAACCAGATTCCTGGTGCAAAATGTCAAATATCAGACAAGATTGGTCACAGGAAGAGAACTGCAAGACTTAGAGGCTGGTGATGACAGATTTAAAGTTGATGGAGGTGTAGAAAATTAGTTTATCACAGAATGGACCAAATTTTCAGGTGTTTAAACTCTCACAGCTCCTTGTGCAGCACTAGATCCTCTTCATTCTTGCACAAGGATGTGAGTGAAAGTTTTCTGTTCCTGATGTACCAATGGGAAAAATAAATGGTAAACTCCTTTCCAAGTCTTTGTGCACCAACAGAAGTGCTTTCCCACTCCCTGCTGTTATTTATTTAAACTGAGACATTTCAAAGGACTTTCAAACACAAAAACTTCATTTTCACAGAAGGCCACATAAAACACGATTGGATATTCACCAGATTCACCAGGTCCATGGCTACTCAATTATCTGGCTTCACCAAATGAGAAATCATTTAATCTGCCTGCATCCTGGTCCTCTCATGAGTCTGCTGATCCCAGCTTCTGTCATTCATCTGGGTTATAATGAGCACCATGTATAATGCAGAGTATTAGGTCAGTCAGAAGCAGAGAGGAGTGCTAATATTATAACTCCTTTACTAAGACTTCAGCCTGTCATAACTGTTCCACTGCCTCCAGACACATATGCACACAGTTTCCTTTTCCTGGCACCGTATACGGTGGGATGTTCTTGTCAAATAGCTTGATTAATATTTCCCTCACCTTTGACAAAGATAAGAAAAGGAGATGTGGATCTGGGTGTTGCTTCTTTTTTAACTGCAGCTAAGTAACAATTGCAGGTACATCTTTTATAATGTGATTTTGTTTTTTCCTGAATCAAAAATAGGAATAGAAAAAACATCAGGTGCAGCAATATGCAGGAGCATATCTGAATTCTGCTGCGGAAATAAAATAGGGAAATAACACTCTTGGTGCAGTGTGTTATCAGCCTTCAAAATTCCCATGAGAAAATTATGTAAATCTCAATTCAGTCAAAGTCAACAGACTTGCAGAAGAGTCAAACAAGGGTAATTCTAGATGAATCAAACAAGGGTAATATATGAGTACTGTGGAGGAAGAGTCTGTCTGCCTTCCTGGTTGCAGGTGCTGTATGCTGGACTTCCAGAGGCTGTTTAGGGCAAGGGAAGGAAGAGTTGCACAAATAACTGGTACAGCTGGGAAACAGTTCCAAAAAACTGGAAAAGAACTGTGGTAAATTTGGGGGTTAAGCTGTCATTTCCATATTTTTAACTATATACTTGTTAATTAAATGTCATTTCAATAAAGAAATTAACTTTTTTCCTCTGAAAAAACATGTAAAATTAAAGAAGCCGAGTAGTATTTAGAGGGACAGCTGTGTTAAAGTTTTAAACCGGTAGGATTTGATAAAATTATTAAGTGTATAGGTGTACCCAAACTCATGGCTTTTTGTACAAAGAAAATGTTCCAGTCAAAACTTCTCTCCAGCCCAGCAGATGATTTGTTAATAGGAGGGGTGTTCTGCATGCCTGGCTAGAAGTTATGAAAGGGACTCACAGGGCACAGGATGGAAACTGTGGAGGGAGGTTTCCCAACAGCCCATTGAGAGCAGTGACCCAGCACGGGCTGGAGAAAGATGCAAACAATTGACAACAATACGGCCCAGCATCGGGATCTTTTCGCCCAAATGTTTCCTGTAGGTGAATACAAGAACTGAGCAGCTCTGCTCAGAGTATCCACCTGTTTATTCAGCATTGCAGAGGGCAGACAGCTTTTCATCATTAATTAGATAACCAAAAATGTGGCCAACGCCTGATTGTGTGCTAATGCCACAATGCCAGGGTGCAGCATAGGACTCCTCCCACAAAAGGGTCGCTGCCGGCAGCGATGCCCTGTGTTCCTGTGTGAAATACTCTTCCATCCCTCCCTGAAGTCTCTCAGCTCCAGACCACAGGTCACTCCATGAGTTCTCAGTACATGGTGGACATTTCCATCTCCTTTTCAAATAATTGTCTCCCCAGTCTCTCTCCCCAGAAGGGTTTCTGAGGACTTCCCTTTTCTCAATGGTGGTCTGTTCATCACCACATTGTGAAAAGGCATGAGTGGTGTCACCTTTTCTTTCAGAGGTATGGTCCCCAAAGTCACTGCCTCCTTGTGCTTTCTGCTCAGAAGAGGTGAGATCCCTTTCCTGGACCCAAAACCAAAGCTGCAAGGGAAAGGGCTGTTCTGGACTCACCCATGCCAGCCAGACTGCCTGCAGTAAAGAAGTAAAAGGCACCATTATGTACTGAAAAAGCTTTCTGGCTTGTATATGTACATTCATCTCTGGGGGCTTTCATTCCTTTATTATATTTATAGGTCCTCAGGCCTAGGAATATTGGTTTAAATGAGGCAAATGGTAGCAGTTGAAGCTAAATCCCAACACCTGCTTTCATAATCTGTAGCTGTCATCCCTTTTCAGCTGTTTTCCATTCTCCTTCAACAGCAGGCCTGCCCACTGTAATCAACATGCAAATTCTCGTTGGCTTCATTGGCCAGGTCCCATCTCCCTAGAAAAGCTCAAGTTTAGGAAATCTGTACCACTGACTATAGGGGCATGGAAAAAACATGAAAGTCTGTGCACGGCTGTTGGGCATCATTGCGCAATGTTTGCATTCTTTTCTTCTTTTTTTTGACTGCAGGTGGAGGTGTGGCCAACATCTCTTGAAAGAAGACCATGTGCTCTTTAATGTTTTACTCAAGCCTCTTACATCTATAGAAGAGAATGACCTTTTAACTATGTCTCTTGTCTAGTTTCATTCTCATGGTCAATGAATCACACCACAAGCTTTGATTGACCGAGTGTGAAAATTACACCATAAGGTCATCTGTCCCTTTGAAAAAGCAGCTGTTCCATTTTTTTCTGTCTAATTGAGTTTGTCCTGCTGAGAAGGACATGAAGTTTCTTTCATATTTCAAAGTGATGAGTTCTTTGCATAATTTCAGTGAATTTGGAGTAGGAGAGGGACTGCTTCTGCTTATTGCTTCTTCATTCTCAGAGGAAATGTAGGAAGCTGATTTCATTATCGATGAAACCTAACTCACACAGGCTGCTTAATGGCATTCCTGCGCCAATGTGACGTGTGGTGATGAGAACCCTCTATAGTTCACCTATTGCTGTCAGGTTGGCATTAGCTTGGACTGCTGCAGAGGCAGTGCTTGAATTCCCCTGGAATAAAGAGCACCTGTGCAAGAGATAATTCTCCCATTCCTCTATGGATGACTAAATGGGAAAATGGTGCCTCATTATCATGTTTCCCTGAAGTACTGTTCAAGTGGGAAAAGAGAACAAAGAAATATAAACAGAACCAAAACAAAAACACAACCAAAAAAAAAATTTAAAAAATCCAACCCCCTCAAAAATCAAAGAGCTACTAGAAGGCTCTCACCTTCCCTGTTAGTGTTAAGTACAGTCTTGAGCATCCAGCTTCTAGCAGGAACTAACCAAAGCTGAGTCACAGAAACATTTTACTGTTCTGCCTATACTTAGGCAAGCTCACAGGTGCAAGCAGTGTCAAGGCAAGACTAAGACTATGACTCAAGCCAGTTGGAGATAAGGAAGCAAAACTGTTTTGCTAGAGCCATAAAAGCAAGACAAGGTCTAAAAGGAACCTTTATTTACCCCATTAAAAGAAAGTAATACAGACTGTGTAAAATCATGTCTGCAGCTTCTTTACAGAGGCAAACTTTTCTTCTGCTGAAGCTAATCAGCCTCAGTTCCAGTGATTTTTATGCAAGGTTTCAGCCATGTTTGAAGACTATAAATTGAACAGCCTCCTGAGCAGAAAAGTACAGGTTTATGTCTATGTGTGCAATAGTATTGTGCCTTCCCAGAAAAAGCTCTGTTGCTATTCAGAGACATGCTTTCAACAGTAAGTGCAGTCACTATTCTGATCACCACTGTGGTTTATCAGAGAGGACATGAGGGAGATCACTGTGGAGCCACCCTTACCATAACAAGGGGCAACAGGTACTTTCCAAGGGTCCCTCTAGCCTCATTCTGCTTCCAATACTGTTCAGGTGCAGAAGTCTGGGAAGAAGCTTAAGCAAAGGGATACATGGTCTTTTCCTTGTAATATCACTCATTTACTTTTTCCTTTTTTTCCTTTCTTTGCAAAAGAGATATTGCAAACCATGTAGGCCATAATTTCTTAACAGACACATTTTCTCTATTAGCAACTTCATTGTGAAAATAATTTAGCTCCTGATCCCTCTCTTGCTGCTTATTCCAGCAAATATCTCAACTTGAGTGAGGAGGCAGTTCAGGGCCCAAGCTACACAGAGACCACCAGAGATGAAGAGTACCAGATCTTGTTATGGTTTTATGCTGTCATAATAAACCTATATTGTGTAGTTACTGTCCTTATCTTAGATTCTTCATCTCTGTTCAGTTAAAATGCAAATGGAAAGTTTTATCAGGGATGTGGAATAGGCTACTAATTTCACCCTGATGCCTTTGGCCACAACATCTCTATTGAATTCTCTAAAAGTTTAATAGAAAGACTGAATGTTGCTGGAATATTTTTTCCTAAATATAAACTTTCTTACAAGGTCACTGCATTCTTGGGTAGCCAATAAGTTTTGATGCTCATTAATAGCTAAAAGAAGCCCAAGCTTTAATCAGAGGTGCATTAACTCACATCCTGTTGTTTGGCTCTATGATTGCAAAACTAAAATGACTGAGCACAATGTGGCAACATACATGCTTTAGTAACCATTGCTGCCAGCTGTTCTTGGCATAAAATGAGTTGACTCATCTTTAAAATAGGCCTCTGTTCCTTAAAACTGGGGCAGAATGAAAATGCCTGCCTTGCTGATCATCATCCATATCATTACCAGTGTCACTTGTGGAGCACCAACGCACACTCTCAGAAGGGATCTGCAAAAGATGTGTCCTGTTGAGCTGCTGTATTGCAGAAAGACAAAGTCACTCGTATGATCAGATAAACCTGTAAACCACGAATAAACCTAATGGAGACTACAAGTGTTTTGGGAGATCTGTCTGTGTAAACAATCTGTCTGAGCTGAGCTCATTCTTTCTGGAAAGTAAAACACTGTGTACTCATTTTGTTGGTGCTTTGGGGATGTGCACTCCATTGTCCCAACTTTGAAACTAACAGGTGTCAGGAGACAGAAAGCATGTAAGGGAGAAGAGCAGTTTGTGTGTGTGGGGAAGGATTACTAATGAATGGTGTTCTGAAAAGGCTTGCTCTAGACACTGGATATATTGCTTTTCATTTCTTTGTAATCTTAGCTAAGTTATACTATGTGAGAGAATAGATTTACATTTTCCCACTCAGTTTTATGCAAAGGGGATGGTAACTATTCAGTTTTTGACTGATTTTCCTTCATTATTTCATGTCACAAGAGGCTACAAATGTAAGATGATAATGTAGAAGGTCTGTAACTGGACCTGTGCTAAGTGCTGGGTTGGGCTGGATATGGAACTCATTAGCTCCCCATGCATGGAAGTCCTGTAAAGCTATTCTGGAGCTGCACACCATCCCTTTCTTCCACACCTTAATAGATGCAATTGTTCTGAATAATACAATCTTAACTGAGAAGCAAGAGTGCTTGAAATGACCCTCTGTTGTTCTGTAGACTTGCACCCAAATCCCTGTTTTAAACATCGGAAGAGATGTGGTCTTCATCATAGCCAAATCCCACTGGCAGTCTGTGAAAAATCTATTATTCTGCATAATAACAATAATGACCTTACTAATCACATATAAATGTCTAGTGGATTAGAGACATTAAAGAAAAAATAAAAGAAAGAAAACAAAAAAGAAAGAAGAAAAAAAGAAGAAAAAAAAAGGGGGGGGGGGGGAGAAAGAAGAAGAAGAAGGAGAAAAAAAAACCGCAAATGTAATTTGTTTAAAATGAGAATTGCCTTTCTCACCCTAGACCCCTCCACAACCTGGACTAGGATGACTCAGTTAGCCCTAACCCTAAACCAAGCCCGAACCCAAACGATAGCCCTAGCCCTAACACTAGCTCTAGCCCTAACCCTAACCTTAGCTCTAGCCCTAACCTTAACCCTAACCCTAACCCTATCCCTAAACCTAACTCTAAACATAGCCCAACCCTAGCCCTAACCCTAACCCTAGCCCTAGCCCTAAACCTAGCCCTAGCCCTAACCATAAACCTAGCCCTAACCCTACCTCTAGACCTAACCCTAGCCCTAGCCCTAGCCCTAACCCTAAACCAAGCCCGAACCCAAACGATAGCCCTAGCCCTAACACTAGCTCTAGCCCTAACCCTAACCTTAGCTCTAGCCCTAACCTTAACCCTAACCCTAACCCTATCCCTAAACCTAACTCTAAACATAGCCCAACCCTAGCCCTAACCCTAACCCTAGCCCTAGCCCTAAACCTAGCCCTAGCCCTAACCATAAACCTAGCCCTAACCCTACCTCTAGACCTAACCCTAGCCCTAGCCCTAGCCCTAACCCAAAACCAAGCCCGAACCCAAACGATAGCCCTAGCCCTAACCCTAGCCCTCGCCCTAACACTAGCTCTAGCCCTAACCCTAATCCTAACCCTAACCCTAACCCTAGCCCTAACCCTAGCTCTAGCCCTAACCCTAACCCTAACCCTAGCTCTAGCCCTAACCCTAACCCTAAACCTAACCCTAGCCCTAACCCAAACCGTAACGATAGCCGTAGCCCTAACCCTAGCCCTAGCCCTAAACATAGCCCTAGCCCTAACCCTAACCCTAGCCCTAGCCCTAAACCTAGCCGTAGCCCTAACCCTAAACCAAGCCCTAACCCTAACCCTAGCCCTAGCCCTAACCCTAGCCCTAGCCCTAACCCTAGCCATAGCCCTAACCCTAGCGCTAGCCCTAACCCTAACCCTAACCCTAACCCTAACCCTAACCCTAACCCTAGCTCTAGCCCTAACCCTAACCCTAACCCTAACCCTAGCTCTAGCCCTAACCCTAACCCTAAACCTAACCCTAGCTCTAGACCTAACCCTAACCCTAACCCTAACCCTAACCCTAACCCTAACCCTAACCCTAGCCCTAGCCCTAACCCTAACACTAGCCCTAACCCTAACATTAGCCATAGCGATAACCCTAACCCTAACCCTAAACCTAACCCTAACCCTAACCCTAACCCTAACCCTAGCCCTAGCCCAAACCCTAACCCGAGCCGCAATCGTAACCCTAACCCTAGCCCTAACCCTACCCGTAGCCCTAACCCTAGCCCTAGCCCTAGCCCTAACCCTAAACCAAGCCCGAACCGAAACGATAGCCCTAGGCCTAACCCTAGACCTAGCCCTAACACTAGCTCTAGCCCTAACCCTAACCCTAACCCTAACCCTAGCCCTAACCCTAAAATTAACCATAGCCGTAGCCCTAACCCTAGCCCTAGCCCTAACCCTAGTCATAGCCCTAACCCTAGCTCTAGCCCTAACCCTAGCTCTAGCCCTAACCCTAACCCTAACCCTAACCCTAACCCTAACCC